>NW_026732487.1:0-709252 GCF_028476545.2 Physella acuta
AAAACACAAGCAAAATAAAAACATGCACAGTAATTCGAAAAACGAACTATGACGTCGACACATTTAGCGCACAGAGTAGAAAATAATCTCAAGCCGGATAGTGCACACACTGATATGACGTCATTGATTATCGAGTAAAGGCAATTTGGTCTAATCTAAGTGGTTTGCGTGAAGAGTTTCTTTCATACAATTCTTCGGGTAGGGGCGAAGCCCCACCCCCGCGTAAGAACGTCTGAGCCCCCCCCCCCCTCTCCCCAACTCAAAAGAAATTTCCTCATCGATACTCTATAATAAAATTACCGCCTAATTAATGTGTCTAATCTAAAAAGTGGTTTTCTTGCAATTTCTTTAATGCAATTCTTCGCGTAGTGGCTATGCGCGACACCAGTGTTTCTTTCAGACTTTTTCCTCCACGGAGAGGGGTGAGGGTACTTGAAATTTTCGGGGGCGGGGGTAGAATTTTCGGGGAGGGGGCGGACACTGGAAAAAGTATATAATCATATTTCGTTGAATGGGACGGTAGACATGTTTTTTAGGGGGGGTGGGGGGGAGGGGGGAGGGGGGGTGGTGTGTGTGTGGGGGGGGGTGGGGGGGTTTTAATTTAGACTTTTTCCTCCCCGGAGAGGGGTGGGGGTACTTGAAATTTTCGGTGGCGGGGGTAGAATTTTCGGGGAGGGGGCGGACACTGGAAAAAGTATATAATTATATTTCGTTGAATGGGACGGTAGACATGTTTTTTAGGGGGGGGGGTGGGGGGTGTGGGGGGGGGGTGAGGGGGAATGTGGGGGGTGGGGGGTGGGTGGGGGTGGTGTGTGTGGGGGTGGGGGGTGGGGGGGTGTGTGGGGGGGTGGTTTTAGTTTAGAGAAAAGAGACAGCACTATCAGCCTAGCGCCCGGTGTATCCTTCCTCAACGGGCCATTTTTCTCGTCTATAATAATAGTTTCGCTGTCTGTCTATCTATCTATCTATCTATCTATCTATCTATCTATCTGACAAGAACGCTCTAGAGAAAAGACAAGCAATTTAAAAACATGCATAGTAATTCGAAAAACGAAGTATGACGTCGACACATTTAGCATAGAGTTGAAAATAATCTCACAGTAATATAATGACGTCATTGATTCTGGCGTAAACATTGAATAAAGAGGAAATGTTGTCTAATCTAAGTGGTTTGCGTGAAGAGTTTCTTGCATACAATTCTTCGGGTAGGGGCGAAGCCCCACCCCCCCGCGTAAGAACGTCTGAGCCCCTCCCCCTCCCCAACTCAAAAGAAATTTCTTCATCGATACTCTATAATAAAATTACCGCCTAATTAATGTGTCTAATCTAAAAAGTGGTTTTCTCGCAATTTCTTTAATGCAATTCTTCGCGTAGTGGCTAAGCGCGACACCAGTGTTTCTTTCAGACTTTTTCCTCCCCGGAGAGGAGTGGGGTACTTGAAATTTTCGGGGGCGGGGGTAGAATTTTCGGGGAGGGGGCGGACACTGGAAAAAGTATATAATTATATTTCGCTGAATGGGACGGTAGACATGTTTTTTTTTGGGGGGGTGGGGGGGTGGGGGTGGGGGTGGTGTGTGTGTGTGTGGGGGGGGTGGGTTGGTTTTAGTTTAGAGAAAAGAGACAGCACTATCAACCTAGCGCCCGGTGTATCCTTCCTCAACGGGCCATTTTTCTCGTTTAATAATGTTGATGCAAAATTATATTTTTAGGGAGTGGGAAGTTGGAAAAGGCGGAATTTCGGCATTTATGCAAGACGTTTTTTAACTGAATCTTTCTAAACTGGAACTCACATTTCCAAAAATTTTAATTGTAGGCCCTATCCCTATGATGTAAAACCGCAACGTGTGAAAATTTTGGAAATTAAAAAAAAAAACTTAACTGGAATTTTGGGAACCGCGCCAATTCGGTGGGCGTCAACTTCCGGTAGCCATCTACAATATGTCTGTAGCTTGGTTCACTCTGTGGACAATCAACATTGTTTTGGTGTTGTCAGCTGTTAGGGTTACAGGACAATCAACATTGTGGTGTTGTCAGCTGTTAGGGTTACACTGGTCCAGGAAGACACCCATCTGTCTACAGCTTTTGTCTCGCCTACCGAACACATGGTCAGTTCCCACTGTGGTCAAACGTACCACCGCCTGGGTCAGCCAGTCTTACCCACTGTGGTCAGACATGTACCCCCCCCCCCCCCCCCCGCTTTGGTCAGCCTACCTTACCTCACCATGGTAAGACATGTACCCCACCCTGGTCTGCAAGCCTTACCTCACCGTGGTCAAGCGTATACCCAGAAATGAGCTGCACTCCGATTTCTCCAGCCAGCGGCGAGTTGGCCAACCCCATGAGATAGTTGAAGGTCACCTCCCCCATTCGCCTGCAACACAAACCAGAGTCCTTGGTCAAACTAGATTTTTGGGTGCAGTCAACCATACCAGACTAGAAGTCATGAGTGCAGTCAGCCATACTAGACTAGAAGTCATGGGTGCAGTCAGCCATACTAGACTAGAAGTCATGGGTGCAGTCAGCCATACTAGACTAGAAGTCATGGGTGCAGTCAGCCATACTAGACTAGAAGTCCTGTGTGCAGTCAACCATACCAGACTAGAAGTCATGGATGAAGTCAACCATACTACGCCAGTAGCGTAGGTATACGAGTGTGTGGTGGTGGTGGTGGTGTGTGTGTATGTATGGGGGGGTGGGGGGGGTGACGGTAAATTTACGACAAACGGCCGACGTCCGAGCCAATGGCGTAGGTATGTGTGTGTGTGTGGAGTGTGTGTGGGGGTAGTGTGTGTGTGGGGGGGGGGGGTAACAAATAGAAACCTCACAAGAAATGGTTGACGTCCGAGCCAGTGGCGTAGGTATGTGTGTGGTGGTGGTGTGTGTGTGTGTGGAGTGTGTGTATGTGTGTGGGGGTAGTGTGTGTGTGTGTGTGTGGGGGGGGGGGGGTAACAACTCACAAGAAACGGTCGACGTCCGAACCAGTGGCGTAGGGCTCCCAGAATCCACCCGAGCCGTCTGACGTAGTGTGGGGAGAGAAGTGCTCGGCCACGATCTCCAGCTCCAGGTGAGGGCAACAGCTCTGGATACAGACAGCCGTGGACAGACCGGCTACTCCGGCTCCGAGGATAATGACCTACACGGTGTGGGAGGCGGAGAAATTATGTTACAGGATAAGTTTGATTTAATTAACTAAAGCAACTAGAATTTTAATTAGCGACTCATTCGTCTCACCTTTTTCCGTGACATTTTTATGGTGACGTTAATCTATTGATGTAAGTTGCTACCTAAGTAACAAAAAAGTTTGCCGTTATTAAAAAATAAACATATTGAATAGTACCACTATCGCTGGAGTTTAAAGCTACATTTTCAAAATCGCGTTCACTTGTTTTTCAAAATGTTTTAAATACTTTTTTTTTCATTTGACCCAAATATGCAGATGTTGGCCTATATTTATAATTTGAGGATGCATACCTGAAATATATCTCTAGTTTTTTTTTTTTTTTTTTAATGTTGAATATTTAAACAGAACCTTGATCTAGAATTTAATTACACTTTAACTTTATAGATACCGATATTATCATAGAAGCACATCACATTAATGCATACCTCAGTTAACTCCGGTTTAGAGATGGATGGAAGTGATAGTAGATTCTACAGCGAGACAATAGCACATTGTTATAGTATAGACTGTGGTTTACCAACGTAAGCTTTAAATAATCGTTTAGCCTACTTGACAGCCACTGGTTCTAAAATTAATGCTCTCCTGCCCCTCCATGCATAATGATGTATAGTGAATCCAGCTGTGAGCTCTCTTTCAAGCCACAGTAACAAAAGGAGTTCTAGAATCTATAGGCTAAGGGGTCATCCATAAATGACGTCACGCTTTTTTGGACGATTTTTACCTCCCCCCCCCCTCCCCTCCGTCGTCACAAAAAGCCAGACCCCCCTAAAATGACGTCACACCTCAACCTACAACCCCCCCCTGAAAATTGCAGTTGAATTTTTTTTAAACATCGATATTTTTCCAAAATCTTACTAAACTATTACAATTTATTAAAACAGTTATCTAAAACGCGAAATAACGTTTTCTAACATTGCTTTTTTATAATGCAAAAATGTGACGTCGCAACATCTGAACCCCCCCCCCCCTTCCCGTCATCACACATCGTCACAAAATTACGGACCCCCCTCCCCCCGAGTGTGACGTCATTTATGGATGACCCCCTAACACAAAGAGCTTGGTCCCAGTCAGCAGTTCTCAACCTCTTCATGAACATATCTCGTGCCTAAGGTTATTCGTTATGTTTAACACAAGCCATCCGTGTATGCTTATTCATTGTATTCGGAGGCTATAGCACGTATTGTAAACGTGTCGGAAATCGACATTTTGACGAATCTCGACATTTTACACCTTCGTGTGTCGGAAAAGCTTAGTTTTCTAATCTTGCCTATGTGTATGTGAACACTATGATTTGAGTATTGTTTTAGTAAGGCTGACATTTTTTTAAGTATGGAAGTATTATATCCAATGCGTAGTTTGAACATCTTTTGTGAGATTTCAGGTAACCGGAATATTGGTACTTTACTCTGTTTTCGTATAAACACGGTAACCCGAGTACTGATTCCGTTAGGTAAAACGAAAGTCCATACATAGAACGGCAGTGTATTTTACTTTATTTCCGTTTTCTAAAATACCGATAACTTAAGTAGTTTACCTGTTTCAGTGAAATGAAACAATACGATCTTTTACGCTGGTTTCTGTCAACCACTGTCAGTGTCAAACTAATAAATGTATAGCTGTGCTCTGTTAGCATTCGCTGGTGACAACTGGCACACTTACGTTAAGCTGTGTCATATAAATACCGTCACATACAGTTGTCTCCTATGTTGTATAGTGTGGGGGGAACCACTTTCAGACTAATGCACAGTTGTTTCCTATGGTAAGTAATGTGTGGGACCTCTGTTACACTCATGGACACTGGTGGTCTATGTTAAACAATGTGGGGACCACTGTGTACACACCAAGTGAAACTCTGGCATGCTAACACTTGCACTGATAAGGTGTAAATTATCAAGGTCGTGTAGGCACATTAGGGCAGACGGGTCAGGTCAGTGTGCTCTAGTAGTCAGTTAACGGTCATTTTGTGTCAAACACACTAAGGCAGGTCAGTGTGCTGTAGAAGGCATTTATTTTAACGGTCAGTTGTGTCAACACAGCAAGGCAGGTCTTCCAGTAGGCACGGTCAGTTTGTCGTGTCGACACACCAGGTCAGGTGAATTTGAATTTCGAGAACAATGAAAAGACTGATACGTTTCAATAGGTTGACCATTCAGCATCAAGGGTTCTAGAAAAGTTTAGGACTAGTCCATAAACGATATAAATTTTACCCCCCCCCCCACTTAAAATGTCTTCACACAGCGTACCACGCCCCTATCCTATAAACTAATTTTTGTTTTCGATATCTTCATGAAATATAAACTGAGCGCGGTCAATATTGAGTATGTTGATACTTAATACATTATTCTTGGAAAAATAAGTTTGAAAGTACGAAATAACCTTAATATTCAGAAATACATTTCAAACATCCATTAATGCCCCCCCCCCCCCCCCCCCCAAAAAAAAAAATCCACACGCGCGTACGCAAAAGTGAATTTTTTCGGACCCCCCCCCCCCCCCCCCCCCAGTGGACGGCATAAATGGATGACCAGTTAGCAAAAGATTGCAATTATCAGCGACTAATTATGTAACATCTGTAAACTATAAGGTTTAATTTTAAAACAATCGGGATTAATAAGTTAACGGCCAATGAAGAACTGTTTTATTTTTAAAATACTTTTCCCAAAAACATTCCTGTATGAAGTTGCAGGAAGATAGTGTTTTCATTAACAACCTAAGTCTTGCTGAGGTTGGCCAGATACACTTCCAGTTTCCAATGTAAACACATGACATTTGGCTTTTAATAGAAATAGTGTCTCTATGTCAAATCCATAAAATATAATCTTAGGAATTTTCAAACTGAACAACAAATTTGTGATGGTTGTATCTACAACAGTTCACATCCAGTAAAACTAAAAGCTAAACAGTGATTTAAGTAAAACAGAAGAAAACAAGTGCTTGACAATAATTTTAATCTCACTTATCAACAAAGCCAAAATGCAGCAGCAACAACCAACCACATTAACAAGTTATGGTTTGGATTATGAACAAGTTATGGTATTAAAGTATTTTTACAACAACAATCAATGGTCCTCTATTTATTATACACCGCCTCAAAAGGGTAATAATAATACAAGAGGCTACAAATAAAAGATTAGCACACTAAAAATGAGTGGAGATTAGAAAATTGGTGTAAATGATTAGTCCTATGGAAAAATGATGCAGTAAGCTTGATGGAAGATGTACATATGATGAGGATAAAGCATGATGGATCATGTACACATGAAGGGATCACAGATGTTGCTTCACTATGTGCTCATGGGCTCAGCTGCTGCAGCAGCATCACTCTTCTGGGGAGGAGATTCAAAGTTATTAGCTCACACACACATATATATATATCATATATAAAATTTAATAATGGCTTGTCAGGAGACTACACAAGTTAATTTACAGGTTTACTTAGTAAACTTGGGGATGCATCTAACCAATATATTAGAGGAAACTGGGCTTATGGTAAAAGCCCTTAAAAATCATAATTAAAAAAACCCAAAAACAAAAAGAATACAGAAATTTACTGATATAAGTTGCCAACTGGAATCTACCAGAGTAGCTACTAACATATTGAAGCTAATTGCAACTCATGTATGAACACAAACACAGAATCTCCTACAAATGCTGGGATTGTTAACCAGTTATGTCAGTGTCTTAAAACTTTGGGACCCAACAGAATACCATATTGGTCAGATACCGTACCCAGATCGACAGTTCAGAAACAAAAAGATATTAAAAAAGTATGTAACTAGTACTACTTGACTTGTGTAAGTTCATGATGGCTGCGCCCACGAACTAAAATGTTTGTTATGTTTATCATGCATTTTACGATGAAAAGATTTAAAAAAAAAAAAAAAAACCCTTTTTTGGCCTATGTCCAAAAGAGGGTCTATCTACTGGAAGGACTGGCATAGTAAGTCGAAGTATTCATGAACAAATGTTCATCAAATCAATAGTTAACTTTGTTGCTATATTCCTAGTCTTTATTTTTTAAATTCAGTCTTGTGTGTACATTAAGCTCATGGATTTTAGGGTCAGGGTTAAGGATTTTCAAAGGGTTTACCTAAAATTTATATCTTAGACTGTTTTGGTGAACTTATGAAAAGAGCAGACCAGTGATGACTATTCTAAGCAGTAGTGTATTTACACCTTTTCAATTTAGAAAATTTAAGACTTACAATCACTTCAGCAGGGGGAACAACACTATCACCACACACAGTTGTCTCTCCATTGCCATTAACCTTGGCCTGACCATTGACAGCTTCCACTCCATTGACAGCATCACCAGATGCTCCCTCCTCCTGGCGAATCTTCTTGATCTCAAGGCTGGATGGTGCCACATCATCCTCTGGCTTTCTCTGGATTCATCAACAGAATGGTCAAGGATTAACACTGGGCTTAACATTTATACATAAATAGTCTTTTCAATAAAGACTTCAATATTTACCTTTTTCCTAACTAAGTGAGCAATATCCGATGGTTTTTTCTGGAAATAAAGATATTTTCAGTGAATATAAAGCATACTATCAATAGATTCATACCTCTAACTAGCTATACAGACTAATTTAAAACAGTACCTCTCCATTTTCATCAACGTCTGTACTACCACTAGCTGCACCTGGATCTGCTTTTTTAACTGGTGAACCAAATCCCTATCAGGATACAAAATAAGACTTTAAAGACTACAAAAATATGTGATTCAACAAAAAAATTTCATAGCCATAAACATAAGTAATAAAATTAATGTAAACAGTAAAATACACTTCTTCAGTGAATTAGTAAATTAATGTCAAACTACAACAGCTTTACCTTTGTTGTTCCTGAAAGCCCCAAAACTTCCTTAGCCATTTCTTTCATTTTTTCCATATCACTGGCTTCTTGTTGTGTATCTTCAATCTGTTTCACAATAACAAATAGGATATACACAACACACATTGAGAATTTTTCGAACAAACAAAACTAGTATGGAAAAAAAACATTCTTTAAGCAGTTATTGTGTACCTTTGTTTTCATCTCTGGTATGAGATCTTGAAGCTCCTTTATCTCATCTTTGTGCTTTTTTAATTCATCTGTTTCACAGTTTTCTGCAAAAGGAAAGAGTTGTTAAAGCAAAGAAATCTAGGAATACTTAGGACTAAACTCACCAAATACAATTTAAATCCAACCAACAAGCTGCAATGATAGATATACCTTGACCACAATGACCATACTTTGTCATGAACAAGTATTACCAGGCAAACAATAGGACAATTTTACCTTTGTTCTCTGTGTCTGCATCTTTTCCCTCAATGAGTTTGGTCAATGATGCTAGAAGTTAAAAGAAAACAAAATTCAGTTGACTTTAGTTTGCAAATAAATGTCACACAACTCATAAGAGAACTTTATGCAAATGCACATACCAATTTTAGCTTCAATAACACTAATAGCCAGTTTGTATTGTTCAATAGAGAGCTGGAATTCTTTCCCTAGTCCATAAGCCAAACCAAGCTGGTAATGAGTCTCTGCAATTAATCTGTCATCAGCAGGGAGTAATTTCTGTTGAATTTTTAAGGCACTCTGC
Organism: Physella acuta; assembly: GCF_028476545.2. Taxonomy (NCBI): domain Eukaryota; kingdom Metazoa; phylum Mollusca; class Gastropoda; family Physidae; genus Physella; species Physella acuta. Next base: position 8,769 of record NW_026732487.1, read on the forward strand.
AAATCTTCAGCAGCTGTTGCATGTTGCTCTGATAAAAAAATAATTTCATTGTTAAACAATCAAGTTTTGAGCATAACTTAGAATAATTCATAAAGATTTTTACAAGTTTTACCTGTTTCCATGCTGACTTCTCCCAACTTAATATGACATTCTGCTGCTCTTAAAAGGTCTTCTTTGCTTTCACTCCTGAACAGAAAAAAAAAAGCAATTGAGATAAAATTCACAAAATGCAAAGTTAAAGAAAATTTGCTATCACTTGACAACTTACTTTAAATAAATTACTTTAGCAAGGTCAAGGTACTCCCAAGCTAGCTGGAAATTTGGAATGTCCTGAAAAAAATTTGAAATTCATGTGAATTTAGAACTAACGATAATAACATTACTACATCCAAATGTATTAATAAACTACAAATTAGTTGAGTTGATTTGACTAACAAACTGACAAAAGTAGCAAACATTTACAATTATTACCTCTTCTTTCTCTTCAGTTTCTTCCCCTTCTTGACTTTCTTCACCTTCAGCTGCCTCTTCTTCTGCGCCTTCCTCTTCTGGTGATAAAAACAAGACACACTGTGAAACTTAAGAGTATAACAATAGTGAGCAAAAGTACTGAACATTTCACGAACAATAAACATGCACATTAACATTTCTCTGGCACAAGGTAATAACTGTAGTGATACATGCATTATAAAACAAGAAAAGATAACTTGGGTTGGCTAGAAAAGGTGAGGGTAACCAAGAAAATGTCAAGCAAGTAGTAGCTGCACTATTAAGTTAATGGTCAGAATGTTAGTAAGCACAATATAATTGTATAGGAAAAGGGATTCACCATCTGAAGCTTCAGCCATTTCAACATCCTCATCAGCTTCTTTACTTTCACCATTTTTCCCCTCGGCGTCCTCAGCAGTACTTTTAGCCTCTTCACTTGCAGCTTCTACTGGCTTTTTATCATTTGACTCCACACCATTGTCTTTGTCTGCCTCTACCTTGTCCTTAGTTTCAGTGGTTTTGTCTGCCTCTGCTTTGTCTTTGGTATCTATGTTGGTATCTGCATCAACCTTATCTTTGGTTTCAACACTGCTCTTGTCTGCTTCAACACCGTTTTTAGCTTCTGTCTTATCAGTGGTTTCAACATTATCTTTGTCTGCCTCAGCTTTGTCAGCGGTTTCAACTGCTTTGGTTTTGTCAGTCTCTACTTTGTCTTCACTGGTTGTAGTACCATTAGACACCTCAGTTTCCATTGAATTTGTTTCCTCTTTGCTTTCTTCAGCCTTAGAGTCCCCACTGGCCACCTTGTCATCTGACCCTTGGGTCTTAGAATCTCCATTGGACTCCTGTGGTTTATCACTTGACTCCTTGGTACCATTCTCCGCTTGATCTTTGGCCACTTCAGTTTTATCAGTGCTCTCAGCCTCCATTTCAGTCTCAGCTTTGCTCTCACTTTTTTCACTGTCTACAGCTTTTACCTCTTCACTTTCTTTTGAGGCAGGTGCTTCTACCTTGTCAGATGAAGGATTCACAGTAGAGTCACCATTTTTTGCACCCTCTGTATTCCCATTATCTTTAACATCCTCCGCATGCTTGTCTCCATTAGTTTTAGCCTCTGAACCTTCAACAGCAGCTTCAGTACCTTCCATCTTACTTTCCCCATCTTTCTCAACCAAATCTGCACAAGACTTGATAGCTTTCTCAGTGATGATCTTTGAAAACTCTTCTTCTCTTTCTCCTTCTGCCATAGCTTCATAAACTTCCTCCCTCAGTTGTTTCCTCACATTGTCTGTGAATGAAAAGGTTTTTAAAACCCATACCCATGCCGTCTACATAGCATTCCCACACCTTACTTAGCACAAGGCAGGAGAATATAAAAGCAGAGTTTAAAAAAAGGGATATAAAAAATAAAGGTTTACTCTATACAAAGATGCAAGTGTGAAGTAACGGACAAGTATAATACTTTATAATGTACTTTAAGCCTTAAATAAAATCTAAGTTTAAGGATGCCTCAGTTCAAATCCTCCAACGCAAAGTGCATTTAATAACAAGGTGCAAAAATTTTCTTAAGATGTTAAATAAGCATGTTTAAAATCGTACATGCATCACCAGACTAGGCAATGCCACGCAGTTCAGCATAGTAATTAAAAGCAGTGGAGGTGTAGTTTTAATAGATGCATTTGTCTAGTAGTGCTAGGGCTACAAGCAAAAGCTTTCACTTCTACAGAAAGCAGAGTAAACAGAAAAAAAAAAAAATTACAGGTGAGTTTGGGTGCTAAAGAAGCAATGACACCAAAGAGCACATTTCAAAATATGGATAAACAAATAATACCAATCTTGACACACTTGAGCCAAGTTAATGAATTTCTGCACCTAATGTTTAATACAAATTTTTAAGTTTAACAAAAATTATAGTATTCTACAGTTATAATTGGAATATTTTTTTTCTTGATAAACGGATTGAGTTAAATACATTTTAAAATGTGCTAGACTAGCAATATAAAAAAAGTTAGAATAGACCATGTGAATAAACATACCATCATCTGCAGGTGGCTTTTCAAACTGTTCATTTTCTTCTTCCTCCTTTTCTTCCTCAACATCCACTAAAATACAAGTAAAGCAGGAAGTTTGCTAATGTAGTTATTTTAAGGTAGGACAATCAATGTTTAATAAAATGAATTTTTAAACAAGTGTATTTGAAATAAAAACAACCACATAAACCAAAGGAATGAGTAGATCAAATAAACTAACAGTTACCTCCTTCCAAAGCTGTGCCCAAGACATTTGTTTCCATTCGACCTAGCTCCAGCAATGCTGAACCACAGTTAAAGTAAGCATCTGCACAGTCATGTGACAGCTCACCACATTCTTTAACTCTATTGATATATATAAAACAATTGGAATTCACCAGTTAACTTGTATGGTAACAGAAAAACAAGTCAAACAGTACTTACAATAATTGCACAGCCTCCTCAAATACATTCACAGCCTTTGGGACCTCCCCACAGATCATGTTTTTTTTACCCTGTGCCAAGAGTTCAGCGGCTTTCTTCATTATTTCACTTCTGCAGATGTAAAGTTGTAAAAGCTCAGGTTTTCTCAACCACACAGGGGTCTCATGAGACAAACAAATAAAAACTGAATTTTTGAAGATTCAAACCATCAGCCATATTGTTTTTACCAATATAATTTAGTCATTGTAAAAATGTACTTATGGTTTTGGGATAAAATACTCAAAAACCTACCCCTAATTTCTAACCATAAAAATAGACTAGGTTACAACACAAGATCTAGAAACCAGTTCGGAAGTCTACTAAAAGACGTTGGTATACCTAATTATCATGCCTGTTTTAACTATGAAAGCTAGGTACTAGGATTTGGCTCCCGTTTTACGATGCGCGGCGAGATTTTCCTCCCGTTACCCAAATATCGAGAGTTGGCGGACGCGCGAGTGCGAGTGTTTCGAAATTTTTATTATTCTCCGTTTTTGCCTGGTCAATTTTATTGCGAGGAGTATTATTTTGAAGAAAAATGGACTTAGCGTATTATATATTTTTTAAAATATTTTCATGGACTATTTTTTATGGAGTGTTTCATTGAAAATAAGGTAAGTTTGACTTATTCCCTAAACTTCTCTATGGGCTCTACTTGAAATTTTATTGCATAATCTCCATTATTATCCATTTTTCTCTATTACTGTAAAAAATCATAATGATTGGATGTGTCTCTTAGCTGCAAAACGCTTCACAGTTTGGTGTACTGTTTGGGACTTTAACTGTTTACAGACTGGAAGTGAAAGTGAACCGGAAGTTGTCGGGTCTCGCTGCTAACACTTGTGTGACTTAGTCTAGCTGATATGCTTGTATTACTGTATTTACGATAGTGGCGATCATTGTTTTGACTCGGGCGATAGTGGCGAACGCTGTTTTGATTCGGGCGATAGTGGCGAATGCTGTTTTGATTCGGGCAATAGTGACAAACGCTGTTTTGACTCGGGCGATAATGGCGAACGCTGTTTTGACGCCGGCAAAAGTAGCGAACGCCTTTTTTATTCGAGCGTTAGTGGCGAATACTGTTTTGACTCTGGCGCTTACGGCGAACGCTGTTTCGACACTGGTGATAGTACCGAAGGCATTTTTGACTCGGGCGTTGGTGGCGGGCGATGTTTTGACAATAGCGATCGTTGTTTTGACTCTGGCGATAGTGGGAAACGCTGTTTTACGCAGGCGATATTGGCGAGCGCTGTGTTGATGCTGGCCATTATGTCGAGCTTTGTTTTGACGCCCGCGATAGTGGCGAGCGTTGTTTTGATGCCGACGAGCGTAGTTTTGATAGTGGCGAGCGTTGTTTTGATGCCGGCGATAGTGGCGAGCGTTGTTTTGATGCCGGCGATAGTGATAGTGGCGAGCGTTGTTTTGACGCCGACGAGCGTTGTTTTGATAGTGGCGAACGCTGTTTTGACGCCGGTGATAGTGGCGAACGTTGTTTTGACGCCGACGAGCGTTGTTTTGATAGTGGCGAACGCTGTTTTGATGCCGGTGATAGTGGCGAACGTTGTTTTGCCGCCGCCGAGCGTTGTTTTGATAGTGGCGAACGTTGTTTTGACGCCGTGATAGTGGCGAACGTTGTTTTGACGCCGACGATCGTTGTTTTGACGCCGACGATAGTGGCGAGCGTTGTTTTGATATTGACGGTAGTGAAGGGGGGGGGGGGGGGGGGAGAAAGGAAGGTCTGGTATTAATACACATTAAATATTTGGTGTATTCAGAAAACCTCTTTATTTTGATGGGAAGGCAAATAATGTACTTGTACTGTTTACTTTTCCAGGTAGAACCTACACTTCTAAAACCAGCACATCTCTACAATATGATAAGCAGTTATATGGCCTAATGTCAGTTATATGGTCTAATGATGGAACACTATGTAAACGAGAAATTAAAACTATTAAAATAAATAATGTGTTTATCTTTTATTTAGGCAAACTAATTAATTTGTGATATGAACTATTTCCTTCAAAAACCAACCAATGTTGAACTTCTCCTGAAATGTAATATATTAACGAATAAGCAGAAACACATCTTTTTAAATTAAACTATACTAGCCGTCCCGGCCAGGCCCTGCTCTGGCTTCTGTGAAAAACCTTTCCGTTAAAGACCATTACCTGTGTGTTTAGTAATCATCATAAACCCGGCATTGCCCACCCAAACCACAACCAACCAAAACAACAAAACGCAAACATAACGCTAACACAATTAGAAATACAAACGAAAACAAAAACCTAACAACAAACCCAACCACAACCACAAACACCAATACAAACACAAAGAAAAAACAAACGAAAACAAAAACCTAACAACAAACCCAACCACAAACACCAATACCAAAAAAAAAAAAACGAAAAAGCAAACGAAAACAAACCAAATCCAAACGCAAAACCAACCAAAAACACAAATACAAACCCAAACAAAAAAAAACACAAACAAAAACGAAAAAAGAAAGAACAAAAACGAACCAAATCAAAACGCAACCACTAACGCAAACCCACCTAAACACAAAGAAAACACTAACGCGAACATAAACGCCCGGGGCAGAATCGCCTGTTTTAGCTTAATAAACGACTATAGTACCCCAACTTATTCATAGTTTTTGCACTCACTTAAACGAACGCGCCTGTTTCAATTTAATGAACAATTATAATACTCCAAGCTTATCCGTAAAATACCTAAAACATTTGCACTTGATCAATCCCCGCTAATTATGTAATTATTTTTTTCCCAACACCAAAACAAAGTAATTAAAAAGTAAATGCTTTTCAACTAATGCAATGGATTCATAAAGGGAAGTAATTGTGTTTTGCCTAATTTATCAAAGGGAAGTAAGCGCTATAGGACTAAATAAAAACATAATTAGAATTTTTGTAAAAGATGATATTTTTTTAAAACTTGTGTTTAATGAACATGCCGACAATTATTACTATAATTTGAAAAATGAAAATGATTTCCCAACACTTTTAATAGTAATTTTTTAACTCATAAATTTAGACAAACGCGCACGATAATTGATCTAACACTTAAATCCGTAGAAATGCCAACGACAAACATATGCGTTACAGAATTGAGCTTTATATATTAGATATATAAGTATACCAACAAGTTTATTACATTTATACGAATAAAACACCTTACATTTCTAATAGATATAATTTGCCTTTTTTTTTTTTAAAATTTAAATATATGCGCTCAGTTTTTCAATGATGTCAGGTGTGTCGATGACTCAGCATTTTACATTTTTACCATCCTTTACCTATTTGTCAACTATTTAGATAGAACCATCACACACACTTATTTTAGAGCTTCACTCTAGTTAGCTGTTAGCTTTAGATTCAAATAGATTGAGCGTAAACAAATAGTGTATGAACAAATTTCATATTTAAAAATAGGGGGTGTACCCTGTTCCACCCCTTATTTTTTGCCAAACAGATAGACTTAAATACATATTTTGATTGTTTCTGTTTGAGAATAGAGTCATCTAGAGCCAGGCAAATTTTGAGACTTAAGTGCTTAATAACTCAAATTTGCCATCATGTTGCATTTCACATCAACAAGACTTCGGTTTTGCGAAATTGTATAATTTATCAGCTTTGTAGCAGTTAAAACAAAAATCTTTTCAGTTATGAATATTATTTTGATTGTAATAACTGACACATCCATAGCTCATCATTCTCAGCAAGTTTGAGCTTAATTTTTCAAAGTGTTAAAATTCTAACTGAGATTTTATGAATGCACTGTATATGAAAAAATAGGGGGGGTACCCTGTTCTACTTCTGTTTTTGGTTAACTCTGCCCATAAATTTCTAATTTTATTGTTTATTATCCTTGCATATATGATAGATAAAGATATTGCAAAGTTATAACCAATTTGACCATATGATTTACAAGGCAGGACAATTTTAGTAAACGCTTAAAAAAACTATCACAGAAATTGGGAAAAAACTTATGTTAAAAAAATCACCTTTTTTAATACGAAAAAAAATCATAACTATTTAACCGTTTGAGCTACATCAAAAAGGAAAACTGTTCTGTTATTGTAATTTTTTGCTCCTTTTAACTGTAGTGGTTGTTTCCCTATTAAACCAATTTTCAAAATTTATCCTAGTACCTAATGAAAGCAGTACTGACTAAGCAGTATCTGATATTTAGCAGAATCTGTAGTATATTTCATTTTGCAACCCAATTATTATATAGGCCTAGGCCCTAATAAATATTTACGAAGCTTTGTTGATTGGTTCAAGTTTTGCCAACACTAGGCCACTTCATCCGGCTGATGTAAAAATAGAAATGAGGGTACCATGCAACGGTAAATTTCTAGATCTAAAAACAATTCTTGAGAGAGAAAACTGAAGTACTTGACTCGGAAGTGTTCATAAATGAACAGTTTACGTGCAGGTGCCAAGGTTTCGCATGAGACATGCTAATTAATGTTTCTATGAGCCAAAAACAGACGACATGTTCACGCTTCAGTAAGGTTTTCTACCTCCGCTTCCCCCTCCCCACACATGATCCAACTTTAGGAACCAGATCTCTGAATGGTTGTCATGGAAAAACATTTCTCAGCTAGGCCGTAAGGCACCAATAATTAAAATCATGTATTTTAGCCCCTAATGAGCTAGAATCATCAAATGTTTAATGTAGATGAGATCTAATCCCAGTGGTTAGGGGTCATCCATTTATGACGTCCACAATTTTTCAGATTTTGGAACCCCCCACCCCGTCCACAAAAATCCACTTTCTTCCTTATACAAGTCCATATGCGTCCACAAAAGTCAATTTTTTTCGGACCCCCCCCCCCCCCCCCCCCCCCCGTGGTTGGACGTCATAAAAAATGGATGACCCCTTAGTTAGAAATAGATCTATATCTCTAGACTTTAGATCTAGATTCTAGATCTAGTTTTTATTGGTAGGCCTATTGGTAAAAAAATAAATAATTTAAGATTTAGGCCTAGTGAGAATATCTAGATTCTAGACTAGATCTATTCTTAATCTAGATCTAGCTTGACTCTAGAAATTATAGATCTAGATTTATTTTAAATGTTAATGTACTTAAATGTAGAGATTGTAGAAATCTAATCTAGAATGTAGAATTGTAGATCTAGAGAAACACCAAAATTTTAGCTAGATTAGGCTAGCTATTCTATTTTTAGTTTGCACAAGGAGTGTGACAAAGAAAGTGAACTCCCAAAAAACAAAATGTCACCATACTTTTCGATAGAATCCATGGTAGAAGACGAAGAACCTTCGGACGCCATTTTACTTAGGAGGTTTACACAGGTGAACTGTCTTTCCCGTGCAGCAGACTTAGAACTAGACTAGTTGATTGCTTGGGCTAGTGTTTGACTTATGGAGATACCTTTGACTATTACATATGCAATGTAGATTATGTTTATTTCGCGCCGTATTTTCTTACGACGACCAAGTACTCTCAAACTAGATGGCGGAAGTATCGATACTCTTACAGAAAGCCGATACTAGAAACATTTGCCGGAGGTTGGCAAATTATTTTCTCATTGTTTAATGTTAATATAAATGTTAATTGTGAACATTAGCCTCTACGATTTTAATCTATTTTATTACTTAATCCTTTACTCCCCTTTAGATATGATTAATTAAATTTAACCTTAGTGTAATCATCCAATAATGACGTCCACACTAAGCGGGGAGGTTGGGGGGGGGGGGGTTTAAAGAAAATCGACTTGAGTGAACTAGGGGTGGGGTTCCATGCGGAAGTTCATATATTAAATTTTACATTGAAATATTCACATTTTTAGAACAGATAAAAAGCTAAAATAAAATGTATACAAATTCTCAACATATTTTTTGTTCTACTTTGAATATTTAGGCTAAATGAGAGAAATTATTGAAAAACATAGATCCCTATATTATAGTCAACGAGGACTACTAAAATTTTGGGGTCATCCACATTCTGTGGAATTAATTATTAATAAGTGACTAGAATACCAATAGATTATGGAGATGGGGAATCACAAACTCGGAATAGTCGCTAACGGTTTTAAAGTGTGTAGTTAAGGACATTTATGTAATGATGTTTATACGTTTAATACATTACACAAATCATAGACTACAAGCAGTTCATACACACATTTCACTGTCTAATAGGCATGAAACAGCATTTGTAGTCATTAAGCTACCTATCAGTGTTTCTTCCAGACTTGATATTTTCGGGGGGGGGGGGGGGGGCGGACACTAGTAAAAGTATAATTATGTTAACTATATAAATTCCATCTCGTTCGAGAGGCGGTAGACTTTCAGATTGTTAGGGGTCATCCTTTTATGACGTCCACACGCCGGAGGGGGGGGGGGGTCCGAAAAAAAATGACTTTTGCGGACGCGTATGGACTTTTATAAGGGAAATAAGTTGATTTTTGTGGGGGGGGGGGGGGGGGGGTCCAAAATCCAAAAAAATTGTGGACGTCATAAATGGATGACCCCTAAGACCCCTTAAGTAAAAAATCTGGCAGAACACTACTTGATTTTGTGAGGTATCGATACCAAAAAGAATATACTGAATAAAGTTATATTAACGTAGAAACTATTGTGTAATTTTGTTAAATAAGTTTATCGTTCCCTAAAAACTTCGGAAATATTAGTGCTATTTCTAATCAATATAAAGAATTTACTCACAAAGTTTAAGAATTTCTTTCGATCACGTTTGTGATCGAGAGTTTTACCACCAAAAACAAAAATAGAAGTACGCAAATTTTTTTGACGTCACTGCCTTTTCCGCAGCGGCCATCATAATATTGTATACCTCGTGGGAAATATTCCCACATATTTTAAGGTAAATTCTGTTTTTAACAGCTTAATATACTGTAGAGATTATTAATTGTATTGTTTCTTCGTTAAGGAATATTGTTATTTGTTTTATTTTGTGCACCGGTTCTGTATATTCTAGCGTGTTAATTAAAAAAGCCAGAGCCTTTCCTCTAGTAAAAAAATCATGACTTTTGACTGCTGAAGACTTGATCTATTTCCAGAATCTAGTCACTAGACTCTAACTCTAGGTCTAGTCTAGATTTAGAGTCTAGATCTAGCTTGAGTCAGGATTCTAGAAATCTAGGTCTAGTTCTGGAGTCTAGATCTAAATAGATTCTAGATCTACATCTCATATTCTAATACTAGCACTAATTCTGTTAGCTGCGCCTGGTAGTCTGGCACTCTCATTGTCCCTTTTTTATTAGGCCTATTGGGAATTTTTTCCTAATTATCATAGAATGATAAAATGGACCCAGATTAATCCTATAATATACCCCATTGATAAAAATATCAAATTTATCATTCTAGGCCTAATAGTTTTTTTTATATGAATTTTCAAAGTTATGTGTTTAACTTGTTATGTTTCCTTGTAACCTGCATTCCAGACGTGTGATTGGCTTTAAACTTGCATACCAATGTTGCTATTAAAGATATAATGATAAAACTTTGCACATTTGTACTCAATGATATAGGCAATAGAAGTCTACAAATAAAATAAAAATTAGAAAAGAGGTAACTAGAAATAATGAAGTTAAATTAAGGGGTGTGGCACTGTTCTATAGTGACTGCCATAAGAGGATTTCCAGACTGCACAGCTAGGTTGCTATTCCATATACCATCATGAAACTTTATATATTAGGACTAGAGCATGTAAAAAATACAATCATGCAAGTAAAATAAACATAGCTAGAGGAAAACTATAAATAGTGAACTTGAATATGGTACAGCGCAATTAGACTCTGATGATTAACTACAGGCTAATATGTTGCACTTCTTTGTTGCTACTATAAAAATAAAGATTAAACTTTACATATTGATTCTGGTGTTAGTAATAAGAATGCTAGTATACATATTGTACAGGTAATGTATAGAGTTAGAACTTACAAGTCAAATACAGCACAATATGATCAAGATACTTAACGATTTGCCATAAATATTGGATTTGTGTCCGTGTATAACATGGTAAAAATGTTATTATTAATTTAGAAAATTTTGGTTCTTGTAATGTTTCTGATGAAAAGTGTTGAGGTGTGCTAAAACTCAAAGATTGACATTTCACAGTATTCTTATTTATAAAATGTTTAGTGAAGTTGACGTATCCTTTGATAAATTCTTAAATGACATTAATTAAAGTGTTCATGTTTTCTTTCTATTATAGTTGCCTATAACTAAAACTGTAATGCAGTGCAGCTTATAAAATTGGGCATTATTATTTTTAATTTAGGCCCTTTATAGTACTTTATAGATCTAGATACTACAGATAGGCCTGTCAGTATTTACATTAAGGCCTAATAGTTTATAGATCTATATATATTATTACACATCTCTAGACCCATTATTGTTTTAGTGTTTTCATTTCCATTTAGATCTAGATTCTATTTTTTTTAAAACTGATTACAATAAATATTGATTTTTTCTACTTGAAAATGCCTTTATAATCTATTTATCTGCAATTCGTTAATGCTAGTTTGCTAGATCTAGTTAACCTGGTATTAAGAAGGTTAATAAAAATCTGGCTAATTTAAAATTTTATAATTTGTTTAGGCAGCAATTAGGCCTAATTACATTCTTTCCATTTTTAATCTAATAATTTAGATCTACAGTATATTTATTTTAAAGCCCATTTTATTGTAACAGTCCATTTAAAAACAAACAGCTATTAAAAAACATCGTATGCGCATATCTATTAATATCTCGTAACCCGGCCGCCATGATGAAATTACGCACGCTTTCTCGTTCCTACCCCTACGAGTTTTATCGCGCGACTCCTCATTGGCCCGTGCTTAAAAACCCTTCAAATCGACATTTCTATTTATCCAAATGGTTGGCATGCTATTTAAGCCTATTTTCATGCAACTTAAAGGATTATTTATATCTGAAATTTAGTTGTCAATGCGCCAGTTCGGTAGCGTCGGCATTTCGACAAATATTTGCTAATATCGGTGATCGCTTTCGGTATCGGACAATGTAAAACGGGGGCTAATTCATTTATTAGTATGTATAAAAGATGAAATTCAACTCAAATATTCACATCGAATACATTTTATTCTTCGATTCCGATGGCGAGAATTAACATGTTAAAAAATGGCGAATTTCAACAAGTACGCTGAAAAAGTCAGGATGTGATCGTACCGAATCGAAACAGCGGAAGTCGAAATGCCTACTTTTTTATTAATACAAATACAAGAAAAAGCATGATTTAAAAATTAGACAGACCAGGGTTTCTTCTTATCCTGGGTTCGTTGAATCCGTGGTTTGGCAGAGGTCAGGACACACAACAAATGACCACCAGATTTTGTCAGAATGGAATTTTTACCTTCAATTTAAAGCAATTGAGAAGTTGGGTAAAGTAGAGCACTTCACTAAGGTCTAAGAGTAGGCCGTTTGATTTAACGCTTCAGGGTTTGTCATTTTCGTGGCATCTCACGGCTCCTGCAGTTACTAAAATGTCGAACAGTTTCGCTTTCACTAATCGGTAGAGGGATAAAACTAATGATTATGTGGCCATCGTTAATTTTAGAAATCGTAACTAGGGCCTATCCGTTTCTATTTCAGTCTGTTATTTAAGAATTGTCAGGTGTACTTTTGACCTAATTTCTTTGTCTCGCAAGCGCCGCCTAAGTGAAAATAGTTCTATGTATTCTTGTCTTTCAAATCAAATAACTCTAAGATAACACACTTCCATATCAAACCAGACTATGTGAGTAATAAACCACATGACTTTTTCAATACCATTCTTTGTTCGAGTCTTCTAGCGTTGGTTGCCAAAACAAAATGGCCATTTGTCTGGGACAATCATGGTCCAGAAAGATCTAAGGAATCACTAGGCCTACCACTACCGTCCCCTCAACCTTCCGCTCCTCCTTAAAAACCATTATGTAATCACCATGAAACTTTTAATCCGTTTGTAGGTAAAATAGATTGCTGCTCTTAGATCTCAGCCAACCAGAGATTGCATCTGTTATATAATTTATGCCCCCCCCCCCCCCCGGTCCAGCAGGGAGATCAAGGGTAAATCAGTACCACTGCTCTCCCCTCAACATTTCTCACCTTTATGTCATGTTGTGTAATTTATAGCACACATGGCTTATCTAGTGAAAGCATAAAGGCAGATTAGTTAGTACCACTCCTCTTTACATGCAAGAATCTTAACCATTTACCGGCCTGGACATCAAAACTATTTTACTTCCCCTATGTCTGGGCGAAAAGACAACTAATTTTTCAACCATGGTACTTTTTGAAAATAATTTAAAAAAGAAATAGGCCTACACTTAATAAAATCAAAAGTAATTTACACAATACTGGTCCAAGTTTATTTATGCATGAGGCTAAATAGCTTAATTCTTTAGGCCTACTAACAATTTATATAAAAAAAATAACACTAGTCCCAAAAAACATCAAAACACTCCTAATATTTCTATGAAATTTTGAATACTAAAAAAAATTCGATGTAGTCCCTGGTGCTGCTTTCTTTTCCAATAGTTACATTATAACAAGCCAGATTCAACGGCTTATGTATTTTAGATTGAATTTAGCTAATTATATTGCCCGTAATTTCGCTAGAAAATTTTAATTTTAGAAAAATCACAGAAAATGACTGCTGGTGATAGGACTAGCAAAATGTTAACCAAAGTAATTATTTCCGGCTTCCGCCAACATCTTCAAAATCTGTTATCGAGACATATCACTGCTACGCATAAGTGAACATACTATACATTGTAGGACGACCCCGGGTGCACCAGATTGTACCACACAAACTTTTGCGGGCACATAAGCTTGTAAAGGGTTAACTCAGAATAGAAACACACTAGGTTTACTAAGTCTACTGTAAACTACAAGATGGTAGACCCTATTTAGACCTACAATTGTATAAATTGTGAACTGGGTCTAGTGTGGCCTAGTGAATGCTGTTGTGTGTATACATCATTAAATATTTTGGGGGCAAGAAAATGTTTTTTATTACAGAGTTAGTCTAAACCAGGAGATATATAATGCCCCATGGCCCAGTTTCATATGCCCCAAATGCTGATTTTGGGGGTATTGCTATAAATGCTACATTAAACCAATTTAAGTAAATTTAATGGCCTTTGTTATTATTTTTATATTGTGTAAGATGTGTTAAAATAATTGTGCAATATTTACAATATTAGAAAATACTTGGTTTAGTAAAAATGTTTCCAAATGTACAGGTGTTAAAAAATGTCTTATTCTAAAAAAAAAAATTTTTTGGGTCACATACCAAGTAGTTTTTTATTTTTAGCAAACAATCAGGATTCCTGTTAACTTTTCAAATTGGTCATTGTTTATCTTATCAGTATTATTCATCTAATTACCAAACAATTTTTAAATGAGACTTCATTTATATGATAAAGTACTACGTTATTAATTATTCAATTATCTTCTCAGCTACTAACAATGAATCCAGAGAAATTAAAGGCGCTGCAAGCCAAAGCTGATGTTGTTCGTATTGGTGGGAAGGTAAGAGTTAATGCTTTATCCAGGCAGTGTGATCGTTGTCGGCTACTCTTTTGCACATAACAATGTAACTTTTTTTTTGTAGGGTTCAGCCAGAAGAAAGAAGAAGGTTATTCATCGCACTGCTACTACAGATGATAAGAAGATACAGTTCTCTCTGAAAAAGTTGTCTGTAAACATAATTCCAGGGATTGAGGAGGTAAATTTTGTACCACTCAAATTCAGTTTAAGCATTAAAGTAGACTTCATCAATATCCATCCCTATGGCTATACAGTTCACGGTTACTTTGGTCTTTTTCTTCTAGTTTCACTTAAAGCTAGCCTGTTGTCTTTTTGGACTCAAGCTGCCTTAGGTAGTTCACACATTCTCTTAGACTTGTTAAGTGTTGTGAATATCTCTATTTTGCATATGTAGGTCAATATGATTAAGGAAGATGGACAAGTGATTCATTTTAATAACCCTAAAGTTCAAGCTTCTTTGGCTGCAAACACCTTTGCAATTACTGGTCATGCAGAGAACAAACGTAAGTTGTTTTTTGTAGTTGTAAATGTTAGCATTTCAATTAACATTTATCAAAGTAGCACTTTGTTGTGTCCAGTTCACTTTACAAAAAACAATTCAATTTCAGAAATAGCAGAGATGCTTCCTGGTATCTTGAATCAACTTGGAGCAGAGAGTTTAAACAGCTTGAAAAAATTAGCATCAACTGTAGCTAGTGGTAAGAAGGAATTGTTGATCAACTCCCTAGTGAATCAATAACTAGAATTAAGTCTTACAAACTAATTGATGGGTTAGTAAATTTATGCAAAAATATATCACTGGTCCTACCCTACTCCATTAATTGACCTGGTGCAATGTTTTGGAATTTTAAGGCTAAATTTAATGGCCCTAGAACATGCTGTGAACATCACTTGAAGCAGCAAAGTAATATTATTCTCATTTTAAGTAATATTTGTGCATTTTGTTTAATTTTGTATATGCCATTTTCATTTCATACCTGGTTTTGTTTTCTCAGCTGCTGACAGCAATAAGCAAACAACAGCAGATGTTGATGATGATGATGATGTCCCAGGTTAGTGCTACTTGCTATACTTAACAGATGCATTATAAGTTTGGTAATGTGAATAAGAATAAAAACTACTAATCTCCACTTCGGTTGAGTTTTTTTTACATTTTTAAAATACCTTGTCTAAAATATTGTAATTGTTGGTAAAAATCAAATAACAGTTTTACTGTTAGCATATAAAATATTTTGACTTCCCTTCATCCAAGTAGAATACATTTTCAGCCATGACAATTTTAAATTCAGTGATGTGATGTTGGTTGAAAATTTCATCTCAATTTTTATTGAAAATCATCATTTATATTTTAAAAAATATTTAAAAGTTGCTTATAGGAGAACATTGAAAGCATTTAGAAAGTAATTTTATTTTTGAGTAACAGCAACTTCTTTTATTTGAAACATAAGCAATGTTAATTAAACTATTAGTACCATTGCAATTTGAGACTGAAAAAATTTCCCTTTTCCCTCAAATCGTTTGTCATATTATATACCTACCTACTTCAAAATTAATAAAACAAATTGTATTGGAAAATTATACTTATATCTATAGCATGATATAAATGTCAAGCCTAAAACATACATTATTGAAAATGCCTATCTGTCTTTCAATGTAGTAACAATAACCTTTTTTTTATAGTTACATTAAAAAACAAAGCCAGGTAGAGTGAGAAAAACAAGCATGTTTTGTGCTTGTGTTCACAATTATTTACTAGCCTATGTTAATTTCTTCTTTCCAACAGAGCTTGTTGAGAACTTTGATGAAGCGTCCAAAGATGAGAATGTGTAAAGGACCCATGATTGTTTTGTGCCAGGGGCTAACCTCAAAGCTGGCACAAATCCAATGTGTACAGCTTTATTTTGCATTAAAAATATACACACCACAAAGACTCAAAAGTGCCCGTTTGTGCATAGTTAACTTTTTACGTTGCTGCACCTTGGTCCAGCTGGTTTGATTGTGATGCAAGAGAAATATCAAATTGTAGCAAGTGCTTGTCTTGTAATAAACTATCTCCATTTTTCATTTACTAGATGAGTTTTTGAGCTGGTTTTTTTTTTACACTTATTTTAAATGTCAATGTAATCTAATTAAAAGACACCCGATTTTCAAAGTTTTCATTTATTTCAGATTGTCTTATTTTATTAGTTGCCTTGTTTGTTAATTTATCTGATCTGAATGACTATTTTGGGGTGCTTAATGAATTTTTCTTCAACTTTGCAATTATATAAAAAATATTAATCACCTGCTGTTTTATTTCCTACTTTTTTTAAAAGTAATTCACAATTTGTGAATTAGAAACAACCCTCCGTGACGAGTTTTATAGCCAAAGAAAAGATAAAGCACAGTCTTACCTCTCCTTAGTTTCAAAACTAAATTAGACCAGGCTCTACTGGTGTGGGTGGTTGCAGAATGTTCAGAGAATAGCTGCATTGTCTTGGCCATAAAGAGAATTATACATATTGATAAGTTCTTTTTAGTATTGGAACTATAGCTGTAATTTTGTAATAAGGTACCTTTGCTGAGATTTCCAAATTTTGACTCACCCAATATTGTCTAGTGGCATCAGTAGGGAATGATAAAAACTTTGTAGCCATAATTATGTAGGTCTATGTGCTTTTGAAAATTTAAAAACAAATTCAACATTGAGGGTATACAAAGATTTATTGGAAAAAATACCAGTATTAGAAGAATGACCATTGAAATATTACAGCTGGTAATGGAACCAAGTGACTGTACAGTCAAACTACCTTTTGATGCAGACCAGCATTTTTCCAGTTATTTAGTTGGCCTCAATATGCTAGCTAGAGGTTTCAGAATATTTACAGGCAAAATTTCTGAGTATGTGCAATCTGCAGTCACTTTTTAGTATGGAACCATGTCATCTTGATGTCTCATCTTCAATTTCCTGGGCATACAAGTCTTCTGACTCAAATTTCAAATCTTCAAGAGAATCCGTTATTTCTTGTGCAAGGTCATCCAATCTGTCAAGATAATTTATTTTAAAAATTAGTTCTTTGCATGAGCTGTAACTGTAAGGAATAATTTATGATCCTAGTACTAACCAAATTAGGACTAAATTAGCTAAATAAGACCAGAGGTTGAAACAATCTAGTGAACAATTACTTGACTATTTAGTAGGTGACCTTGGTAAGAAAAATGCTTTTTTAATTATATAAAAGAATGTACTACAAAAATTATAATTCACTTATTGTAGCTAACTAAAAATAAATTTGGAATGTTCTATTTAAACATGCTTTGAGATATTAAATAATAATCATTAAAAAAGTTTTAAAAAAAACCCACGTTTTCTGATTGAACTAAAAAGTAGAAAATAAACGCTATACATCACAATAATGCAAGCGATCACTCTACTATAAGCGATGAAAAACGTGGGGCGCCGAAGTAAAAGTTATATTACTATTGATTAGATAATACTATTGACTTTTATTAGGGAGCTTGTAGAGAGTCAACAGTATTAGAAACTAAGAAAATGACGGCGCCCCACGTTTTTGATCGCTTATAGTAGAGTGATCGCTTGCATTATTGTGATGTATAGCGTTTATTTTCTACTTTTTTGTTCAATCAGAAAACGTGGTTTTTTTAAAAACTTTTTTAATGATTATTATTTTCTACTTTTTAGTCTGTTTGTTTGCATTAAAATCTTGCTATCGATTTTATCTTTTCACTTTTTTTGGGTAAACGAAGACAACTCGTAAAAAGACAACTCGTAAAAAACACGTTGTGTTAACACATAGATTTGAACCCGTGTCGAGTGGGATAGCAATCGTGTGCCCAACCACTCGACCATATCGTCTCCCCCTAACTGGCCTACCTCCTGTAAGTTTAAACTCGGTTCAAACTAAATTATCTGCCCCTAAGAAAAAACACGTTGTGTTAACACATAGATTTGAACCCGTGTCGAGTGGGATAGCAATCGTGTGCCCAACCACTCGACCATATCGTCTCCCCCTAACTGGCCTACCTCCTGTAAGTTTAAACTCGGTTCAAACTAAATTATCTGCCCCTAAGAAAAAACACGTTGTGTTAACACATAGATTTGAACCCGTGTCGAGTGGGATAGCAATCGTGTGCCCAACCACTCGACCATATCGTCTCCCCCTAACTGGCCTACCTCCTGTAAGTTTAAACTCGGTTCAAACTAAATTATCTGCCCCTAAGCCTGTGGCGATGTGGGATCGTTCGCTTCACTGCGCGCGAGGTACGCGTCGCTCGTTTTTTTTCTAATGGCTCGCAGAGGAGAATTATATATATAGATTATATAGCGGTCTAAAATGCTCAATAAAATGTTTCCATTGATCAATTTAGTAATAATAACAATTGAATATTCAATGGTCATCCAAAAGAAAGCTTCCCTGAAAATTTCAGCGCGCTAGCTAACTGGGAAGTGCCAGAAATTTCGATCGCAAGATTTGATTGGAAAGACAAACACAGAAACTCAGACACAGAGAAAGCAAGTTAAAGAAAACGTGGGAATAACTACACTACAAGTACAAGGCATTGCTATGAAATATGCTAATATTAGTAACATTACAAAAAGAGTGATTTTGATGCAATTTGTTTGAAAATTGCCAATAGAAGAAAAATGTCTAGTTCTAAATGGTCATATGATAATGAATTGTCAATGGCAAAACAAAATAATTATAAATTATAGAATCAACTGAATACTAAAGAAAGCAACTATTTATCAAACAGCTTCTTAGGCTCTTCAACTGCCTGTCTAGCAATAATATACCATGCAACATAAATAAATGGGGCTACTAGTATACAACAGTAATTAAAAACACTAATTATAATAATAATAGATAACCAAATTGCTAACTTATACCTAACAAAAATAATTCAATCAATTGTTTAAGCCAGTGGTTTGTAACAATTTAGGACGTACTGAACCCCACAAGCACTTTCACATAACCCTTTTTAAAAGGGAAAAAAAAAAAAAAATTCAAAGCATAGGTATATATTTTTCTGGGGTATATTATATTACCGTTGTACAAAATGAATAGTGCATCCACAAAATTGTGCTTAAAGAACAGAACTGTTAAAATTTTCACACAAAAACTTAGCCAGTGTAATATTATTCATTGTGTGATAGTCACAAGCCTACTACTGGGCCATGATTAAGAAATATATGAAATATATTTGTCACAGCATCCTTATACACAATTCATGCAAGCTCACCCCTCAAAGATACACATTGTGGGGGTTGACACGATTCTTTACGTAAGAGTGACAAATGGCAATAGTTCCATGATTTAGAAATATCATGATACAGATCTAACTCTGGCACACTTTATCACTATGTCATGCTTTTGCACTGCCACATTTGAACTGTCGTCAGCTGCTAGGTTATACGTGACTGATATCTGAACTCGAGACAGTCATGTTAGCAGTCAAGTAATCTGCCACAACATCCCACACTTACTTTTGATGCAGATGTGAAATTTCTTGTTGAATAGCATCACTTTCAGGCTCATCCGATGCATTTTTACGGGCTATCTGTAAATCAGCTGTCTGCAATAAACAGTACAAAATTTTTTTATCACACTTTTTACTTTCTTATATACAGAATATATAGGAGGTATTGTAATCATGCTAAAAAAATTAATGAGATTTTGACAGTTTTTGACTTTTTACACCTCCCTATTTTATGGTATGCCAAATATAATATATAAAAGAAAAACTGAAATCATGCAAAAAAATCTTAATTGAGATGTTGACATATTTTTATGTTTTACAACCTCTGGAGCAACCATGTCCATCTGTGTTTGTTGTGTGTATGTAATCACATTAATTTAAGTACCGTTTCAATTATGTTAACAAAATTACATCAAATTTGTAGTTTTCTATCAAGTTCTGAGCCATTTCCAGTAACCGTAAGTGGTACTTATTTGTTTGTATGCACACGTTTCTATTAATTTTTGAATGACTTCTGAAAACTGGAAGTAGTGCTTTATGCTATTTCAGATTTCTCAAAAATCGTACGAATTTATTATTTTTATCACTTTTGGCGCAAAATTATTTTATTTTACAATTTTGTTCTATTTAAAATCTGTAGAAGAGAACAGAAAATTAGTGCTTTACTTAGGAATATTTCACTCTTTTTCTGATTTCTAAAAAACCTTTCAAATTTGATAATTTTAATCATTTTTTCATAATGAATAGTCCAAGAAATTTGCACCTCAGTGTGTTTTCTCATTAAAAAAAAAGTTTAGTGGAGATGATTCTGACTTTATTAAGTATGAATTTGTGATGTTGCTCAACTAACAATGTAATATTCATTTTTAACTTAACCATCCAACATGGGTATATACAGTAAATATTTTTTTCCCAACATCAAAAATATAACTTACTGATTTTAGCTTCACTTCTTCAAGATCCTGAATCTTTTCAATTATAGCTGATATCTCTCCTTTATTATGGGTATCTTTCAATGAGTTTTTAATATGAATTATTTCTTCTGATATCTGACGAAAAGCAACAGTTATTTCTGCAACACGTTGTTTGTATGCATTGAAATCATATACTGGAGCTCCTCCGAGGAAAGTATTGAATGCTCTATAGTTAAAATACAATTAAAAATAAATAAATCAACAGCAACTAATTGACATAACATTTACCATTTAAAAACTAATGTGGTAATAGTACAAATATTAAGTTAATCTATTTCTAATTTCTTGGCATTAACAAACATAAAGCAATGTGTGTTAGTGTTAACAAAATATGTTTTTAATTTCTTAGTAATATAATAAAGTTATCAATGTAGGCTAAATTCTAAAAAAAAAAGAGAAATTTTACTTCATTGAATAAAGAAATTCCAACACATGTATGCAATACCTACTCTTCAAACTGACTATATCCTTCAACTCTCTTAGTTTGCAGCTTGTGAAATCTTCTGATCAAATCTAATGGACTAGCATGACCATTAGAATGCTTTGGACTAGCAGCTGGATCACCAGCAGGACAATTGGCACTAGCCATTAATGTTGTAATTACACAAAAAGTCTAGAAAGTAAAAAGACAAAGAGAATTAAATTTCATCTGTTGGATGAATCATGATAAATTTCTTAATAATTTGAAGTTATTGATAATAGGTCTTCATAGCAATGCACATATTAGATGGCATAGGGTAGTGATGTCTCCCTGCTTAATTTAGAAAACACTCTTTACTCTTTGAGTTTCTTTGACAAACATAGTTGTTTAAAACTATGCTGCAATACTTGTATTTATACTAACTGAGTACAAACAATATTCAAATATCAAGGTGTAATGATAATAAAACAATGCTTTACGGTTCTGATCTTTATACCTTATTATTACGTAGGTCAGTGCAAAAGTAACTAAATCATTATGCTGTATAATGGACCACCAACTATATTTAACTATAGGCCTATATAATATATATTGGGGAGACAAAATAGTCGATAAAAATCTTAAAAACCTAATTTTGAGCTATATGTTTATATATTGAGGACGCACAAGTGATACTCCACCCCAACACTGGAATGAGTCGATAGGTTATCAAATCCAGTACTCACTAGTAGAGTAGAATCCTAATCTTAGTTCTACTCAAAAGTACTGGTAATCTATCAATTTTAGACGGCAAATTTTGCCAAATTTAGTAATGTGAATAAAAGGCGATTAATTAAATATTAGCAGTTATTTTAAGGGGATTTATGTTTTAATAGTATTAGTTACAGAATGTTTCACATACTTATTTTTAACACAGTTTTATTAAAACTTTTCAGTAATAAATAAAAAGATTAGTGATGTTTTCATCAGATGTGACCAAGCTTGTTAACTTAGCAGCCATCTTTTTGAAGTTATTTTTTTAAATAAATTTTAGTTAGAATTTCAGGGGAAACTATTTTACAGACAACTGCTGGTTTTATATATATATATATATATATATATATATATATATATATATATATATATATATATATATATATATATATATATATATATATATAAATATATATATATAAATATATGTATATATATATATGTGTATATATATATATATACATATATATATATATATATATATATATATATATATATATATATATATATATATATATACTAGTAGTCCCGGCCAGGCCCTGAACTGGCCTCTGTGAAAAACCTATCTGTAAAGGACCATGACTTGTGTATTTAGTAATCAGCTTATACCCGCATTGCCCACCCTAACCACAACCAACCAAAACCAAAAAAAAAAGAACCTAAACATAACACTAATGCAAACACAACAACAATAGGATAAATGACATAACTCCAAGTCTGTTTGACTTCTACAAATATAATAATTATGGTAACTGAAATTTAGTGCAAGACTATGAAGAAATTGATGCTTTTCCAGTCTGTCAGAAATATTTGCAACTTTTTTGCTTAATTAAAAATTATGGGTTTTTCCATTAGCATTCTTGACCAAAACTACTTGGGGCATTTAAAAATTGAATGGCCTTCTCAAATCCATGATCTCCCAGTTATTACAGATATTTCTATTGAAACAATTCATTTACAGAGAAGTATATGCAATTTCTTTTCAAAACCAAACTAGTGAATTTTGAGAAAAAAGTACATGCATGAAGACATCCATAGTAGGATGTCTTACAAAATTGATACAATTTGTAGATATTGCATTTAGTTTATTAGGTAGTGCTTATTAGAAAACGATAGAGGATATATGCAACGTGCTAAGATCCACTGACATCTGATTTATGGTATATTTTATCTTCTTCCGGTTGAGAGGAAATAAAGACAGTGTTTATTTCCTTGACAGGATATAGAAGGATATAAGCGAATTTGTATTTCCTCTACAGTATGACGAAATTGTCTGAGGAAAAACAAAAACACTTCTATATAAAATGTAGATCAAATTGTCAAAAGGTACTAATTTAATTAATTCAGCTAAAATTCTGAAAAAAAAAAACCCATTAATATTATTTTCTTAGACTATCCCAGCCCTAACTTTAAGCCTAATTTAAAAAAAAACACACAATTGAGACAGGTTTTGATAAATAACACTTCTGTTAAAAAATTCTAAAAATATGTATGTCTTTAAATAAAAGCTAACTATAGATGTGAGAGGATCTAAGCATGTTGTGAATTTCCTCTATAATTGGCAGATTTCAAATTAAGCACTTTAGGTTTATTATTCAATTATCTATAAGGGGCCTAATTAATTTATTAAAATTAATTTGACACAAATATATCACAATATACTTTATTTATTTTGTCACCTTTCTTACACATTTATATTATTAATAGATTCATAGCTTTGGCAGATTTTAGGGTCCTAAAACAATAGATTATCATCATTTTTTCATTTCCAAACTCCTAGTCTACTAATGGTATTAATCTAGTCACTAGCACTAGATCTAGTTATAGCTACTGAGATCTATTCAGCGTTCAAGATCTAGTTTTTAGTTAGAAGTAATCTAATCTAATATATAAAGATGAAATTGACTCTGTGTCTCTGTGGCAGGCGGACGGATGCGTGGATTAAATGCATATAGTAAAAAACTCGATTTCATCGCCATTATATAATATTTTAAAATTTTTGTTCTAAAATCTAAACTGATGGTTAAAAAACTTAATGTTGATGATTTTCAAACTAAATTTTCATTTTACATCATAGGGGTCATCCATAAATGACGTCACACTCGTAGGGGGGAGGGTCCGTAATTTTGTGATGATGTGTGATGAGGGGGAGGGTTAAGATGTTGCGACGTGACACTTTTGCATTATAAAAAAGCATTGTTAGAAAACAAATTTTAGACGTTATTTCGCTTTTTAGATAACTGTTTTAATAAATTGTAATAGTTTAGACAAGATTTATGAAAAATATTGATGTTTTAAAAAAATTCAACTGCAATTTTGAGGGGGGTTGTAGGTTGAGATGTGATGCCATTTTAGGGGGGGGGGGGGTCTGGCTTTTTGTGACGTGTGACAGAGGGGAGGGGGGGGGAGGGAGGTAAAAATCGTCAAAAAAAGCAACATCATGTGCAATGAACAAACTTAAACTAACTAAATGTATAACCCCCCACAAAAATTCCAAAATATTGTTTGAAAAAAGTATACAAATTATGTCCCTTGGTACCAATTACATAGGTATAGATTCTATACTATAGAGTATAGATCTATGACTTACATTACAAAAAACAACTTTTAAAAAAAAGTTTGTTTTGATGTTTGCTTTTCTGTGTGCATTATGTTTGCATTTGTGTTGTGATTGGTTATGAGTTTAGAGTTAGGATAAAGGTTATGCGTCCATATTTGCATATAATATAGTAGACTATTAGGCCTATAGTTATAGTTATACAGTTAGGCCTATAGACATTAAATTTGAAAAGTAATTAAATATATTTCCTAGATCTAGATCCGTGCAATGCCGAGTATTATGCTACTTAATTACTTATTATTAATAAACACTCAAGTCATGGTCCTATTAGTAGATCTAGATACTAATTAAATTAGTCATTAGTATTACTAATTTAAGTGCATTAGTTAAATAGTAGGCCTAGATCTATAGATCTAGTAACTAGATAGTACTTAGAATTCTACTAGATCTACTAACCGTACTTTTTTTGGTAATCTATCGTTTTGGGTACGTAAAATCGCCCGCGACTTGTAATGTGAAAAACAGGTGACTCCTTAAATTTTAATAATTATTTCACATTTTGAGGAGGATTCATGTTTTTTAAAATACAAAAATGTTTCCTTGTTTCATTTATGTACCTGTTTTTAAACAATTGATTTAAAACTTTTCCGTTATAAATGAAGACTAGCGATGTTTCCAACAGATGCAACCATGCTCATTTACTATAGCAGCCTTCTTGTTTAAGATTTATTTTTATAAGCTTATAGCGCAAGATTCAGGGGGAGCCACTCTATTTTACAAATGGCTGCTGTTTATATATATATAGCAAATCTTGCTCTCAGACACTGTTGTTTAAAGTTAATTTCTGGCCTTTATCTGAGTATATCGATATAGTTAGCCATTGATTTAGGTTTATTATTCATTTATCTATAATATTTGACACAAACATATGACAATATACATCTATTAAAGCCTTGACAATGAGGTAATGTTTTCGTACATTAAAAGCCGCGAGCGATTTTACGTACCCAAAACGATAGATTTTAGTTAGGGCTACCTTTTTTTTTTAGTACTAACTTTTAAATCAGACGACTTTGCTGTGCATAATAACAGTAACAGTCCATTTAGAGATAAAAAATAAAACTTGTAAGAGTGTACATAAGTAATCAGATCAAATACTCTAATATTAGCTTAGATAATAAAAGGTAAATATATATTGCTAGCAGTCAAGTTAGAAGACAGTCTTAGTGATAGCCAAGGAACTAGACTAGGCCTAGCAGAATATCAGACGAAGAAATCGTGTTTTTAAAAAAACTACACAATTTTATTGCCAAACAAAACAAGAAATATGTAAAAAACAATGAATTAATAAAGTGGCACATCCTAGCCTAAGTAAAAATACTACTGATGTAAAAAAAAAATCATTCTAAGTATTACTGATAAAAATTGTTATTTTTTAGATTTTAAGTGGCGGTAAAAATAAAATAAAAATAAATTGTTCTCTGGATGATTTTTTTTACCGGAAGCTTGTCCTTATTTTACTGTCATGGCTGTGCTCCCGAGAGTAAATATAAACATTGGAAAATTTTATGCTTGTTTGCTTTTAGTATTTGTTCAGTTTTACTAGTCTACATCAAATCGCTTTTATACTTTACTGAAATAAAATAGCAACAAGATGTTTCATACTGCTTTAAGTACATCTTTATGGATGGGAGATGTGAGTACACTAACACTTACTAACAGGGGTGTGAGGAAATTGCGAGACGCGAAAAGCGAAATGGCGAGGCGGGAAATTGCGAGAAGGTAATGCGAGACATACCTGCGGAATTAAGGGTAAATGGCGAGACACTTTTTGCGAAAAAAGTTTTTTCCTTTTTTTTCCATCTTTATTTATTTCAATTATTTTTTTGTTTTAAAATAAACAAGCATTTAGCCATACCCTTTAACACGAGTGTTGTATGTTGTTATTTTTTATCTAGATACTAAGAAGATAGATCTATATCTAGATCTATCTATTTAAAAATCCTAACATCGTTGCTGTGCTACTGTCATCGCCCGCTCTTGTTAGCGAGAGGAAAATCCCGTTTCAGTCGGCATTAATTTAAAAATCTAGCCCGCTCATGTTTATACAAACGAAAGCTGTGTCATTGTGAATTGGTATAATCTTGTCAGCTGGAGAGATATTTTGCAACATCTATTTATGGATTTTTGTACTTGCAAAAAGTGTAAAAGTATAAACAATTCTAAAAAGTGCAATTTATTTTTTTATTAAGTAATTTTAATTACAAACAAAATCTTCTGAAACAGTCCTAGCACTACTCAAACACACCTCGTGACACCATCTTTCACACATAGTACACCCAACCCAGTTCATTAGACTCCCATTTAATGATTTATACATTTTTCTTTTGCTACTTCTTCCAATCCACATTCACAACATTTCACATTCTCATCACAGTTGACCTCCTCGTTCATCCCACAAACAACACTGGCACCCATGTTCTCATCATCATCATCCGCACGCTCAACATCTGTTTTCCGTTTTTTATAATTTGTATTTTTTATCATTTCTGTAATTTTGGCAATGTCTTGCTCATTGTTGTCACCAGCAGTTGAGTTTTTTTAAAACATCGATATTTTCCCAAAATCTTGTCTAATTTCGGTCAAAATAGAGTATTTTAATCAATTCCTATTACAATGTATTAAAACAGTTTTCTAAAACGCGAAAAAACTTCTAAAATTCTTTTTCTAACATTGCTTTTTTATAGTGGGACTTCACATCTAACCCACCCCCCTCCTCCTCCCCCTCATCACACATCGTCATAAAATTACAGACCCCCCCCCCTACGAGTGTGACGTCATTTATGGAAGACCCCAAATAACACCACCACCAAAACCAAAAAATTCAGACAAGTTCAACTTGGTTTTAAAAATATTTGAAGTAGGCCCATAGCTTACGATATAGCACGAGCAACTGATAATATCGGTGACGTCACTTTATTTTGTTGTATCCAAATGATGTAGGCATTTCCCTGTGCTTAGATTTATATGGTAAAAAAAAATTAGAAAAAAATCGTAGGCGGCGGCTATAATACAAAATTTCTATGCAACAATAGAAAATATGTTTGCGGCGGCAGCGGATCCGGGCACGGTGAACCTCAAAGACGGTAAATCAGGCGGCCTCGGCGTTCCACACAAAAGACAGAAAATGATCTATCGTCGGCGGTATTTCCGTCGGTTTAGAACAAGGTGGTATTCTAAGTCGACACAAAAGATGGGGGGAGTTGACAAATCATCAGTATGTCTAGCGACGGAAAAATTGGAAGTTTTAACAATGTAAACGAAACGTCTTTGAAGTCTGGACCAAATACCACTGAAAATTGGGTGCGGTAAATTTTTCGCAGAAATCTTCGCATTTCAACACCACCCAGCGTAAGTATCGGCTTGTGGTAAAATGCGAGACAAAAAAGTCACGTGACCGACCATTTTCGCGCCCTTCTCGCATTTTCCCGCCTCGCCATTTCGCTTTTCGCGTCTCGCAATTTCCCCACACCCTACTAACAGTACACTGAAAATGACTGAGAGTTCCGAGTACACTTGAGAGTTGAGAGTACACTCGATTATTTTGGCCATTATTTTCAGTTCAGTAGCCGTAGGCCGCCTTAGACCTATGCTTATTAAATTAAGCTATTATTTCTATTTTCAGTTAAGTTTTAATTAGGCTATCTATCTATCGTTTTAGGTGCGTAAAATTAGTCGAGGTTAGGGGTCAGCGTGGTCGAGTCGGTAAAGCTCATGGTTGCTAAACCAAAAAACTCAAGTTCGAACTCTCGGGCAGATGAGGCTCGTTAGCTGGGGACAGCCACTCTTCTAGGAGAGACAACTCCAAAATCAAACAACTGCTGCCTTGTAGTTTGTTCTTGGTTGGACAAAGGCTATGGAAGCAAATCCAAAAAGAAAAGCAGGCTGAAATCGGAGTCAATGGCCTCAATGGCGCATAACCAGTTGACACGTATCCTTAATTGTGATGGAGGCGTGGTTGAGTCGGCAAAAACACATGGTTGATAAATTCGAAAAAAGTCTTGAGTTCAAACCCTCTGGCAGATAAGGCTCGAACCCTTCCAACACTGAAAATTAAGAACGAAGAAAAAGAAGAAGAAGAAGGTCGAGGCTAGTAATGTGCGAAAAAGCTGCCTTATTGTTAATGCTTTAATAGAAGGGTATTGTGATATATGTCGTCAAATATTAGAGATAACTGAATTATAGGCCGTTTGGTTCACGGCTTCCTGGTTTGTTTGTTTATATTAGCTCAAGGCACAAGCTCTCAAAGTGATGTACTAAGATGGTGGTGCGGTGTCCTTTTAATTAAGGGGTAGAGGGATAAAACCAATGATTTTGAAGCCATCGTCAATTTTAGTAAACGGAATCACCTGTTTCTAATTAAGTCTGTTAATCAAGAATAGTAAGGTGTGCTTTTTATCTCACGAGCTGTGCTTTATTGAAAGTAGCTCCTTTTATTCTTGTGTTAACGTGAACTTAACATCAAAAAACTTTAAAACTACGCTTAACATCTTAACCTGCTGTGAGGTACCAACGGATCGGTCTTTTCTTTTTATAAATGACAACGTCTGGGAATTATTCTCACGTTTGTACTTGGATCACTATGTCAGACATATATTATAATCTTTTGCCGTAAACAAAGCGCGAAAAAATGTGTGCCGCGCCAAAATCCAAAATTGGTTAGATTTATTAGTCATGTCGCGTCATATCTTAAAACAGAATGTGTAGCATTTTCTTAATTTATGATAGTTTTTATCATTTTTTAAAGTAAAATATGAATTATTACTTAAGACTGCAGTTAACATGGTATACTTACCCTCTGTGAATATAAAAAGCATGGCATGTTAATTATGTACAAATATTGTCATAAAACAAAAATACAAAGATCGATTTTTTTCACTACCACTATCCGCCACCCCTTGGCCTAAACAATACTATAGGCATTTTTTTTTTTTTTAAATTGTTTATTGATTGTGTTAAATTTTTGGAGATTTTCATCAAAATGCCTACTGAATAATAAACCAAAATCAATGGCTAAATAATATCAATATGGGCCAGAAATTAACTTTAAACACCAGTGTTTGCGAGCAAGATTTGCTATATAAACATCGGCCATCTGTAAGTAAGAGTGGTTCCCCTGAATCTCTAACTATAATTTTACCCAAAAAAAAAGAACTTGATGGCTGCTAAAAGTAAATGATCTTGGCTGCATCTGATAAAAACATCGCTAGTCATTGTATTTTACTGAAAAATTTTAAAACAATTGTTTAAAAACATGTACATTATTGATGCTGACATGATTATACACTTGCCAGCAATAATTATAGTCCTAATCATTAATAATGTTTATCTGCTTTAGCTTGATGATGATTTTGATGAGCAGTCAATAATAAATGCATTTGCTCAACTTGGAGAAGTTGTGGTTAATATCAAAATGATGTCTGATGTCAAAGACAGTGGCTCGTGAGTAGACTTAGAGATATTGGCATTATTAATGTATTAATGTGACATTTTGTTTATCTTTGTTTATTCTTTTACTTATCCTCATTACACATTTAAAATTCTGTGCATTTTTTAAAAATAGTTTGAAACCTGGCAATTACTGCTTCATAGAATTTCCTGATGTTGATTGTGCCCAAAGAGTATTGCATAGGCTAAATGGAAAATACATACCAGGAAAGACAGGGGTAAAATTTTTATTGCCAATGTTGGTAGTTGTAATTTTTTATGCAAAAATGTATAACATAGTCATGATATTAGCATCCAACCTAATTAAAACTTTTGTACCACGTTTTTATTTTTGACAGAAACGCTTTAAATTAAATCCAGCCAGCTTTGGCAGAGAACATGAACTTTTGTAAGTAACATGCATTATAAGTATAGTTAGATCAGTCAAATTAGTTGTGCTGCCTTCAATGCAATTAAAGAAGCTTGAAATTGTTTTGCCACCTTTCAGCCTGCTGCTCTTTCACATTGTGATACTTTTCAGCCCTTGATGTTGTATAGAAAAGAAAAAAACTGACTATTGTTCTTATTTCACAGGCCAGAGTTCTCTCTCTATGTTGGAGATCTGTCATGGAATATTGATGATTATGACTTATTCTCATTTTTTCAAAAAAGATACAAATCAGTCAGAGGAGCAAAAGGTTCATCTTTAATTTGATTTACCTATTGCCTTAGAAGAAGTGTTAGAATTGTTACATAATTTATTAGCATAGATTTAGAGTAGTGTCCCTTTTGTTTACATGTTTTCATTACCCTCAAACTATTGTCTATTTTAGTTATATTGAGATTAAAGAATGTAAATAAATAGTTCACACAATTCTGTAGCATTGGAACGATTGGGAGGGAAGTAACATATAGTGCAGGAAACTTAAAGGTTAGGTAGGGTATAAATGGTTGGGTTAGGAAAGTTAGGGGGTCCATTCTCTAATAGGCAGCCTAGGTCCTTCGTACTTTCAAGTACTAAAGAAGTAAATCATACACAGACTTTGTGTTGGTTCATTGTCGACCCTGTCCTCATCTCGCATCAAAACAAGAAGTCTTAAAATTTTTTTATATTTAATTGTATTATAAATGTTTACATAAAAGTAAAATTCAATTACTAATAATATGGAATGTGTATTTGTAGTTGTTATGGATCAAAGTGGGAAAAGTAAGGGCTTTGGATTCATACGATTCTCAGAAGAAAGTGATCAGCAAAGAGCATTAATTGAAATGCAGCACATGACAGGTTTAGGACGCAGACCTATCAAAGTTAGCCTAGCATCCATAAAAAAGTAAATTGTTTTTGTTGTTTTTACAAAACACCTGCGTTAATAATTACCTGAGAATGTCAAAATATTAGATGAGTTTGTGTTGATCATTCTGTTTGCCATTTTAAAATGTTTTTTTTTCTGAATTTGACATTTTATTTTTAGGCCAAATGATTCTCCCTCTTTGATTCCTCCACCAGTAGCCCTACCTTCTCATAACAGTTACTATGCTGGCCACTATTCTTGGGGAGGTTATGGTTACCATTATAACCAACCATATTCTCAATCTTCAATGGAATATGGAGTTAGTTTCTCTTTTATTTACAATTTTTGTTTGTTAATAACTTGTTAAAAAAATGATTTTTTTTCTAAACAAATACCATTTTTTGTCATTGTTTACTTGGCATTCATTTAAAAAAATTATTCTGTTTTGCAATTAGCTATCTTTGCAATTACACATGAGTCTTTAAGCTGTGTTATTGTTTTGATATATAGGCGAATCCTGGAGGATATGAGGGATGTAACACAGCATTAGAAGATGATTCTGAAGTATTAGAAGGTAAAATTTTAACACATTACTATGTCATGTGTATGTTACTCATATTTAAATGTTTTAGTGAATTTAAAAAAAAAAATCCTTAAACACATTTTCTTGCTTTTTTAGACCCAGAGCTTGAAATTAACGTTGGCAAAGAAAACAGAGAATTTATAGAATCTAGTGAGGTATATACCTTTTAATTCTTTGGACAAATCTATCAACACATATTTAAAAAACATATTCAATATACTATTTAAAAATGATTTACTCAACATTGCAGTCATTCTTTGCATCATTGGAGCAGTCAAGGTGGCAGCCATTAGACAATATAATGTCTGAAGTCCCAGACTGACAACAAAAAATAATTTTTTGGAGTTAAAAATTTGTATATAGGTATATTGGATATATGTTTAATTAAAAAAAAAGGAATGTTTTTCTGTTTTATTTTTTTGTATCTCTCATCATTGTATCATAGTGACATGTATAAAAAACAACCAACTGTATGTCTTAACTTAATATAATTTTATAAGCATTGATAAATGTATATATAACACTGAATTAACTGTAAATGCTGGAGTAACATTAAAATTACAAGTCAGTTACACACAAAAAATATATCAAAATAAACACTCTAAGCTCTGTAATATTAAATTTTGATTAGTTTAATTTTATTCCTACAACTGTAAAAATAAACAAGCATTGATTAAGAAGCAAACAAAATCACTCTTCAATCAATGTGGGTATAAATTTATTAAAGATGAATCAAATAATGTTCTTTCCCCCAGTAGATTTTATCATCAGGCTTTTACTACTTCCTGATAATGCACTGAGTGACTTTCTCAGTTATTTAAAAAAATCCGTTTATCACAGATAAATAAAATGTGAATACAATGAATTTAACAAACAAAATGATAAAGTGCAGTTAGACACTGTTCACAATAGTTACATAACAAAATATGTACACTCAAGGATCGCAGTGTTCAACCAATTCTAATGTATCAACACATTTTCATTAAAAATTTTCATATTCTTTACTTAAACTTGGATAAAAAGCAGCACTACAAAAATCCAGATTAAAAATAAAACTTGTACAGTTTTTACTAACTTCCATCTTTATGTACAAGTCTTTTTCTGCTGACATAATTTTTTACTGGCATTATATGAGGATTGTCAATAATACTGTTCAGTTCACCTCTGGTAGGTCCCTGAACACTTTTTAGTTTTGTTAATGTATCTGGCTGAACTCCCTTCCATATTAACCGAGTTGTGTATGAATGCTTGGGATGTTCATGACCGCCAGCTACTAGACACACCTGACCTTCACAGTTCTGATGAGCTGTTAATTTAGAATCAAGCAGAAGAGACTGTGGTTTCATCTCCCCAACATGAGTGGCTACATCATCTGCTCTTAGATCTGGCCAGGTGCCTTCTCCATGTTTTAACATTCCTAACATAGATTCAACAAAGTCAGAGCCTTTGGCAGCGGCCAGAATGGCTGTGTTGGTTGACCGATGACGCAGCCTATACTGGCTGTAATGCAGAGTTGCAATTGCAGGGTACTGTCTAACATGAGCAGGAATGGGACTAATAAAAATAACATCACCAAAATGCATAATGCCACCATACTGAAGTAGTGCATACAGACCATAAATCATTGCTGCATGTTTAGAACTATACTGCTCAAAAGAGGCTGGAATGTAATGAACGTTTAGCTCATCATGCGAATGAAGTTTTTCCCATAAGTCACCACTTGGCGGTACAGATCCGTGCACTAACACTAGATCTGCTTTTCCTACAACATAAGCACTTTTAATACTAGCGTATAATAGAGGTGAGATATCACCTTTTCCATTCATTAAAATAATATGTACTATATTGGGTATTTGTGCTGTGTTGCTAGTCTGAATGTTTATTGGGCTAGGAGATCCATACATCATTAATCTTGAGAAACGATGAAACACTGTGTCCTGTTTAAATAAAAACTCCGGATTTATAAATGAATTCATACTTAAACAGTGGACGCTACTTGCTTTATATGAATTGATGTGAGTAGTTGCGGGACAAGTGATGACTCTTCTACCAGGCCCCTGGCTCACATGGTAAGGGTCTGTATCCGCTACAAGAAACACCTGGCTCATGCTTAGTTGTTCTTCACTTAATGATGGTTTGCCGTTGATATGAGAAGTTGTAGTCTCTTGAAAAGATAAGGTTACTATCTCAATAACATCTAAACGGGTTAAGTTAGTTACTGCTATGTCACCTAGAATGAACACTCCGTAAGGGTCTACAAAATCAAAATCATCTTTGATAACTCCTGCAGAGAGATCATGGCTACAGTGCCTTGAATTTTTAAGAGGTCTTAGACTTAACATTGCTACATTTCTTTGGAGATCTTCCAGCCATCTCCAATAGCCTTGTGGGTCGGATCGTGGCTTCATGCGATAATGAATGACAATTTTATCAGGCCTTAACTGATGTATTACACTTAATACAGATATATAGTGGCTGATTTCAAAATGGCTGTCTACACACCATAAGTAGTGAACAGTTAAGGATGGTATTCCAGGTAGTAAAGCGGAATTATGGTAATCATGCTGTGCTAAAGCAGTAGCGTCATAGCTTGAGTTATTTATAGTTTGTTGTTCCACTATATTTTGATAGCCACTGAGGACATCCCATATCCACTCTGAGGTTTCAGGTAGGGTTTCCAACAAATATGAGTTTCTCAGTCTTAGGATTCCTCTGCATCTGTACAACTGGAACAGCCACAATGCCAAGAGAAGAGATGGAACTATAACTGAAGTTAATGAATAAACTAGTTTGTTTCCTTTCAACATCTTGTAGTATGTGAGACTTCATTCACTTATTCTGTAAAATAATTGAAAAATAGAAAAGATTAAAACATGAATGCAACATGATCTAAAGTAATTAGGATACGACTAGATGCATTATTAGATCTATTATTCAAATTTGAGTAGCAGTTTAGACTAAAATCTAGCTAGTAATTAGAATAGTAAATAGATCTACTAGTAGTGAGTAGTAAATAGTTTAATTTTAGTAGTAGGCCTAAGTATTAAGTAATATTACTAAATCTATACTAGATTTTATAGATAGACAAATACTGTTATGTATACTTATACGATGTAACCATAAGCCTTATGGTTACATCAGATTGTATGTAGATTAGTTACATCTAGGTCTAGTAGGCATTCATTAATCATTATAATTATGAACTAATCAAATTTCGGTAATCTATCATTTTAGGTGCTTAAATTCGGCTGAGGCTAGTAATGTGCTAAAGAGGGGAAGAGAGGGTAATGTCGAATTCACAAATTATGTATTACTGAAAAGTAGAAAATAAAATAAATAAATAGCGTCATAATCATATGCTTACGGTGCGGGTCCGCTAGTAAAAATAAATATAAGCTTGAGTGCATCAGATGAAAACATTGATTCAATCATTGATAATCTTAAATAAAGACTATTTATTTATTGCTAAAAAGTTTTTATACACTTACAATAAATTAAAAACAGGTACATGAATGAAACCTTGAAACATTTTAGTAACTTTCAAAACATACCCTACATCTTCTTGAAAATGTTAAATAATTACTAAAATTTAATGTATCATCTTTTTTTCACATTACTAGTCTCAGCCGATTTTACATACTTAAAACTCTAGTCTCTATCGAACTCTCTATCCTGCTATCACTGCAGCTATCAGTCAAGTATAAGGTCTATCAACTCATTAAAATAATTAAATTAACCGTCTATCAATATGAATGTGTATCACTATGAATGAGTGGATGACTAGATCTAGATCTCTATAGTAGTTATTATTAGATCTCTAGTAACTAGATCTAGTATTAGATCTATATTTATATAATTATCTATAAATTATAATATCTATCGGTTTAGTTTAGTGACTAGAGACTCCAAGTGATAGATCTAGAATTCTAATTCTAGATCTAGATTTCTACATGATACAGTGATAGTTGATGAGTGATATAGAAATCTAGATCAAGAAATCAAGAATATAGATCTAACCCTTATCGGCTAACCATTACACTAGAATTACTAGTACAAGTTTAAATCCAAATAGAATGTATGTAGATCTAGATCTACTAATTCGTAATGTATGTAAGTAAGTTAGTCAAGTTTGGTTTGGGACTACACTGCTATACTACTTCTAGCAACGCAAACTTTCGGGTTGGAACATTTAAAAAGTCAAATCATAAGAGTAGGAGAACAATACTAAATTTTTAGCGTTCTACGTAACAGATGTTTTGTTGACTCGTTTTTGGTAGTTTTCCAGAATGCTAAAAACTGACTGACTTTTGACAGTAATCGTCCAATGTATTAAAGTTGCCTACCATCAACAGCGGTCTCACCATAAGCTAAAGATTATATTTGAGTATAAACTGCGCGATAGTGCCTCTTATAGTTTATAGTTTCTAACTTGTCAATGTCACTGACTCATTAAACCGCACTTTACGCATATATATATATATATATATATATATATATATATATATAAATATATATATATATATATATATATATATATATATATATATATATATATATATATATATATATATATATATATATATATATATATATATATATATATAGCCTACATTATACATAGGCCTATATAAACGAATGTTTTTTTGTTCTCTCTTTTATTCACTACTACTTTATTTATCTAATTGCCATGATACTTTGGAAAGCTGTTAATTTCTTCCTAGCGAAAATTTCTGCCATAAAAAGAAAATGTTTTTAAACGTCGGATCTCGAGCCCTCAGAATATTTTGAAAAATGAAGGGAATATAACCAGCCTTTTATAACGTTGCAAAATATTAATTGAGTTGTTTCCCTTTATCATTTATTTGAAGTTTACGGCATAGCCTAATTTTTTTATCTGATTTTTGAAGGGCGGCACCCCGTCGACTGTGTACTCAGGAGGTCAGGGCTATTACGTCAACTTCAATTAATAATCAAACTGCATCAGTGGCGACCTTCGGAGTCCAGGTGGTAGAGTACGATTGGGCGCCCCGAGTTTCCCAAGGTTGAGTTACTACAGCGTACTACAGCGCCCTGACTGTCGTGCCCCTGACTCCCCTAAGCCTAAGAGCATTATGGCGCTCACAAACTGTAAAAGGGTGTCCTACTCGAGGGATACGGTAAGCCACTTCAAACCGAAACAGGAAGTAGGCTAACCCCCGATGTAATCTACCATGCAAGCCGTTAAAATAAATAAAATAATATTTAAGTTCACATCATGTACAATCACTTACAATTTGTATGATAAACCCATGTCAATCAACGTACAAGTTCTTAATTAGCCTACAAACATTTTTTCCCTTTAACCCATCTAGGAGAGAAAACTCCAAAATCAAACAACTGCTGTCTTGTAGATTCCCTGGTTTCCGAATTAACTTACTTATGATCACGCGAGTCGATAATTGTCTTAATTGTGTTGATTAGTTGCCTTTTGCTGTTCATGTTGTTGTTAAGGTACATAATATATCATATAACTGATGGTGCCTGAATAACACTACACATCATAAGACGAATCATGACTCCAGTGTTTTGATATTATGGTACATACAGTGAACCAGAATAACGGACGTAATCCTAGCAGTCAATCCCCCCCCCCCCTATATCCAGAGAGATGACTCACTAAGTAGTGACAACTTTGATATCAGCGAAATTCTGTGATCCCATTTTACTTTATTTTTGTAAACGAAGAATAGGAGAAGTATTGCAGCAATGGTGCAAAAAATCCTCTGTGTGTGTGTCTTATTTCTGTGTGTGTTTGTGTGCGTGAGTGTGTGCGAATGTAAACACGATAACTTTAGTACTGTTTCAGTTAGGTGGATGAAATTCCATACAAGTAGGCAACACATATTCGTTCCGTTTGCAGGTTTTTATCAACTTATGAGCGATTTCCGGTTACCGAGAACGTGGTACTAGATTCTAAACTCTTTTCTCAAAAGCCTTAACTATCATACTGTAAGAACTATTCGCCTCTATGTGCTTTCAACCTACCAATTCTAATCTATAGTCCTATTCCACAGGAGGTGCCATCCATAACCTTACTGTTTATTTATGGATAAAAAAGAAAATTTAGGGGAGCTCACTCCTGCGTTATTTGATGTAAAATCCCACGATTTTAATTGACTAAACGGAAGTAATGTTTTCGTAAAATGTTTTCCCACACAAAGCCTCTAAGCTACGTTTGCTGTGTTTAAGTGAGATTCGATTCACCGCGTATCGTTTATATCTATAGTATCGCTAATATCGATACTTTAACCCTTTGCGTTTGAGTAATGCCTAAGAGTAAAGATACGGTCGTCTGGTATTATACTTAATGCTGTAACTAGGCTTAGAATTAGCATACGCTTAGGTTTTGAATTAAAGTTATCTTTTATGTTTGTTGCAAACATGTTTTGTTTTTTTGAATGCACAAATTCCCATTTTTCAATAAACCCTGAAACATAAATATATAAAATGACAACCAGGAAAACAATGATGGCGGCACATTTCACTGCCGAGGTAAATAGCTCTAGATTCTACTAGATCTACACAAGCATTGATCGGGCGTTGTCGCAATCAAATAAGCGCACATTACTCACAGTTCTTAATATCTCGAGATCTTGTCCAGATAAGTCTCACCAAAAAGTTAACCCCCGCCACCCAAAAAAATCATAAAAAGAGGATTTGAAACTTATTTATTGGTTTTACTTTTAACCTAAGCCCTTGGCCTTATCCTAACCAGAGTTTCTTCCAGGCATCTCTTCGAAATGAAATTTATATAGAAAAGATATACTTTTAACTGTGTCCGCCCCCCCCCCCCCTCGAAGAAAGTCAACCGCCCCCCCCCCCCCCCCCCCTGAAAATTTCAAGTGAAAAAAGTCTGGAAGTAACACTGACCCTAACCCTTACTCTTATTCTTAACCCAACCCCCACCCTAACCCCAACCCTAACTCTTACTCCAAACCCCGACCCTAATCCTAGTTGTTTTTATGGCGTGCGTTTAAAGTTAAGTATTCAAATGTCAAGACATCATAACTAGGCCAAGGTTGCGTGCGTGCATTAAACTGGAGCTGGCTAAAAAAGGGCGGGGCTTAACTTTTCTCCCGTGCGGTTCTTACATGAGTGGCGGGGCTTATTAGGACAAAAGCCATATCTTTCCTTCAGAGTAGCCTTAAACAAACTATGAACTGATTTTTTAAAAATTTAACCAGTGTCTATATCATTAATTATTATAGCTATACGCTCGCACCGCTACTTCGTAGAACGAATGAAATCCGTTCGTTCAACGAGGCATTCGTTCAATGAGGCGTTCGTTCTATGAGGTGTACATTCTTTGAGATGTTCGCTCGAAAAAAAAGTATAATTCAAAAATACGAAAATCGCTGACATTCGTAAACGGTAATATGATTACAATTAATTTGTTGTTTAATTTTAAAATAATTAGATCTAATACCACCATGCAAAAGGGTCTAGATAGGTAGAGAAACAACTCAAAGTGAGGTTTAGTGAAGCTTGGTGAGGCCCTGGTTTAATTGTTTTTCTCGTGTTCCCCCGCCAACTCACTTCCATCTTACCCCCCACCCTCCTCCACAATTTGTGTGTGTGGCTATTGTGGCATTATGGCGCGCCGTTCGTTCTATGAAACTGTTTCGTTCTACGAGGTAGTCCAGCAGACGTGGCGAGGCGACAGTTGTTCTGGGAACCTTTTTTCCCCGTCTCACTAGTTGTATAGGCTACGTATAATGATAGCACTGGATCTATACATAAGTCACTTTATTAACGTAAGCTATGTGTTCGGCCAAAACTAAAAATTTGAGGGTGACCACTGACGCTGTAACTTTACTGGCCAAATGTCCGAGATTATCTTTATTTCAAAATTTGGCTCTCATTTTAAAAAAAATGGCATAGTAAGCTAGTAAACATTTAACATCGTTTTTAGCGCAATTTCCTTACCGGAATTGCGATTATTAACTCGTCATTTCTGGATGGATGGATGTGCGCAGCTTTGAGTCGTATCTCCTCCTCAACGAAGCAATATCGAGGACTAGTTCCAAAAGAATTATGTTAAGCAAGTTCCGAGGATGATTGTGGGCCAAAAAAATTCCCGGAATTCCTTCCTGGTTTCCCCGGAAAAGCCAAAAAAAAACCCTCGAAAAAATGCAGTTTTTGGCCCATATCTCGGCAACCAGACCACTTAGCGACTTGAAACATTTACCAATCGATTTCTCCCATAATTTAGAACAATATTGCCTTAGAAAGTTTTCAAAAAATATCCTTTCGTTCGGTCACAAAAAATTAATTAAGAACAAATAAGTTTATATTTATAGGATGATCTTCACTACTTTTTAAACTGAGCATCGTGTAGGCCTACTCGTTAAAATAAAACTATTTCCGTTGATATAGGTTAATATAGTTGTCTTTTTTTTAGCGCAAAAAAATATCCTTTCGTTTGGTCACAAAAAATTAAAAATTGTTATGGATAACATAAGGAAATTGCGCTTAAATTGTCACTAGACTTTTTATTAACTTGTTTTACCCCTGTCCCTGCAAACTACTAATCCTAAGCACCAGCGAACCATAAGCTAACACGTGTTCCTGGCATCACTACGGCCAAATTTTGCCAAAAGGTTTCCTGCTACTTCGTGTAATAGACGGCCAGGGTAGTCCTGACACTTCGGGTAATAGACGGCCAGGGTAGTCCTGACACTTCGGGTAATAGACGGCCAAGGTAGTCCTGACACTTCGGGTAATAGACGGCCAAGGTAGCCCTGACACTTCGGGTAATAGACGGCCAAGGTAGTCCTGACACTTCGGGTAATAGACGGCCAAGCTAGTCCTGACACTTCGGGTAATAGACGGCCAAGAATTTCCCGGAACTAGCGAAATTCAGGCTTTGGTCGTAACCCTTACACACAATTAAATACGTTTTGAAAAAATATTATTATAAACATTTGATTGGCTCTTACTCCCTCCCATTAATTTTTCAAGAAAATTAGCGCTTCAGTTTACTTATGGGGTACGGCTAACACAATTCTTTGTTTAACCAACGCATTAACGCTGTTTTGCCCAAACCTTCCTCAGGTCGTACGAATCTTTATGAAGCCACAAAATTGCTGTAGATAGCCAAAACTCCAGTTAGCCAGATAAAAAGCTACTGTAGATAGCCAAAACTCCAGTTAGCCAGACAAAAAGCTACTGTAGATAGCCAAAACTCCAGTTAGCCATATAAAAAGCTACTGTAGATAGCCAAAACTCCAGTTAGCCAGATAAAAAGCTGCTTTAGACAGCCAAACACCAATTCGCTCGATATAAAGCTGCTTTAGATAGCCAAAACACTAGTAGCCAGAAAACACGCTGCTGTAGACAGCAAAAACACGAGTTAAGTAACATACTTGAAGATGCTGTAGATAGCCAAAACGTCGGTCAGCTAGCGGTCAGCTAGCGCTGAGCTAGCTGTCAGTCAGCGATCAGCTTGAGGTCAGACAGAAGACTTGAAGATGTCCACATCCGATTCTTTTGTGGACTCCGACAAGAGGATAAACGTGGATGATGTGTTCGAGGTTGGTCAAGTTCTCTCATGGTCAAGTTTGCTCTTGGTCAAGTTCTAGCCATGGTTCAGTTTTGTCTTGTTCACGTTCTGTCTATCACGTGCCACGATAAGTCAAAATGCTTAGTCTATTTAATATGCCCGACTCCCAAATGTTCAAGCAATAAAAAATGCAAGCTGTCAAACTTAAGTTTAAGTTCCATCCATTCAACATTGAAGTCATACACTTGCAATTTTGAAGTCACATGACTTTGAATCTGTGGCTGACGGACTTTACCCTAGCTTTGAGTAAAATGAAATGATGTGTGTATGTATAGTATTTACCTGCATGTACCTGAATATACCTATATTTATTTTTACCTTTTTTACGTATATTTACATGTATTTACAATTTTTACATGTATTTACCATATTTACATGTATTTACCATATTTACATGTATTTACCATATTTTCTTGTATTTACCTGTATTTACTTGTATTAACCTGTATATACCTGTATTTACCTATATTTCCCCCGTATTTACCTGTATTTACTTGTATTAACCTATGTATACCTG
This sequence comes from Physella acuta, assembly GCF_028476545.2. Classification (NCBI taxonomy): domain Eukaryota; kingdom Metazoa; phylum Mollusca; class Gastropoda; family Physidae; genus Physella; species Physella acuta. Next base: position 50,969 of record NW_026732487.1, read on the forward strand.
TATATACCTGTACCTGTATTTACCTGTATATATCTGTATTTACCTGTATTTACTTGTATTAACCTGTATATACCTGTATATACCCGTACCTGTATTAACCTGTATATACCTGTATTTACCCGTATTAACCAGTATTTACTTGTATTAACCTGTATATACCTGTATATACCAGTACATGTATTTACCTGTATTTAACTGTATTTACCTGTATATACCTGTATTTAACTGTATTTACCTGTATTTACCTGTATATACCTGTATTTACCTGTATTTATCTGTATTTACCTGTATTTACCTGTATTTACCTGTATTCACTTGTATTTACTTGTATTAACCTGTATATACATGTACCTGTATTTACCTGTATTTACCTGTATACACCTGTATTTACCTGCGTTAACCTCCGGCAGCTGACAGCGAAGGGCGTGGAACACAAGCTGGTGCTCATCTTCTCCGACGACCCGATGAACGCCCTGCTGATCGACCAGTCGGGCAACCACCTCATCCACGTCGCCGTCAACTACAACCGCTGCAGCATCGTCAAGAGAATCCTCGAAACCATCTTCGGTAAGTTGTTTGGGGGGGGGGGGGGACAGTTTAATGTGATTCAATAGGCAGAGGTGGGCGGAGTGGCAAGGAAGGGGGATGCTAGGCGATTGTCGGCACGTTTTGAGAAATGTATAAAAGCCAATGGTCAAAAAGTGTGTGTCGCGGCAGTGATAGAGAAACTTTAGAAAGTTTGCCTTTAGGAACTGTGTAAATCAAGAGGACGACAGATAGCTTGAAGTAATAAAAATAAATACATTAAATTATTTAATTTGAAGAATATAACAATAGTTTAAAATAAACCGGGAGTGATCTCTCCTAAACTTTCTCGAATATTCTAATATAACACTACGTGGGATGTCAACTCGGAATATAGACATGATTTTTGTTTACTTAAACTTTTAAAAATAGAATAAAATCTAGTAGAAAAAAAATTGCGCACCAAGCGAGCACCAAAACCAAATGTGCGTAATAGTGCGCAGTATTATTAGTACTTTATAAATTTATATGCGTTTTTTGAGAAATCGGAAATAGCGTAAATTAGTACTTCCGGTCAACGGAAATTACTCAAAATTTGATAGAAGGTAGAGAATTAGATCTTTTACTTACATGTGAAATTTCATTTATCTATCTGAATTAGTACTCAAGTTATAGGCTTTTGAAAAATTCAAAGTAGAAAAAGTACCACTTCCGGTTATCGGAAATCGCTCAAAAGTTGATACGGATCTACGATTTTGATATAATACTTATATATGAAATTTCATCAACCTAGCTGTAACGGTACTCAAGTAATCGTGTTTACACACAGACAGACACACAGACACACACACACACACAGACATACGGACAAGATTGCAAAATTATGTTTTTCCGATTCAGTGAGGTGTAAAACGTCGAGATTTGTAAAAATCTCGATTTTTTTTTTGCACGATTACAATACTTTCTCTATACTACGTATATACGAGAAAGTAAAACTACAAACGAGCTCCAAAAAAAATAAATGAAACGTACCAAGCTATTTCTAAAATCAGCAAATCTGTTCTATGTTTTCCTATTCATTTAAGACACTACTGTTATTAAAATATATTCAGCCAGTTAAGTTTTTTCAAACTTCAGGACAAGGGGAGCTAAATGCTGTAGACAGTCACCGCAACACCCCGCTCCATCTGGCCGTAGCCCTGGGCTTTGAGGACATTGTCCAGCTGCTCCTGGACTACAAGGCCTACGTCAACATCAAGGATGACTCCGAGATGACCGCCCTGCACGTGGCCGCCTACGTGGGCAATCCCACTATCCTGAGGGTCAGCTGATGGGACTGTTGGTTGCTAGTTGTTGTATGGTAGTTGTTGTAGGGTAGTTGTTGTAGGGTAGTTGTTGTAGGGTAGTTGTTGTAGGGTAGTTGTTGTAGGGTAGTTGTTGTTGTTGTATGGTAGTTGTTGTATGGTAGTTGTTGTAGGGTAGTTGTTGTAGGGTAGTTGTTGTAGGGTAGTTGTTGTAGGGTAGTTGTTGTAGGGTAGTTGTTGTAGGGTAGTTGTTGTAGGGTAGTTGTTGTAGGGTAGTTGTTGTAGGGTAGTTGTTGTAGGGTAGTTGTTGTAGGGTAGTTGTTGTAGGGTAGTTGTTGTAGGGTAGTTGTTGTAGGGTAGTTGTTGTAGGGTAGTTGTTGTAGGGTAGTTGTTGTAGGGTAGTTGTTGTAGGGTAGTTGTTGTAGGGTAGTTGTTGTAGGCTAGTTGTTGTAGGCTAGTTGTTGTAGGGTAGTTGTTGTAGGGTAGTTGTTGTAGGGTAGTTGTTGTAGGGTAGTTGTTGTAGGGTAGTTGTTGTAGGGTAGTTGTTTAGGGTAGTTGTTGTATTGTAGTTGTAGGGTAGTTGTTGTAGGGTAGTTGTTGTAGGGTAGTTGTTGTAGGGTAGTTGTTGTAGGGTAGTTGTTGTTGTTGTAGGGTAGTTGTAGGGTAGTTGTTGTAGGGTAGTTGTATGGTAGTTGTTGTAGGGTAGTTGTTGTATGGTAGTTGTTGTAGGGTAGTTGTTGTAGGGTAGTTGTTGTAGGGTAGTTGTTGTAGGGTAGTTGTTGTAGGGTAGTTGTTGTAGGGTAGTTGTTGTAGGGTAGTTGTTGTATGGTAGTTGTTGTAGGGTAGTTGTTGTAGGGTAGTTGTTGTAGGGTAGTTGTTGTAGGGTAGTTGTTGTAGGGTAGTTGTTGTAGCGTAGTTGTTGTATGGTAGTTTTTGTAGGGTAGTTGTTGTAGGGTAGTTGTTTTAGGGTAGTTGTTGTTGTTGTAGGGTAGTTGTTGTAGGGTAGTTGTTGTATGGTAGTTGTTGTAGGGTAGTTGTTGTAGGGTAGTTGTTGTAGGGTAGTTGTTGTAGGGTAGTTGTTGTTGTTGTAGGGTAGTTGTAGGGTAGTTGTTGTAGGGTAGTTGTATGGTAGTTGTTGTAGGGTAGTTGTTGTATGGTAGTTGTTGTAGGGTAGTTGTTGTATGGTAGTTGTTGTAGGTTAGTTGTTGTAGGGTAGTTGTTGTAGGGTAGTTGTTGTATGGTAGTTGTTGTAGGGTAGTTGTTGTAGGGTAGTTGTTGTAGGGTAGTTGTTGTAGGGTAGTTGTTGTAGGGTAGTTGTTGTAGGGTAGTTGTTGTAGGGTAGTTGTTGTAGGGTAGTTGTTGTAGGGTAGTTGTTGTAGGGTAGTTGTAGGGTAGTTGTTGTAGGGTAGTTGTTGTAGGGTAGTTGTAGGGTAGTTGTTGTAGGGTAGTTGTTGTAGGGTAGTTGTTGTAGGGTAGTTGTTGTAGGGTAGTTGTTGTAGGGTAGTTGTTGTAGGGTAGTTGTTGTAGGGTAGTTGTTGTAGGGTAGTTGTTGAGGGTAGTTGTTGTAGGGTAGTTGTTGTAGGGTAGTTGTTGGTTGCTAGTTGTTGTAGGGTAGTTGTTGTAGGGTAGTTGTTGTAGGGTAGTTGTAAGGTAGTTGTTGTAGGGTAGTTGTAGGGTAGTTGTTGTAGGGTAGTTGTAGGGTAGTTGTAAGGTAGTTGTTGTAGGGTAGTTGTAGGGTAGTTGTTGTTGTTGTATTGTAGTTGTTGTAGGGTAGTTGTAGGGTAGTTGTTGTTGTTGTATGGTAGTTGTTGTAGGGTACTTGTTGTAGGGTAGTTGTTGTATGGTAGTTGTTGTAGGGTAGTTGTTGTAGGGTAGTTGTTGTAGGGTAGTTGTTGTAGGGTAGTTGTTGTATGGTAGTTGTTGTTGTTGTAGGGTAGTTGTTGTATGGTAGTTGTTGTAGGGTAGTTGTTGTTGTTGTAGGGAAGTTGTTGTATGGTAGTTGTTGTATGGTAGTTGTTGTATGGTAGTTGTTGTAGGGTAGTTGTTGTTGTTGTAGGGTAGTTGTTGTATGGTAGTTGTTGTAGGGTAGTTGTTGTTGTTGTAGGGAAGTTGTTGTATGGTAGTTGTTGTATGGTAGTTGTTGTAGGGTAGTTGTTGTTGTTGTAGGGAAGTTGTTGTATGGTAGTTGTTGTATGGTAGTTGTTGTATGGTAGTTGTTGTAGGGTAGTTGTTGTAGGGTAGTTGTTGTAGGGTAGTTGTTGTAGGGTAGTTGTTGTAGGGTAGTTGTTGTTGTTGTAGGGAAGTTGTTGTATGGTAGTTGTTGTAGGGTAGTTGTTGTAGGGTAGTTGTTGTAGGGTAGTTGTTGTAGGGTAGTTGTTGTAGGGTAGTTGTTGTAGGGTAGTTGTTGTAGGGTAGTTGTTGTAGGGTAGTTGTTGTAGGGTAGTTGTTGTAGGGTAGTTGTTGTAGGGTAGTTGTTGTAGGGTAGTTGTTGTAGGGTAGTTGTTGTAGGGTAGTTGTTGTAGGGTAGTTGTTGTAGGGTAGTTGGACTTGTTGTAGGGTAGTTGTTGTAGGGTAGTTGTTGTAGGGTAGTTGTTGTAGGGTAGTTGTTGTAGGGTAGTTGTTGTAGGGTAGTTGTTGTAGGGTAGTTGGACTTGTTGTATGGTAGTTGTTGTAGGGTAGTTGTAGGGTAGTTGTTGTAGGGTAGTTGTTGTAGGGTAGTTGTTGTAGGGTAGTTGTTGTAGGGTAGTTGTTGTAGGGTAGTTGTTATAGGGTAGTTGTTGTAGGGTAGTTGTTATATGGAAGTTGTATGGTAGTTGTTGTAGTGTAGTTGTTATAGGGTAGTTGTTGTAGGGTAGTTGTTGTAGGGTAGTTGTAGGGTAGTTGTTGTTGTTGTATGGTAGTTGTTGTAGGGTAGTTGTTGTAGGGTAGTTGGACTTGTTGTATGGTAGTTGTTGTAGGGTAGTTGTAGGGTAGTTGTTGTAGGGTAGTTGTTGTAGGGTAGTTGGACTTGTTGTAGGGTAGTTTTGTATGGTAGTTGTTGTAGGGTAGTTGTTGTTGTTGTAGGGTAGTTGTAGGGTAGTTGTTGTTGTTGTAGGGTAGTTGTTGTAGGGTAGTTGTTGTAGGGTAGTTGTTGTATGGTAGTTGTTGTAGGGTAGTTGTTGTAGGGTAGTTGTTGTAGGGTAGTTGTTGTATGGTAGTTGTTGTTGTTGTAGGGTAGTTGTTGTAGGGTAGTTGTTGTAGGGTAGTTGTTGTTGTTGTAGGGTAGTTGTTGTAGGGTAGTTGTAGGGTAGTTGTTGTTGTTGTATGGTAGTTGTTGTAGGGTAGTTGTTGTATGGTAGTTGTTGTATGGTAGTTGTTGTAGGGTAGTTGTTGTAGCGTAGTTGTTGTAGGGTAGTTGTTGTAGGGTAGTTGTTGTAGCGTAGTTGTTGTATGATAGTTGTTGTATGGAGGCTGTTGTAGGGTAGTTGTTATATGGTAGTTGTTGTTGTATGGCAGTTGTTGTAGGGTAGTTGTTGGTTGCTTGTTGTTGCGCTGATGTGGGCGAACTTGTTAGTATGTATGTATGTGTATGTTTATTTTACAAAAAGGCTCAGACAATATATTCACAGACGTGATGCAGCCCCTAGGAATGAAATAATTTATTTTCCACAACAGAAGTTGCTGGACAATGGTCTAGACCCCAACATCCGTGGAGAGTCGGCATTCACACCCCTTCATTACGCCGCCGTCTCTAACAACGGCAACTCGGTCTCCATTCTTGTAAGTTGATACTTGAGGGATGTGGATAAGTTACGGGAGGGTTGAGATGTGGATAAGTTACGTGAGTGTTGAGATGTGGATAAGTTACGTGAGTGTTGAGATGTGGATAAGTTACGTGAGTGTTGAGATGTGGATAAGTTACGTGAGTGTTGAGATGTGGATAAGTTATGTGAGTGTTGAGATGTGGATAAGTTACGTGAGGGTTGAGATGTGGATAAGTTACGTGAGATTTGAGATGTGGATAAGTTACGGGAGGGTTGGGATGTGGATAAGTTACGTGAGATTTGAGATGTTGATAAGTTACTTGAGATTTGAGATGTGGATAAGTTACGTGAGGGTTGAGATGTGGATACGTTACTTGAGATTTGAGATGTGGATAAGTTACGGGAGGATTGAGATGTCGAATCCTGTTACGTTACCATAATCGGAGTCTTAAGGAGGAAGATTGGTTCGATACGTCCATGCTTCTAAAGGTAGAAGGTTGGCACATTAACTTCACGATAAGATTACGTCCAGAGTTTCTTCCATGTATCTCATATCCACCCCCATCCTCTCCATCCGAACGAGATAGGATCTATATATAAAATATATACTTTTACAAGTGTCCACCCCCCCCCCGAAAATTTTAGCCCCCGCCTCTCTCCTCCGGAGAAAAAAAGTCTGGAAGAAACACTTATTACGTTGGCGTGGTAGTCATTGAACAGAGTGAGAAGTGAAAGATTTTATTTATAATTATGAATTATAATCAGCTATGGGAAAAATACGATTCGAACTTGATATCCAAAATCTGTAAGTGAACAACAAACAAAACAATACACCATTAAAATAAAAACGCCAAAAAATGTTGAAATAAAATGCAAATACGCTGGGGTTAGGTGTCTCAATTCAATAGGATCTAAGTTAAATTATGTAGCTCGTTTAGCCACGTGGCTGAGATGTAATAGTGTCAAGTTTTTCAGCTGGAGAAGGGGGCGGACATCACAATGACCTGTCATAACGGCTCAACACCGCTCCATATGGCAGCCAAGTGCGGATCTCTCGATGCTGTGCTCACCATCCTCAGAGAAGGTCAGGGTCGTTCTATGTGTAATCAAGGTCTAGGTCAAGGGCTTGTTTGGTAGAGAAGTTAGGACAGTTCATGATTTGTGTTCCGTGTGTCGTACAGAGAAAGTTGTTGCTCCAGGTTGGGTGGCACCCCAGCCCCTACAACAATTGTGCATTTTCAGTTTGGTGTATTATAATATATCTCTTGTAGCACCCATGTGTTAACATCTCTCTTGTAGCACCCATGTATTAACATCTCTCTTCAAGCACCCATATGTTAACATCTCTCTTGTAGCACCCATGTGTTAACATCTCTCTTGTAGCACCCATGTGTTAACATCTCTCTTGTAGCACCCATGTGTTAACATCTCTCTTGTAGCACCCATGTTTTATAACATCTCTCTTGTAGCACCCATGTGTTAACATCTCTCTTGTAGCACCCATATGTTAACATCTCTCTTGTAGCACCCATGTGTTAACATCTCTCTTGTAGCACCCATGTGTTAACATCTCTCTTGTAGCACCCATATGTTAACATCTCTCTTGTAGCACCCATGTGTTAACATCTCTCTTGTAGCACCCATGTGTTAACATCTCTCTTGTAGCACCCATGTATTATTACATCTCTTGTAGCACCCATGTGTTAACATCTCTCCTTTAGCACCCATGTGTTAACATCTCTCTTGTAGCACCCATGTGTTAACATCTCTCCTTTAGCACCCATGTGTTAACATCTCTCCTTTAGCACCCATGTGTTAACATCTCTCTTGTAGCACCCATGTGTTAACATCTCTCTTGTAGCACCCATGTGTTAACATCTCTCCTTTAGCACCCATGTGTTAACATCTCTCCTTTAGCACCCATGTGTTAACATCTCTCTTGTAGCACCCATGTGTTAGCATCTCTCTTGTAGCACATATGTGTTAACATCTCTCTTGTAGCACCCATGTGTTAACATCTCTCCTTTAGCACCCATGTGTTAACATCTCTCTTGTAGCACCCATGTTTTATAACATCTCTCCTTTAGCACCCATGTGTTAACATCTCTCTTGTAGCACCCATGTGTTAACATCTCTCTTGTAGCACCCATGTGTTAACATCTCTCTTGTAGCACCCATGTGTTAACATCTCTCTTGTAGCACCCATGTGTTAACATCTCTCTTGTAGCACCCATGTATTATTACATCTCTTGTAGCACCCATGTGTTAACATCTCTCTTGTAGCACATATGTGTTAACATCTCTCTTGTAGCACCCATGTGTTAACATCTCTCTTGTAGCACCCATGTGTTGACATCTCTCTTGTAGCACCCATGTGTTAACATCTATCTTGTAGCACCCATGTGTTAAAATCTATCTTGTAGAACCCATGTGTTAACATCTCTCTTGTAGCACCCATGTGTTAACATCTCTCTTGAAGCACCCATATGTTAACATCTCTCTTGTAGCACCCATGTGTTAACATCTCTCTTGTAGCACCCATGTGTTAACATCTCTCTTGTAGCACCCATATGTTAACATCTCTCTTGTAGCACCCATGTGTTAACATCTCTCTTGTAGCACCCATGTATTATTACATCTCTTGTAGCACCCATGTGTTAACATCTCTCTTGTAGCACCCATGTGTTAACATCTCTCTTGTAGCACCCATGTGTTAACATCTCTCCTGTAGCACCCATATGTTAACATCTCTCTTGTAGCACCCATGTGTTAACATCTCTCTTGTAGCACCCATGTGTTAACATCTCTCTTGTAGCACCCATGTGTTAACATCTCTCTTGTAGCACCCATGTGTTAACATCTCTCTTGTAGCACCCATGTGTTAACATCTCTCTTGTAGCACCCATGTTTTATAACATCTCTCTTGTAGCACCCATGTGCTAACATCTCTCTTGTAGCACCCATGTGTTAACATCTCTCCTTTAGCACCCATGTGTTCACATCTCTCTTGTAGCACCCATGTTTTAACATCTCTCTTGTAGCACCCATGTGTTAACATCTCTCTTGTAGCACCCATGTGTTAACATCTCTCTTGTAGCACCCATGTGTTAACATCTCTACTTTAGCACCCATGTGTTAACATCTCTCTTGTAGCACCCATGTTTTATAACATCTCTCTTGTAGCACCCATGTGTTAACATCTCTCTTGTAGCACCCATGTGTTAACATCTCTCTTGTAGCACCCATGTGTTAACATCTCACTTGTAGCACCCATGTGTTAACATCTCTCTTGTAGCACCCATGTGTTAACATCTCTCTTGTAGCACCCATATGTTAACATCTCTCTTGTAGCACCCATGTTTTATAACATCTCTCTTGTAGCACCCATGTGTTAACATCTCTCCTTTAGCACCCATGTGTTAACATCTCTCTTGTAGCACCCATGTTTTATAACATCTCTCTTGTAGCACCCATGTGTTAACATCTCTCTTGTAGCACCCATGTGTTAACATCTCTTGTAGCACCCATGTGTTAACATCTCTCTTGTAGCACCCATGTGTTAACATCTCTCTTGTAGCACCCATGTTTTAACATCTCTCTTGTAGCACCCATGTGTTAACATCTCTCTTGTAGCACCCATGTGTTAACATCTCTCTTGTAGCACCCATGTGTTAACATCTCTCTTGTAGCACCCATGTGTTAACATCTCTCCTTTAGCACCCATGTGTTAACATCTCTCTTGTAGCACCCATGTGTTAACATCTCGCTTGTAGCACCCATGTGTTAACATCTCTCTTGTAGCACCCATGTGTTAACATCTCTCTTGTAGCACCCATGTGTTAACATCTCTCTTGTAGCACCCATGTGTTAACATCTCTCTTGTAGCACCCATGTGTTAACATCTCTCTTGTAGCACCCATGTGTTAACATCTCTCTTGTAGCACCCATGTGTTAACATCTCTCCTTTAGCACCCATGTGTTAACATCTCTCTTGTAGCACCCATGTGTTAACATCTCTCTTGTAGCACCCATGTGTTAACATCTCTCTTGTAGCACCCATGTGTTAACATCTCTCTTGTAGCACCCATGTGTTAACATCTCTCCTTTAGCACCCATGTGTTAACATCTCTCCTTTAGCACCCATGTGTTAACATCTCTCTTGTAGCACCCATGTGTTAACATCTCTCCTTTAGCACCCATGTATTAACATCTCTCTTGTAGCACCCATGTGTTAACATCTCTCTTTTAGCACCCATGTGTTAACATCTCTCTTGTAGCACCCATGTGTTAACATCTCGCTTGTAGCACCCATGTATTAACATCTCTCTTGTAGCACCCATGTGTTAACATCTCTCCTTTAGCACCCATGTGATAACATCTCTCTTTTAGCACCCATGTGTTAACATCTCTCTTGTAGCACCCATGTGTTAACATCTCTCTTGTAGCACCCATATGTTAACATCTCTCTTGTAGCAGCCATGTGTTAACATCTCTCTTGTAGCACCCATGTGTTAACATCTCTCTTGTAGCTCCCATGTGTTAACATCTCTCTTGTTTTGTGCCATCTCTCTTGTAGCACCCATGTTTTGTGCCATCACCCCCTTACTTCTGCTGGACGTTAAAGACCGAGAGAATCAGCGACCCATACACTCAGCAGTCGGCGGTGGTAACGTAGAGGTTGGTCATTGTCCAGTGGTCGCTGTGTCGTCCTGTGGTTGTCCAGTAGTCACTGTGTCGTCCTGTGGTTGTCCATTGGTCACTGTGTCGTCCTGTGGTTGTCCAGTGGTCACTGTGTCGTCCTGTGGTTGTCCATTGGTCACTGTGTCGTCCTGTGGTTGTCCAGTGGTCACTGTGGTCGTTCATTGGTCACTGTGTCGTCCTGTGGTTGTCCAGTGGTCGCTGTGTCGTCCTGTGGTTGTCCAGTGGTCACTGTGTCGTCCTGTGGTTGTCCAGTGGTCATCCAGTGGACACTGTGGTCGTTCAGTGGTCGTTCAGTGGTCGTTCAGTGGTCGTTCAGTGGTTGCTGTGGTTGTCCAGTGGTCATTGTAGTTATGCAGTAAGTTGGTCGTAGAGAGGTCAGTGTGCTCTTTAGTGGGCAGTTGAGTTTATCGTTTTGTGTTAATCTTCTCAGTTAGAGCGATGTATTCTTCAATGTTTTGTGTTAATCTTCTCAGTTAGAGCGATGTATTGTTCAATGTTTTGTGTTATACTTCTCAGTTAGAGCGATGTATTATTGAATCTTTTGTGTTAATCTTCTCAGTTAGAGCGATGTATTGTTCAATGTTTTGTGTTAATCTTCTCAGTTAGAGCGATGTATTGTTCAATGTTTTGTTGTCTACCTCAATCATTTGCCTCTCTAATTTGCGTTTTCCGATTTTCCATAGGTTCTCAAACAGTTTTTAAAGTATGGCGCAGATCCTAGCTGCAAACAGGTCAGATACATTGTTTTAGCCACCTTTTGTTGTTGCTGGATGGAAGAAATATTTAGTTTTCCGATCGATTAGAAATTAGACAATTAATTACATGTTTTATAATTGACATTGAAAATTATAATTTTACTCCGCGTTGAGCAGTTTATAAAATTACAACTTATTCCTTTTTTTAAAAAGTTTGCGTGATATGAAATATTTCCACCTGAGCATTAAAACAATCTTGTACTGCAGGACGATGGGTTGACCGCTGTCCACTACGCCGCTATCCAGGGCAGCCTGGAAATGCTACAGGCCATGAACAACCTCAACAGGAAATCGACCCTGTTCGCTGCGGACTCCGTAGACGTCCAGGGACGCACACCACTTCACTGGGCGGCCATTTTTAACCACGCCAGCGTCACCAAATACTTGATCGACTTGGTAAAGCTGCATTTATTGCCCATTTAAGCAAACATAATTATACACTCGTTTTTCTTACAGATGATCTCTCTCTCTCTCTTTCTTTATATATATATATATATATATATATATATATATATATATATATATATATATATATATATATATATATATATATATATACATACATATATATATATATATATATATACATATATATATATATATATATATATATATATATATATATATATATATATATATATATATATATATATATATATATATATATATATATACGGGATTTGATGCTAGTTAGTGTATAGTCGACAATAGATTCCCTTTGTGAACTGTTTCAACTGCCCCCCCCCCCCCCTAGCCATCAGACATGAACGCGTTTGACTCCATGAAGCTGACGCCTCTGTTGGCGGCCGCCACCAATAGTTCATGGGCGGCCCTGAACGTCCTCCTCAGCTACGGCGCCGACACCTCCCTGACCAACTCCTCCAAGAGGAACTTCTTGCACCTAGCTGTCATCAACGGCATGGAATTGAATGAGACGTTCAAAGCCCTCAAGGTTCGTTCTCTCCCCTATTGGAACTTATATTGTGTTCCATTAGTCTGACGTTTATTGTGTTCCCTTGTAATGTCCACAGTCCACCCTGTTGCCTTGTAATGTCCACCCTGTTCCCTTATAATGTCCACCTTGTTCCCTTGTAATGTCCACCCTGTTCCCTTATAATGTCCACCCTGTTCCCTTATAATGTCCACCCTGTTCCCTTGTAATGTCCACCTTGTTCCCTTGTAATGTCCACCCTGTTCCCTCACTATAATGTCCACCCTTTTCCCTTGTAATGTCCACCCTTTTCCCTTGAAATGTCCACCCTGATCCCTTACTATAATGTCCACCCTTTTCCCTTGAAATGTCCACTCTGTTCCCTTACTGTAATGTCCACCCTGTTCCCTTACTATAATGTTCACCCTGTTCCCTTATAATGTCCACTCTATTCCCTTGTAATGTCCACCCTGTTCCCTTGAAATGTCCAATCTGTTCCCTCACTATAATATCCACCCTATTCCCTTGTAATATCCACCCTATTCCCTTGTAATATCCACCCTATTCCCTTGTAATATCCACCCTATTCCCTTGTAATATCCACCCTATTCCCTTGTAATGTCCACCCTGTTCCCTTGTAATGTCCACCCTGTTCCCTTGTAATGTCCACCCTGTTCCCTTGTAATGTTCACCCTGTTCCCCTGTAATGTCCACCCTGTTCCCCTGTAATGTCCACCCTGTTCCCTTGTAATATCCACCCTGTTCCCTTGTAATGTCCACCCTGTTCCCTCACTATAATGTCCACCCTGTTCCCTTGTAATATCCACCCTGTTCCTTGACTGTAACGCCACCTGTACACTCGCCAGTACATCAAGAACATCAGTGCCAGATGTAACGAGAAGGACATAGCGGGCTACACGCCCCTACACTACGCCGCAGAGGAGGGGCTGCAGTTGGTGGTCAAGAACATCATCTCACTGGGGGCCTCGGTCACTCACAGGAACAGGTACCGTCAGACGGCCTTCCACCTGGCGGCCAAGTGAGTACTAGTCACGTCAGCACACCCGCGTGTTAACCTTACCTAGTCACGTCAGCACACCCGCGTGTTAACCTTACCTAGTGACGTCAGCACACCTGCATGTTAACCTTACCTAGTGACGTCAGCACACCCGCGTGTTAACCTTACCTAGTGACGTCAGCACACCCGCGTGTTAACCTTACCTAGTGACGTCAGCACACCCGCGTGTTAACCTTACCTAGTGACGTCAGCACACCCGCGTGTTAACCTTACCTAGTGACGTCAGCACACCCGCGTGTTAACCTTACCTAGTGACGTCAGCACACCCGCATGTTAACCTTACCTAGAGACGCCAGCACACCTTGATGTTAACCTTACATAGTGACGTCAGAACACCCGCATGTTAACCTTACCTAGAGACGCCAGCACACCTTGATGTTAACCTTACCTAGTGAAGTTAGCACACCCGCATGTTAACCTTACCTAGTGACGTCAACACACCTGCATGTTAACCTTACCTAGTGACGTCAGCACACCTTGATGTTAACCTTACCTAGTGACGTCAGCACACCCGCGTGTTAACCTTACCTAGTGACGTCAGCACACCCGAGTTTTAACCTTACCTAGTGACGTCAGCACACCTGAATGCTAACCTTACCTAGTGACGTCAGAACACCCGCATGTTAACCTTACCTAGAGACGCCAGCACACCTTGATGTTAACCTTACCTAGAGACGCCAGCACACCTTGATGTTAACCTTACCTAGTGACGTCAGAACACCCGCATGTTAACCTTACCTAGAGACGCCAGAACACCTTGATGTTAACCTTACCTAGTGACGTCGGCACACCCGCATGTTAACCTTACCTAGTGACGTCAAAACACCTTGATGTTAAGCTTACCTAGTGACGTCAGCACACCCGCATGTTAACCTTACCTAGTGACGTCAGCTTACCCGCATGTTAACCTTACCTAGTGACGTCAGCTTACCCGCATGTTAACCTTACCTAGTGACGTCAGCACACCCGCATGTTTACCATACCTAGTGAAGTCCAAAACCTTGATGTTAACCTTACATTACATGCTTCTATACCCTGCTATAATCCACACTTGACCGACCTACCACCTGCTATAATCCACCTTTTACCGACCTATCACCTGCTATAATCCACACTTGACCGACCTACCACCTGCTATAATCCACCTTTTACCGACCTATCACCTGCTATAATCCACACTTGACCGACCTATCACCTGCTATAATCCACCTTTTACCGACCTATCACCTGCTATAATCCACACTTGACCGACCTTTTACCTGTTATAATCCTGTTATAATCCACACTTGACCGACCTATCACCTGTTATAATCCACACTATACCGACCTATCACCTGCTATAATCCACACTTGACCGACCTATCACCTGCTATAATCCCCACTACAGGTTCGATCGACCATTCACCTGTCAAATTCTGCTCCAGAGTGCCAACGGTGCCGTCTTGAAGAACGACACCGACCTGGCTGGCATGACCGCCCTACACTACGCCGCCCAGGAGGGTCACCTACGGATCCTCAACTTCCTCATACAGAATGGCGTCCTCGTCACAAAGTACATCTCATTTGTTTACATCAACATCTCATTTGTTTACATCAACATCTCATTTGTTTACATCAACATCTCATTTGTTTACATCAACATCTCATTTGTTTACATCAACATCTCATTTGTTTACATCAACAGCTGAGCTGTATAACATACATGTTGAACTGTATAATATCCATGTTAAACTGTATAACATCCATGTTGAACTGTATAACATCCATGTTGAACTGTATAACATCCATGTTGAACTGTATAACATCCATGTTGAACTGTATAACATCCACGTTGAACTGTATAACATACATGTTGAACTGTATAACATCCACGTTGAACTGTATAACATACATGTTGAACTGTATAACATCCACATTGAACTGTATAACATCCATGTTGAACTGTATAACATCCACATTGAACTGTATAACATCCATGTTGAACTGTATAACATCCATGTTGAACTGTATAACATCCATGTTGAACTGTATAACATCCACATTGAACTGTATAACATCCACATTGAACTGTATAACATCCATGTTGAATTGTATAACATCCATGTTGAACTGTATAACATCCATGTTGAACTGTCTAATATCCATGTTGAACTGTATAACATCCACATTGAACTGTATAACATCCATGTTGAACTGTATAACATCCATGTTGAACTGTATAACATCCATGTTGAACTGTATGACATCCACATTGAACTGTATAACATCCATGTTGAACTGTATAACATCCATGTTGAACTGTATAATATCCATGTTGAACTGTATAATATCCATGTTGAACTGTATAAAACTTATTTTGGAGACCCTAAATAATTCCATACGGATGTTTCAGACTATTAAACAACTAAATCACCCATAAGAATCATGCATTCAGCAGTTTCCAAACTAGATTAGAGCTAAGGGAGTCAAGGATCCCTGCTCGACACTTTAGGGTTAGAAGCTGTACGCTCTACCACCTAACCATGGTTATTGCAATACTAATAAACATTTGGGTAAAGGGAAATAATGTATGAGATCAGAGGGGTAAAAAAAGGCACCGATATATTTTGGTTATTTATAAGGTCACAATGACGAAAAGTTTGGGAACTGCTGCATTAATTCCACTCTGTTAAAATTATGACATCACAACTGTTACACCATGACGTCGCCACCCCCTGTTCAACCGTTAGTTCACCAACGTTAAATTCATTTCTCTCCCCCCCCCTCCCACTAGAGACAACAAAGACAACACGCCCCTCCACCTAGCCGCCATGAAGGGACACCGGTCCTGTGTCTCGAGGATACTCGCCGTGCACGGCTATCTGCTGGACTCAGCCAACAACGAGGGGGTCAGTTCTTCTTCTTATTCTCTAACCTGTACATATACATATACATATACATATACATATACATATACATATACATATACATATACATATACATATACATATACATATACATATACACATACATATATACATATACATACATATATATACATGTATATATATATGTATACATATATATATATATATATATATGTATATATATATATATATATATATATATATATATATATATATATATATATATATATATATATATATATATATATATATATATATATATGTGTGTGTGTGTAACCTTTGTTTCCCCAGAACACAGCCCTCCACCTAGCGGCCAGCATGAACCATGCCACGGTGGTCGATGTCCTTCTGACGGCCAAAGCGGCCATCACGGAGAACATGTACGGCCTGACGTTTCTTGACGAGGTCATCTCCAACTGTCACCTGGCAGTGGCGGAGGTGGTAATCAATCATAACAGGTGACACAATCATGATTGTTTGAGGCTGATTGTAACAGGTGACACAATCATGGTTGTTTGAAGCTGATTGTACCAGGTGACACAATCATAATTGTTTGAAACTGATTGAAACACGTAACACAATCCTTTTTTACTTGAGGCTGATTGTAGTAGATTTTTGCTTAAGCCTGAATGAAACAATGAACACAATCATTTTTAGAGGCTGATCCAACAACACGGGTGCCACTCCATTCCACACACTAACATGACTACAAACACACACTAACATGACTACAAACACACAGTAACATGACTACAAACACACACTAACATGACTACAAACACACACTAACAAGACTACAAACACGCATTAACATGACTGCAAACACGCACGGCAGTTGACTCTTGTCTTGTTTGTACTACACCTGAGGGTGAAGTAGTGTGGGAAGATGATGTTATCTAATGCTTCCCTCTTGTGGCAGGTGGGAAGAGTGTCTACAGAGGACGTCTAAAAAGTTTGGTCTTCCCATTCTCGGCTTGATTCAACAGCTGCCTTCGGTGTTCGTGGTGAGCTGGTCATGTCATACATGTTGCCACATTCACATCTGTCCGTGTCACATCTGTCAGTGTCTCGTGTCACACCTGTCAGTGTCACATCTGGCAGTGTCACATCTGTTAGTGTCACATCTGTCAGTGTCACATATGTTAGTGTCACACCTGTCAGTGTCACATGTCAGTGTCACATCTGTCCGTGTCACACCTGTCAGGGTCAAATCTGTCAGGGTCAAATCTGTCAGTGTAACATCTGTCAGTGTCACATCTGTCAGTTTCACATCTGTAAGTGTCACATATGTCAGTGTCACATCTGTCAGGGTCAAATATGTCAGTGTCACATCTATCAGTGTCACGTGTCACATCTGTCAGTGTCACGTCTTTCAGGGTCACATCTGTCAGTGTCACATCTGTCAGTGTCACATCTGTCAGTGTCACATATGTCGGTGTCACATGTCAGCGTCACATCTGTCAGGGTCAAATCTGTCAGTGTCACATCTGTCAGTGTCACATCTGTCAGTGTCACATCTGTCACTGTCACATCTGTTAGTGTCACATGTTAGTGTCACATGTCAGTGTCACATCTGTCAGGTCACATCTGTCACGTGTCACATCTGCCAGGTAGAATCTGTCACGTGTCACATCTGTCAGTTTCACATCTGTCAGTGTCACATATGTCAGTGTCACATCTGTCAGGGTCATATCTGTCACAGTGTCAGATCCACTACTGTTCGAATCTTCCACTGTCACAATCTGCAAGCCGTAGATCTGTGACTGTCAGAGAGCTATCATAGTCTCATCTGTCACTCTCACACATGTGTCACACAACTGTCACACATCTGTCATAACTAATGTATTGTAATGCTAAGTGACGATTGCAATAAGTGTCATGTTTCTTTCATTATTTTGTTGCGTTTTTCCCACATGAACCATAACAATTTGTTCTAGCATGTTCTGGACCGGTGTGTGATTTACTCCGAAAATGACGAGGAGAGTGAAGAGTATTACGTAAGTCTACAACACGGGTCGGGGTCAAGGCAAAACCTGGGGTTTTATATCTAGAATTGTAGAATTCATATAGTGGAATGGGGGGGGGGGTGAGGAAGTGGAGCTATAAAATGTCTATAATTGACCAGGTGTAATGTCCTTGAACCGTTTTAACATCTGTTTTTTGTGTTTTAGGAACATTTCAACTTTCGATATCTCCATTTACCCGACTCATTCAAAGACTTTGCAATGCAGAACAAGTTTGCGAATACGTCACTGCTACCTTTGAAGGTAAATGTTATGTCCCTTCTACCTTTACAAGTAACTGTTACACCTTGATACCGCTGTTATTTTGCTTTGAACGTGGCAGTCGTTTCAACCACGAAAACACAGACAAATTTTAAACAAATACTAGACTACCCGTCATCCCTTGGATAACTGTGAGTTTCGGGGGTCATCCATAAAAAAAACATCACGTCTGTCACTTATCGTCACAAAAAACCAGACCCCCGCATTCAAAAAGATGTTTTTTATCTTTTAAAAACACCGAAAACACCGATTTCGGACTATCCCTTCATATACTGACGTCACAGGTGACCTACTCAACTCTACTTCACCTGCCCAGTGTCCCGCCAATCTCAGACAACATGTTTTTATCGTTTAAAAAAACGATTCCAGTCGAGCATGTCTCTGACCACACTATCCCTTCATATGCTTAGGACAAAGAAACAGATGAACTCTACTTCACCTGCCCTGTATCCCGCCAAGTTCAGATAGGCAACTTTATCATTCACATCTAAAAAATAAAAAAAAATTGAAAAAAAAATTAACATTGACGTATTGGTCTAGAACCTGTGCCACCCGCATGAAAGCCGATTACACCAACAACTTAGCTATTTAACGCGTGACGTCATAAATGTTTTTTTATAGTATAGTTTAATACTTTGAGTCTCCTTATGCAACTTGATTTACGCGCATAGATATAGATCTAAGTCTAGTGGTAGTAACTTTCAAATTAAATTTTATCTTAAATTAGCCAATTACATAGCTAAACAAACAAAGATTTATATAAAATAATGATGGTCTGAAATTATCTAGATCTAGATAGAATTATCTAGATCTAGATTCTACGACTCGTTTGCTTTTAAGTCTTGAGTCTAGTTTTTGCGTAACTCTTGCTAGATCTAGATCTAGATCTAATCATTAGACCTATTCTAGCTAGATAGATCTAGATAGATAAATCACAAAGATTTATATCAAATATTTAAGGACTAAAAATATGTATTATGATTCATGTGGTTAATCTACCAATGAATAAATCAATAAATTAATTAACGTCTTTAAATAAATTTGTGATTAACAGTCTGTCTGAAAAGAAAAAATTTTCTCTACCTACATACTATTTTACAGGCCTACACATAGAGCAGATTTTCTCCAGTAGTCAATCAGACAAAAAAAAAAAAAACAAATAAATATTCAAACATGTAAACAAACTTGAGTTTTAGTAGTATTTAGATTTTCACGTATACAGTTGGGACGGCTTGGCCTAGTAGTGTAACCAAATGATAAATACCAGAGTCCCTAGTTCGGACCCCCCCCCCCCGCCACTCTCTCTCCATGTAGCACGTACGCCTTCCCTGATATCGTTGGGTACACTCATCGGTGCAAATCATGCGGCAGAATTCGCGTTTCTGTCACGAGCGTTTCGGTTAGCGAACGTTTCGGTTAGAGAACGTTTCGGTTAGCGAACGTTTCGTTTAGCGAACGTTTCGATTAGCGAACGTTTCGATTAGCTAACGTTTCGGTTAGCGAACGTTTCGGTTAGCGAACGTTTCGATTAGCGAACGTTTCGATTAGCGAACGTTTCGGTTTTCGAACGTTTCGGTTAGCGAACGAATTAACGTCGTCAGCCGAATGGTATTTGAATCCTTGTATGGCAAATGCAGTAAATGAGCTGAAATAAGGCTAAACTTCTTAGACAGTTTCTGGCATTTTTTAGATAAATCTCTCGTGCAAGAGAATTTGGTATACTTCCTGTTTATCGTATTGGTCGAAATCTAGAGACTTTCTATTACTGTATCAACTGTGTTTGTTGAATTTTTGTCTCTTTGATTCTGGACTATAGGTCCATTTTTCTGTATGTTCTATAGGTCATGTTTCTGTATGTTCTATAGGTCATGTTTCTGTATGTTCTATAGGTCATGTTTCTGTATGTTCTATAGGTCATGTTTCTGTATGTTCTATAGGTCATGTTTCTGTATGTTCTATAGGTCATTTTTCTGTATGTTCTATAGGTCATGTTCCTCTATGTTCTAATGTTTCTGTATGTTCTATAGGTCATGTTCCTCTATGTTCTAATGTTTCTGTATGTTCTATAGGTCATGTTCCTCTATGTTCTAATGTTTCTGTATGTTCTATAGGTCATGTTCCTCTATGTTCTAATGTTTCTGTATGTTCTATAGGTCATGTTCCTCTATGTTCTAATGTTTCTGTATGTTCTATAGGTCATGTTCCTCTATGTTCTAATGTTTCTGTATGTTCTATAGGTCATGTTCCTCTATGTTCTAATGTTTCTGTATGTTCTATAGGTCATGTTCCTCTATGTTCTAATGTTTCTGTATGTTCTATAGGTCATGTTCCTCTATGTTCTAATGTTTCTGTATGTTCTATAGGTCATGTTCCTCTATGTTCTAATGTTTCTGTATGTTCTATAGGTCATGTTCCTCTATGTTCTAATGTTTCTGTATGTTCTATAGGTCATGTTCCTCTATGTTCTAATGTTTCTGTATGTTCTATAGGTCATGTTCCTCTATGTTCTAATGTTTCTGTATGTTCTATAGGTCATGTTCCTCTATGTTCTAATGTTTCTGTATGTTCTATAGGTCCATGTTCCTCTATGCTCCACAGGTCATGATGGACTACAAGCGTGTGGACTGTATGGCTCACCCACTGACCGTGACCTTCTTGTGGGTCAAATGGTAATGTACATCCGTGGTCAAATAGGTTCACCGTGTTGATTGGTCAAATAGGTTCACCGTGTTGATTGGTCAAATAGGTTCACCGTGTTGATTGGTCAAATAGGTTCACCGTGTTGATTGGTCAAATAGGTTCACCGTGTTGATTGGTCAAATAGGTTCACCGTGTTGATTGGTCAAATAGGTTCACCGTGTTGAATGTAGGCTAAAAGGCAGAATGGCAGTTTGTCCACTTAAAAATCATTAAAAAATTTTTTAAACAAAACATCAACACAACGGAAAACTGTCCTTTACTTTTTGTAAAATATTTGATAAGTGGAATATAAAGAATGTACAAAAGTTAAGCGTTTTCGTTTGATATTTTGAGTTGCGACAAGCTGTTATGTTATGTCTACAACTTGCTTGTTTTGTCGTCAGGAGAAAGTACGGACGGATCATCACCGTGTGTGACCTAGTCATGTACTCGCTGTATCTGGTCAGCCTGACCTACTTCATCGTCACCAAACGCAGCCTCTTGCACTACGAGAAGGTGGAGTTGGGCGGCGTGTCCTCATGGGACCTGCGCAACTTCGACGACTTCTCCACCGACCCCAACTTCACAGATCGTCTGGCCAGTATCCGCGTTCCGCAGAGAAAAATCTGGGAAATTACTGACACCTGGTTTCCGCCGGAAGCCGGTAGAAATAAGGTATTTCTGCCGCAGTGACGAATCTCATATATGATGCCCCCTTCTCCTCACCCCCCCCCCCCCTTGAAATGTGTCGTGAAGTAAAATGGCTCTTTTGTTTTTTGATTCAGTTCGCCACCACGGACCTCATCGTACTTTGGATGATTGTTTTTTTCTGTGGCTTTCATCTATGTAAAGAAATGTTTCAACTTTTTCAAAATGTAAGCAGGTTTAGTTGTATAGACTAGTTCATGTGTAAGAATTGTCACGTTGGATATAAGACTAAGAAGCTGATCACAATTACTTCATATGTGGGGGTCAAATAACGGAGGAGCTCTGTTTATTTTATTATATGGACCTTCATGTAAGGTCTTGTAGATACTTCATATTTGTTAGGTCATATTGTTATAAATTATATATGAGGACTAGTTAAACTCGAGTGTGGGAACTTCAGGATTAATACATACATGATTTTTTTTTCTCTAGATAAAGTATTATTTCTTAGATATGAGGAATATTCTGGAAGATGCAACATATATTTCGTCACTGATCTTCGCCATCCCCTTCATCTTCGGCTACTCAACGCATCTACAGTGGGAATGTGGAGCTATTGCAGTGTTCCTTGCCTGGTTTAACTGTCTAGTTCAGATACAGAGGTGGGTTCTTCCTCTGGTTTAACTTAGTTCAGATACAGAGGTGGGTTCTTCCTCTGGTTTAACTTAGTTCAGATACAGAGGTGGGTTCTTCCTCTGGTTTAACTTAGTTCAGATACAGAGGTGGGTTCTTCCTCTGGTTTAACTTAGTTCAGATACAGAGGTGGGTTCTTCCTCTGGTTTAACTTAGTTCAGATACAGAGGTGGGTTCTTCCTCTGGTTTAACTTAGCTCAGATACAGAGGTGGGTTCTTCCTCTGGTTGAACTGTCTAGTTTAGATAAAGAGGTGGGTTCTTGCCTGGTTTAACTGTCTAGTTCAGATACAGAGGTGGGTTCTTCCTCTGGTTTAGCAGTTTAATTCAGCCACTCGCATATGTTCTGCAGACAATTTAGAATTTGTATCTTTCTTAAATCAGGAGAAAAGGTTGGTGATGTAAACAAGTCGTATCTAAGTAAAAATTGTTGTTTTTGACCCCTCTAGGTTCGACTAAGTTCGTATCTATGTAAAAATTCTTGTTTTGACCCCTCTAGGTTTGACTACGTTGGTATCTACATCATCATGTTCCTTGCCATTATGAAAACATTAATGCAGGTGTTCCTCATTTTCGTCATCCTGGTCACAGCGTTTGGTCTCGCCTTTTATGTGCTCATGCAGGAAGAGGTAACATTAGATACACACGTTTATATAATATGCTCTTGCAAGAAGAGGTAACATTAGATACACACGTTTATAAAATATGCTCTTGCAAGAAGAGGTAACATTAGATACACACGTTTATATTATGTGCTCTTGCAAGAAGAGGTAACATTAGATACACACGTTTAATATAGTATTGTAGAAATGTATTAAGAAATGCATCCCTATCATTGTGTGTATGTCCCCATGATATTTTCAAGCCAATCATCTTGTTGTTCCAGCCCTCGAAAGCCCACAGTACCCCGTTCATGTCGCTGTATCGAACGTTCATCCTTACCTTTGAGATCGAGTACCTGTTGACGGTCAACACTGTGTACCTTGACAACGACCCCGAAACTCTCCATTTCAGTCACCTCACCTTCTTCTTTCTCGCCCTGTTTCTCTTCTTCATGCCGTTGTTGCTTGTTAATCTTTTAGTAAGTTGTGGGTGGGCAGTCTGTTGGTGTGTGGGGAATGCAGTCTCTTGGTGTGTGGGTGGGCAGTCTCTTGGTGTGTGGGGTGGACAGTCTCTTGGTGTGTGGGGTGGGCAGTCTCTTGATGTGTGGGGTGGTCAGTCTGTTGGTGTGTGGGGTGGGCAGTCTGTTGGTGTGTGGGGTGGGCAGTCTCTTGGTGTGTGGGGTGGGCAGTCTCTTGGTGTGTGTGGTGGGCAGTTTGTTAGTGTGTGGGGTGGTCAGTCTCTTGGTGTGTGGGGTGGGCAGTCTCTTGGTGTGTGGGGTGGGTAGTCTCTTGGTGTGTGGGGTGGGTAGTCTCTTGGTGTGTGGGGTGGGCAGTCTCTTGGTGTGTGGGGTAATCAGTCTCTTTGTGTGTGGGGTGGTCAGTCTGTTGGTGTGTGGGGTGGGCAGTCTCTTGGTGTGTGGGGTGGGCAGTCTCTTGGTGTGTGGGGTGGGCAGTCTCTTGGTGTGTGGGGTGGGCAGTCTCTTGGTGTGTGGGGTGGGCAGTCTCTTGGTGTGTGGGGTGGTCAGTCTGTTGGTGTGTGGGGTGGGTAGTGTCTTGGTGTGTGGGGTGGTCAGTCTGTTGGTGTGTTGGTTGGTCTGCATGTTGAAGTGTTGATGGTCAGCCTGTTGGTGTGTTGATGGTCAGCCTGTTGGTGTGTTGATGGTCAGCCTGTTGGTGTGTTGATGGTCAGCCTGTTGGTGTGTTGATGGTCAGCCTGTTGGTGTGTTGATGGTCAGCCTGTTGGTGTGTTGATGGTCAGCCTGTTGGTGTGTTGATGGTCAGCCTGTTGGTGTGTTGATGGTCAGCCTGTTGGTGTGTTGATGGTCAGCCTGTTGGTGTATGTCCCACGTCCACTATTGTATGAGCTGGTGTTGAAGCAACGATTCATTTCTCCTCAGATCGGGTTAGCTGTCGGGGACATCGCATCAGTACAGCGAGACGCCAAACAACAGAGGCTAGCGACACAGGTGAACCCATCTGGGGACGTTGTTGTCGTCGTCGGTTGGTAGTGGGGGGGGGGGGTGTGACGATAGGTCCACTCAGCGGGTGGGTCGTCCTTGCTCAGTGTTTGAGAGATCCTGGCTTTGAGGGTGGGACTAGGTCCTTGCCCTGTGGGTGGGACTAGGTCCTTGTCCTGTGGGTGGGACTAGGTCCTTGCCCTGTAGGTGGGACTAGGTCCTTGCCCTGTGGGTGGGACTAGGTCCTTGCCCTGTGGGTGGTACCTGACCCGTGGGTTTTGATTTTGCTGTAGCTCTGACAGAATGTGAGCAAGATTTCTATTGTTATGAACAGGTCAACTTTCACATAGTGGTGGAGGGCATTGCTCCATTCCTCTCCCAACTTAAAGACGATTTCAAAAACTACCCAAAGAAGACAGGATACTCCAGCCGAGGGGTAAGAATACAGACGTCTTGTCAAATAAAGCTTCTGGGATACTCGCTTGCTATTCCGTGCTATTGCAAGTCTGTTATTTAGTAAACCATACAACATTGACTCTAATAGTTGCATGACATTCCGTGCTATTGCAAGTCTGTTATTTAGTAAACCATACAACATTGACTCTAATAGTTGCTTGACATTCCGTTCTATTGCAAGTCTGTTATTTAGTAAACCATACAACATTGACTCTAATAGTTGCATGACAATTCGATTTAATTTTATGATTTATTTAAGGGCATGTTGTTATTGATAGGGCAATGTCCCTACTCTAGCTATCGTAAACAGAGGGGGTGGGGTTTAATTGGCTGAATATTTCATCTGGAAAGGGACCTTATCTGGAAAGGGAGGGGTAATTTAAGGAGATGGGTTTGTAAATGTCAATAATTCGGGGTGGGTGGAAGTTTAATTCGTTTATCGCTTGTCTGTTTCCCATTGGACAAAAAGACGACACGAGTTAAAACCCTCGCCAGAGAAGAGGGACAGAAGTCAGAGGAGAGCGCTATCAAAAAAGAAGTTCTTAGCATAAAGTCCACGTAAGTTCTTAGCATAAAGTCCTGTAAGTTCTTAGCATAAGGTCCACTTAAGTTCTTAGCATAAAGTCCACGTAAGTTCTTAGCATAAAGTCCTGGTAAGTCCTTAGCATAAAGTCCACGTAAGTTCTTAGCATAAAGTCCACGTAAGTTCTAAGCATAAAGTCCACGTAAGTTCTTAGCATAAAGTCCACGTAAGTTCTTAGCATAAAGTCCTGGTAAGTCCTTAGCATAAAGTCCACGTAAGTTCTTAGCATAAAGTCCACGTAAGTTCTTAGCATAAGGTCCACGTAAGTTCTTAGCATAAAGTCCACGTAAGTTCTTAGCATAAAGTCCTGGTAAGTCCTTAGCATAAAGTCCACGTAAGTTCTTAGCATTAAGTCCACGTAAGTTCTAAGCATAAAGTCCTGTAAGTTCTTAGCATAAGGTCCACGTAAGTTCTTAGCATAAAGTCCTGTAAGTTCTTAGCATAAGGTCCACGTAAGTTCTTAGCATAAAGTCCAGGTAAGTCCTTAGCATAAAGTCCACGTAAGTTCTTAGCATAAGGTCCACGTAAGTTCTTAGCATAAAGTCCTGTAAGTTCTTAGCATAAGGTCCACGTAAGTTCTTAGCATAAAGTCCAGGTAAGTCCTTAGCATAAGGTCCACGTAAGTTCTTAGCATAAAGTCCACGTAAGTTCTAAGCATAAAGTCCTGTAAGTTCTTAGCATAAGGTCCACGTAAGTTCTTAGCATAAAGTCCACGTAAGTTCTAAGCATAAAGTCCACGTAAGTTCTTAGCATAAAGTCCACGTAAGTTCTTAGCATAAAGTCCTGTAAGTTCTTAGCATAAGGTCCACGTAAGTTCTTAGCATAAAGTCCTGTAAGTTCTTAGCATAAGGTCCACGTAAGTTCTTAGCATAAAGTCCACGTAAGTTCTTAGCATAAAGTCCAGGTAAGTTTTAAGCATAAAGTCCTGTAAGTTCTTAGCATAAGGTCCACGTAAGTTCTTAGCATAAAGTCCACGTAAGTTCTAAGCATAAAGTCCTGTAAGTTCTTAGCATAAGGTCCACGTAAGTTCTTAGCATAAAGTCCTGTAAGTTCTTAGCATAAGGTCCACGTAAGTTCTTAGCATAAAGTCCAGGTAAGTCCTTAGCATAAGGTCCACGTAAGTTCTTAGCATAAAGTCCACGTAAGTTCTAAGCATAAAGTCCACGTAAGTTCTTAGCATAAAGTCCTGTAAGTTCTTAGCATAAAGTCCACGTAAGTTCTAAGCATAAAGTCCTGTAAGTTCTTAGCATAAGGTCCACGTAAGTTCTTAGCATAAAGTCCACGTAAGTTCTAAGCATAAAGTCCTGTAAGTTCTTAGCATAAGGTCCACGTAAGTTCTTAGCATAAAGTCCACGTAAGTTCTAAGCATAAAGTCCAGTAAGTTCTTAGCATAAGGTCCACGTAAGTTCTTAGCATAAAGTCCTGTAAGTTCTTAGCATAAGGTCCACGTAAGTTCTTAGCATAAAGTCCACGTAAGTTCTTAGCATAAAGTCCACGTAAGTTCTTAGCATAAAGTCCACGTAAGTTCTTAGCATAAAGTCCACGTAAGTTCTTAGCATAAAGTCCTGTAAGTTCTTAGCATAAGGTCCACGTAAGTTCTTAGCATAAGGTCCCCTTGACCCCGGGCAGGACGCCCGATGAGAGACCACAGGTGCTAAGATAGCCTCTACGGTACTCTGGGCGCCAAACCGTACACTAGAGGCGGGGCGCCGTCCATGCGATCTTTAATCATATGGCAGAAACCTTCCAAGGGATATTCTTAACAACATTCTAAAGTATCACGGAAATGTGTAGTAATGAATAAAATAAGGTCATGTGTTTATATATATATATATATATATATATATATATATATATATATATATATATATATATATATATATATATATATATATATATATATATATAATTATGTATAATTATTTTATTCCAATGCTAGGCTTGACAATCTTTTTACTGTATGTGACGATAACCGACAAATCATGGAGAGTATAAAGAAAGCGATTGGTTCTTCGGCGTCAGACGAGAAAATGGATCAAGCTAAAGAGCAGAAAGCAATTAATGAAGCTTTTGTGATAGACTAAAACATTACCCACATTTGTTGTTACTTTTATTGGCTAAAAACTGTATTCATTACATATTTTATTTATCTATCCACAATCAGTCTTGTTTTTTTAATTACCGCAACAGTGCTAACTCCGTCTTAAGATTGCTATTTTCAGTGCGTTCTCCCCTCCCGATGCAACTCTGAAACTCACACAATGCAAACGAAATTTAAAAAAAAAAACATTGTTATCTGCTAGATCTATCCAATAGAAAATAAACCGGGAGTGATCTCCCCACAGGACCGGCGCTACCTATAAGGCGAACTAGGCGGTCGCCTAGGGCGCTGGCCGTAGGGGGGCGCCAAAATGAGTTGGAAAAACAAATTGAAAGTTGGAGGGGGGGGGGGGGCAGATCGAAAGTTTGAGGAGGGGGGTGGGGGTGCACATCGAAAGTTTGTCCCCGGGGGCACGAAAAAAATTGCGGGGGTGGGGGGGGGACTTTTTTAAAATAAGTTTTGCCTAGGGCGCTTAATAACCTGGCGCCGGCACTGTCCCTAAACTTCCTCGAATATTCTTATATAACACTACGTGGGATGGCAACTCGGAATATAGACTTTTAATTACTTAAACTTTTAAAAATAGAATAGAATCTCGTAGAAAAAAAGAATTGCGCACCAAGCGAACGCCAAAACAAAATGTGCATAATACTATTATTAATAGTGCGGAATATTATTAGTATTTTATAACTTTATATGTGTTTTTTGAGAAATCGGAAATAGCGTAAATTAGTACTTCCGGTCAACGGAAATTACTCAAAATTTGAGAAGGTAGAGGATTAGATCTTTTACTTACATGTGAAATTTCATTTATCTATCTGAAATAGTACTCAAGTTATAGGATTTTGAAAAATTCAAAGTAGAAAACGTACCCATTCCGGTTATCGGAAATCGCTCAAAAGTTGATACGGATCTGCGATTTTGATAAAATACTTATATATAAAATTTCATCAACCTAGCTGTAACGGTACTCAAGTTATCGTGTTTACAGACACACACAGACATACGGACAAGATTGCAAAAAATGTTTTTCCAACTCAGGGAGGTGTAAAACATCGAGATTTGAAAAAAATCTCGTTTTTTTTTTTTTTGCACGATTACAAGACTTTGTATATAGGAGAAAGTAAAAAGCAAACACGCATCTTTAAAAAAAAAACGTTTTTGTGGTCAAATAATATTTTAACAAATAACACTGAATTTTTCGAATGCATTCAGTCATTCTTGATCAGATTAGTGTATCTTGGATGACAAAAACTTAATAATTTACGAATGCGTAATTAAAGATGGGTTCAATTAATTTTTAGCTGAGAAAACTACGTAGTTGCGACAATTGTCTTGTGGTGAAGTGTTCAGTTATCTGACAATTATGTGAATGAGGTAAACGGTTCCAACAAAAATGATAATCTGTCA
The DNA here is from genome assembly GCF_028476545.2 of Physella acuta. Classification (NCBI taxonomy): domain Eukaryota; kingdom Metazoa; phylum Mollusca; class Gastropoda; family Physidae; genus Physella; species Physella acuta. The sequence goes on from NW_026732487.1 coordinate 79,824, forward strand.
GTTTTCGCCGCACTACGCCTTCTCACTTTACCGTATATAGAATATAAAGAATACACTGTAATCGTGCAAAAGACTAAATCGAGATTTTGACAAATTTTAACGTTTCACAACCTTCCGTAACCGGAAAAGTTTTCCAATCCTGTCCGTCTGTACTCCAAGGCAATAACTTGTGTACCTCTTCAATTAGGTAGCGACAAATTTCATTTAAAAAGTATTATGTTATACTGTTGATTTCTATCAACTTTTGCAAGATTTCCGGTAACAGGAAGAGGAAGTTTGCTTTCGTTTTCTAAAAAAGTCAAGACAAGTAACTTTTATAAAGCTAGGTCGACGGCATTTGAAATGTAAGTATTGGATTGTATGCTACATTTTCTTTCATATTATGAACGATTTCTGTTAAAAGGAAGTGATATTTTATTGCCGTGGCAAAACGATAGCTTGAGTAATTTTTAAGAATTACTCTCAAATATTGAGCGACCTGTAATATCCGGAAGTGTATTTCCGGTTTCTAAAAAACAAAACACTATTATCGGTTCAGTTAAGTAAACGAAATTTTATACATAGGTATTTAACTCTTTACCCTTGACGTAGTCAAATTTTGAGTGATTCCGTATGACCGGAAGTTTATTTTTTTTTACAGCTATGAACAGAGAAAACAAGCACAAAAGTACATAGAAAATGACCAGTTTTTATTATTATTACTATCAACAAAGGAAACAACATCTTTTTTACTCCTTTATTTTTAATGCAACATCAAGTTCAAATTATAGAAATATTTAATCTTTCCATTTAATTTGATTTAGTATTTACATACAAAATTACTTTTTAAAAATTTTAAGAAAACAAAATGAATGAGCTGTAATTAATTAATGAACTAATTATCTAGCAGCTCAACATCACATTCAACAGAATAAAACAATTGTGTATGTACAACATCCTGCATGGTGATATTATTATATTGTCTAGGTAGGATTAATCTAATACTATCAACATCTTCTCATGCTAGAATTTAGAAGTATTGATATACCCTTAACCTACTGATTTACTTTTCCGAAGCTAGCAATCATATGGGGAATGGTGGATGTAGGGCAGGGACTGTCCAAAATGTTTTAGTTTTGTCTTGTAGGGAAGGGACTGTCCAAAATGTTTTAGTTTTGGTCTGTAGGGCAGGGACTGTCCAAAATGTTGTAGTTTTGGTCTGTAGGGAAGGGACTGTCCGAAATGTTTTAGTTTTGGTCTGTAGGGCAGGGACTGTCCAAAATGTTTTAGTTTTGGTCTGTAGGGCAGGGACTGTCCAAAATGTTTTAGTTTTGGTCTGTAGGGCAGGGACTGTCCAAAATGTTTTAGTTTTGGTCTGTAGGGCAGGGACTGTCCAAAATGTTTTAGTTTTGGTCTGTAGGGCAGGGACTGTCCAAAATGTTATAGTTTTGTTCTGTGTGTAAGGGGTTTAGGACTGTCCAAAATGTTTTAGTTTTGGTCTGTAGGGCAGGGACTGTCCAAAATGTTTTAGTTTTGGTCTGTAGGGAAGGGACTGTCCAAAATGTTTTAGTTTTGGTCTGTAGGGCAGGGACTGTCCAAAATGTTATAGCTTTGGTCTGTAGGGCAGGGTCTGTCCAAAATGTTATAGCTTTGGTCTGTAGGGCAGGGACTGTCCAAAATGTTATAGCTTTGGTCTGTAGGGAAGGGACTGTCCAAAATGTTATAGTTTTGGTCTGTAGGGAAGGGACTGTCCAAAATGTTATAGTTTGGTCTGTAGGGCACGGACTGTCCAAAATGTTATAGCTTTGGTCTGTAGGGAAGGGACTGTCCAAAATGTTATAGCTTTGGTCTGTAGGGCAGGGACTGTCCAAAATGTTATAGTTTTGGTCTGTAGGGAAGGGACTGTCCAAAATGTTTTAGTTTTGGTCTGTAGGGCAGGGACTGTCCGAAATGTTATAGCTTTGGTCTGTAGGGCAGGGACTGTCCAAAATGTTATAGTTTTGTTCTGTGTGTAAGGGGTTTAGGACTGCCCAAAAACCTCATCAGTGTGTGCATGAAGTAATCCTAACAAGCACTTTAAGTGAAACTAATTACAAATATAGTGAATAGACATGCTACAGTTAAGAACAATCCATTTGAGTATCTGCTACAAAAGAACAGAAATACGAAGAAAAGGTTATTTACATGAAAATGTCTAGGTCTCACTGTTACAGGGGATCAACATTCCTGTTTGACAATGAAAACATTAGGGTGTACGTTTGACTGGTAACAAGATGGACTAGACTAGACCTACCTTTTGATGGACTAGACTAGCCCCACCTTGTGATGGTCTAGACTAGCCCCATCTTGTGATGGGTGAAAGAGCCCCCAGACATATAGACGTTAGTCTAGTGATTCAAAAACTGAATTGGCTAAGAAAGAAAACTTTAACCTGATAGAGTCAGACATGTTACAGAATAAAACCTATCATCATTCCTTCTAGAAATTATTTTGAGGGGAGAAAAACATTTTTTTCCTTGAAGAAATCTAGTTCCTCAAACACATATGAAGCTTATAAAACATAAATGCAAAAGTTAAATGTTGGGTAGGGGCTTATGTGTTGACAGAAGCATGTCATACATGTTTCAACTAAACATGTTGCAGGAAATCTAAAAAAAAACCAGTTCTACTATATCACCAGAATATTTTTCTCCAAGAACTAAAACTCAGAACTTATTTCAGCATTTAGCCAAAGAAAATAGATATTTGAACAGTCAAATATTGCCTTAAGTAAAGGTTCATAAACTTTATCCAGTCCTGCAACCCAACTTGCATGCCAGTTATAAAAAAATCTGTACTGAGCTAGTTAATATGCAAACATGACAATTTTTATGCAACAAATTGTATTCTTAAGATATTTTAATTCATTCAAAGACTTACTGTAGAGTGCATCTTAGAAACAAATGAAAACAAAACCACTTGCACACACTTTGTAATTAAAGTCCTAAATTTGAAGTCGACGAACTTTGAATCAACGTCCAATCCTATCTATCCTAAAGAGATAACTGATAAAATCTTCCTTGTTTTCTCAGGGATTGTTCACAATGTTTCCATATCAAATGTGGAAAATATAGGTGTGCAAGCAGCCTATACACATTGGACAACTGTGTGTCACACAACATAGTGGAGATGGATACATCCAGTACTTCTTCCTCCATAGCACACCAGGTGGATCAGCAAAACTAGAGGGAAAAATAAAATCAAGCATTGACATCTGATACAACAAAGTCACATTTTAATTTTTTAGTCAGACCAGGAAAGGTGGTGTGGGCACAGGGTTAACTTTTACCAGTCAGAAAAAAAGTGCAGGTACAAAATATGATTTTGTAAAGTTTCTGCACAAAATATTTAAATAGTGAAGAAATGATAATACAGAGTATTCAAAGCCTCTAAGCTTCTCATTATGTATCTCAAACTGTTACTGAATATTAAGTTTTTAAACAAAAATAAATGTGAAATCATGTAGTTACAAATTATTTTCAGACTGATATACAAAATTTCAACCTGTGTTTTTGTAAAGTGTCCTAACCTAAGAGGTCCAACCTAGAAGCAAGAGTTTAAAACTGGTAAAGAAGAAGTTAAATTATGGCAGCTTACCTTCCATCTGTTGCCACACTCATTACAATACACAAAGGTGGTCATAGGCTCATCAGCACTTCTTGTCTGGACCTATGGGCAACAACATATACACATGACATGACGTCAGAGCAACCCTTCACACACAACACAACAACATATACACATGACATCAGAGCAACCCTTCATACACAACACAACAACATATACACATGACATGACGTCAGGAGCAACCCTTCACACACAACCCAATACCATATACACATGACATCAGAGCAACCCTTCATACACAACACAACAACATATACACATGACATGACGTCAGGAGCAACCCTTCACACACAACACAACAACATATACACATGACATGACGTCAGGAGCAACCCTTCACACACAACCCAATACAACAACATACCCACATGACATGAAGTCAGAGCAACCCTTCACACACAACCCAATACAACAACATACCCACATGACATGTCGTCAGAGCAACCCTTCACACACAACCCAATACAACAACATATACACATGACATGACGTCAGAGCAACCCTTCACACACAACACAACAACATATACACACGACATGAAGTCAGAGCAACCCTTCACACACAACCCAACACCATACCCACATGACAAATCATCAGAGAAACCCTTCACAAACAACCAAACACCATGATGTAAGAGCAACCTTTCACACACACCCCAACACCATACAAACATGACAAATCATCAGAGCAACCCTTCACACACAATCCACCAACATACACACATAACATCAGAGGAACCCTTTAGCCATGTTCAGTTATACAAAAACAAACCAACAATTTTCTTGAGGCCAATCAGAAAAACCTGTCCATACTTTTTTGCCCACGATTCTTATCTTAACCCTTCACATATTTTACTGCCCAAAGCAGTACTGGGAAAGCAAAGGCAGCTGGGTATAGTGCTGACCACACTATCCCTTCATAACTCTACTTTATCTGCCCCATGTGTCTTGAACACCAACAGAAAAAGATGATTCTTATTCAATCCCTTCACATAATTTAATGCCCACTATTTTTTAACCTTTCACATAATTTAATGTCCACTATTATTTTAATCCTTCTCACAATTTAATGCCCACTATTCATATTTGAACCGTTCACATAATTTAATGCCCAATATTATTTTAACCCTTCACATAATTTGATGCCCACTGTTCAATGAGCAGACAATAAACTTGCCTGGTTGTATGTACAGTTCTTCTTATGACATTTGCCACATTTAAACAGGTCAGTTGTTGTCCCTCCTGTTTTAGCCATCTGGTGGTCATTGATGGCCTCTTTGGTCAGTTTTTCTCTCAATTGTTTCATCTCTTTGCTTGCCATTTCCTAAAATATACAAATCAATATGGGATGTTCAGTCAACAGGGTGCCACTCATGTTTTAGTCAATCCTGAACAAAATCCCCTAGATTTTACCAAACCAGAAACCAAGCTGACATTTTTAAACCACTGAGACGTGTGTACACATAGCCGTTAACTTATTATTTCTTTTCTAAGCTTTTCATCCAATAAAAAAAAGTTTGCTAATACAGCTAGAAGAGTTGAAAGTTGTCAAATTTTAATGTTTAGGTAATACATGAAAAAGAAATCCCTAGAACCACTTTTAGTAAGCAACAACAATATGTTTAAAAGGAATATTTAAAGACAAACCTCAGCGGTCATCGCTGCGATGTGCTGTGCAGAGATGAGTCCAATCAGGACATTTTGTCTCAGCTGTGGATTTCTTGAGTCTTTTAAGTTGGCCACTCGACTTCTCACCCGATTTTTATACTTCATGTCTGTGTTACCAAACTCTTCAAATATTGCTGAGGATAAACAACATACAACACTGCATCAATACCAAAATATTATTTTAAAAAATACATTATGAAATTCAGACTTAGTATTTGTCTTGATTTAATTGATTTATAACATTTTACTTATACTAATAACACCATGTCCAAATTTTGGTGTAATTCTTTACATCCCTTGAGCTACACTCTAGAAACACTCATTCACAAGGCTGATATGGCAAGATAAAAAAAATGTATTTACCATCTTCTATTGCCGCTGATAACTCTTCTGGGTCATGGGCACCTTCTGGGATTTCTGTTACAATAACTCTGTATTAGTTTTTTGTAATAAAAATGCACACACATTTATATTAAGTTATGCTTGAAAAATTGATTTTGACTCAAAAAAAAACAAAAAATGTTTCCTATGTATGACAAAATGTATGATAAACACACAGCCACTAATCTTACCGCTGACTTTCAAAGCTGCCAATAAGAGATCTCTACATTTTATACGAACAGCATCTGTTGTGTTATGAGTTTTACTTTGAATTAAACTATCTTTCTCCCCTTGACTTTTCCCTTCGTCTGTGCCATCATTGGAAGTTTCGTCCATCCTCTGACTGCTTGCATCTCCAGATGAGCGGGAGGTAGATCTACTGAGGCCACTAGGACTTTCTGAAGCAAACAATATTGAAGTAGCCATGTCAATGGTTACAAAAATAGAATATCCACTTGTTAAAAGCATAATGAATTAGTTATGCTACAGTATAGTGAAGTATTATATCACATTTAAAAATTTATACATTCATTCTAAACAACAAATGTATCCACTTTCAGTTTTTTTAGTAAAATATAAAGGCTACCTGCTGGCAAAAGTTTTTTCCAATTTTTAATTAAGGTTTTTGCCAGAGTTACAACTTCATCATTGCTGCTTGCTTTGCGGAGGTTATTCACCGTCATACCAATTCTAGTTTTCTAAACAAACAAAAAAGAGTTTATTAGCAAGCTACAAAGTACTTTAAAGTCAGAAGTGGTCATGTTTATATCATTGTAATAATTGAAAAATGATACGTTGGAGAATGAGGCACTGATTACCTGCAAGACTTCAAGAGTCATTTTTGAATCTCTCAAAGATTTGAGCAAGTCTAATGCTGAAGTATGGTCCTGCAAAACAAATATATAGTAGTATTGTTATTGCATGTAAAAAGACTTTTCAGAGCTAAAATTTTAAAGCAGACAATGTCCAATCACAATGTTAAAAACTTCTTTGTAATTTTTACTTATGATAAGCGGCATCACTTGGTCAGTTATCACCTGTTCAGGTACATCAGAGGTCCCACCCCCACTAAATTATGTATTATACATTTCCAAAACCATGTACTTCACATTAGCCAATTTTTCTTGAAATCAGCAGAGGAAGTTTTGAAAAACAATGGGATGATAGCCTATACTTTTCATTAAATGAATTATTTTTTTGAAGTGACTTCTATGAAAAAGATTTTCCCCTAAGCACAATCTGGCTGGCAAAAGATGCAAAACAAAATGTTCTAAATATAAGCCTATGCACAATTGGCTCAAATTAAATACTATTAATAGCTTCGCATTGACTCAATTAATAGATTTATAGCTGCGCAATGGGATCAATTACTCTTTTAGCTTAATTCTTCTGACAAAACTATCTATACTGTGTGGTCGAGCAGTTACGCTGCAGGCGGGTCATCAGGGGTTGAGGTATAGTATAGTTAGCAAAGCATTCTAGTCTATAAGTTAAATATAAAATATTTTTAAAAAATCTATTTTAATAGCCTATTTAAATATACTATTTAAGTATTTATTGTGTTAATCCCTGTGCCATCAAGACAAAACATAGACCTAAACAGCGATCATGTAGATGACAAGAAAAACCAGGTAATTGTAGAGCTTTACGCATCTTTTTCTGTCTAGAATCTGCCTAAAATTTAGTGTCTGGTTAGTTTGAGATGGATCTCAATAATTTTCAATAGCCTAGAAGAATATACAAATTTAGTTAGGCTAATTAGTAGGGAGGCTCGCTAACTTAAAAGCGTCCTTGGTTGCTAACCAGAACATGGCGTAAGGATCGGACCATGACTTCCGGCGAGTTTTTCGACTTAGTTCGAGAGACCTTCTTAGAATTACTTTTAAAAATGTTTATCACGAGTAAAATGGCGGGTTTTCACGTTATAAAAACATGCTATAGGTGGCAAGGTTAAATATGCCAGAAAAGCATTTTCAGAAATTGCTTTGGGGAATGTAGGCTAAATTTAAAGTCGGTGTCATTCAAAATAATTTAACTTTTTAAATATAGATCTCCCTCTCACAAAATTGATTTCCATAGTAAAGCATTATTAGTTTTATCATTCTATGAAAAAATAAATCAAATATCTTCAACCGTTTTTTTATAAGATCGACCGAGAAATGACAACCACATTTTTAAAATTTTTTTTGACCACGTGACCGCTATTTGAATGGATACGTTTACCTGGCATGGTTTTTTATTTTGCTCTTTTGTACAATAAAAAATGTCATAAAATTAAAGAAATAAAAGAATTCAAACATCACTTCTGTCTTTTCTTTTTTTAAATTCTTTTCTGATGACATTCTCTTAAATTTTTTTCCTCTAAAAATATTACCCGACGATAGACGGGCCAATTCTACTTTTAGGAACTCTCTTGTGAAAAAAAATTAGATCTATTTCACGGTCACTTAAAAAGTTAAACCTTTCAACTTTTAACCAGGTTGTCATGGATGATCCGTCATATCATAGCTGTGAGTGACAAATAAATTTAAAATTCAATAATTTAGTCTAAACTCGCTACAACCCCCAAATTTAGTGCCTAGAGGATAAAGTATGGACGTTTTTTATTCAGTTGTCATGTTTAAATTGAGAATTAAGTAGATTTCACAAATAGTAAGAAAAACTACTAATTAGAATCTAGATTCTAATTCAATTTGGTAATTCGGAATTCCCCCATTCTGCCCATTGCCCCAAATTTAATTTTTCAACTTTATTTTCAACTTATCGAAATATCGAGACAACTTACAGCCGTATTGCTGGAAATAAGCTTTTCTAATTTCTTTCCAATTTTGAGTACTTCATCTTCTGCTCCCATGTTCTAATGATATGTTATAGTCTCAGCTAAAAAATATTTTATTAACAAGTTATTTAATCAAAACAGTCTGATGGGCTAACTCAGTAACATGAAGCGTTAGTTGTCAGAAAGGAAACCGGAAATACATTTAAGCAACAATAGAAAACTGGATGATTTTAATAAAATTTTACAGAGTAAAATGTTATTTCAATTTTTTTATTTTTGATGTTGATAATTTATTTAGAGCAAGCAACACATATTTAAATTTAGATCTATTTACAATTATTTATGTTATGAAATTAATTTATATAATCATAAATATTTTTAGCAAAGCCAAATATTCCAAACCAGAGTTTAGATCTACAGAAAATTATCATTTTGCCCTTATGTTTATCTCGATCAGACTTACCATATTGACAAATTAAGGTTAAAATTATATTGCATTATAAATAAAGTGAGCTGGATTACAATTTTACTAGATCAATTAATGTATATGAGAGGAAGGGGGGATTTGATATTTAGGTCATTTTCAAGGCTGGCGCCTTTTTCAAAAATTAACTTTTAAGAAATTTACAATTTAAAAAAAAATAAAAAGCTTTTAAATAAGTATGCATTAAAAGTAGAAAATAAAATGATTTCTTTCCATATTTATTTAATAATGAACAACTATTTAACTAGCTAAAAAGAAAAGCAAGAGTCACATCTTTAATCACTAATAATCATAGTAGTAGGTAAACAAAACAGTATCATTTTATCCTCCCCCCCCCCCCCCCCCACCGTGCCTAAGATACTTAGGGCAGATGAAATAGTTCATCTGCTCCAGAGACCTCGGTATATATCTATTTTCCTAAGGTGAATTAGGTACCCATCAGAGCTGGGTGGACTCTACTAGACAATACAGTATGGCGACTGATATCGTTGACGATGTTGAGACCCTATAGGCCTATATATATATATATATATATATATATATATATATATATATATATATATATATATTACTGGGCATCAAGCTTATCATATTACATAACAGATACACTCTACTCCATTCATTAGGTCTACTACTTCACGATGTTTCACGGGGGGGGGGGGGGTGTCAAGGACATTTTAAAAATATGTAAGCAATATATATATATATATATATATATATATATATATATATATATATATATATATATATATATATATATATATATATATATAAGCGTATATGAAAAAGCGGTCCCCAGCAGTCAGTTTTTAGGCAAGGGCAAGATGTAGAGGTTGACCGGCAATTTTTCCTATCAGCCGAGAGACTTATCGATTAGTGACTTATCGATGATTGATGCCCCTTGTATAGCCTAAAAGTGCCATAACATATTTTGAAAATTCACCTCAGATATTCACGCTAATTTGACATATTTATATAACAAAATACGGCCAAGGGTCAGTTTTAACGACATGTCGTGGTTTTCCCGAAGGGGAATTATTTTCCAGGCAGCTTCGGTCTATGACACCTCACAGCTTTATGGGGTTTGGTCATTGACTTTTATTTCAATATATAAGTTATAAAAGGCGATGAACCTGTCCCCCCCCCCTCCACTGTGGCTTATTTATTTTGTCTGCTATTGTGTTCAACATTTGAGTAAAGTGACAAAGACAAAACTATTGTCGAGGTGGTAACATTTGTTAGCTTTTTGAAATCCATTTATATAATCAAGTCTTGTGTCGCCGATCAAAATGACTTTCCCCGTGAGGTGTAATGTCAAACAATTTTTTAAAATATATAAACTTTCAATTCTTTTATTGAGTTGACTCGCACGGTATGCTTACAATAGACAGCTAATAGCCAGAAGTGGATCCAGAAGTAGGTTGACCAATAATAAGCCCCCCCCCCCTTTTCAATATAATTCTCATGGAATGAAAATAAAGATTTTATTGTTCATCCGATTATTTATGGTATATATATATATATATATATATATATATATATATATATATATATATATATATATATATATATATATATATATATATATATATTAATATATTAAAATAAACTTCATGCATGCAATAAACCAATAAACGCCTCTAGCTTTTCAATTCAAATATTTATTTTAAAATGTCATAACGAATTTGAAATGGCGTTAAGCAGCTAATACAGATTGAAATATACATCTTGCAAAAACAAAGTTCTACATTATTAGAAGTATTAATGTAACAACATTTTCAATTAAAAGCTAGATTAAAAGCTAGAATGACCTCACATAAAAAAATACAATGTTAAATCACAGTGACTTTATAATTTTACAACCTTTAAAGACAGAATGGTATAAACAATTTTACTGGGACAATATAAAGACGAAAAACGTTTAAAATGAGTTCACCGAGTTGCTGAATGGATAATACTTTATGTCGTTGAAAGACATTTTTTTTTATAGACCTGCTTGATTCAGATCAATTGTATTGAGCGCGAGACTGTACAATTTGCTAGAATTAGGCCGTTTTTGTCCCCGATAACTGTCTAGAATTTCTGGTCTCTTGTAGTTTCTGATAAGATTTTATTTTGGCTTGTGATTATAATGTCAACGACTACTAGTTCATTTTGTTTTCTGATATAGTGCCGAGTATATCTTTTAAATTGCCTCTGAAATTATGCCGAGGATTTCTAGTCTATTTTGGCCTAATATAAGCAGTGGCGTTACTAGGTCGTGTGACACGTAGTGTGATTTCCACAGGGCGTGTTACCTCCCCCCACCCCGCCTACGACTAAATTACATATAAGATGTGCTAAAACTATAGGCAATATGTTATCACCGACATATCCGTATGCCCAAAGGTGCGGACCACTTTAATATTTATTGAACAAACTGACGAAAAAAATCACAGACTTTACAATTAGACTGAGGTGATGAATGTTTTGCCGTCATCCAGATCGACGATATTTTCACCCAACGTGTCCAGCATCCCCCAGAATAAAATGCCCATTCTTATCTATTTTATCCTCTGCCGTAGAGCTGACAATATTTAGTCTATTTTGGCCTCTGCCGTAGAGCTGACAATATCTAGTCTATTTTGGCCTCTGCCGTAGAGCTGACTATATCTAGTCTATTTTGGCCTCTGATAAAATGCCAACGATCATCTTCTTGACGGTGGCCTCTGTCTGGACGTCGTGACCTTCCAGCTGGATCTTCATTTTGGTGGCAATCTGAAGCAGCATCTGGTTCTGTTGCCGGATCTTTACACTCAACATCTGGACCCTGGGGAAGGGAAAGGTTGGAAGTGGACCCTGGGGTAGGGAAAGGCTGGACCCTGGGGAAGGGAAAGGCTGAAAGTGGACCCTGGGGTAGGTAAAGGCTGGACCCTGGGGAAGGGAAAGGCTGGACCCTGGGTAAGGGAAAGGCTGAAAGTGGACCCTGGGGAAGGGAAAGGCTGAAAGTGGACCCTGGGGAAGGGAAAGGCTGAAAGTGGACCCTGGGGTAGGTAAAGGCTGGACCCTGGGGAAGGGAAAGGCTGGACCCTGGGTAAGGGAAAGGCTGAAAGTGGACCCTGGGGAAGGGAAAGGCTGAAAGTGGACCCTGGGGAAGGGAAAGGCTGAAAGTGGACCCTGGGGAAGGGAAAGGCTGAAAGTGGACCCTGGGTAAGGTAAAGGCTGGACCCTGGGTAAGGTAAAGGCTGGACCCTGGGTAAGGTAAAGGTTGGACCCTGGGGAAGGGAAAGGTTGGACCCTGGGGAAGGGAAAGGCTGAAAGTGGACCCTGGGTAAGGTAAAGGCTGGACCCTGGGTAAGGTAAAGGTTGGACCCTGGGTAAGGTAAAGGTTGGACCCTGGGGAAGGGAAAGGCTGAAAGTGGACCCTGGGTAAGGTAAAGGCTGGACCCTGGGTAAGGTAAAGGTTGGACCCTGGGTAAGGTAAAGGCTGGGGCCTGGGTAAGGTAAAGGCTGGACCCTGGGTAAGGTAAAGGCTGGACCCTGGGTAAGGTAAAGGCTGGGGGTGGGTAAGGTAAAGGCTGGACCCTGGGTAAGGTAAAGGCTGGACCCTGGGTAAGGTAAAGATTGGACCCTGGGGAAGGGAAAGGCTGAAAGTGGACCCTGGGTAAGGTAAAGGCTGGACCCTGGGTAAGGTAAAGGTTGGACCCTGGGTAAGGTAAAGGCTGGACCCTGGGTAAGGTAAAGGCTGGACCCTGGGTAAGGTAAAGGTTGGACCCTGGGTAAGGTAAAGGCTGGACCCTAGGTAAGGTAAAGGCTGGGGGTGGGTAAGGTAAAGACTGGACCCTGGGTAAGGTAAAGGTTGGACCCTGGGTAAGGTAAAGACTGGACCCTGGGTAAGGTAAAGGTTGGACCCTGGGTAAGGTAAAGGCTGGACCCTGGGTAAGGTAAAGACTGGACCCTGGGTAAGGTAAAGACTGGACCCTGGGTAAGGTAAAGACTGGACCCTGGGTAAGGTAAAGGTTGGACCCTGGGTAAGGTAAAGGCTGGGGGTGGGTAAGGTAAAGGCTGGACCCTGGGTAAGGTAAAGGCTGGACCCTAGGTAAGGTAAAGGCTGGACCCTGGGTAAGGTAAAGGCTGGACCCTGGGTAAGGTAAAGGCTGGACCCTGGGTAAGGTAAAGGCTGGACGACGCCATATTTGGGGCATATGATGGGCAGGGCACAAGGGAGCCGACCCGGCTGAACACAAGAGCAATCCAACTGCCACAAAGAGTTAAAGGAAATACAAAACTAAAATAAAAAGCTTACGTCTTGCTAATCATCGAAATATCGGTAGTGTATTTTTCATTTGTCTTTGATTCACTCATTGCATACAGCTTCAGTAACTTTGGAAAAATTCATTCAGTTTAGTTTCAATGGAAATATATATATATATATATATATATATATATATATATATATATATATATATATATATATATATATATATATATATATATATATATATATATATATATATATATATATATATATATATATATATATATATATATATATATATATATATATATATATATATATATATATATATATGAGCGTTGGCTGAAAAAGCCAGGTGTGTAACAACCCATAAACCACACTATGTAACAACCCATAAACCACGCTAAAGAAACTTTCACTTGAAAGGTTAATAGGACAACCCGCGATATCCGTTGGATGAAGGTCAGATGGCTAAAATATTTAAACAAAGCGCTGGATATGATCAGATTCAGGGGCGGAACTACAGTGCCGCCAGACCCCGCAATGCGGGGGGGCCCACGCCATTTAGGGGCCCTTAGCCGACCATAATACATTTTTTACAGTAAAAAAAATAATTTTCTTGCATTTTTGACTTGACGATAAAAGCTTTTGTAAATAACAAACAGATCTACTACAGTAGTGATGTTATACAGTAGCTAACACATGCTGTTGCGTAAAAAAAATATATGCCTGAGCTGTAGTGTGTAAGATGGGCAAACGTTCAAAACACTTCCATGACTTATTTCCCTTTTTTGAGTAGTTAAATAGGGGTGCTCTTAAGCTCCTTTTAATATATTTGTACTGAATAAATTAAAAAGCAATTACTTCTCTTAATTATTATTTTTAAAAAAATACATACTAAAGAATGAAATAAAAAGGAAATATATTTAAAACAAATGATATAAAAACAAAAAAAACATAAAAATAAACATAACACGAGAAACCATTACACATACAAAACTTTCACGTTTTATATTCTTTTGACCGGCCTAAATTTTGAAGGTGGGCAGTATTACAGTAAACTAGTTCTAAATCTTTAAAAAAAAAAAAAGTCTAAACAGACTAATGCTCTCACACACAAGACATAATATAAAATTATTTTAAATTGAAAAAAAAAAGATTTTTTTCAAAACCCGATCAGGCCAGTAATGAGTATCCAATGTTTGTATCCCGTGTTTGTATATATATATATATATATATATATATATATATATATATATATATATATATATATATATATATATATATATACATATATATATATATATATATATATATATATATATATATATATATATATATATATATATATATATATATATGTATAGGGGTGGGGCCCAGAATTTTTTTTTGCGGGGTGGCCCTTTTTTTCTAGTTCCGCCACTGATCAGATTTAGTACATGCCATATTATTCTTCTCACTTTATCCAGATTTATCAGTACAGGCCATATTATTCTTCTCACTTTATCCAGATTTATCAGTACAGACCATATTATTCTTACTTTATCCAGATTTATCAGTACAGACCATATTATATTTCTAACTTTATCCAGATTTATCAGTACAGACCATATTATTTTTATTTTATCCAGATTTATCAGTACAGACCATATTATTCTTCTCACTTTATCCAGATTTATCAGTACAGACCATATTATTCTTACTTTATCCAGATTTATCAGTACAGACCATATTATTCTTCTCACTATATCCAGATTTATCAGTACAGACCATATTATTCTTCTCACTTTATCCAGATTTATCAGTACAGGCCATATTATTCTTCTCACTTTATCCAGATTTATCAGTACAGACCATAATATTTTTATTTTATCCAGATTTATCAGTACAGACCATATTATTCTTCTCACTTTATCCAGATTTATCAGTACAGGCCATATTATTCTCACTATATCCAGATTTATCAGCACAGACCATATTATCTTCTCACTTTATCCAGATTTATCAGTACAGGCCATATTATTCTTACTTTATCCAGATTTATCAGTACAGACCATATTATCTTCTCACTTTATCCAGATTTATCAGTACAGGCCATATTCTTCTCACTATATCCAGATTTATCAGCACAGACCATATTCTTCTTCTCACTTTATCCAGATTTAACCTGTGCGTTGTATTCTACCACGTTTAAGTCATTTAGCCCTATACAGCTTACCCTGCCAAGATATCCATTATCGTAGTTGTCGGCGTTAGGGTAGACGGTGTAGGTGTCAGCGATCAGGCCAGTCAAGAAGGGGAAGGTGTTCTCTATGTTGGCGAAAAACTTCACCTGTCAAAACATCTGAGTTACTTCCAAACAACGTTCAAAACATCTGAGTTTGTTCCTAACAACATTCAAAACATCTGAGTTTGTTTCTAACAAAGCTCAAAACATCTGAGTTTGTTCCTAGCAACGTTCAAAACATCTGAGTTACTTCCAAACAACGTTCAAAACATCTGAGTTTGTTCCTAACAACGTTCAAGACCTAACAAGTAATATGCAACAAGTTTCTTTATTTCATAATAGTGCAGTAATTAAAAACTGCAACATTACCAAACAGTAGAACATTCCCAAAAATCGCTCTTACCCGAAAACGGCATAACCACCTGCCTCTTCCAAAAAGTCAAAATCCCCAAGGCAATCCCCACAAATCAATCCAACATAACAATCACCTAATACAATTAAAGAGCTAATGTAGATGTATATTTAAATAATTTTGTTTAATTTCCCCCCCCCCCCCCCATTGTTTGCTTGCTTGTATGGTAATGTAAAAATTGGTTTTGCGGTAATAATGATTGAAATACGTAAAAACTATCATTGAAAATTGCTGCACATTTAGCTGTGTGACAAGTTTCTCACTAGTCCTATATTTGTGACACGTTTCTTCCTACCTTGGTGGCAAGTTTGTTAACAAGTCCTACCTGAGTGGCAAGTTTGTTAACAATGAGTGTCAAGTTTGTTAACAAGTCCTACCTGAGTGGCAAGTTTGTTAACAATGAGTGTCAAGTTTGTTAACAAGTCCTACCTGAGTGGCAAGTTTGTTAACAAGTCCTACCTGAGTGGCAAGTTTGTTAACAAGTCCTACCTTGGTGGCAAGTTTGTTAACAAGTCCTACCTAAGTGGCAAGTTTGTTAACAAGTACTACCTTGGTGGCAAGTTTGTTAACAAGTCCTACCTTGGTGGCAAGTTTGTTAACAAGTCCTACCTGTCAAGTTTGTTAACAAGTCCTACCTTGGTGGCAAGTTTGTTAACAAGTCCTACCTGAGTCGCAAGTTTGTTAACAAGTCCTAACTGGGTGGCAAGTTTGTTAACAAGTCCTACCTGAGTAGCAAGTTTATTAACAAGTCCTACCTGTCAAGTTTGTTAACAAGTCCTACCTGAGTAGCAAGTTTGTTAACAAGTCCTACCTGTCAAGTTTGTTAACAAGTCCTACCTGGGTGGCAAGTTTGTTAACAAGTCCTACCTGTCAAGTTTGTTAACAAGTCCTACCTTGGTGGCAAGTTTGTTAACAAGTCCTACCTAAGTGGCAAGTTTGTTAACAAGTCCTACCTGAGTGGCAAGTTTGTTAACAAGTCCTACCTTGGTGGCAAGTTTGTTAACAAGTCCTACCCTACCTGAGTCGCAAGTTTGTTAACAAGTCCTACCCTACCTGAGTCGCAAGTTTGTTAACAAGTCCTACCTGTCAAGTTTGTTAACAAGTCCTACCTGGGTGGCAAGTTTGTTAACAAGTCCTACCTGTCAAGTTTGTTAACAAGTCCTACCTTGGTGGCAAGTTTGTTAACAAGTCCTACCTAAGTGGCAAGTTTGTTAACAAGTCCTACCTGAGTGGCAAGTTTGTTAACAAGTCCTACCTTGGTGGCAAGTTTGTTAACAAGTCCTACCCTACCTGAGTCGCAAGTTTGTTAACAAGTCCTACCCTACCTGAGTCGCAAGTTTGTTAACAAGTCCTACCTGAGTGGCAAGTTTGTTAACAATTCCTACCTGAGTGGCAAGTTTCTTTTCACGAGCGTTTGCGAGAACGGAGGCAATGTCTCCCACAGCCACTCCAATCTACGAGTGATGGAGAAAATCCTTGAACACTTTTGCAGGGATTATAAAACAACTACTAAGTAATGATTTTTTTTCAAGGGTTGCAACTCATATTTTATTTTATATGACTTTTATTTGGTTATTAAAATAAACCTAATGAACACAATCATTTAGCTAGTAAAGATAAGCGTAGAAAAAATAATTTATTATCGTTGGTAAAGGAAAATTTGGGAGCTGGTGAGATTTGGTTTGTTTTCTGTCACGCTATCAACTTACACGATTGTTGCCAGACAAGAGTTTTGTTATCTAATATATAAAGTTCAATTCTGTATGTTCGTTTGTAAAATGTTTGTCGTGGATACTTCGATGGATTTAAGTGTTAGATTATTATACTGCTCACGGTCTAAATTTATGAGTTAAAAAAATTACTATTGAAAGTCTTTAAAAACAATTTTCATTTTATATACTTCGAATAATAATTTTCAATTATGAACATTACATAAAATTTAAAATAATTATCATTAAAAAAGTTTAAAAAAAAAACCCACGTTTTCTGATTGAACTAAAAAGTAGAAAATAATTGCTATACATCACAATAATGCAAGCGATCACTCTACTATAAGCGATCGCAAACTGCGTGCGCATTATGACAAACTAAACCAAATGATTACAGTTAAATTAAATCAAACGTGACCAACCCTGTGATAAAACAAAACATGAGGTGTAACGTACCATCAAATTGACCAACAAAGTCGGCAGCAGTAAAAGATACAATGCCAACAAGAAAAACGAGATAAAATTAAAATCTTCCGTGCCGAAGGAGATGAGGAAATCCAGATTGAATATCATGATGAAAGTCCTGTAGATGGACTGGAAGGGGAACTTGTTGGACTGGGTAGGCTGGGGTGGATGAAATACAAGGTTTGTTAACTATTGGCTGGTAAATAATCAAGTTTTGTTAACTATATATTAGTTGGTAAATAATAAAGTTTTGTTAACCATTGGTTGGTAAATAATCAAGTTTTGTTAACTATATATTAGTTGGTAAATAATCAAGTTTTGTTAACAATTGGCTGGTAAATAATAAAGTTTTGTTAACTATTGGTTGGTAAATAATCACGTTTTGTTAACTATATATTAAGTTTTAAATAATCAAGTTTTGTTAACTATTGGCTGGTAAATAATCAAGTTTTGTTAACTATTGGTTGGTAAATAATCATGTTTTGTTAACTATATATTAGTTGGTAAATAATCAAGTTTTGTTAACTATTGGCTGGTAAATAATAAAGTTTTGTTAACTATTGGTTGGTAAATAATCAAGTTTTATTAACTATATATTAAGTTTTAAATAATCAAGTTTTGTTAACTATTGGCTGGTAAATAATCAAGTTTTGTTAACTATTGTTTGGTAAATAATCAGGTTTTGTTAACTATTGTTTGGTAAATAATCAAGTTTTGTTAACTATTGGCTGGTAAATAATAAAGTTTTGTTAACTATTGGTTGGTAAATAATCAAGTTTTATTAACTATATATTAAGTTTTAAATAATCAAGTTTTGTTAACTATTGGCTGGTAAATAATCAAGTTTTGTTAACTATTGTTTGGTAAATAATCAGGTTTTGTTAACTATTGTTTGGTAAATAATCAAGTTTTGTTAACTATTGGTTGGTAAATAATCAAATTTTTGTTAACTATATATTAGGTTTTAAATAATCAAGTTTTGTTAACTATTGGCTGGTAAATAATCAAGCTTTGTTAACTATTGGTTGGTAAATAATCAAGTTTTGTTAACTATTGTTTGGTAAATAATCAAGTTTTGTTAACTATTGGTTGGTAAATAATCAAGCTTTGTTAACTATTGGTTGGTAAATAATCAAGTTTTGTTAACCATTGGCTGGTAAATAATCAAGTTTTGTTAACTATTGGTTGGTAAATAATCAAGTTTTGTTAACCATTGGCTGGTAAATAATCAAGTTTTGTTAACTATATATTAGTTGGTAAATAATCAAGTTTTGTTAACTATTGGTTGGTAAATAATCAGGTTTTATTAACTATTGGTTGGTAAATAATCAAGTTTAGTTAACAATTGGCTGGTAAATAATCAAGTTTTGTTAACTATACATTAGTTGGTAAGTAATCAAGTTTAGTTAACCATTGGCTGGTAAATAATCAAGTTTTGTTAACCATTGGCTGGTATATAATCAAGTTTTGTTAACCATTGGTTGGTAAATAATCAAGTTTTGTTAACTATATATTAGTTGGTAAATAATCAAGTTTTGTTAACTATTGGTTGGTAAATAATCAAGTTTTGTTAACTATATATTAAGTTTTAAATAATCAAGTTTTGTTAACTATTGGCTGGTAAATAATCAAGTTTTGTTAACTATTGGTTGGTAAATAATCATGTTTTGTTAACTATTGGTTGGTAAATAATCAAGTTTTGTTAACTATTGTTTGGTAAATAATCAGGTTTTGTTAACTATTGTTTGGTAAATAATCAAGTTTTGTTAACTATTGGTTGGTAAATAATCAAATTTTTGTTAACTATATATTAGGCTTTAAATAATCAAGTTTTGTTAACTATTGGCTGGTAAATAATCAAGCTTTGTTAACTATTGGTTGGTAAATAATCAAGTTTTGTTAACTATTGTTTGGTAAATAATCAAGTTTTGTTAACTATTGGTTGGTAAATAATCAAGCTTTGTTAACTATTGGTTGGTAAATAATCAAGTTTTGTTAACCATTGGCTGGTAAATAATCAAGTTTTGTTAACTATTGGTTGGTAAATAATCAAGTTTTGTTAACCATTGGCTGGTAAATAATCAAGTTTTGTTAACTATATATTAGTTGGTAAATAATCAAGTTTTGTTAACTATTGGTTGGTAAATAATCAGGTTTTATTAACTATTGGTTGGTAAATAATCAAGTTTAGTTAACAATTGGCTGGTAAATAATCAAGTTTTGTTAACTATACATTAGTTGGTAAGTAATCAAGTTTTGTTAACTATTGGTTGGTAAATAATCAGGTTTTGTTAACTATTGGTTGGTAAATAATAAAGTTTTGTTAACTATTGGTTGGTAAATAATCAAGTTTTGTTAACTATATATTAGTTGGTAAATAATCAAGTTTTGTTAACTATATATTAGTTGGTAAATAATGAAGTTTTGTTAATTATATTAGTTGGTAAATAATCAAGTTTTGTTAACTATATATTAGTTGGTAAATAATCAAGTTTTATTAACTATATATTAGTTGGTAAATAATCAATTTTTGTTAACTATTGGTTGGTAAATAATCAAGTTTCGTTTTGACGGTCCATGGGGCAAGTGAAGTAGAGTTAAGCTGTTTTTGTGACCTTGGCATATGAAGGGATAGTGTGGTCAACACTATGCTCAGCCGCCTGCGTCTCACTAATGTGTCAGGTACCCATCAGAGCTGGATGAACTCAGGGACGTTGTACAGACTCGAGACTAACACTAAAACTCGAGCAGTTGTTAGCTCTACCAAACGACCATGCAGTCCCATCAAAAATAAAGGTTTCAAATTTTAATTTAAGCTGCAAGATTATCGACACACTGATGTACCGACTTACCATGGGGGGGGGGGGGCGACACACTGATGTACCGACTTACCATGGGGGCGACACACTGATGTACCGACTTACCATGGGGCGACACACGGATGTACCGACTTACCATGGGGCGACACACGGATGTACCGACTTACCATGGGGGCGACACACTGATGTACCGACTTACCATGGGGGGGGGGGGGCGACACACGGATGTACCGACTTACCATGGGGCGACACACGGATGTACCGACTTACCATGGGGCGACACACTGATGTACCGACTTACCATGGGGCGACACACGGATGTACCGACTTACCATGGGGTGACACACGGATGTACCGACTTACCATGGGGCGACACATTGATGTACCGACTTACCATGGGGCGACACACGGATGTACCGACTTACCATGGGGGCGACACACTGATGTACCGACTTACCATGGGGGGGGGCGACACACGGATGTACCGACTTACCATGGGGCGACACACGGATGTACCGACTTACCATGGGGCGACACACGGATGTACCGACTTACCATGGGGGGGGGGGCGACACACTGATGTACCGACTTACCATGGGGCGACACACGGATGTACCGACTTACAATGGGGCGACACACTGATGTACCGACTTACCATGGGGGGGGGGGGCGACACACTGATGTACCGACTTACCATGGGGCGACACACGGATGTACCGACTTACAATGGGGCGACACACTGATGTACCGACTTACCATGGGGGCGACACACTGATGTACCGACTTACCATGGGGCGACACACGGATGTACCGACTTACCATGGGGCGACACATTGATGTACCGACTTACCATGGGGCGACACACGGATGTACCGACTTACCATGGGGGCGACACACTGATGTACCGACTTACCATGGGGGGGGGGCGACACACTGATGTACCGACTTACCATGGGGCGACACACGGATGTACCGACTTACAATGGGGCGACACACTGATGTACCGACTTACCATGGGGCGACACATTGATGTACCGACTTACCATGGGGTGACACACGGATGTACCGACTTACCATGGGGCGACACATTGATGTACCGACTTACCATGGGGCGACACACGGATGTACCGACTTACCATGGGGGCGACACACTGATGTACCGACTTACCATGGGGGGGGGGGCGACACACGGATGTACCGACTTACCATGGGGCGACACACTGATGTACCGACTTACCATGGGGCGACACACTGATGTACCGACTTACCATGGGGCGACACACGGATGTACCGACTTACAATGGGGCGACACACTGATGTACCGACTCACCTCATCACTTAGAGCGACATAGAAGGCCAGACCAAACGCCATGACGAGCATAAAAAAGAGCAGCAACACTTTGAGCAAAGTCTTCATCGTCTCGATGTACATGACAACGTAGATGCCGAAGTAGTCGAACCTACATGAGGCAAACACAGGTTTTTGGCCTAGGGGGAGCACCCAGATTAGACGAATGCTATCATTCTCTATCTCTCTGTATATATATATATATATATATATATATATATATATATATATATATATATATATATATATATATATATATATATATATATATATATATATATATATAACTGAGGAATTGCAGCGTGAAAGATTCCCTCACGCCTGCTGCAGCAGCCCCAGATCTACCGGCAGCTGCCCGTGACGCCCCAGCGCCCCCTAGCACCTGGGGCGTCATCTGAGGAGCTGTAAAGCTCTCATTTAACCTGTGCAGTAAATTATTTTCATCTTCTTCATCTGCGTAGTAGGCCTACGTGTTTCATCGACATTTATAAAATCAAGCATTAAAACTTTTTTTTAAAGATTGAATATGTAATAAAAGCGTTTGTTGCTTCTATGAGTTAATTTCATAATTGAAGATCGCTTTACGGATTACAGTTTTATTGAGGAAACACTGATTTCAATTTTTTTGTGTGCTAATGGTTTAAAATTTTCAACCCCCTTAAAAAGTGACTAAAATCAAAGACAATGTGTTTTGGGCAAACCTCTGAATGTGCATGTAACAGTTGAACCAGGCCAGATAAATAGCGATGGCCCCCGCTGACCACTGGTAGTGGTTTCTGTAGTTGAACATCATAGGCACGATAAAGTAGGTGGTAGAACAGTACATGATCCATTCTGTCACTTTGGTCGTGGGACTCAGGAATTTCTAGATAAGTCAGGGTGGGATGAAGCACATAGAGCATTTTGTAAGAGTAGAAGTATGGAAGGACTTTAGGGGAAGTACTTTAAGGGGAAGTACTTTTAGGGAAGGACTTTCAGGGAAGGACTTTTAGGGAAGGACTTTAAGTGAAGGACTTTATGGGAAGGTATTTAAGGGAATGACATTAGGAGATCGCCGAGGTAGTTGTCAGCATGTCGTCCATAAAAGACAGCAGACAATCTTAGTCTAATCTTACACCTGTGCCTAATCCCACCCCTCTAATCTTACACCTGTGCCTAATCCCACCCCTCTAATCTTACACCTGTGCCTAATGCCACCCCTCTAATCTTACACCTGTGCCTAATGCCACCCCTCTAATCTTACACCTGTACCTAATGCCACCCCTCTAATCTTACACATGTGCCTAATGCCACCCCTCTAATCTTACACCTGTGCCTAATGCCACCCCTCTAATCTTACACCTGTGACTAATGCCACCCCTCTAATCTTACACCTGTGCCTAATGCCACCCCTCTAATCTTACACCTGTGCCTAATGCCACCCCTCTAATCTTACACCTGTGCCTAATGCCACCCCTCTAATCTTACACCTGCACCTAATGCCACCCCTCTAATCTTACACCTGTGCCTAATCCCACCCCTCTAATCTTACACCTGCGCCTAATGCCACCCCTCTAATCTTACACCTGCACCTAATGCCACCCATCTAATCTTACACCTGCGCCTAATGCCACCCCTCTAATCTTACACCTGCACCTAATGCCACCCATCTAATCTTACACCTGTGCCTAATGTCACCCATCTAATCTTACGCCTGCACCTAATGCCACCCATCTAATCTTACACCTGTGCCTAATGTCACCCATCTAATCTTACACCTGTGCCTAATGCCACCCCTCTAATCTTACACCTGTGCCTAATGCCACCCCTCTAATCTTACACCTGTGCCTAATGCCACCCTCTAATCTTACACCTGTGCCTAATGCCACCCTCTAATCTTACACCTGTGCCTAATGCCACCCCTCTAATCTTACACCTGTGCCTAATGCCACCCCTCTAATCTTACACCTGTGCGTAATGCCACCCCTCTAATCTTACACCTGTGCCTAATGCCACCCCTCTAATCTTACACCTGTGCCTAATGCCACCCCTCTAATCTTACACCTGCACCTAATGCCACCCCTCTAATCTTACACCTGTGCCTAATCCCACCCCTCTAATCTTACACCTGCGCCTAATGCCACCCCTCTAATCTTACACCTGCACCTAATGCCACCTCTCTAATCTTACACCTGTGCCTAATGTCACCCATCTAATCTTACACCTGTGCCTAATGCCACCCCTCTAATCTTACACCTGTGCCTAATGCCACCCCTCTAATCTTACACCTGTGCCTAATGCCACCCTCTAATCTTACACCTGTGCCTAATGCCACCCCTCTAATCTTACACATGTGCCTAATGCCACCCCTCTAATCTTACACCTGTGCCTAATGCCACCCCTCTAATCTTACACCTGTGCGTAATGCCACCCCTCTAATCTTACACCTGTGCCTAATGCCACCCCTCTAATCTTACACCTGTGCCTAATGCCACCCCTCTAATCTTACACCTGTGCCTAATGCCACCCCTCTAATCTTACACCTGTGCCTAATGCCACCCCTCTAATCTTACACCTGTGCCTAATGCCACCCCTCTAATCTTACACCTGTGCCTAATGCCACCCCTCTAATCTTACACCTGTGCCTAATCCCACCCCTCTAATCTTACACCTGCGCCTAATGCCACCCCTCTAATCTTACACCTGCACCTAATGCCACCTCTCTAATCTTACACCTGTGCCTAATGCCACCCCTCTAATCTTACACCTGTGCCTAATGCCACCCCTCTAATCTTACACCTGTGCCTAATGCCACCCCTCTAATCTTACACCTGTGCCTAATGCCACCCCTCTAATCTTACACCTGTGCCTAATGCCACCCATCTAATCTTACACCTGTGCCTAATGCCACCCCTCTAATCTTACACCTGTGCCTAATGCCACCCCTCTAATCTTACACCTGTGCCTAATGCCACCCTCTAATCTTACACCTGTGCGTAATGCCACCCCTCTAATCTTACACATGTGCCTAATGCCACCCCTCTAATCTTACACCTGTGCCTAATGCCACCCCTCTAATCTTACACCTGTGCGTAATGCCACCCCTCTAATCTTACACCTGTGCCTAATGCCACCCCTCTAATCTTACACCTGTGCCTAATGCCACCCCTCTAATCTTACACCTGTGCCTAATGCCACCCCTCTAATCTTACACCTGTGCCTAATGCCACCCCTCTAATCTTACACCTGTGCCTAATGCCACCCCTCTAATCTTACACCTGTGCCTAATGCCACCCTTCTAATCTTAGACCTGTGCCTAATGTCACCCCTCTAATCTTACACCTGTGCCTAATGCCACCCCTCTAATCTTACACCTGTGCCTAATGCCACCCCTCTAATCTTACACCTGTGCCTAATGCCACCCCTCTAATCTTACACCCGTGGATGCGTTATGTATACATTTTGTTGCCGTTCTCATATGATCGATTTTTTAAAATAGACTAGGCCTACTTTTGCGTTAAACGGTACGATATAGATTAGGGTTCGTTTTAAAAAAAAAACCTGTGTATCGTCCACCTCACCAGATAATGTTAGAACATAATTATGACTTCTACCATGTTTATTACGTCGGGAAAAATGGCTTGTCATATTTGGTATAACATATTTGCCATATTTGGTATACCATATTTGTCATCTTTGGTATAACATATTTGTCATCTTTGGTATAACATATTTTTCATATTTGGTATAACATATTTTTCATATTTGGTATAACATATTTGTCATATTTGGTATAACATATTTGTCATATTTGGTATAACATATTTGTCATCTTTGGTATAACATATTTTTCATATTTGGTATAACATATTTTTCATATTTGGTATAACATATTTGTCATATTTGGTATAACATATTTGTCATATTTGGTATAACATATTTGTCATCTTTGGTATAACATATTTGTCATATTTGGTATAACATATCTGTCATATTTGGTATAACATATTTGTCATATTTGGTATAACATATTTGTCATATTTGGTATAACATATTTGTCATATTTGGTATAACATATTTGTCATACTTGGTATAATATATTTGTCATATTTGGTATAACATATTTGTCATATTTGGTATAACATATTTGTCATATTTGGTATAACATATTTGTCATGCTTGGTATAACATATTTGTCATATTTGTTATAACATATTTGTCATATTTGGTATAACACATTTGTCATATTTGGTATAACATATTTGTCATACTTGGTATAACATATTTGTCATATTTGGTATAACACATTTGTCATATTTGGTATAACATATTTGTCATCTTTGGTATAACATAAATGACGTGACAGCTGTTATAGTAAAAACATTGACTTGTGTCACATCTACCCGTAGAAATGGCGCAGGCTACTAAAGTTCTAAGGACACATGAGTGTGGTCAAGATAGGCACATGTCATGTACTCACCTTCTCTGTACGCCAGAAGTATATGCCGTCTTTAATGATAGAGATGACGATGTAGAATGCCACTACACCGATCAGCCACTGGATGTGATAAGGTGTCTGGTAGTGGCGTCAGTCAGTTGCCAGGAAAATTGTTGGGTGATTGCCGGATTGGCCAGATGCGGGATAGGGTTGGTTGATTGTCAAAAACACACCAGAAACACAAGCACCAGAAACACACACACCAGAAACAAGAAAAAAAAGAAAGGTACCAATTTCGATTATAGAAAAATCGCTTAAATAACACAGGCACGCACGCGGACGCACGCAGAAAGGTTTCAAACTTTTTAAATTTTTTGCATTACTTATCCTCTACACGAGAAAGTAAAAATAGCAAGTAATCTATAACCATATGGTCTACCATACATACAAGCGGCTCTAAAATCTCCTTAATTAATTAATTATCTCAGTCATATCTACCCAAGTCCGTTCAAGTTTAGCATCCCCTAAATGTATTTAACCCTGCTCCAATACACACAGCACAATAAGCGTGTGGCCAAAGCTCACCCCCACAGTGGACACGGACTTACAGGTATCCGAGTTTTCTCGTTATACTCGTCATGGACGATGTCAGCACGGCGCAGGTAAATATAACTGGACTCGTTGTCTTCGTTACCATCGTAGCTGGGCAGCTTCCCCTCCAGAACCTTCTGGACGTTCTGCTGGTAGTTGATGGGCACCGGCCGGAGCACGCGGCCGTCGTAGTGGTCCAGCGGCCGCAGGGAAACAACGATGGACGTCAGACAGCTGAGGAAGGTCGCGTACAGGCTCATCCGCAGTACCGTCAGCAGGATACCGTACTTCATCCTAGGCAAGATGGACATGATTGGAGTGTTAGCAGGAGATGGACATGATTGGAGTGTTAGCAGGAGATGGACATGATTGGAGTGTTAGCAGGAGATGGACATGATTGGAGTGTTAGCAGGAGATGGACATGATTGGAGTGTTAGCAGGAGATGGACATGATTGGAGTGTTAGCAGGAGATGGACATGATTGGAGTGTTAGCAGGAGATGGACATGATTGGAGTGTTAGCAGGAGATGGACATGATTGGAGTGTTAGCAGGAGATGGACATGATTGGAGTGTTAGCAGGAGATGGACATGATTGGAGTGGTATCACCATTTGAGTCTACCACTTGTAGTATCACCATTTGAGTCTACCACTTGTAGTATCACCATTTGAAGCTACGACCAGTGTACTCACCATTTGAGTCTCAGGTACCACAGGGTCAACGGATGAGACAACAAAGCCTCTCTCTTGTATTTGATCATCAGCTAGAGGACAAATCAAGTAGGACATTTGGAGGACAAGAAGCACATATATGACAACTAGAGGACAAAATTCACATTTCCTACACAAAGTGCAGCGCTAACATAGTTTATGTACACTGGATGTGGTATAAACTACATAAAATTTGAATCGGGTTTGTTCTTGCTGCATGCTAGGCTTACCTTTAAAGGGTAGCTGCATGCTAGGCTTACCTTTAAAGGGTAGCTGCATGCTAGGCTTACCTTTAAAGGGAGCAAGATATTGGAAGCGTAGTGTTTAGTTTCTGCGAACTTTTGGTAGCTTTGGTCCAGGTGTAAGTAGGTAAAGTTATAGGTTACCTATAAAAAAAGGTGTAAAGTGACAGGTAAAGTTATAGGTTACCTATAAAAAAAGGTGTAAAGTGACAGGTAAAGTTATAGGTTACCTATAAAAAAAGGTGTAAAGTGACAGTTAGGTAAAGTTATAGGTTACCTATAAAAAAAAGGTGTAAAGTGACAGGTAAAGTTATAGGTTACCTATAAAAAAAAGGTGTAAAGTGACAGGTAAAGTTATAGGTTACCTATAAAAAAAAGGTGTAAAGTGACAGGTAAAGTTATAGGTTACCTATAAAAAAAAGGTGTAAAGTGACAGGTAAAGTTATAGGTTACCTATAAAAAAAAAAGGTGTAAAGTGACAGGTAAAGTTATAGGTTACCTATAAAAAAAAGGTGTAAAGTGACAGGTAAAGTTATAGGTTACCTATAAAAAAAGGTGTAAAGTGACAGGTAAAGTTATAGGTTACCTATAAAAAAAAGGTGTAAAGTGACAGGTAAAGTTATAGGTTACCTATAAAAAAAAGGTGTAAAGTGACAGGTAAAGTTATAGGTTACCTATAAAAAAAAGGTGTAAAGTGACAGTTAGGTAAAGTTATAGGTTACCTATAAAAAAAGGTGTAAAGTGACAGTTAGGTAAAGTTATAGGTTACCTATAAAAAAGGTGTAAAGTGACAGTTAGGTAAAGTTATAGGTTACCTATAAACTATGTGTAAAATTACAGGTAGGTAAAATTATATGTTACCTATATTTGTAAAAATAAAATGCAACCGATTCAATAACTGTAGTAAATAGACTTACTCTGTAAAATGTAAAAAAAAAAAAAAGACTTACTGTGTACAAACTGTCTAATTGGTTCAAGTCACTTCTCTGGATACACTTGTCTAGAACAATCTGTTGATGATAAAGGGAAAGGGGGTGGGGGGGTGTTCTAATTCATGAGTGTCAGACCATTGATAAATCAGGAGGGTCAGTTTGTTGGTATGGAGGGGTCAGTTTGTGGTTGTAGAGGGGTCATTGTGTGGGTGTGGAGGGGTCAGTGTGTGGGTGTGGAGGGGTCAGTGTGGGGGTGTGGAGGGGTCAGTGTGTGGGTGTGGAGGGTCAGTGTGTGGGTGTGTAAGTGGTATGTGGCCAGATCGCGAGACTGCCACTACCCCTATGGTTGTGTAGGGAGGCTTGAGATAACATATACAGAATTGTATGTTGTGTAGAAACAGAAAGCTTACCTTGAAAGCACTGGGTATGTGTTTAATGAACTCAAGGGAGTAGTGACCGCAAACAGCTGACCTGATGTTGAGTAGCTCGGTCCATCTGGTGGCACATTAGACAATTTAACTGTCGTGTAGGGTCAGGCTAACTGTAGGGTCAGGCTAACTGTCGTGTAGGGTCAGGCTAACTGTCGTGTAGGGTCAGGCTAACTGTAGGGTCAGGCTAACTGTAGGGTCAGGCTAACTGTCGTGTAGGGTCAGGCTAACTGTCGTGTAGGGTCAGGCTAACTGTCGTGTAGGGTCAGGCTAACTGTCGTGTAGGGTCAGGCTAACTGTAGGGTCAGGCTAACTGTAGGGTCAGGCTAACTGTCGTGTAGGGTCAGGCTAACTGTAGGGTCAGGCTAACTGTAGGGTCAGGCTAACTGTCGTGTAGGGTCAGGCTAACTGTCGTGTAGGGTCAGGCTAACTGTCGTGTAGGGTCAGGCTAACTGTCGTGTAGGGTCAGGCTAACTGTCGTGTAGGGTCAGGCTAACTGTCGTGTAGGGTCAGGCTAACTGTCGTGTAGGGTCAGACTAACTGTAGGGTCAGGCTAACTGTCGTGTAGGGTCAGGCTAACTGTAGGGTCAGGCTAACTGTCGTGTAGGGTCAGGCTAACTGTAGGGTCAGGCTAACTGTAGGGTCAGGCTAACTGTCGTGTAGGGTCAGGCTAACTGTCGTGTAGGGTCAGGCTAACTGTCGTGTAGGGTCAGGCTAACTGTAGGGTCAGGCTAACTGTCGTGTAGGGTCAGACTAACTGTAGGGTCAGGCTAACTGTAGGGTCAGGCTAACTGTCGTGTAGGGTCAGGCTAACTGTCGTGTAGGGTCAGGCTAACTGTAGGGTCAGGCTAACTGTAGGGTCAGGCTAACTGTCGTGTAGGGTCAGGCTAACTGTAGGGTCAGGCTAACTGTCGTGTAGGGTCAGGCTAACTGTAGGGTCAGGCTAACTGTCGTGTAGGGTCAGGCTAACTGTCGTGTAGGGTCAGGCTAACTGTAGGGTCAGGCTAACTGTCGTGTAGGGTCAGACTAACTGTAGGGTCAGGCTAACTGTGGTGTAGGGTCAGGCTAACTGTAGGGTCAGGCTAACTGTCGTGTAGGGTCAGGCTAACTGTAGGGTCAGGCTAACTGTCGTGTAGGGTCAGGCTAACTGTAGGGTCAGGCTAACTGTAGGGTCAGGCTAACTGTCGTGTAGGGTCAGGCTAACTGTCGTGTAGGGTCAGGCTAACTGTCGTGTAGGGTCAGGCTAACTGTCGTGTAGGGTCAGGCTAACTGTAGGGTCAGGCTAACTGTCGTGTAGGGTCAGGCTAACTGTCGTGTAGGGTCAGGCTAACTGTCGTGTAGGGTCAGGCTAACTGTAGGGTCAGGCTAACTGTCGTGTAGGGTCAGGCTAACTGTAGGGTCAGGCTAACTGTAGGGTCAGGCTAACTGTCGTGTAGGGTCAGGCTAACTGTCGTGTAGGGTCAGGCTAACTGTCGTGTAGGGTCAGGCTAACTGTAGGGTCAGGCTAACTGTAGGGTCAGGCTAACCGTCGTGTAGGGTCAGGCTAACTGTCGTGTAGGGTCAGGCTAACTGTAGGGTCAGGCTAACTGTCGTGTAGGGTCAGGCTAACTGTCGTTTAGGGTCAGGCTAACTGTCGTGTAGGGTCAGGCTAACTGTAGGGTCAGGCTAACTGTCGTGTAGGGTCAGGCTAACTGTCGTGTAGGGTCAGGCTAACTGTCGTGTAGGGTCAGGCTAACTGTAGGGTCAGGCTAACTGTCGTGTAGGGTCAGGCTAACTGTCGTGTAGGGTCAGGCTAACTGTAGGGTCAGGCTAACTGTCGTGTAGGGTCAGGCTAACTGTAGGGTCAGGCTAACTGTCGTGTAGGGTCAGGCTAACTGTAGGGTCAGGCTAACTGTAGGGTCAGGCTAACTGTCGTGTAGGGTCAGGCTAACTGTCGTGTAGGGTCAGGCTAACTGTCGTGTAGGGCCAGGCTAACTGTCGTGTAGGGTCAGGCTAACTGTCGTGTAGTGGCTAACTGTCGTGTAGGGTCAGGCTAACTGTCGTGTAGTGGCTAACTGTCGTGTAGTGGCTAACTGTCGTGTAGGTTCAGGCTAACTGTCGTGTAGGGTTAGATTGCCTCTCATGTCGAACGATCCCTTCGGCCACATCGACGCAGCGGTTGGTGATGGCGTCGTCTAAGAACGTGTACTGACCGTCGTTGGAGACGACCAGAGCGTCGTTAGAGAGAAGCATGGCCACAATTTTGGCGTTGTTGTTCCTGGCAGCCAGGTGGAGGGCCGTGTCCTGGCAGGAAGTGTAGGTCAAGGACGTTATGTAAGGCGGGCACAAGGTCAATGACGTTATGTAAGGCGGGCACAAGGTCAAGGACGTTATGAAAGGCGGGCACAAGGTCAAGGACGTTATGTAAGGCGGGCACAAGGTCAAGGACGTTATGTGAGGCGGGCACAAGGTCAAGAACGTTATGTAAGGCGGACACAAGGTCAAGGACGTTATGTAAGGCGGGCACAAGGTTAAGGACGTTATGTAAGGCGGACACAAGGTCAAGGACGTTATGTAAGGCGGGCACAAGGTCAAGGACGTTATGTTAGTTTATAGTCTGAATGTTAAATCTTATCCGATTAGAAAGATTCTTGTCATCAGAAAATATACAAGCCGTCGCCCATACAGGGCGTTAAACCCCAACTCTGTGTTTGTTAAGCTTTCATGGCGTTAAATCCTCGTCAAACACTTTGTGTTTGACCCTCACCCCGAGACGGCGTTAAACCATCACATAAAGGCCGCGTTAAATTCCTAAACTGAAATAAGGTTAACCACCTCACACGACAACCAAGTTAAACCCCCACACGACAACCAAGTTAAACCCTCACACGACAACCAAGTTAAACCCTCACACCACAACCAAGTTAAACCCTCACACCACAACCAAGTTAAACCCTCAAACCACAACCAAGTTAAACCCTCACACGACAACCAAGTTAACCTCATACTACAACCAAGTTAAACCCTCACACCACAACCAAGTTAAACCCTCACACCACAACCAAGTTAAACCCTCACACCACAACCAAATTAAACCCTCAATACAAGAAGTCGTTAAAAACTCACCCCGACATTGTTTTGAGCATTGAGCACCGAGCCCCACACGTGGAGCAGATTCTCAGCACATATCAGGTTCCCAGCAGCCGCGGCGTAGTGGAGGGGGGTGTTGCCGTCTTTGTCTCTGGTACAGAGATGACGTCACTTTAATACCACCATGATACCTATACCTGTCGCCACCCCCCCCCCCCCCCCAACTAACATTAACAAGTTAGGTTATCCAGTATGTCATCTAGTAACAAATCCCCACGTAATCCATTTCTGAACTAGTCCTTACAAATATCCCCAAATTTCTGAACTATCTACAACAGTAGTTCCCAACCTTTTTCGAGTGGCGACCCCCTTTTATAAAAATTAAGTGACCCGCGACCCCCATAGAATTAAAAAGACGAAATTAGTATGGAAATTAATAAGCACTAAAATAACATTTTCTAGATCTAGTAGACTTTCAATATGAACTACTCTTGATAACTGTTTTAATACCCTGAGTAAAATTGCATACTATTCACTAAACATTCGCGAATAAATTTTTTTTTAAGAATTTTTTTTTGTTAACGCTAACCTATGTCATTATCATTTTCTTAATTTTGTTTTTAATCGAAAAATAGTGTTGAAAATCTATTCTCGAAAAGTCAATCAATTTTACTTTGGGTATGAATGGTGAATACTACACCAAAATTGAGTGTGGATTTTTTTATCTTACGCGGAATCATTCTACAAATCAAATAATTGTAATTCATCGTGAATGCTGGCAACATCGAGGGAAGAAGAGAATGGGTAATGCGTCAATGCAGATTCTTTTTTTTCAGCTCAGATAAATAGCGCTGCAGTTCGTTTTCAATAGATTCAAGATGCCCAGAAATTTCTTCTTTCAAAATTTTAATTATCTCACAATTAGATTCATCTACCACACTGCAGAGTTTCTCAAATTTACAATATTTCCAAGATTTATTTATTTTTTTCGCCGATTTTGCAGCTTTGATAAAAATGCCCCGAGATAATCATGGAAAGTTATAATATTCGTTCATTTTCCCTGAAGCTTCAGGTAATGCTTATCTTGATATTCGAACACATCTGCTAGGTATGATACTCTCTCCAACCACTCTATGTCATTTTAAGTATACCAAAAGGTCTTGTTTCCTTTGCATTTCCAAGAACAATTTGATTTCAGATTTCAATTAAAAAACACGATTCACAACAATTCGTTTGACAGCAAGCGCACTGTAGTGTAGATTAGCAGAACCTCGTGATCTTTATTCAGGTCTTTGCTCAGTTCTTTGAAGGCTCCAGATTTTATATAATTTACCACTTATACTAGCAATGGAGTCTTGATGGCGATTGGTGAGGGCAGTGGTTAGGGAGCTAAATATTTTCTGCTTTCTGAAAGCCCGATTTTGACCTAAACATAGATGGTGCACCATCCGTACAAACCCTCACAGCCGTTTTAACCCATTTTTATTATCCAATTAAAAAAACGTATTTATTTTCTCCATGCTATCTTGACAAAAAAGCAACTCTTCTTTGCTATCATCTGAATGAATAGAGACAAAGACCAGCAACTGAGAACACGAACTCACGTCTGTTGATTTATCAACTTGAAAAGCAAACAATGGTGAAAGCTTGATTTCAATAAAAATGTATTATTTATCATCTACGGACATGTAAAAATTAACTTCACCATCTTCAACAGGCAGCGTTTGATGAGATTTGAAAAGTTCCTGTTCGATCAAGTCTCCGACGTTTGCAACTAGCTTCATACCGACGAAAGAACTCCATATCTTTTTTGGTGTGTTTCGAATGACTCGTCTAAAATGACGTTTTAGTTTTGAAGATTTCATAAACTCGTGACTGAGAACAACTTTGTACAGTACGCTTTGCTTCTTCTCTATTCCCTTTCCAGTGATGTTAATAAAGCCGAATTTAAAAAATTCTTCTAAATATTTATGTTTTGTTTCAAATTACTAAGGTTTAGTATACCAGTTGGCGACCCCCCAGAAAGCCCTTCGCGACCCCCAGGGGGGTCGCGACCCCCAGGTTGGGAACCCGTGATCTACAAATATCCCCAAAGCGTCTAAACTAGTGCATTGAAACAGTGGCGTAGCAAGGTCGGGTGTCACCCAGTGCGGCGCCTAATGGTGACACCCCCCCCCCACACACACACAAAGAAAAAAAAAATGAGTGGTACAAAAATGCAACACACCTGTCTTGTTAAAAAATGTCTGAACGCACCTCTTTATCTGAGGGGTGTTAAAAATGTCCGTCTGAACGCACCTCTTTATCTGAGGGGTGTTAAAAATGTCCGTCTGAACGCACCTCTTTATCTGAGTGGTGTTAAAAATGTCTGAACGCACCTCTTTATATGAGGGGTGTTAAAAATGTCCGTCTGAACGCACCTCTTTATATGAGTTGTGTTAAAAGTGTCTGAACGCACCTCTTTATATGAGGGATGTTAAAAATGTCTGAACGCACCTCTTTATATGAGGGGTGTTAAAAATGCCTGAACGCACCTCTTTATATGAGGGGTGTTAAAAATTTCCGTCTGAGCGCACCTCTTTATATGAGGGGTGTTAAAAATGTCCGTCTGAACGCACCTCTTTATATGAGGGGTGTTAAAAATGTCCGTCTGAACGCACCTCTTTATATGAGGGGTGTTAAATGGCTCTGAACGCACCTCTTTATATGAGGGGTGTTAAAAGGCTCTGAACGCACCTCTTTATATGAGGGGTGTTAAAAGTGTCTGAATGCACCTCTTTGTATGAGGGATGTTAAAAATGCCTGAACGCACCACTTTATATGAGGGGTGTTAAAAATGTCCGTCTGAACGCACCTCTTTATCTGAGGGGTGTTAAAAATGTCTGAACGCACCTCTTTATCTGAGGGGTATTAAAAATGTCCGTCTGAACGCACCTCTTTATTTGAGGGGTGTTAACCGTCTCAACTCACCTCTTTATCTGAGGGGTGTTAAAAATGTCCGTCTGAACGCACCTCTTTATTTGAGGGGTGTTAAAAATGTCCGTCTGAACGCACCTCTTTATTTGAGGGGTGTTAAAAATGTCCGTCTGAACGCACCTCTTTATATGAGGGGTGTTAAAAATGTCCGTCTGAACGCACCTCTTTATATGAGGGGTGTTAAAAATGTCCGCCTGAACGCACCTCTTTATATGAGGGGTGTAAAAAATGTCTGAACGCACCTCTTCATCCGAGCCCCGAGCTTGACCAGCGTGTCCAGAATCTTGACGTGACCGTACCTGGCCGCCAGATGGACGGGGCTCCGACCCCTGCCGTCAATCTCTGAGATGGTCACTCCTCCAGTCGTTCGTTTGAGCATCGCAAGACACACCTTCATACACCCAGCCCTGAAAGGAAACCAACACACTTTCATACTGCCAGCCCTGTAAGGAAACCAACACACCTTCATACACCCAGTAAGGAAACCTTCACACCTTCATACACCCAGCCATGTAAGGAAACCATCACACCTTCATACACCCAGGCCTGTAAGGAAACCATCACACCTTCATACACCCAGCCCTGTAAGGAAACCATCACACACCTTCAAACACCCAGCCCTGTAAGGAAACCATTACACCTTCATACACCCAGTAAGGAAACCTTCACACCTTCATACACCCAGCCCTGTAAGGTAACCATCACACCTTCATACACCCAGCCCAGTAAGGAAACCAACACACCATACACCCAGCCCAGTAAGGAAACCAACACACCATACACCCAGCCCAGTAAGGAAACCAATACACCATACACCCAGCCATGTAAGGAAACCATCACACCTTCATACACCCAGGCCTGTAAGGAAACCATCACACCTTCATACACCCAGCCCTGTAAGGAAACCATCACACCTTCATACACCAAGCCCTGTAAGGAAACCATTACACCTTCATACACCCAGTAAGGAAACCTTCACACCTTCATACACCCAGCCCCGTAAGGTAACCAACACACACCTTCAAACACCCAGCCCTGTAAGGAAACCATTACACCTTCATACACCCAGTAAGGAAACCTTCACACCTTCATACACCCAGCCCTGTAAGGTAACCAACACACCTTCATACACCCAGCCCTGTAAGGTAACCATCACACCTTCATACACCCAGCCCTGTAAGGAAACCTTCACACCTTCATACACCCAGCCCCGTAAGGAAACCATCACACCTTCATACACCCAGCCCTGTAAGGAAACCAACACACCTTCATACACCCAGCCCAGCAAGGAAACCATCACACCTTCATACACCCAGGCCTGTAAGGAAACCATCACACCTTCATACACCCAGTAAGGAAACCTTCACACCTTCATACACCCAGCCCCGTAAGGAAACCATCACACCTTCATACACCCAGCCCTGTAAGGAAACCAACACACCTTCATACACCCAACCCTGTAAGGAAACCTTCACACCTTCATACACCCAGCCCTGTAAGGAAACCTTCACACCTTCATACACCCAGCCCTGTAAGGAAACCTTCACACCTTCATACACCCAGGCCTGTAAGGAAACCATCACACCTTCATACACCCAGTAAGGAAACCTTCACACCTTCATACACCCAGCCCCGTAAAGAAAACCATCACACCTTCATACACCCAGCCCTGTAAGGAAACCAACACACCTTCATACACCCAGCCCTGTAAGGAAACCAACACACACCTTTATACACCCAGCCCTGTAAGGAAACCATCACACCTTCATACACCCAGGCCTGTAAGGAAACCATCACACCTTCATACACCCAACCCTGTAAGGAAACCTTCACACCTTCATACACCCAGCCCTGTAAGGAAACCATTACACCTTCATACACTCAGCAAGGAAACCATCACACCTTCATACACCCAGCCCTGTAAGCAAACCATCACACCTTCATACACCCAGCCCTGTAAGGAAACCATTACACCTTCATACACCCAGCAAGGAAACCATTACACCTTCATACACCCAGCCCTGTAAGGAAACCATCATACCTTCATACACCCAGCCCTGTAAGGAAACCATCACACCTTCATACACCCAGCCCAGTAAGGAAACCAACACACACCTTCATACACCCAGCCCAGTAAGGAAACCAACACACACCTTCATACACCCAGCCCTGTAAGGAAACCATCACACCTTCATACACCCAGGCCTGAAAGGAAACCAACACACACCTTTATACACCCAGCCCTGTAAGGAAACCATTACACCTTCATACACCCAGTAAGGAAACCTTCACACCTTCATACACCCAGCCATATAAGGAAACCAACACACACCTTTATACACCCAGCCCTGTAAGGAAACCAACACACCTTCATACACCCAGCCCTGAAAGGAAACGCTTCAATAATGAGTCAGAACCTGTTGTTGCCTGACTGACTGCCCGAAAGATTCGATCTAGTCGTTGAGTTACTTGGCCAAATTTCAGACTTTATGGCCAAATGTCAGACTTTATGGCCAAATGTCAGACTCACTTTATGGCCAGACGTTAGACTTACCTGATGGCCAGATGTTAGACTTACTTGATGGCCAAATGTCAGACTTACTTGATGGCCAAGTGAAATGGCGAGAGGTTCTCTTTGTTCTTGTATCTCAACTGGGCTCCCAGCTCAAACAGAATGGGTACAGCACTGGTCAGGCCCAGCTCAGCGGCGTGGTGGAGCGGCGTGTAGCCACCCGTGTCCTTGGCGTTCACGATCAGGTTCAGGTTGGGGATATTCTGGGCAAGGGATAGTCGTTTTATAAACGTTGAGGTTGGGGATATTCTGGGCATGGGATAGTCGTTTTATAAACGTTGAGGTTGGGGATATTCTGGGCATGGGATAGTCGTTTTATAAACGTTGGGTTGGGGATATTATGGGCAAGGGATATTCGTTTTATAAACGTTGGGTTGGGGATATTATGGGCAAGGGATAGTCGTTTTATAAACGTTGAGGTTGGGGATATTCTGGGCATGGGATAGTCGTTTTATAAACGTTGGGTTGGGGATATTCTGGGCATGGGATAGTCGTTTTATAACATTGGGGTTGGGGATATTCTGGGCATGGGATAGTCGTTTTATAACATTGGGGTTGGGGATATTCTGGGCAAGGGATAGTCGTTTTATAAACGTTGGGGTTGGGGATATTCTGGGCAAGGGATAGTCGTTTTATAAACGTTGGGGTTGGGGATATTCTGGGCAAGGGATAGTCGTTTTATAAACGTTGGGGTTGGGGATATTCTGGGCATGGGATAGTCGTTTTATAAACGTTGGTAAATATTGAGGCTGGGGATATTCTGGGCAAGGGATAGTCGTTTTATAAATATGAGAATAAAAGAGTTGAAGAGATTTTGATTTTTTTCATGATACTCTACCTAGAGCTGCGCGATCGAATAGTAGAGCATACTAGAGATATTTTGTCTGAGATCAATTGTCCATGGTATCATTTGTCCTGATATACTTTGACATGGTATCTTTTGTCCGTGAGATCTTTTGTCCTTGAGATCATTTGTCCTGAGATCATTTGTCCGTGAGATATTTTGTCTGAGATATTTTGTCTGAGATATTTTGTCTGAAATATTTTGTCTGAGATAATTTGTCCTGAGATCATTTGTCCTGTCACCAATGACAACATCCCCTCAAATTCTCACACGGTACAAGTTACCTTAATGACGTCCAGGAGGTACTTGAGATTTATGTTCTGAAGAATCAGGTGGTGTAGAAAGTTGCGATGGTCCGGGCCAGTTATTGCAGGATTTGCCCCTCGTTTTAACAGGATTCGAACACACTCGAGGGAGCCTTGTGAAGCCGCCAGAACCAACGGTGTTTGGCCTGCCTTATCGACCACGTCTATGTCGACTTTCTGGGACTAATACAATTTGACAATATAAAAACTCTAGTACATTGGAATGAAAGGTCTTCTTCACATAAAAACTAGAGTAGCTTTACGACTCACCCGAAAGGTCATCTATTTATCGAATAGTTTGACAAATAAAATAAATTAATCGCACAAGAGAAATGAGATGTTTTTTTATCAAATCGATCAATCTACTTCAGATAAAAGACTTTCTTCGTGTGTCACTCAAGAACTAAAGTATGTATTTTATAAAGTCGATAAACCTACTTGGGACGGACCTGGGTGATGAGGTGGACCTAACCACTGACCTGGGGAATGAGGTGGACCTAACCACTGACCTGGCTGATGAGGTGGACCTAACCACTGGCTGATGAGGTGGACCTAACCACTGACCTGGCTGATGAGGTGGACCTAACCACTGGCTGATGAGGTGGACCTAACCACTGACCTGGCTGATGAGGTGGACCTAACCACTGGCTGATGAGGTGGACCTAACCACTGACCTTGCTGATGAGGTGGACCTAACCACTGACCTGGCTGATGAGGTGGACCTAACCACTGGCTGATGAGGTGGACCTAACCACTGACATGGCTGATGAGGTGGACCTAACCACTGGCTGATGAGGTGGACCTAACCACTGACCTGCCTGATGAGGTGGACCTAACCACTGGCTGATGAGGTGGACCTAACCACTGACCTGGCTGACGAAGTACTCCATGATCTCAAAGCGGTTGTACACTGCCGCACAGTGCAACGGAGTCCGGCCCTTGTTGTCGCGACGGACCTTCTTTACGTCCAACTGAGCTATCTGGTGCATGACCTTGATCATGGCCAGGTGACCTTGGTAGGCCGCAGAGTGCA
Source organism: Physella acuta (assembly GCF_028476545.2). Classification (NCBI taxonomy): domain Eukaryota; kingdom Metazoa; phylum Mollusca; class Gastropoda; family Physidae; genus Physella; species Physella acuta. The sequence goes on from NW_026732487.1 coordinate 120,116, forward strand.
GTGGGTTTAGGCTAGTATCATGTATCTGTAACAGATCAGAAGAAAGGAATAAACATGATTCTAAAACGAAAGTAAGGTTGGAAGAGAGGGATACAGGTTATTCTGAAATGAAAGCAATTCACCTACCCTAAACCCACTCCCTACATTTTTTCTATCAAATGGCGTCAAACTAAAACAAGTATTAAGTTAATAAAAAAAAAACTATGTGTTTTTATCGTTCTATATTTAGCAAATATTCGTCCCAATGCCACACCCCCCCCCCCCCCCCCCCCCCACTATTGGAATCGAGTGGTCTCTAGTTTTAAGTGAAATTAAATCTAATTAATTATTTGTTAATTAGAAAAAAAAAGTTCGCCTTGATGATACTACTGACCGTATTCTACCCCCCCCCTTTATCTGTCAGTTGGTACTAAATTCATCAAGTCATGAATAAGCAAAAGTATATTTACCATCAACACGTCAATGTCGGCTCCAAATTTTAACAGTACTTTTAAACTCTGCAAGACATTTGAGGTCAAGAACTGTAACTTCTGATATGCCCTACAGATGTTTTCTAATTTGTGACAGAGTTGTATGTTGTATCATGTTTGTTGGATGTTGTATCTGTTGGGTGGTATATATGTTCTATTGAATGGTGTATGTCTGTTGCATGGTGCATCATGACTGATGGAAGGTGTACTGGATGGTGTATCATGTCTGTTGGATGGTGTATCATGTCTGTTGGATGGTGTATCATGCCTGTTGGATGGTGTATCATGTCTGTTGGATGGTGTATCATGCCTGTTGGATGGTGTATCATGTCTGTTGGATGGTGGCAAGCTTAAAGATATATTTAACTTTAACCTGTACATTTTAAAATATTCTTTCCCAGAGGATCTCTCCTTTATTGTTGACAAAGGAACTCTTCATCTATGCTAACCAGTGGACTCTTTATTTTATTTGGTACGGGACCCATCATTATATTTGATACGGGGACCCATCATTATATTTGGTACGGGGACCCATCATTATATTTGATACGGGGACCCATCATTATATTTGATACGGGGACCCATCATTATATTTGATACGGGACCCATCATTATATTTGATACGGGGACCCATCATTATATTTGATACGGGGACCCATCATTATATTTGATACGGGACCCATCATTATATTTGATACGGGGACCCATCATTATATTTGATACGGGGACCCATCATTATATTTGATACGGGGACCCATCATTATATTTGGTACGGGACCCATCATTATATTTGATACGGGACCCATCATTATATTTGATACGGGACCCATCATTATATTTGATACGGGGACCCATCATTATATTTGATACGGGGACCCATCATTATATTTGATACGGGGACCCATCATTATATTTGATACGGGGACCCATCATTATATTTGATACGGGACCCATCATTATATTTGATACGGGACTCATCATTATATTTGGTACGGGGACCCATCATTATATTTGATACGGGACCCATCATTATATTTGATACGGGGACCCATCATTATATTTGATACGGGGACCCATCATTATATTTGATACGGGACCCATCATTATATTTGATACGGGGACCCACATTATATTTGATACGGGGACCCACATTATATTTGATACGGGACCCATCATTATACTTGACACGGTGGGCCTATCATTATATTTGATACGGGACCCATCATTATATTTGATACGGGGACCCATCATTATATTTGATACGGGGACCCATCATAACTTTTGTCCTAAGCCAAAAACGTGTTGTATGTAGACTGCATTGAAAATTAATCTCGTCGAACCTGAGGTTTTAGTTCTTTAAAAGCTTGTCTCTTACCTCGGCGTACCCTCCGTCTAGCACCGCCCGTAAAGGGGTGTGTCCGTGCTGGTCACGTAACGATAGCAACTGTTTGACTGACAGGTTGTGCAGGGGCCCTTTTGAGGTCAAGGTTACAATCAAGTACACAACTACAATAATGTCTCTATAGTTTCCAAACGTGATATCTATCTATATATATACTACTAAAACTCAACTTTGTTTACATGTTTGAATATTTATTTGTTTGCCTGATCGGCTATTGTGATATGTTCGACTCTATCTGGAAAGCTGTAAAATAGTATGCAGGTAGAGAATAATTTTTTAATGCAGACAGACTGTTGATCACAAATTTATTTAAAGACGTTAATTAATTTATTGATTTATTCATAGTTAAATTAACCGTATTTTTTTAAAAATGTTAATACTTTGAATAAACTTTGTGGGGATAGTGACGTCCCTTGATAGTGACGTCAGAGTTTTTTGTTGACTCTTTCGTACAATAAAATGGCGGCGTCTATCGAAGAAAATTGTGTTCCCATTCCAAAGTTTAACGCGTTCTAAATCTAATTTTCTGTCGGTCATAACTTTAACAATACGTCCGTTTGCTGTATTTATTACGTTCCAACACTTATATCAATTTTCAACTGTCTTTTTTCATTTAGTTTTACAATAAATTTCTCTAGATCTAAAGATCAGCTGTCGAAGGAAATTTATGAATCTAGCCTAGATCTAGATCTAGGTCACTAAACTCAATGTAAATTCTAAATCTAGACTTAATGTAAATTCTACATCTAGAATCTATTTCAGGCCTTAATACATCTAGAATCTATTTCAGGCCTTAATTATTTTATATAAATCTTTGTTTGGCTAATTTAAGATAAAATTTAATTTGAAAGTTACTACTTCTAGACTAGACGCTCGAAATCAAGTTGCATCAAAGTATAGTATAAAAATTCATTTGTGACGTCACGAGTAAATAGCTAAGTTTGTAGCGTAGTCCGCTCTCATGCGAGTGGTACAGGTTCTAGACCAATATGTCAATGATATTTTTTTTTCAATTTTTTTTTAGATGTTAATGATAAAAAATGATATTTTTTTTCAATTTTTATCTGAACTTGGCAGGATACAGGGCAGGTGAAGTAGAGTTCATCTGTTTCTTTGTCCTAACCATATGAAAGGATAGTGTGGTCAGAGACATGCTCGGCTGGAATCGTTTTTTAAACGATAAAAACATGTTGTCTGAGACTTGGCGGGACACTGGGCAGGTGAAGTAGAGTTGAGTAGGTCACATGTGACGTCAGTATATGAAGGGATAGTCCGAAATCGGTGTTTTCGGTGTTTTTAAAAGATAAGAAACATATTTTTGAATGTGGGCTCTGTTTTTGTGACGATAAGTGACACTGCAGTAGCGTAGCGAGGAGGGGGGGGGGGGCGGGTGGGGAGGCGGGGGGGGGGGGGGGGGAAGGGGAGGCGGGGGGGGGGGGGGGGGGAAGGGGAGGCGGGGGGGGGAGGGGGGGGGGGGAAGGGGGGGCGGGGGGACGTATGTTGGGGCGCCAAAATGGTTTGGAAAAATAAATTGAAAGGTTGAGGGGGGTTCAAATCGAAAGTTTGAGTGGGGGGGGGGGGAGGGGGTGCACATCAAAAGTTTGAGGGGGGGGGTTGAAAATCGAAATCTTGGGGGGGGGGGTTAAAATCGAAAAGTTTGTCCCCGGGCGCCGGGAAGGCTCGCTATGCCTCTGAGTGACAGACGTGATGTTTTTTGATGGATGACCCCCGAAACCCACAGTTATCCAAGGGATGACGGGTATTCTAGTATACTACTAAAAGTCAAGTTTGTTTACATGTTTGAATATTTCTTTTTTTGTTTGTTTGTTTGCCTGATTGACTATTGCTCATGGTTGCACTCATCGTGGAAAGCTGTAAAATAGTATGTAGGTAGAGAAAATTTTTTGTTTTAAGACAGACTGTTAATCACAAATTTATTTAAAGACGTTAATTAATTTATTGATTTATTCATAGTTAAATTAACCGTATTTTTTTTAAAAATGTTAATACTTTGAATAAACTTTGTGGGGATAGTGACGTCCCTTGATGTGTTAACTTTTTGGTACAATAAAAATGGCGGACTCCATCATAGACTTTGTGGCCCATTCAAAAGTTTAACGCGTTACAAAGCTAATTTTCTGCCGGCTATAACTTAAACAATACGTCCGTTTGCTGTATTTATTACGTTCCAACACTTATATCAATTTTCAACTGTCTTTTTCATTTAGTTTTACGATAAATTTCTCTAGATCTAAAGATCAGCTATCGAAGGAAAGTTATGAATCTAGATTCTAGCCTAGATCTAGATCTAGCCTAGATGTAGGTCACTAGACTCAATGTAAATTCTAGATCTAGACTTAATGTAAATTCTACATCTAGAATCTATTTCAGGCCTTAATTATTTTATATAAATCTTTGTTTGGCTAATTTAAGATAAAATTTAATTTGAAAGTTAGTACTACTAGACTTAGATCTAGATCTAGAATCTATACGCGTAAATCAAGTTGCATAAGGAGACACATAGTATAGTATAAAAATTCACTTGTGACGTCACGAGTAAATAGCTAAAATGGTAGCGTAGTCGGCTCTCATGCAGGTGGCACGGGTTCTAGACCAATATGTCAATGAAATTTTTTTTTTCAATTTTTTTTTTTAGATGTGAATGATAAAGTTGCCTATCTGAACTTGGCAAGATACAGGGCAGATGAAGTAGAGTTCATCTGTTTCTTTGTCCTAAGCATATGAAAGGATAGTGTGATCAGAGACATGCTCGGCTGGAGTAGTTTTTTAAACGATAAATACATATTGTCTGAGACTTGGCGGGACACTGGGCAGGTGAAGTAGAGTTGAGCAGGTCACATGTGACGTCAGTATATGAAGGGATAGTCCGAAATCGGTGTTTTCGGTGTTTTTAAAAGATAAAAAACATATTTTTGAATGTGGGGTCTGTTTTTTTGTGACGATAAGTGACACTGCAGTAGCGTACCGAGGAGGGGGGGGGGGACGGTAGGGGAGGGGAGGCGGGGGGGAGGGGAGGCGGGGGGGGGGGAAGGGGAGGAGGGGGGAAGGGGGGTGGCGGGGGGACATATGTTGGGGCGCCAAAATGGTTTGGAAAAATAAATTGATAGGTTGAGGGGGTTCAAATCGAAAGTTTGAGTGGGGGGGGGGGGGGGGGTACACATCAAAAGTTTGAGGGGGGGGGGGGGGGGGGTTTAAATCGAAAACTTTGTCCCCGGGCGCCGGGAAGGGTCGCTATGCCTCTGAGTGACAGACGTGATGTTTTTTGATGGATGACCCCCGAAACCCACAGTTATCCAACGGATGACGGGTATTCTAGTCTATATACTACTAAAAGTCAAGTTTGTTTACATGTTTGAATATTTATTTGTTTGTTTGCCTGATTGACTATTGTGATATGTTCCACTCTATCTGGAAAGCTGTAAAATAGTATGCAGGTAGAGAATAATTTTTTAATGCAGACAAACTGTTGATCACAAATTTATTTAAAGACGTTAATTAATTTATTGATTTATTCATAGTTAAATTAACCGTATTTTTTTAAAAATGTTAATACTTTGAATAAACTTTGTGGGGATAGTGACGTCCCTTGATAGTGACGTCAGAGTTTTTTGTTGACTCTTTCGTACAATAAAATGGCGGCGTCTATCGAAGAAAATTGTGTTCCCATTCCAAAGTTTAACGCGTTCTAAATCTAATTTTCTGTCGGTCATAACTTTAACAATACGTCCGTTTGCTGTATTTATTACGTTCCAACACTTATATCAATTTTCAACTGTCTTTTTTCATTTAGTTTTACAATAAATTTCTCTAGATCTAAAGATCAGCTGTCGAAGGAAATTTATGAATCTAGCCTAGATCTAGATCTAGGTCACTAAACTCAATGTAAATTCTAAATCTAGACTTAATGTAAATTCTACATCTAGAATCTATTTCAGGCCTTAATACATCTAGAATCTATTTCAGGCCTTAATTATTTTATATAAATCTTTGTTTGGCTAATTTAAGATAAAATTTAATTTGAAAGTTACTACTTCTAGACTAGACGCTCGAAATCAAGTTGCATCAAAGTATAGTATAAAAATTCATTTGTGACGTCACGAGTAAATAGCTAAGTTTGTAGCGTAGTCCGCTCTCATGCGAGTGGTACAGGTTCTAGACCAATATGTCAATGATATTTTTTTTTCAATTTTTTTTTAGATGTTAATGATAAAAAATGATATTTTTTTTCAATTTTTATCTGAACTTGGCAGGATACAGGGCAGGTGAAGTAGAGTTCATCTGTTTCTTTGTCCTAACCATATGAAAGGATAGTGTGGTCAGAGACATGCTCGGCTGGAATCGTTTTTTAAACGATAAAAACATGTTGTCTGAGACTTGGCGGGACACTGGGCAGGTGAAGTAGAGTTGAGTAGGTCACATGTGACGTCAGTATATGAAGGGATAGTCCGAAATCGGTGTTTTCGGTGTTTTTAAAAGATAAGAAACATATTTTTGAATGTGGGCTCTGTTTTTGTGACGATAAGTGACACTGCAGTAGCGTAGCGAGGAGGGGGGGGGGGGCGGGTGGGGAGGCGGGGGGGGGGGGGGAAGGGGAGGCGGGGGGGGGAGGGGGGGGGGAAGGGGGGGCGGGGGGACGTATGTTGGGGCGCCAAAATGGTTTGGAAAAATAAATTGAAAGGTTGAGGGGGGTTCAAATCGAAAGTTTGAGTGGGGGGGGGGGGAGGGGGTGCACATCAAAAGTTTGAGGGGGGGGGTTGAAAATCGAAATCTTGGGGGGGGGGGTTAAAATCGAAAAGTTTGTCCCCGGGCGCCGGGAAGGCTCGCTATGCCTCTGAGTGACAGACGTGATGTTTTTTGATGGATGACCCCCGAAACCCACAGTTATCCAAGGGATGACGGGTATTCTAGTATACTACTAAAAGTCAAGTTTGTTTACATGTTTGAATATTTCTTTTTTTGTTTGTTTGTTTGCCTGATTGACTATTGCTCATGGTTGCACTCATCGTGGAAAGCTGTAAAATAGTATGTAGGTAGAGAAAATTTTTTGTTTTAAGACAGACTGTTAATCACAAATTTATTTAAAGACGTTAATTAATTTATTGATTTATTCATAGTTAAATTAACCGTATTTTTTTTAAAAATGTTAATACTTTGAATAAACTTTGTGGGGATAGTGACGTCCCTTGATGTGTTAACTTTTTGGTACAATAAAAATGGCGGACTCCATCATAGACTTTGTGGCCCATTCAAAAGTTTAACGCGTTACAAAGCTAATTTTCTGCCGGCTATAACTTAAACAATACGTCCGTTTGCTGTATTTATTACGTTCCAACACTTATATCAATTTTCAACTGTCTTTTTCATTTAGTTTTACGATAAATTTCTCTAGATCTAAAGATCAGCTATCGAAGGAAAGTTATGAATCTAGATTCTAGCCTAGATCTAGATCTAGCCTAGATGTAGGTCACTAGACTCAATGTAAATTCTAGATCTAGACTTAATGTAAATTCTACATCTAGAATCTATTTCAGGCCTTAATTATTTTATATAAATCTTTGTTTGGCTAATTTAAGATAAAATTTAATTTGAAAGTTAGTACTACTAGACTTAGATCTAGATCTAGAATCTATACGCGTAAATCAAGTTGCATAAGGAGACACATAGTATAGTATAAAAATTCACTTGTGACGTCACGAGTAAATAGCTAAAATGGTAGCGTAGTCGGCTCTCATGCAGGTGGCACGGGTTCTAGACCAATATGTCAATGAAATTTTTTTTTTCAATTTTTTTTTTTAGATGTGAATGATAAAGTTGCCTATCTGAACTTGGCAAGATACAGGGCAGATGAAGTAGAGTTCATCTGTTTCTTTGTCCTAAGCATATGAAAGGATAGTGTGATCAGAGACATGCTCGGCTGGAGTAGTTTTTTAAACGATAAATACATATTGTCTGAGACTTGGCGGGACACTGGGCAGGTGAAGTAGAGTTGAGCAGGTCACATGTGACGTCAGTATATGAAGGGATAGTCCGAAATCGGTGTTTTCGGTGTTTTTAAAAGATAAAAAACATATTTTTGAATGTGGGGTCTGTTTTTTTGTGACGATAAGTGACACTGCAGTAGCGTACCGAGGAGGGGGGGGGGGACGGTAGGGGAGGGGAGGCGGGGGGGAGGGGAGGCGGGGGGGGGGAAGGGGAGGAGGGGGGAAGGGGGGTGGCGGGGGGACATATGTTGGGGCGCCAAAATGGTTTGGAAAAATAAATTGATAGGTTGAGGGGGTTCAAATCGAAAGTTTGAGTGGGGGGGGGGGGGGGGGGTACACATCAAAAGTTTGAGGGGGGGGGGGGGGGGTTTAAATCGAAAACTTTGTCCCCGGGCGCCGGGAAGGGTCGCTATGCCTCTGAGTGACAGACGTGATGTTTTTTGATGGATGACCCCCGAAACCCACAGTTATCCAACGGATGACGGGTATTCTAGTCTATATACTACTAAAAGTCAAGTTTGTTTACATGTTTGAATATTTATTTGTTTGTTTGCCTGATTGACTATTGTGATATGTTCCACTCTATCTGGAAAGCTGTAAAATAGTATGCAGGTAGAGAATAATTTTTTAATGCAGACAAACTGTTGATCACAAATTTATTTAAAGACGTTAATTAATTTATTGATTTATTCATAGTTAAATTAACCGTATTTTTTTAAAAATGTTAATACTTTGAATAAACTTTGTGGGGATAGTGACGTCCCTTGATAGTGACGTCAGAGTTTTTTGTTGACTCTTTAGTACAATAAAATGGCGGCGCGTCTATCGAAGAAAATTGTGTTCCCATTCCAAAGTTTAACGCGTTCTAAATCTAATTTTCTGTCGGTCATAACTTTAACAATACGTCCGTTTGCTGTATTTATTACGTTCCAACACTTATATCAATTTTCAACTGTCTTTTTCATTTAGTTTTACGATAAATTTCTCTAGATCTAAAGATCAGCTGTCGAGAATCTAGCCTAGAATCTAGATCTAGGTCACTAGAGTCATAGATCTAGACTTAATGTAAATTCTACATCTAGAATCTATTTCGGGCCTTAATTATTTTATATAAATCTTTGTTTAGCTTCAATGATCATCTAATTCGAGAATACATGGGATTTTTTTGTTATCTAGGTTTTATATCTAGATATAGTAGGATTACTCACTAACTTGGAGGCGTGGTCGGCTGCTAACAACAATATGGCGTACGGACCGGACGAATGACTTCCTAACATTTTTAGGCCATGTTTACCACGAGCAAAATGGCGGGTGTTCACATTATTTAAACATGGTATAGGTGGCCAGGGCTAGATATGCCAGAAAAGCATTTTAAAATTTGCTTTGGAGAATGAAGGCTAAATTTTAAAGCCAGTGTCATAAACATTAATAGAACTTTTTTTTTTTTTTACGTTTTCAATTATTTTTTCTTAAGCCCTATATGTGAATGATAAGGTTGACTATCAGGACCTCGCGGGGCACAGGGCACGTGAAGTAGGGTTCATCTGTTTCTTTGTCCTAAGCAAATGAAGGGATAGTGTGGTCAGAGACATGCTTGGCTGGAATCGTTTTTGTTGTCTGAGACTTGGCGGGACACTGGGCAGGTGAAGTAGAGTTGAGTAGGTCACCTGTGACGTCAATATATGAAGGGATAGTCCGAAATCGTTGTTTTCGGTGTTTTTAAAAGATAAAAAACATATTTTTGAATGTGGGTTCTGTTTTTTGTGACGATAAGTGACACTGCAGTAGCGTAGCGAGGAGGGGGGGGGGGGGGCGGGAGGGAAGGGGAGGCGGGGGGAGGTGGAGGGGGGGGGGGTGGGGGGGGGACATGTTGGGGCGCCAAAATAATTTGGAAAAATAAATTGAAAGGTTGAGGGGGGTTCAAATGGAAATTTTGAGTGGGGGGGGGGGGGGTGCACATCAAAAGTTTGAAGGGGGTGGGGGGGGGGGGGGGTTGAAAATCGAAATCTTGGGGGGGGGGGGGTTCAAATCGAAAAGTTTGTCCCCGGGCGCCGGGAAGGGTCGCTATGCCTCTGAGTGACAGACGTGATGTTTTTTGATGGATGACCCCCGAAACCCACAGTTATCCAACGGATGACGGGTATTCTAGTAATAATTAAATGTTTAAATGTCCGATACGGTAAATGGCCAGGAGCAACAAAAACATTTTTGTACAATGACATCACAATAAGAACAAAGCCACACTGAATGACATCACAATAAGAACAAAGCCACACTGAATGACATCACAATAAGAACAAAGCCACACTGAATGACATCACAATAAGAACAAAGCCACACTGAATAACATCACAATAAGAACAAAGCCACACTGAATGACATCACAATAAGAACAAAGCCACACTGATTAACATCACAATAAGAACAAAGCCACACTGAATGACATCACAATAAGAACAAAGCCACACTGAATGACATCACAATAAGAACAAAGCCACACTGAATGACATCACAATAAGAACAAAGCCACACTGAATGACATCACAATAAGAACAAAGCCACACTGAATGACATCACAACCACAACAAAACCACACCACATGACATCACAACCACAACAAAACCACACCGAACGACATCACCACAACGAAACCCACACTGTCGCCTACCAAGTTCCAACAAGGTATTGATGACATTGGTTGAGCCGCTAGCTGCCGCTATGTGAATGGGACACGCCCCTTGTGAATTCGGTTGACTTAAATCAGCGCCATACTGCAGCTGATCAATCGTAAACAATATGGAGATTTAGAATTTAAAATTTAGAATTTAAAATTTAGAATGATTTCATAAGCTAAGGGGTCATTCATAAATGACGTCACTCTTTTTTGACGATTTTTATCACCCCCCCCCCTCTGATTACAAGACTTTCTCTATACTTCGTATATACGAGAAAGTAATGGATTAAAAATAGTGTCCCGAGTTGCCATCCCCCGTAGTGTTATATTAGAATATTCGAGAAAGTTTAGGGGAGATCACTCCCGGTTTATTTATAATGCAAAAGTGTGACATCTCACCGTCTGAACCCCCCCACCCCCTCCTCCACCTCATCACACACCGTCATAAAATTACGGACCCCCTCCCACCTAAGTGTGTGACGTCATTTATGGGCGACCCCCTAAGTTAGGGTTAGTGTTTTTTACGATAAAGTTGGATTTTTTTTTTATTATTATGGGTATGATACTAAGGCAGGGGTCGGCAACCTTTTGAACCGGAAGAGCCAAAAGTTACAATTTTCAAAATTTCCCTGGTTTTAAAGAGCCACTAACATTTTTATTATTTCAAATATCTTATATTTTTATTAAGATTATTAGTATTTGTTCAAGGAGCTGGAGAGCCGCATCTTGACATCAAAAGAGCCGCATGCGGCTCGCGAGCCGCAGGTTGCCGACCCCTTAACTAAGGTTTAAATTTAGATTGGGTAAATGCTATTAATTTTCGAAACTATTAAATTTGGTTTATCATTCTACTCATTTAACTTAATAAAGTTTAAATAATCATTTGAATCGCAATTTGTGTTGTATTTAATGTTAAAATAGGCCGAACAAACTATTAGTTACGTGTTGTAAATTAATGTACGTATTTAGCTCATGTTACTTTTAAATTCATATTATGTGTATTAAAAGACATTGTAAATGATGTATGCGGTGTTGTAAGTTTTGTATGACATACCAGCACTTTGACGGCCTCAGCGTTGTTGTGTAGTGCGGCGAAGTGTAAGGCGGTGTAGTTTCTCTCCCCATGGCTGTTAGGGTTTACTTTACACCTGAGTAGGAGCTGAGAAACAAGGTGTAGTCAGTACATCTTAGAGGTGTGGTCAGTACATCTTAGAGGTGTGGTCAGTACATCTTAGAGGTGTGGTCAGTACATCTTAGAGGTGTGGTCAGTACATCTTAGAGGTGTGGTCAGTACATCTAAGTGGGGTCAGTACATCTTAGAGGTGTGCTCAGTACATCTTAGAGGTGTGGTCAGTACATCTTAGAGGTGTGGTCAGTACATCTTAGAGGTGTGGTCAGTACATCTTAGTGTGGTCAGTACATCTTAGAGGTGGGGTCAGTACATCTTAGAGGTGTGGTCAGTACATCTTAGTGGGGTCAGTACATCTTAGAGGTGTGGTCAGTACATCTTAGAGGTGGGGTCAGTACATCTTAGAGGTGTGGTCAGTACATCTTAGTGGGGTCAGTACATCTTAGAGGTGTGGTCAGTACATCTTAGAGGTGTGGTCAGTACATCTTAGAGGTGTGGTCAGTACATCTTAGAGGTGTGGTCAGTACATCTTAGAGGTGTGGTCAGTACATCTTAGAGGTGTGGTCAGTACATCTTAGAGGTGTGGTCAGTACATCTTATAGATGTGGTCAGTACATCTTAGAGGTGTGGTCAGTACATCTTTGAGGTGTGGTCAGTACATCTTAGAGGTGTGGTCAGTACATCTTAGTGGGGTCTGTACATCTTAGAGGTGTGGTCAGTACATCTTAGAGGTGTGGTCAGTACATCTTAGTGGGGTCAGTACATCTTAGAGGTGTGGTTAGTACATCTTAGAGGTGTGGTCAGTACATCTTAGAGGTGTGGTCAGTACATCTTAGAGGTGTGGTCAGTACATCTTAGAGGTGTGGTCAGTACATCTTAGTGGGGTCAGTACATCTTAGAGGTGTGGTCAGTACATCATAGAGGTGTGGTCAGTACATCTTAGTGGGGTCAGTACATCTTAGAGGTGTGGTCAGTACATCTTAGAGGTGTGGTCAGTACATCTTAGAGGTGTGGTCAGTACATCTTAGAGGTGTGGTCAGTACATCTTAGTGGGGTCAGTACATCTTAGAGGTGTTGTCAGTACATCTTAGAGGTGTGGTCAGTACATCTTAGAGGTGTGGTCAGTACATCTTAGAGGTGTGGTCAGTACATCTTAGAGGTGTGGTCAGTATATCTTATAGATGTGGTCAGTACATCTTAGTGGTGTGGTCAGTACATCTTAGAGGTGTGGTCAGTACATCTTAGTGGGGTCAGTACATCTTAGAGGTGTGGTCAGTACATCTTAGAGGTGTGGTCAGTACATCTTAGAGGTGTGGTCAGTACATCTTATAGATGTGGTCAGTACATCTTATAGATGTGGTCAGTACATCTTAGTGGTGTGGTCAGTACATCTTAGAGGTGTGGTCAGTACATCTTAGAGTTGTGGTCAGTACATCTTAGACGTGTGGTCAGTACATCTTAGTGGGGTCAGTACATCTTAGAGGTGTGGTCAGTACATCTTAGTGGTGTGGTCAGTACATCTTAGAGGTGTGGTCAGTACATCTTAGTGGGGTCAGTACATCTTAGAGGTGGGGTCAGTACATCTTAGTGGGGTCAGTACATCTTAGAGGTCACCCCCACCTCTCTCTCTGCCCCCCCCCCGGCACCAATACCTCCAACATCTCTGCCCCCCCTCTCCCCCTCACCCTGACACCAATACCTCCAACATCTCTGTCCCCTCTGCCCCCCCTCTCCCCCCCCGGCACCAATACCTCCAACATCTCTGTCCCTCTCTGCCCCCCCCCGGCACCAATACCTCCAACATCTCTGTCCCCCTCTGCCCCCCCCCCCCCCGGCACCAATACCTCCAACATCTCTGTCCCCCTCTGCCCCCCCCCCCCGGCACCAATACCTCCAACATCTCTGTCCCCCTCTGCTCTGCTGCAATGTGTATGGGCATGCGCTCCGCCTCGTCCAGGATCTCCGTGTTGACCTCGTAATTGAAGAGCATCTTAACGATCTGCACCCGGTGCAGGTGCACGGCGAGATGGAGGGCGGTCTTGCCGTGGATGTCCTGGCTGTCCAGGGACCGTCGACCTGTAGGAAGCAGACGATTGGTCGTCTGATTGCCGAGGTACGTCATAGTGTCAATGATTCACAACACACACTTAGCATGGGGTTCGCATGTTATATGTAATATAATAACGTTCTTTGATTTAGCAGGGGCTTATAGAGAATGGAGTATCGGTAAGTGTATGTGGGAAGAAGTTCGGGGGGTGGGGGAGCGTTATTTAACGTTACAATTGGTAGGGAGTTAATTCAAAGGTCATATTATTAAGCTTTTAGAAGGTCTTGCCTAGTTGGCAGCACAAAGAATTTCTTTCAGGCATTTCTTCGGGTAGGAGCACGCATACCTCCCTCTGGACGTACAAAACAAAATATAAGTGCGCTCACTCCGGCAGTTTTAAGTGCCCCCCCCACCCAGTGGCGTAGCGAGGTCGGGTGTCACCCAGTGCGGCACTTAATGGTGTCACCCCCCAGAGGCGTAGCGACTCTTCCCGGGGACAAACTTTCAAGTTTTCGATTTACACCCCCCCCCCTCAAACTTTCGATTTGCACCCCCCTCAAGTTTTTCTCTATATATTTTGCTATTTTTTGCCTTGGTGTCACCCCCCTAAATGGTGTCACCCGGTGCGGTCCGCACCCCCCGCCTCCCCCTCGCTACGCCCCTGCCCCCACCTCTACCCGGAAAAAAATGTCTGAAAGAAACTCTGGCAGCACATATGTTAGGTAACATGTTTTTGTACTCAGTCTGTCGCTCAACAGAATCTTCATGACGTCAACGTAGTTGTTGATGACGGCGATGTGGATGATGAAGTTGCCGGAAATGTCCGGCTTCTCGGCCAGCAAAGCGTTGCAGCTGAGGCCCAGTATTATATCCTTGGCAAGAACTTGATGCGCCGCCTGGCAAGATAAGTAACAACCAATCAACATTCGCTGGCACTTCAAAAACACGTTGTAGACAGGGGCGGAACTACAATGCCGCCAGACCCCGCAATACGAGGGGGGGGGGGTGGCCCACTCCATTTAGGGGCCCATAGCCGACCATAGTACATTTTTTATGGTTAAAAAAATAATTTTCTTGCATTCTTGACTTGACGATATAAATATAAGCTTTTGTAAATAACAAACAGATCTACTACAGTAGTGATGTTATACAGTAGCGAACGCTTGCTGTTGCGTAAAAAAATATATGCCTCGGCTGTAGTGTGAAAGATAGGCAAACGTTCAAAGCACTTCCAAGACTTATTTCCCTTTTTTAAAATAGTTAAATAGGGGTGCTCATAGGCTACTTTTGATATATTTGTACTAAACAAATTAAAAAGCAATTACTACTCTTAATTATTATTTTTTAAAAATACTAAAGAATGACAAAGCATAAAAAGAAAATATATTTAAAACGAATAATATAAATAATAAAAAAAACAAATAAAAATAAACATAACACAAGAAACCATTACACATACAAAGCTTTCACGTCTTATATTCTTTTGACCGGCTATGTATAGAGTGTAGGCAAACATATTCAATAAACTAGTTCTAAAACTGAAAACAAATACAAAACAGACAAATGCACTCACACACATGACATGTTGTAATTTGTTTAAATTGAAAAAAAAAGAAATTTATTTTCAAAACCCGATCAGGCCAGAAATGAGTATCCAATGTTTGTATTATGTGTTTGTATATACATTATGTATATATATATATATATATATATATATATATATATATATATATATATATATATATATATATATATATATATAGGGGGGGCCCAGAAATTTTATTTGCGGGGTGGCACTTTTTTCTAGTTCCGCCACTGGTTGTAGATCTAATGCTAATTATTACAGTTGATTAATTATTAGTTATAGATTATTATTAAAATTAATTAAATTTTTTACACAGAATGAACACGGGCGTGCAGAGAAATCCTAGAAGTGGTGGGCATGATGGGCATTATCATTGTGTGTGCAATGTTGCGCAGTAAAGCTGCGCACGGGTCAGACCTGCCCATACACAATATAAAACGTACGCACTTGAAAACGGCAGCATTTTTAGACATAGGGGTCATCCATAAATGACGTCACGCTTTTTTAGACGATTTTTACCCCCCCCCCCCCTCCCCTCCGTCACACATCGTCACAAAAAGCCAGACCCCCCACCCTTAAAATGTCGTCACACCTCAGCCTACAACCCCCCTCAAAATTGCAGTTGCATTTTTCTTAAAGCATCGATTTTTTCCAAAATCTTGTCTGAACCCTGTCAATATAGAGTATTTTAACATTGCTTATTTTAAAATGCAAAATTGTGACGTCGCACCATCTGAACCCACTTCCCTCTCATCACACACCGTCACAAAATTACGGACCCCCCTCCCCCCTTCGAGTGTGACGTCATTTATGGACGACCCCATAGGGCGTGCGAGTGGAGAGAGAGAGGGGGGGGGGGGGCATTTCAGGGGTTTTATTTTCGATGCCAGAGGCATGTCATAGAGGTGTGCGAGTGATAACGATGCACCTTTCCTAAATCTTGGGAGAGTGGAGAAAAGTGGGGGAGGTAACCCGCAATCTGCCCATGGTTTTACTATTTCTAGCGTCCCTTGTTTCCCTGTTGATGTTGGACGAAGCACAGTATATCTATAGCACAGTATATCTATAGCACAGTATATCTATAGCACAGTATATCTATAGCACAGTATATCTATAGCACAGTATATCTATAGCACAGTATATCTATAGCACAGTATATCTATAGCACAGTATATCTATAGCACAGTATATCTATAGCACAGTATATCTATAGCACAGTATATCTATAGCACAGTATATCTATAGCACAGTATATCTATAGCACAGTATATCTATAGCACAGTATATCTATAACACAGTATATCTATAGCACAGTATATCTATAGCACAGTATATCTATAGCACAGTATATCTATAGCACAGTATATCTATAGCACAGTATATCTATAGCACAGTATATCTATAGCACAGTATATCTATGAAGCCAAGTCCACAGCGAGGTGGACTCAGGGACGTCCTACCGTACCGAGCCAGGGATCCGAACTCGAGATTTTTGGGTTAGCAGTCTTGCACTCTATCCGACATTATAAATAACAAATATGGAAATGTGTTAACTCCTCCACAAACATCGACTTATATCACATGAACTAGCTGGGATAATACAAGCAATGATTTTGTTTTTGGTTTTCCATGTAACCGTAGTAACCGTAGTATAGTGCGACTGTTGGAATTGGGGGGAGGGGGGGGGGGAGGGGGGAGGAGGGGGGGGGTCAACCCCTAGGTGTGTCAGGGCAGGGGGTCATGCCAATCAGGTAATCTCTGCACGGCCTGAGTGTAAGATGTAAGAAAAAATAAAACTTGCATCAATTGGTGTGCCAACACTCAAGGAGAATGAAACCATCCTCTCTACTTGCCTTTCAGCAGCCTATATGGCAAACACAATAGTGTGTATATAGGTGAGTATATATATATATATATATATATATATATATATATATATATATATATATATATATATATATATAGGCTATATATATATATAGATATATATAGGCTATATATATATAGATATATATAGGCTATATATATATAGATATATATAGGCTATATATATAGATATATATATAGGCTATATAAATATATATATATATATATATATATATATATATATATATATATATATATATAGGCTATATATATATATATATATATATATATATATATATATATATATATATATATATATATATATATATATATATATATATATATATATATATATATATATATATATGTATATATATATATATATATATATATATATATATATATATATATCCTATATATATATATATATATATATATATAGGATATATAGGCTATACATAAAGGCAATAAATAGAGAGAGAGAGAGAGAGAGAGAGAGAGAGAGGGAGAGAGAGATATCATTTGTGAAAATAATATTAGTTTATCTAGATTTATTGACTATAAAATCACAACCAAACCTACACACACTAGAACTTACGTCAACCACAATATGTTAATATACACACAACCAAACCACACATTCACACATTGAGTCTATCGTAACCACACATTAACACACAACAAACTAACTCTATTTCAATATCATAAGCCAGACCTCTACTAAATAATTTCTAATTCTAGATCTATAATGATAATATTACTGATATAATCTGGCATGGAAGAGATAATACAACAAACGTTCTTACCGCAGCGCCCGACGATAGCATGGTCCAACTCGATCTAGATCTAGGATCCATACCAGTAGCAAAAAAAATATTTTTTTAGTACGAAAAGGAACAGATTTACTAGCAAGCCTTTCCCTGATAATTGTCAATGTTGTGACTTGGTTGAGTATTAAGAAAAAGAACGTAGATCTACATTCTAGACTATCTAGCTTTGTCCTAAACAAAATTGTTTTATTGTAAACGTAATAAACAGAAAACCACAATGTTTTCTCTCCTAAATCGTTCTAATTATAGCCACACTTTTAGATGACGTCATTTAAAAAAAAATTAAAATTGTATTGAAAGCTCTTTTTAAGACAACAAAGAACCGTATGCTGGGAGCCTCCGATAATAATTTAGTCAATTGGTTGTTATTACTAGTCTCAAAACCAAATTTATATTTACAACTTAAGAAGTAATGAGATATAAATGTATCATTAATACACCGTTTTTAATTTGATTAGACCTAGATCTCGATCTAGATTCCTCTATGTAGAATTGTTGATGTTCAGTTCCCGGCAGTGGCGTAGCCAGGATCGTCTCAAGGGCAGGGGCGGAACTACAGTGCCGCCGTGACCCCGCAATGCGGGGGGGGGGGGGGGGGGGGCCACGCCATTTAGGGGCCCACGGCTGACCATAAAAAAAAAAATTGTTATAAAAAAAAATTCATGCATTTTTGACTTAATGTTTGTTTTGTAAACAAGATTACCGTAGCTGCGGTTGGATTATCTTTATTCTATATACACCACCCCACGTTCATTTTTCCTTCGTTTTTAAACCACTGTGAAAGCCGAGTCCTCTTTCTCCTACAATCAAACTTCTCAAAGATAAGCAAACGTTTAAACAACTTCCATGACTTATTTCCCTTTTTTAAATAGTCAAATAGTGATACTCATAAGCCTCTTTTTAATAGATTTGTACTAATTAAATTAAAAAGCAATTACTTCTCTTTGTTATTATTTGTTTATAAATTACTTACTAAAGAATGACACTGTATAAAAAGAAAATGTATTTAAAATTAATAAAACAAATACAAAAAAAACATAAA
Source organism: Physella acuta (assembly GCF_028476545.2). Taxonomy (NCBI): domain Eukaryota; kingdom Metazoa; phylum Mollusca; class Gastropoda; family Physidae; genus Physella; species Physella acuta. The sequence goes on from NW_026732487.1 coordinate 139,163, forward strand.
AATAAACATGACACGAGACACCATTATTTACAGAAAGCTTTCATGTTTTATATTCTTTTGACCGATATGTTGATAAAGGACTTACGACAGACATAATAAATAACTGCTTTTCACAAAACAGACTAATGCACTTACACACATGACATGATGTTGTAATTTGTTTTAATTAACAAAAACCCACGTATTTCTCAAAACACGAACAGGCCAGCAATAAGTATCCTATGTTCGTATTTTGTGTTTGAGTATATATAAATATATATATATATATATATATATATATATATATATATATATATATATATATATATATATATATATATATATATATATATATATATATATATATATATATACATACATATATAGGCCTATATATTTATATAGAAGGGGGGCCTAAAAAATTTTTTTGCGGGGTGGCCCCTTTTTTCTAGTTCCGCCACTGCTCAAGGGGGGGGGGGGGGTCCAATTTTTACCCGGGGACAAACTTTCGATTTGCACCCCCACTGGTTCCCGGAGTGGCCGCAGGTCGGACTAACATTTAGATGTTAGCCTGTATAGCCTATTAGCCTATAAGCCTATCTATACGATCATCTACCGACTGGATAATTTTAATGAAAGGAATAAAATAATTAAAAAACAACAACAACAACAAACAAACAAGCACTGCCGTTCTGAGACTTTAGCGACGCTTTTCCTGACGAATAGATCTGTCTGAATGCTGTCAAATTTGATTACTTTTTAAATTAAACACAGTAGCGTGCGCGTGAACATCGCCCCCCCCCCCCCCTCCTTCCCCCATTCGTCCATTTAAACGTCCGTGATTGTTGTGGGGGGTTAATATGAGCTGATGTAAAAAAAAAAAAAAAGGAAATGGCATAATTTACGAATGAATCACTAACTAAAGAAAAGAAACACATAAAACCTGAAATGAAAACAGCAAACATTAAAACAATAAGAATAACTTCAAATTGTGTAGTTTAAGTTTTGTTCAAATACACATTTGTACCAAATGGGATTTTCTAAATGTATAAATGTTGCATCTCACAATATTAGAATTGATGATGTTGAGTGTCAGTCAGTTAGATTTTGTTAACGGCAAAAAAAAAAATTCTTTGAATAATAAGCAGAGGCGTATCCAGGTTTTCGTTGTAGGGGGAGCGGAAATAGCAAAAAAAGGCGCCGAATTTGTAATAATTTATATATATATATATATATATATATATATATATATATATATATATATATATATATATATATATAATATATATATATATATATATATATATATATATATATATATATATATATATATATATATATATAAGCTGTATGTTATTGCTTTGATATGATGTAAAATAAATTTAAATTAGCACTCTGAAGAAATTAAAAAAAACACACAATGTAGGCCGACGAAACAAAAAAATATGGAATCACTATAAGCATATATATATATATGTATATATATATATATATATATATATATATATATATATATATATATATATATATATATATATATATATATATATATATATATATATATATATATATATATATATATAAACACACTACAACAAAAAAAAATGAACGCGGCATAATCTGTTTCGTAATTCTTGTAAAAAAAATTACATAATAATTTCTGGGACGTCTATTAAGATTAGCGAAAAGGGGAAATAATCAATATCTTAACATAAATATGTATATGTCTACACATTTTATTATAAATAACAAAACAAATCAATTATTACTTTAGAATCAAATAAAGTAGGTTAACTCTATTCGTTCGTATAAAACTATTTTGTCTACAATCAGAATTAAATATATTATCATCATATATGCTAAAGTATTACAGCATAGTGAAAGTTTTTTAAATCAGAGTTGATATAAAATATAAAAGCCAGCTTCTCAATATAGTTGTAGAACGTTCGGAATAATAGCCTACATTTAACTAAAATATCGGTCTACCTTAAAAATAAACCGGGAGTGATCTCCCCTAAACTTTCTCGAATATTTTTATATAAAATAACAGGGGATGGGAACTCGGGCTATAGACATGATTTTTAATCCATTTTAAATACTTAAAGTTTTAAAAATAGAATAAAATCTCGTAGACAAATTAATTGCACACCAAGTGAACGCGAAATAAAAAAGCGCATAATAGTGCGCAATATTATTAGTACTTTTAAAATTTACATTAGTTTTTTGAGAAATCGGAAGTGGCGTAAATTACTACTTCCAGTCAACGGAAATTACTCAAAATTTAACAGAAGGTAGAGAATTAGATCTTTTACTTACATGTGAAATTTCATTTATCTATCTGAAATAGTACTCAAGTTATAGGCTTTTAAAAAATTCAAAGTAGGAAAAGTACCACTTCCGGTTATCGGAAATCGCTCAAAAGTTGATACGGATCTACGATTTTGATGAAATACTTATATATGAAATTTCATCAACCTAGCTGTAACGGTACTCAAGTTATCGTGTTTACACACGGACAGACAGACAGACACACACACACACAGACATACGGACAGAATTGCAACGCCCAGTTTTTCAAACTGGATTACGCATAAAACCTCTTAATTTTGATAAATCTGGATTGATAATTTTTGCCCGATTAAAATAAGTCCTCTATACTTCGGATGTGATGAAGGACTGAGGTGTAATACGGTAAAAATTGTTAAAATTTCAATTGATTTTTGTGCACGATTACAATACTTTCTCTATACTTCGTATATACGAGAAAGTAAAAAATAAAAAAAAAAAAAAAAAAATTTCGGTCTTATTACCTATCAGGTTATGCACTTTTTAATTAGCTACTGACCTTTTGTGTTCTTAAAATATAGTTTTTAACATAATGAGAAGGGATGGGTTAGATCACTGTATTGCTCGCACACCTTTTACTGGTAATTGAAAAATCAATATTCACAGAGATTTACGTTTCAAATGTGCCGACCAAAGGTAGTTTTTTAACAAATATCAATGTTTAAAACTTAGAGTTTAAAAAGTTTCCAAAAAGGCGCCACTTTGCTAAAAATGGCCATAGGGGGAGCGGCCGCTCCCCCTGCTCCCCCCCTGCGTACGCTACTGATAATAAGACAAGACAATTAATCACTATATTTAACAACACAAATGAATACATTTCCATATTAAAATAAATTAAAGGGAAACTACTCTAAATAATATTTTCTTAAAATTGACGGTGATTTTGTTTGTTGAGAGTTAACTCAGGATATTTAATTATTTTTATAGGCCTATTGACTACACGATTGTTCAGCCTTTAAATTTAATGGTGATTTATTATTCAATAATAGATTCTAGATACTAGATCTAGATCTAAATCTAAATCTAGTCGTCTATAGGGTTGCCAGATACCTTTTCCGAAAATACTGGACACCTTTCCATCCTTCCCTTCTCAGGTATGCCGCAAAGCAGAAGAAGGAAGGGGGGTAACAGAGTACTATTTATTAATCTATTATTCATATATATTATATATCTACTACTTGTCCAGTATTTATATTTAGTTTATCCTGGACAGTCTGCTCAAATACTGGACTGTCCAGTTCAAAACTGGACACCTGGCAACCCTAGTCGTCTACTAGTAGATCTAGATCTAGTTAGTAGTCACTAGTCTAGTAGTGAGTGTAGTAGTTGCAGTCAGTAGTCAGTGAGTACTGAGTAGTCAGTGTGTACCTAGTTTAGTGTAGGTAGACTGTGTAGAGTGTAGGCCTACTGTGTGTGTAGGACCATAGTTGATGTTTATGCCTAAGTTTAAGAGTTTAATTAATAATAATTAAGTCAACTGTACTCATTATTGATTGTATTGCTTCACAAATCACAAATCACAAGATTAATATTGAATTATTTTATTTTGTATAGCCTAGCTTAGCTAGATCAGAGATCTTGATCTAGATCTCTAGATCTAGATCTAGATGACTAGACTAGATGTGACTTTGCCTCATGATATACATTATACAGATATTGATATATATAGTTATAGCCTAGTTGAGACTTTACTTGTCATACTCACATGTTGCTAGGTTTATGACAGTTTATGTAGACTTTAGTCACTATACTATTTGCATCAGCCAAAAATTAACTTAATCCTAAATATTAAATCTGTCTTTACTCATCTGTAGATTGTAGACTACACTATTAAATAGTATTAATACACTTGCTTAAGCCAACACTTAATATTATTTTAATTAAGTATTAACTTACCTTTGAATTATTGCTAATTTAACCTGTTTTAGTTTATTTTTAATATGATTTTTTTTGTCATTTAGCCTATTAAAATTAATTTGTGCTAAAAAAAAGCACTTGAACTATTGTGCCATGCTGTTTATACAGTTTCAGTGTAAAATAATTTTTATTTACATTTTTCTAGAACATGAAGGATGAATAATCATCATTTTGTTGGAACAATTCCAGAGCTTTTACAAAACAAAGGCAGAAAGCGCTGTACTGTTGGTGGCAAAGACATTTTTGTTGTTCTAAATAATGGGCAGCCATATGCATTTGATAGTTTTTGTTATCGTAAGTGAATATTTGATTGTGGCTCTCTGTGTTTAATTTGTAATTTATTGGACAATTTCTCGTAAAATTTGATTTATATTTTTATATCCTCTTTAATTGTTATCTTGTTTTCCAAATTAGATGCAGGGGGTCCATTGTATCAAGGAGACATAGAGGTTTGTCTACAATTTTTTTTTAATGAAAACATGTTTAATTTTAAGTTTTCATCTGCAGTTCTTGTTGCTTATTGATAACACTACTTTTAAGAACTCTAATAAAAATGGCATTCTGTTTTGTTGTTATAACTTAAATAAGCCAACTTAAATGATAAATTCAAAGCTGTTTTAAGATTAGAGAAATGATTATGATCAATTAATTAAATGATTCCAGGATGTGTCTGGTAAATGGTGTATTGTCTGCCCTTGGCACAAGTATAAAATTCACATAGACTCAGGGGAAGGACTGTACCATGTAAGTTGAAGGGGTGTCATGTGTCACAATGTGTGATTAGATCTTGTTTTAGATTCAAGCTAAATATAGTGGTTTATAAGTGCATTTATTAATATATAGGGCCTACATTTTAAGCTTGTGGTCGTTGTGTAGTTTACTTGGGCTGTATGTGTAGTTTTAAAAAAATATCTTTAACTGGCTTAAGATCCTAATGACTTAAGGTCTTGATGAATTAAAAATATCTTTCAGTCTGTGGACCCCCACACTTAAAGTCTTGATGAATTAAAAATATCTTTCAGTCTGTGGACCCCCATGATCTAAAAAAACCACCCAAACTGTGCTCCAAGGGGAGGAAACAAAGAACTCACAGTGTGATTGTTAAGGGGGAACAACTTTTTGTTGTCTTATCTGACCCCCAGAACCCAGCAGAGTCTGACCAGTACAATAAGCAAGTCTAGTAGGGAGAGAAAGGTTAGATCAGCAGACCAGTGGCCAGGCTAGTTAGGGGAGACTGGTTAGATCAGCAGACTAGTGGGCAGGCTAGTTAGGAGAGACCAGTTAGACCAGTGGCCAGCCTAGAGAGGAGAGACCAGCTAGACCAGTGGCTAGCCTAGAGAGTAGAGACTTGTTAGACCAGTGGCCAGCCTAGAGAGGAGAGACCAGTTAGAGCAGTGGCCAGCCTAGAGAGAAGAGACCAGTTAGACCAGTGGCTAGCCTAGAGAGTAGAGACTTGTTAGACCAGTGGCCAGCCTAGAGAGGAGAGACTTGTTAGACCAGTGGCCAGCCTAGAGAGGAGAGACCGGTTAGACCAGTGGCCAGCCTAGAGAGGAGAGACCGGTTAGACCAGTGGCCAGCCTAGAGAGGAGAGACCGGTTAGACCAGTGGCCAGCCTAGAGAGGAGAGACTTGTTAGACCAGTGGCCAGCCTAGAGAGGAGAGAATTGCTTGACCAGTGGCCAGCCTAGAGAGGAGAGACTTGTTAGACCAGTGGCCAGCCTAGAGAGGAGAGACTTGTTAGACCAGTGGCCAGCCTAGAGAGGAGAGACTTGTTAGACCAGTGGCCAGCCTAGAGAGGAGAGAATTGCTTGACCAGTGGCCAGCCTAGAGAGGAGAGACCAGTTTGACCAGTGGCCAGCCTAGCAATGAGAGACATGTTAGACCAGTGGCCAGCCTAGAGAGGAGAGACCAGTTAGACCAGTGGCCAGCCTAGAGAGGAGAGACCAGTTAGACCAGTGGCCAGCCTAGAGAGGAGAGACCAGCTAGACCAGTGGCCAGCCTAGAGAGGAGAGACCAGTTAGACCAGTGGCCAGCCTAGAGAGGAGAGACCAGTTAGACCAGTGGCCAGCCTAGAGAGGAGAGACCAGTTAGACCAGTGGCCAGCCTAGAGAGGAGAGACCAGTTAGACCAGTGGCCAGCCTAGAGAGGAGAGACCAGTTAGACCAGTGGCCAGCCTAGAGAGGAGAGACATGTTAGACCAGTGGCCAGCCTAGAGAGGAGAGACCAGTTAGACCAGTGGCCAGCCTAGAGAGGAGAGACCAGTTAGACCAGTGGCCAGCCTAGAGAGGAGAGACATGTTAGACCAGTGGCCAGCCTAGAGAGGAGAGACCAGTTAGACCAGTGGCCAGCCTAGAGAGGAGAGACCAGTTAGACCAGTGGCCAGCCTAGAGAGGAGAGACCAGTTAGACCAGTGGCCAGCCTAGAGAGGAGAGACATGTTAGACCAGTGGCCAGCCTAGAGAGGAGAGACCAGTGGCCAGCCTAGAGAGGAGAGACCAGTTTGACCAGTGGCCAGCCTAGAGAGGAGAGACTTGTTAGACCAGTGGCCAGCCTAGAGAGGAGGGACCAGTGGCCAGCCTAGAGAGGAGAGACCAGTTAGACCAGTGGCCAGCCTAGAGAGGAGAGACTTGTTAGACCAGTGGCCAGCCTAGAGAGGAGAGACCAGTTAGACCAGTGGCCAGCCTAGAGAGGAGAGACCAGTTAGACCAGTGGCCAGCCTAGAGAGGAGAGACATGTTAGACCAGTGGCCAGCCTAGAGAGGAGAGACCAGTTAGACCAGTGGCCAGCCTAGAGAGGAGAGACATGTTAGACCAGTGGCCAGCCTAGAGAGGAGAGACCAGTTAGACCAGTGGCCAGCCTAGAGAGGAGAGACCAGTTAGACCAGTGGCCAGCCTAGAGAGGAGAGACCAGTGGCCAGCCTAGAGAGGAGAGACCAGTTTGACCAGTGGCCAGCCTAGAGAGGAGAGACTTGTTAGACCAGTGGCCAGCCTAGAGAGGAGGGACCAGTGGCCAGCCTAGAGAGGAGAGACCAGTTAGACCAGTGGCCAGCCTAGAGAGGAGAGACCAGTTAGACCAGTGGCCAGCCTAGAGGGGAGAGACTTGTTAGACCAGTGGCCAGCCTAGAGAGGAGAGACCAGTTAGACCAGTGGCCAGCCTAGAGAGGAGAGACCAGCTAGACCAGTGGCCAGCCTAGAGAGGAGAGACCAGTTAGACCAGTGGCCAGCCTAGAGAGGAGAGACCAGTTAGACCAGTGGCCAGCCTAGAGAGGAGAGACCAGTTAGACCAGTGGCCAGCCTAGAGAGGAGAGACTTGTTAGACCAGTGGCCAGCCTAGAGAGGAGAGACCAGTTAGACCAGTGGCCAGCCTAGCAATGAGAGACATGTTAGACCAGTGGCCAGCCTAGCAATGAGAGACATGTTAGACCAGTGGCCAGCCTAGAGAGGAGAGACCAGTTAGACCAGTGGCCAGCCTAGAGAGGAGAGACCAGTTAGACCAGTGGCCAGCCTAGAGAGGAGAGACCAGTGGCCAGCCTAGAGAGGAGAGACCAGTTTGACCAGTGGCCAGCCTAGAGAGGAGAGACTTGTTAGACCAGTGGCCAGCCTAGAGAGGAGGGACCAGTGGCCAGCCTAGAGAGGAGAGACCAGTTAGACCAGTGGCCAGCCTAGAGAGGAGAGACATGTTAGACCAGTGGCCAGCCTAGAGAGGAGAGACCAGTTAGACCAGTGGCCAGCCTAGAGAGGAGAGACATGTTAGACCAGTGGCCAGCCTAGAGAGGAGAGACCAGTTAGACCAGTGGCCAGCCTAGAGAGGAGAGACCAGTTAGACCAGTGGCCAGCCTAGAGAGGAGAGACTTGTTAGACCAGTGGCCAGCCTAGAGAGGAGAGACTTGTTAGACCAGTGGCCAGCCTAGAGAGGAGAGACCAGTTAGACCAGTGGCCAGCCTAGAGAGGAGAGACATGTTAGACCAGTGGCCAGCCTAGAGAGGAGAGACCAGTTAGACCAGTGGCCAGCCTAGAGAGGAGAGACATGTTAGACCAGTGGCCAGCCTAGAGAGGAGAGACCAGTTAGACCAGTGGCCAGCCTAGAGAGGAGAGACCAGTTAGACCAGTGGCCAGCCTAGAGAGGAGAGACCAGTTAGACCAGTGGCCAGCCTAGAGAGGAGAGACCGGTTAGACCAGTGGCCAGCCTAGAGAGGAGAGACCAGTTAGACCAGTGGCCAGCCTAGAGAGGAGAGACTTGTTAGACCAGTGGCCAGCCTAGAGAGGAGAGACTTGTTAGACCAGTGGCCAGCCTAGAGAGGAGAGACTTGTTAGACCAGTGGCCAGCCTAGAGAGGAGAGACCAGTTAGACCAGTGGCCAGCCTAGAGAGGAGAGACATGTTAGACCAGTGGCCAGCCTAGAGAGGAGAGACCAGTTAGACCAGTGGCCAGCCTAGAGAGGAGAGACATGTTAGACCAGTGGCCAGCCTAGAGAGGAGAGACCAGTTAGACCAGTGGCCAGCCTAGAGAGGAGAGACCAGTTAGACCAGTGGCCAGCCTAGAGAGGAGAGACCAGTTAGACCAGTGGCCAGCCTAGAGAGGAGAGACCGGTTAGACCAGTGGCCAGCCTAGAGAGGAGAGACCAGTTAGACCAGTGGCCAGCCTAGAGGGGAGAGACTTGTTAGACCAGTGGCCAGCCTAGAGAGGAGAGACCAGTTAGACCAGTGGCCAGCCTAGAGAGGAGAGACCAGTTAGACCAGTGGCCAGCCTAGAGAGGAGAGACCAGTTAGACCAGTGGCCAGCCTAGCAATGAGAGACATGTTAGACCAGTGGCCAGCCTAGAGAGGAGAGACCAGTAGACCAGTGGCCAGCCTAGAGAGGAGAGACCAGTTAGACCAGTGGCCAGCCTAGAGAGGAGAGACATGTTAGACCAGTGGCCAGCCTAGAGAGGAGAGACCAGTTAGACCAGTGGCCAGCCTAGAGGGGAGAGACTTGTTAGACCAGTGGCCAGCCTAGAGAGTAGAGACTTGTTAGACCAGTGGCCAGCCTAGAGAGGAGAGACTTGTTAGACCAGTGGCCAGCCTAGCAATGAGAGACTTGTTAGACCAGTGGCCAGCCTAGAGAGGAGAGACCAGTTAGACCAGTGGCCAGCCTAGAGAGGAGAGACCAGTTAGACCAGTGGCCAGCCTAGAGAGGAGAGACCGGTTAGACCAGTGGCCAGCCTAGAGAGGAGAGACCAGTTAGACCAGTGGCCAGCCTAGAGGGGAGAGACTTGTTAGACCAGTGGCCAGCCTAGAGAGGAGAGACCAGCTAGACCAGTGGCCAGCCTAGAGAGGAGAGACCAGTTAGACCAGTGGCCAGCCTAGAGAGGAGAGACATGTTAGACCAGTGGCCAGCCTAGAGAGGAGAGACCAGTTAGACCAGTGGCCAGCCTAGAGGGGAGAGACTTGTTAGACCAGTGGCCAGCCTAGAGAGGAGAGACCAGTTAGACCAGTGGCCAGCCTAGAGAGGAGAGACCAGTTAGACCAGTGGCCAGCCTAGAGAGGAGAGACCGGTTAGACCAGTGGCCAGCCTAGAGAGGAGAGACCAGTTAGACCAGTGGCCAGCCTAGAGGGGAGAGACTTGTTAGACCAGTGGCCAGCCTAGAGAGGAGAGACCAGCTAGACCAGTGGCCAGCCTAGAGAGGAGAGACCAGTTAGACCAGTGGCCAGCCTAGAGAGGAGAGACCAGTTAGACCAGTGGCCAGCCTAGAGAGGAGAGACCAGTGGCCAGCCTAGAGAGGAGAGACTTGTTAGACCAGTGGCCAGCCTAGAGAGGAGAGACTTGTTAGACCAGTGGCCAGCCTAGAGAGGAGAGACCGGTTAGACCAGCACCCCATTCCCAGGTTTTTTTTTATGCTTCTGTGGAGTTCCACTAGTCGAAAACAGCTGGCATTATAAAAGAAGGGACGCAAGTGTTAAAAACTTCGCTTTTAAGTTTTTGATTGAATTACTTCCCCTAAATCATATGAACCCATTTTGAATTGATGTTACTATTGTATGATCACATGAAGAACTTGTCAATACAGAATCATGCTGAGATGGCAGAAATTGTCAGGTACTGTTTAAATGATGGATATATTACCACATAAGAAAGTCAGAATAGTTTTTATCTTGGTCCCAATTTGTAATTGGAGGTTGTAGTGTAGGGCAGTTTATGATCAAGACCAGCGAATCCGTGTGTCGTTCAATGGGGTACATAATGTTTTATGTGGTAGGCATACAAAAGATTTGAAATACTACACGCATTGTAATGCATAGTACTACAATTGTGATGGATGTTGTAGGTATACACATTATTTTATGATCAACATCAGGTTTCTGGATAAATCATCACATTTTTTTTTCTTTTAAATAGATGTAAGAATTTCCCTGTTTATGTTAGCATGAGGATCAGGCAAAACTATGTCTATAAATGGTGTATGTTAACTTTTTATTTAACTGCTTGCTTGATGTATATAAAAATGGTGTATGCGTGTGTTATGCATGTTGGATGTATGTATGCAAAAAATGATATTAAAAAAAAAAAGAAATGTTCACACTTTTTCTTCTTGTTTTTCCCCCATTTAGTTTTACTACAGGACTTAAGCATTTTGGTAGGGCTTTGGCAATGTCGGGCCGTGTTGTTTAAAGAATATCAAGACGGATGCTGGTGATAGAATATAGGGGTGTGGTCGTTGATGGACGACTCCTGAGGATGTTGAAGTGTTGTCAGCACTTTGCCCAGCCGCCTTTTTTTACTTAACTTTTATAATTATAGATGTGTGGACTCAGGGAAGTTCTACTGACTTGAACCCGGACTCGAATTCAAGACTTTCGGGTGAGCAGTCTAGCGCCGTCTTTTAGGCAAGTGCTCCAATAGCAACTTTTTCGGCGTATTTCTTTTCCACACACTTTAAAACCTACGTATCCAGCCCCTTGTATAAAAAATTTCGCTCGTATTTTAAAGCAAAAGATCGTTTACTCGACGGCTCGAATGTCAAACGTCTCGTAAGTCGGGGCACTCGTATGTCGAGGTACCACTGTGTTCACGTCTGCTGTATACAAACATATATTACCATTGTGGCGATCAGTTACCATTGTGGCGATCAGTTACCATTGTAGCGATCAGTTACCATTGTAGCGATCAGTTCCCATTGTAGCGATCAGTTCCCATTGTAACGATCAGTTACCATTGTAGCGATCAGTTATTATTCACAGGTGACCTAGATCTATATTTCCTATCAGATTTAAAAAAGGCATACGCCAATCTTGTCCGCCATTCACATTCAAGGCCAGCAACCAGTGCGAAATGACGTCATCGTCTACGTGACATGCGTGCCGACAAATCTGGACAGTCCAAAGTTTTCACGGACACGAAAAAAAAGCGGCGGGAAAAAAACGGAACCATTTTTTTATGCAGACGTGGCATATTTAGATCAGTGTATACCAGTACATGTAATCAACATCACAGAAATAACGTGAGATAATTAATTGGAAAACTCGCGTCATAACTTCTTGTGATTTACAGCAGGTGCCAGTTTGAGTCTAAAAATAGACATCAGCCTCTTTCTCATTTTGATGGGGTCATTAATAAAATTATTTTTTCCCAGACTTTGTTTCAAGGTCAAGTGATATCTCACCCGCCCTCCCACTCAGGATTAACCTGTATCGGAGATAATGCCACAGACTCCCGCTAATCCATAAGCTTTGATAGATTTTAACAGGCTATTTATAGCTGTCGAAATCCTGTTTACATAAAGCCATAAAGCTGTCCATAGTTTCCACGGGAAGTACACTACACACTGACCTCAAGTACACTACACACTGACCACAAGTAAACTACACACTGACCACAAGTAAACTACACACTGACCACAAGTAAACTACACACTGACCACAAGTAAACTACACACTGACCACAAGTAAACTACACATTGACCACAAGTAAACTACACACTGACCTCAAGTACACTACACACTGACCACAAGTAAACTACACACTGACCACAAGTAAACTGCATACTGACCACAAGTAAACTACACACTGACCACAAGTAAACTACACATTGACCACAAGTAAACTACACACTGACCACAAGTAAACTACACATTGACCACAAGTAAACTACACACTGACCACAAGTAAACTACATACTGACCACAAGCAAACTACATACTGACCACAAGTACACTACACACCACAATTAAACTACACACTGACCACAAGTAACCTACACACTGACCACAATACACTGACCACAAGCAAACTACACTCTGACCACAAGCAAACTACACACTGACCACAAGTACACTGACCAGAAGTAACCTACACACTGACCATGAATAGATGTCACACACTACTACTTAATGGCCAACACCACATTTACTGAACTATATCCGGGGTAGTCTGCGTATGTGTGGGTATAGCTAATAGTAATCAAGGTTTCTTTCAGTCATTTTTCTACCCTGGGGAGGGGTGCTTTTGAAATTTCCGGAAGTTGGGGGTGAGGGTGCACTTGAAATTGGGGTTGGGGTTGGACACTGATGAAACTTCTTTGCCCCATTTCGTGGTAATACATCACGACCATGTAACCTGCTGTTGACAGATGAACGTCTGCTGCCCACACGACCAGGACGCCTCCTTGCTCGTCTGAGATCGATTGCTTAACATTGACCATGAAAATATTAAAATAGAAACCAAAGCCAAAAACGTATCTTGTGATAGATGAGGGTCTGACAATAACATGGGGAAAAACCTGGCTATGTTGGCAGTGATGTGCGTGCTACAGGGTCTTATTGGTTCCTAACGTTGCTAGGATTAGTGTTTGTTATGTTTACCATCGAGACTGGTTAGTGTAATTACCAAACCGGCGTAATAGTTGACCGCGATGTTATTATCTGAATATATGTAGCGACCCTTCCCGGCGTCCGGGAACAAACTTTCGATTTGGCGCCCCCACAACCCATATTTTTTTATATTTATAATGCAAAACTGCAGCTAAAATGAGCTTTTAATTTTTTCCAATCCATTTTGGCGCCCCTAGGGTCGGGGACATATACACCCCCCTTGCTACGCCCCTCACACACACACACACACATATATATATATATATATATATATATATATATATATATATATATATATATATATATATATATATATATATATATATATATATATAAAATTACATTTGTATATTGGTATTACGTTTTCGGATATCTAATACTTCTGTGGACGTCCAAATAGGGATGGGGGTTCGTTTAAAGAGGACGGAAAAGCGCAAATAGAACCACACGTTATCTACCCATCAACCGGTGCCGGACAATGCACTTAGGATTCCCCAACGACCCAATCACCAGCACATTGAAGATAAAGGACACGCCAGTGACCTACGGATACACTAAGGACACACGAACCAGCCCATACTCATACAGGACACATTACTGACCTTAGGATACACCAACCCCCAGCCCATACAGGACATGTCAGTGACCCTAGGATGACCCTACCACCCCCCACCCCCCTTCCCCCATACAGGACACGCCAGCGACTCCGGTATTCCCTCTGCTTGCGTGTGTCGGAAATCTTTAGTCAGCTAAGTCTCACTAAACGGCTTGTATTCACCTTAGTACCAGCACGATAGTCACAGCTGGGATCAAAGACCCCTTCCCTGGGGGGGGGGGGGGGGGGGAGTCAAGTATGTAAGGGAGGGGGAGAAATATAAGGGGATGGAGGGATAGCAGACACTAATGGGTGGAGGGGAGGGGGAGTGACACAAGGGGTTGGTAGAAATGTGACCAAGGCAGTTGAGGGTGGTTGAGTTGATGATACATGTTGATTGGTGATGGTGTTTCGCAGAACAACGACATTGTAGATGTTGACAAATGTTGATTGGTGATGGTGTTTCGTAGGACAACAGCAATGTTGGTGTCGACAAATGTTGAGTGTTGATGGTGTTTCGTGAAACAACAGGCATTGTTGGCATTGACAAATGTTGAAGCCAGACATGGTAATTGTGTTAATCGTTGAGTTATGACTACCTGCCTCACGTTGGGGAGCAAAGGCGGCTGAGCATAGATCTGATCACACTATCCCTTCATATACCGAGGTCTTAAAACAGGTGAACTCTGTCAGGTTGAAAATGGTAATTATTTAATGAGTGTGGTTCATTGCAATGGTAATGTCGTCATGTTGAGATATAGACACTCCTGTACTGTATAACTCCATGGTACACCGGTAGCCTCAACGTACCTTAAACTATTGTAAGGACTGAATCTGTATAGAAATACGTTTTTATAACCTGCACTACATTGCCGAATTTATTTTTGTGTTATCACTTTGATTAAAGAGCAGGATTGAAAAAATTAAAAGCAGTATTCAAATAATTAAAGAGCAGTATAACATTAATTAAGGAGCAGTATGAAAATAATCAAAGAGCAGTATAAAATTTGTTAACGTGCCATTTACACTTTTATCTGAATACAACCCAACTCGATGTAGCAGTTTAAAATTTACTCTACTCAAAGCGAGAGTGCGTGTTTTAAGGAGGTCAACAGACGTCATTGAACGAGGATGGAGAATATCTGGGCCTTTGTGTGTATGACGTTGGGGGGGGGGGATTTAGGGCGCATTCTTCTGCTATTGTGTAATTCTGTGACGTCCCACGTTAAAAAACCACCTGCGGCATTAAACGAGTCAAGTTTGGTCAAACCGGATATCGTCTGCACCCCTCAAGGCCATCACTCGGTCGCCATGGTAACCAGCACGAGGACCCGCGCCATGTTTGAGCTGACCACAGGCGCAGGCTCACAGTGGCGGCCCGCAGGTAAACAGACAGGTACGCTGTCCAGCTGACCGCACCGTTTTTGTTGGTCTTGGCAGTGGGCAACCATCGCTGGACAGGTCTTCCAAGGTCAGCACGTGTGCCGGTTTCTTTGGCCTTGACCTGATTCAGACGCAATAAATGACAAGTGCAGAAGTGAATTCTGTGGCATGTTGCACCTGTTTGTGCCAACAGTGCCCATTTTTGCCCAATATTGTTATGTAATCGCTAAGATAATGACAGAATAATTGTTTATATTATTACTACTACAAAAGATTAAGTTATTTGAACACCATCTGATTGTTTGGTCGGCGTTAACTTAAGTTTAAAAGAAGTACAGTACTGCGTTTCAGGGTGGCCACACTTGGGGGTCAGGGGGGGTCTAAGTCGACCTAAGTACTGACGGAGGGTAAACAGTGAGTTAAAGAAGTACTCTCGGCCCTAAGTAAAGCAGACAGACTAGACTTTTAGACTAACATAAAACACAAATTTGAAAGTAACTGTACAAGTAAACCAAACCACAGCTAAAAGTGTAACGGTGGTAGCTAAGGTCACATAAACAGCAACAACACCATCATCAAAAGGATCAGGTCGACAGCATCGTGTTAAAAGAACCCGACATGTTTTCAAAATACTTCCACGTTTTTCGTTTGCTTTTTAATTTACAGGAATAACATTTATTTAATTCTACTCTCAAACGAAAACTGATCTAGGTTTACATAATGAAACAAATTACTTCACTCATAATGAGTCATTAGGTCACCAAAAGTTCGTAGACTCACATTTTAAAATAGTCACCATTGATTTTCTTCTTTGCTACCATCTATTGTCTAGATGAATTGTCTCCCCGTGTGTTGTTGTCTCCCGTGAGTTGTTGTCTCCCGTGAGTTGTTGTCTCCCGTGAGTTGTTGTCTCCCGTGAGTTTTTGTTTCCCGTGTGTTGTTGTCTCCCGTGAGTTGTTGTCTCCCGTGAGTTGTTGTCTCCCGTGAGTTGTTGTCTCCCGTGAGTTTTTGTTTCCCGTGTGTTGTTGTCTCCCGTGAGTTTTTGTCTCCCCTACCTCGAGCGATTGTCTTCCCCTGATTTTGGACGTCTCTCGTGTTGATACAATGACGCAAAGAGCGATCAAGTTCAAGGTCTTTCTCTTGAGAAACTTTCCAAATATTTTAATTCTGTTGTGAAGGTCGGCGTCAAGGTGAGCTTTTTCAGCACGTCTGGTCGCTAGGTCATGGCTGGACTTTACTGACCTGATGACTTCAGTCAGGCTTGTACTTTACCTGATAACTGACTTAAGTCAACCCAAGTCACGGAGCTGGCTGTAGTGTTGGTGCCGTCTCCGGCATTCCAGTCTCACGCACATTTGTCAGGTACCCTTGGGGGGGGGGGGGGCGTAGCAGACGAGAGACTAACAGAAGATGTACTGAGAAGAGGTGTGAGTGGAGCATGTGGATTTCTTCCCCAAACTTTGTAACAAGCCGAGAGCAATATTTGTGTCAGAGTCCCATGTCCATTTACCAGGATGAAATTATGATGTCCGCCAAAGTGACGTCATCTAGCCAGGAAGTGTCTCGATGACGTAGGCGAACTGTCTTGAGTTCAGTCAAACATAGCCCTACTACAGACGTGACCTTGAGACATCCTTGTACTGCGACCTTGTTGATTATCGTGCTGAAATGTAGCAGGCGATACCGTGAATGACGTGTGAGATCTTTACGTCCCTACCAGTCATTAACGTGTGGTCAGTCGCTGACGTTTAGTAGATCTTGCTATGGGACGTGTTTGCGTTTAGTAGATCTTGCTATATTACTTGTGTTTTCGTTTAGTAGCTCCTGCTATGGGACTTGTGTTTGTTACATTCAAGTAGCAGCATCTACATGCCTGGCCTCTGTTGCACGTCGCGAGAAACCCAATGGCGGTAGGACTAAAACGATGCATTCAACTGATCACTGGGCCACTGGGCGGTAGTGTAATTCAGAGGACCTACAGGCATCTCTCCGGGGGGAGGGGGGTGGTGGTAGAAGGGGTGTTATGGCATCCCCCCTCCTCCCCTCCTCCCCCCCCCTCTCGAGCAGGTCTACCACCTCCCCGGACGGAATTGGAAAAAAAAGTTTTTTTTAATTTTTTACTTTAACCAGTATCCACCCCCTCTACACCCCAGAGGTTTCAAATGACCCCCCCCCCACCCGGAAGTTTAAAATGCCCCACCCTCTCGTTGGCTGTCATAAAAGAAACCACGATATTGTCTCGTCTCTTTATTTACAGTAATTATACAATTTCTATGGTCCTAGTTAAAATATCCACAGAAAAAGATAAATTAAATCTATCTAATTTCACATGTTAAATTCCCATTAAACGTTTACTCCATTAACGACCTGACGTCATCACTTTTGGTCCTGACGTCAGCACCTGTTGGGGGACAGTAAACAATGCCGGATGTTTGGCCAGGGACAACACGTTGTTTTATTGCCAGGCATGGGTCGCACGTGACAGAACGAGATTTGACTGGCCCCGTCACTGTTCGGATTTCTCCTTTTATTGTAACAAAACATGGATTGGAAGAAACCGAATCAAGGAAAAAACAAACTAAAAAGGCCCTAGAACCGATCATTCAATAGTCCCGGTATTGATGTCCCTTTTTACACGGTGCTAGCAAGGGTATTTGGGAGTTAATTATTTATATCTATCAAATTGTGATGTATTGACTGGGGGGGGGGGGGGGGGTGGAGAGGAGGAGACGTTTAGCATTTTTCAACATTGTCGTAGAGACAAGCTTGTGAATTTTTTCAACGTCATGAGATATTTCATGGGATATTACATGGGATATTACATGAGATATTAGATGAGAAATTACATGAGATATAACACGAGACATAACATGAGATAATACATGGATATTACATGAGATGTAACATGAGATATAACATGAGATATAACATGAGATATAACATGAGTTATAACATGATATATAACATGAGATATAACATGAGATATAACATGAGATATAACATGAGATATAACATGAGATATAACATGAGATATAAAATGAGTGATACATGAGACATAACATGAGATATAACATGAGATATAACATGAGATATAACATGAGTTATAACATGATATATAACATGAGATATAACATGAGATATAACATTAGATATAACATGAGATATAACATGAGATATAAAATGAGTGATACATGAGACATAACATGAGATATAACCTGAGATAATACAAGAGACATAATATAAGAGATTACATGAGAGATTACATGGAGATTTTAAGAGATACTACATGATAAGACATTTCGCATAGGTAGATATATATGTTTTTTTAAAGGAGTTGTTGATTCAGTTGCTTAAAACATTAATCTAAGCATGTACGTAAGCATTTAATTACAAATATTCGTGATAGTAAAACAAGAACAATACATATTTTTCTTAGGTCACTGTCGCTAAGGTCACTGTCCTCATTTGGTGCACACGCTAAGGTCACTGTCCTCATTTGGTGCACACGCTAAGGTCACTGTCCTCATTTGGTGCACACGCTAAGGTCACTGTCCTCATTTGGTGCACACGCTAAGGTCACTGTCTTTTGGTGCACACGCTAAGGTCACTGTCCTCATTTGGTGCACACGCTAAGGTCACTGTCCTCATTTGGTGCACACGCTAAGGTCACTGTCCTCATTTGGTGCACACGCTAAGGTCACTGTCTTCATTTGGTGCACACGCTAAGGTCACTGTCCTCATTTGGTGCACACGCTAAGGTCACTGTCCTCATTTGGTGCACACGCTAAGGTCACTGTCCTCATTTGGTGCACACGCTAAGGTCACTGTCTTCATTTGGTGCACACGCTAAGGTCACTGTCCTCATTTGGTGCACACGCTAAGGTCACTGTCCTCATTTGGTGCACACGCTAAGGTCACTGTCCTCATTTGGTGCACACGCTAAGGTCACTGTCCTCATTTGGTGCACACGCTAAGGTCACTGTCCTCATTTGGTGCACACGCTAAGGTCACTGTCCTCATTTGGTGCACACGCTAAGGTCACTGTCCTCATTTGGTGCACACGCTAAGGTCACTGTCCTCATTTGGTGCACACGCTAAGGTCACTGTCCTCATTTGGTGCACACGCTAAGGTCACTGTCCTCATTTGGTGCACACGCTAAGGTCACTGTCCTCATTTGGTGCACACGCTAAGGTCACTGTCCTCATTTGGTGCACACGCTAAGGTCACTGTCCTCATTTGGTGCACAAGATAAGGTCACTGTCTTCATTTGGTGCACACGCTAAGGTCACTGTCCTCATTTGGTGCACACGCTAAGGTCACTGTCCTCATTTGGTGCACACGCTAAGGTCACTGTCCTCATTTGGTGCACACGCTAAGGTCACTGTCCTCATTTGGTGCACACGCTAAGGTCACTGTCCTCATTTGGTGCACACGCTAAGGTCACTGTCCTCATTTGGTGCACACGCTAAGGTCACTGTCCTCATTTGGTGCACACGCTAAGGTCACTGTCCTCATTTGGTGCACACGCTAAGGTCACTGTCCTCATTTGGTGCACACGCTAAGGTCACTGTCCTCATTTGGTGCACACGCTAAGGTCACTGTCCTCATTTGGTGCACACGCTAAGGTCACTGTCCTCATTTGGTGCACACGCTAAGGTCACTGTCCTCATTTGGTGCACACGCTAAGGTCACTGTCCTCATTTGGTGCACACGCTAAGGTCACTGCCCTCATTAGCTGCACATATTACGTCGACATGCCATCCATGCCTCTCGCTCCGTCCCCTTCCCTACCCACACTCCTAACGAACTCATTTCTCCAAATCTACGACCCCAAATTACAGTGACGTCTTAACAATGTGACCTTCGACCCTGCCCCGCGACGTGTCTGCCATCCATCTCACGGCACACATGAACAGAGCAACAGATCCACCAAGATCCA
The DNA here is from genome assembly GCF_028476545.2 of Physella acuta. Taxonomy (NCBI): domain Eukaryota; kingdom Metazoa; phylum Mollusca; class Gastropoda; family Physidae; genus Physella; species Physella acuta. Next base: position 159,166 of record NW_026732487.1, read on the forward strand.
GCCCACATCACTAATCTTCTAGATCCATCACTGGCTGACCCGTGCGCACGGGTCAAACCCGAACATACAGACCCGCATATCACAGAATCCATCTGACTACGGTCTAATGTACCGGCCATAGCAACTGCCCAGAAATCATATTTCTCTCCCCTTCAGTTTTTTAAAAGTTAAATCCGAGAGTGCACTGCCCTTGGTGTTCTTGTCAAAAAACTAGTTACACGGTTTTTAACACACTTTGTCAGTGTTTCTTCCAGACCAGACTATTTTTCACCTAGGGGGGGGGGGGGGGGTGGCACTTTGAAAAAAATTGAGGTGGGGGGGGGAGTGGGGGTGGCGGACTGAAATTTCCGCAAATATAAAAGTATATATTTTCTATATAAACCCTTTTTTACTTTCTCGTATATACGAAGTATAGAGAAAGTCTTGTAATCGTGCAAAAAAAAAAAAATCGAGATTTTTACAAATCTCGACGTTTTACACCTCACTGATACGGAAAAACATAATTTTGCAATCTGGTCCGTATGTCTGTGTGTCTGTCTGTGTGTCTGTCTGTGTGTCTGTCTGTCCGTGTGTAAACACGATAACTTGAGTACCGTTACAGCTACGTTGATGAAATTTCATATATAAGTATTTTATCAAAATCGTAGATCCGTATCAACTTTTGAGCGATTTCCGATAACCGGAAGGGGTACTTTTCCTACTTTGAATTTTTCAAAAGCCTATAACTTGAGTACTATTTCAGATAGATAAATGAAATTTCACATGTAAGTAAAAGATCTAATTCTCTACCTTCTGTTAAATTTTGAGTAATTTCCGTTGACTGGAAGTAGTAATTTACGCTACTTCCGATTTCTCAAAAAACTAATGTAAATTTTAAAAGTACTAATAATATTGCGCACCATTATGCGCTTTTTTATTTGGCGTTCACTTGGTGTCTACGAGATTTTATTCTATTTTTAAAACTTAACGTATTTAAAATGGATTAAAAATCATGTCTATAGCCCGAGTTCCCATCCCCTGTTATTTTATATAAGAATATTCGAGAAAGTTTAGGGGAGATCACTCCCGGTTTATTAACGCTGCACTTTGTTAGGTCAGAATGTATGTCCATGTGATTGTCTCTATGGTAAATTTATGCTGACTCAATTTGACCCTTTTCTTAAAGAGCCATTTCTTTTAAACATAGAAGACAAAAAAAAATGTTTAAAGCCATCGCAATAATATTCGATAACCAAGTTAAACATACCTATACATCAGTCATAATATACAAAAAAGTTAATTTAAGATTATTTTTGAAAACAAACGGTGAGATAACACGTTAATATCGATCACACGGTCAGACGGTGAGCTGGTGTTCACAAATCATGTTTACAAATCGTTGAGCTCAAACGGGCGCTAATTTTAGTCAGATATTTGTCGTTTAGAGTTGATACAATGACCAGCTGATTCACGTCTTAGAGTAATTATTTTAAGTAACCTGGGATGTGCACTTAACTAAGAGCGATTGACAGAAAAAAATATTTATGATACAAATTGCAGTTGACGGAGTGCTGGTCGCCTAAATGAGGTACGGATATTTGAGCAACTAAAGTTTTACTACTATATCTAAAGCACAAAGTATATGTTATATGTTCTTCTGTTTTCGTGCTTGTAATATCTTGTTTTAAATGGTTTCAAATTGTTTTTTAAAAAATCTGGGAAAACAAACATTGGACACGTGTGAAATCTACTGTCAAAGACAAATTACTCGCACTCATGTACACGCACACACACACACACACACACACGCACGCACACACACACACAAAGTTTGGGATGCTTTGAACTTGTCTTGAATTTAGGCACAACGACACCACAATGATGTTGTATATTTTTTATGTAAGAGAGAGAGAGAGTTTGGGATGCTTTGAACTTGTCCTGAATTTAGGCACAACGACACAACAATGATGTTGTATATTTTTTATGTAAGAGAGAGAGAGAGTTTGGGATGCTTTGAACTTGTCTTGAATTTAGGCACAACGACACAACAATGATGTTGTATATTTTTTATGTAAGAGAGAGAGAGAGTTTGGGATGCTTTGAACTTGTCTTGAATTTAGGCACGATGACACCACAATGATGTTGTATATTTTTTATGTAAGAGAGAGAGAGAGTTTGGGATGCTTTGAACTTGTCCTGAATTTAGGCACAACGACACAACAATGATGTTGTATATTTTTATGTAAGAGAGAGAGAGAGAGTTTGGGATGCTTTGAACTTGTCTTGAATTTAGGCACGATGACACCACAATGATGTTGTATATTTTTATGTAAGAGAGAGAGAGAGTTTGGGATGCTTCGAACTTGTCTTGAATTTAGGCACGATGACACCACAATGATGTTGTATATTTTTATGTAAGAGAGAGAGAGAGTTTGGGATGCTTTGAACTTGTCTTGAATTTAGGCACAATAACACCACAATGATGTTGTATATTTTTTATGTAAGAGGGAGAGAGAGAGTTTGGGATGCTTTGAACTTGTCTTGAATTTAGGCACAACAACACCACAATGATGTTGTATATTTTTTATGTAAGAGAGAGAGAGTTTGGGATGCTTTGAACTTGTCTTGAATTTAGGCACGATGACACCACAATGATGTTGTATATTTTTATGTAAGAGAGAGAGAGAGTTTGGGATGCTTTGAACTTGTCTTGAATTTAGGCACGATGACACCACAATGATGTTGTATATTTTTATGTAAGAGAGAGAGAGAGTTTGGGATGCTTTGAACTTGTCTTGAATTTAGGCACAACAACACCACAATGATGTTGTATATTTTTTATGTAAGAGAGAGTTGAATTTAGGCACAACAACACCACAATGATGTTGTATATTTTTTATGTAAGAGAGAGAGTTGAATTTAGGCACAACAACACCACAATGATGTTGTATATTTTTTATGTAAGAGAGAGTTGAATTTAGGCACAACAACACCACAATGATGTTGTATATTTTTTATGTAAGAGAGAGTTGAATTTAGGCACAACAACACCACAATGATGTTGTATATTTTTTATGTAAGAGAGAGTTGAATTTAGGCACAACAACACCACAATGATGTTGTATATTTTTTATGTAAGAGAGAGTTGAATTTAGGCACAACAACACCACAATGATGTTGTATATTTTTTATGTAAGAGAGAGAGAGCATGACGGGAAGATATGGAGGATGTTATAAATAACCTTAATCCGGGTAACTGGAGTTTGAGCCGGTGGTGACCTTGTGCGGTCATGTGATCAGATCTTTCGTGCAGCGCAATACTCTGCTCAGACAGGATTAGCTGATGTTATATGGGCCATGTTATATGTTGTATGGGCCATGTTATATGTTGTGTGGGCCATGGTATATGTTGTATGGGCCATGTTATATGTTATATGGGCCATGTTATATGTTGTATGGGCCATGTTATATGTTGTATGGGCCATGGGGCCATGTTATATGTTATATGGGCCATGTTATATGTTGTATGGGCCATGTTATATTTTGTATGGGCCATGTTATGTTATATGGGCCATGTTATATGGGCCATGTATGTTATATGGGCCATTTTATATGTTGTATGGGCCATGTTATATGTTGCATGGGCCATCTTATGTTATATGGGCCGTTTTATATGTTGTATGGGCCATGTTATATGTTGTATGGGCCATGTTATATGTTGTATGGGCCATGTTATATGTTGTATGGGCCATGTATGTTATATGAGCCATGTTATATGTTGTATGGGCCATGTTATATGTTATATGGGCCATGTATGTTATATGGGCCATGTTATATGTTGTATGGGCCATGGTATATGTTGTATGAGCCATGTTATATGTTGTATGGGCCATGTTATATGTTATATGGGCCATGTTATATGTTATATGGGCCATGTTATATGTTATATGGGCCATGTTATATGTTGTATGGGCCATAGTATATGTTGTATGGACCTTGGTATATGTTATATGGGCCATAGTATATGTTGTATGGGCCATGTTATATGTTATATGGGCCATGTTATATGTTGTATGGGCCATGTTATATGTTATATGGGCCATGTATGTTATATTGGCCATGGTATATGTTATATGGGCCATGTTATATGGGCCATGTTATATGTTGTATGGGCCATGTATGATGTATGGGCTATGTATGTTAATTGGGCCATGTTATGTGTTGTATGGGCCATGGTATATGTTGTATGGGCCGTGCGGCCATGTTGTATTGGCCATGTTATATGTTGTATGGGCCATGTTATATGTTGTATGGGCCATGTTATTTGTTATATGGGCCATGGGGCCATGTTATATGGGAAATATTATATGTTGTATGGGCCATTTTATATTGTGTATGGGCTATGTCATTTATTATATGGGCCATGTTATATGTTATATGGACTACGTTATATTTTGTATAGTTACGTGTTGTATGGGCTATTTTATGTTACATGGGCCGTGTTAAATGCTTTATAGGTCATGTGTATTGTATGGGCCATGTTATATGTTGTATGGGCCTTGTTATATGTTGTATGTTAAAATCGTATGACCCGTTAAATGTAATATGGGTCATTTTATATTTTGTATGGATCATGTTATACGTTGTATGTTCCATGTTATATTTTGAATGGGCCATGTTTTATGTAGTATGGGTCATGGTATATGCGCCAGCTTATATAGTGTATGGAGGCATATTATAAGTTGTAATTCCATGTTATATATAACATTTACATTTGTTGCTCCACCTCCACCTCACTCCAACGTGTTGGCCATGTTACACATCTGCCAAAAAAATATCATTTGATCCTGAAGCGTTACTTTATTATTTGACGTCACGGTGACACGTTGTAAAAACGTCACCAAAGGCCTCACAACTATAGCTGTATCAAATCCGCAGGAAATATAACCTCCCTGCCTTCAAAAGATGAATACTTTCACTATTCACTTCTCCACTTTCGTTTTGTATGGCTCAATACGGTATTCAATATCACGTCGACTTCCTGCGTGATTCAGCCATTTCTTTAGAAAACCAGCCGAGTGTCGACGATGTGTTCAAACTTGAAGTGTATCTCATTCATGCCGCGTGTTTGCTTGGTGCGCAAGCGGAGAACATTTTCTCGCTTGTCTGTACTTCCTTGAGAAATGTACGCGGCGTAGTTCGGGAATTTCCTTAAGCTTTAACCAGCCTGCACCTGATCAAATATTGCACTGAAGTCTATGATAGAGGGCACATTGGGCTTGTATGGGCTGTTTATCTTGTATAAAATAGATGACAGAATTTTAGTACGTGCAGTTTTATCTTGATTCGTTACAGGCTGAAGTAATCTTTCTTGAAGGTTAAAACTATAAAACTGCGACGTTTGCTAAGGTCACAGAAACAGGAGAACTCTACTTCACTTGCCCCATGAACCGTCAGATTCGAAAAAGGAACTTTTAAAAACTGCGACAGTTTGCACAAAATATCTTCGCAGTAGTCAGATATTGCTGGTTATTTCTTTCTAAAGATAAACTTCTGTTTGTTGTAGCAGAAGACAGACTTTACTCTGTCTATTCTATTAATGTGATGGTCTTACAACCACGGCAATATAACCGTTCGTTATTCAAATTAAGTGGTTGGCCTTTATCATGTTATAAAATACATTCATACAGACTGTAAACAATAGAACCATGCAACCAAGACAATTCATAGATCAAGTCAAGACCAAAATGTTCTATTCATCATTTTATTCTCATATAATAGCATCGATAAAAGCAAGTAAAGAAAGCGCCCGCGCCGCTGTTTTATGCTGAAGACTTATGGCACCAGAATGAATGACTAGCAAAATCAGTTAAAAACATGGCTACATCAGTAAATGAAACAAAATTTTAAAAATTGGCAATATGTGACCATCGTTCAGATGTAACAAAATAATGAACAATATTTTTCCTGTTATACAGCACCGTTGAGAGATAATGAACAAATAACAAGAGAAGATAACTAACAAGTTATTATAATAAAGGTTCATAAACAGTAACAAATTACTTTTTCATCGTTGGCTGGGTCTAATTGGACATTTTAATTTTAAAAATTGTAAATCTTTTAAAAAAAAAAACAACAAAAAAACTAGAGATATTTTATAAGTTTGAATTAATAAAAACTTGAGGACATTGTTTGGGATCTGTAAAGGCAACCATAGTCGCGAATCTTTGGAAATTATGTAAATTAATTTATTTTAGATTATCAATAGGAAGATAATTGGGTATAACTTTGAAGACAGTGCTTACAACCCGTTCAATATTGGAAGACTTCGTTTATTATTTACTTAGGAAAATGTGAACGAATACCAGCGAAGCAACTTAATTTGTATCACTTTCATTAACAAGTTTCAATAATCACATTTATTAATTTTTTTTTGAAAAAAAAATAGACCAGATTTTTTTCAACAAAAAAAAAACACATTTAAAATAAAATGAATAGGACCAGATTTAGCAGCACTGCTGCGCGTTATATTTTAGGGTTTTAAAACGATAGCTACCTATCTAGTTTGAGTATTGAACTAAAAAAAAAATGGTAGCCAGTACCGGGGTAAACTAATAAAGTTTCATCAAGGTAAACACAGGTGCCTGATTCACGTGACAAGAATCAAATAAGGCAAGTCGAATCATCACAAAAAATATGGCATGCATTCCAAACGACACATGCAGTGTATACAAGTGATGCGTTTCTTGCACGTCCGCAACTTTATGCATCTAGTACAGCTCAGCTGATCTAGCATGCATATCAATGGCACTTATAGCAGTTATAGATCGACAATCGTTGGTTGTTTTTTTTTTTACAGTGAGTAAAAAATTGGCACACGTCACACAAACACAGACGCCCATTGGACAGTAGGAAGAAAACGTGTTCGAGGTCAAGACTGACCCCTGGTCAAGCTTGTTCCACACACACAAAATACTGGTAAAGAAACATGTTAGTAACAATAAGGTGGTCTAGGAACTACAGTTAAAATAGTTACTGTTTGAAATACTTGTGTAGTGTTGTTACAATAGTTACAAGTTACATCATCGCCAACACAGTTGGTCTCAATTTAAAACGAGGCAGACGTCTGCCGCTAGCAGGCTAAGAATACAATAGTATTGAATTTTAAATATGAAATATAAACTAGCATTTTAGTGCCCTTATGTTGTAAAACAAGTACATTTGGTAAAATTATTGTAGTCTAGCATAAGATGTGCAGTAAAAATCAGTGTATCAGATTTTGATGGATATGCATTACAAATTTTGTTATAAAGTTGGCCAAATAAATTTCAATTAACAGTTCGAGGCTGATAATATGCAGTATAATGCAGGTACCAATTAAGGAGGCTACATTGTAATTTTATATTTGTGAACAATGTCAAATTGTTTCATTGAAAAATAGTTAAAATGGTAATAACATAACAATGTGAGAGATAATCTGGTCATTGAAAGGCGTAAGAAGCAAACTAAAAAGAGCTAACCAAATGAAAAACGTATGTACAAAAAAAATGGGAGCGACCTTTCACCTCTGCTGAGCTCCTGAACGCGGCTGGGCCAGCTCAATCGTCTGGAGACCCAGCAAGGTGAAGGCTGTATTCAAAGAGTTTGGCACCACGTGATCAGGCACAATTTGTGCAGTTAACTTCTGCCAGCTAGGACCAGCCTAACTGGCAAGTGAACAAATAAATTAATGGCAAAATGAAAATTGGTCCGGCCAAAATTGACAAAACAAAATACACCCTGTGGTGGCCAATGTGGCATGTCAGCCATGGTACAAAGAATACAAAGAAACCTTTCGACCCAAAAGTCGTCATGTGACAAGTCAGGCAACTAGACAAACTTCGCCCCAGTAGCAGGACCTGTAGAGAAGACAAGCCTGCGTACATAGGGCAACAGAACAAGTCTGCCTAGCTTAGAGCCATCTTACGCTTGACTGCCGGAGCTCCGCGTCGAAAACTAAAGCGGAGTCCAACAAAATCAAAGCCAAATTTCAACACAGAAACAATCTGTTACACAAACGACTGTAAGTAAAGCTAAATATACATCTGAGGGTCTCAGTTGGGATGCTGGTGGTTCAGCGTGAAGGAGATCTGGCACATTTGCACTCCAACAGTTCAAAGGTCAGTTCAGATGTGTCTCTTCATGTGTAGAGACAGGTGGTCACTGCGGGAGAAAGCACGCTCGCACAGGTGGCACTGGAATGGCCGGTCACCGGTGTGTTTCCTGTAGTGCCTGGTCAGCTCGTCTGAGCGGGCAAACTTCCATCCGCATCCCTTCCACGTGCAGTGGTAAGGCTTCTCGCCGGTGTGTGTGCGCAGGTGGGCCTTCAGGTGCGAGCTCTTCGTGTAGGTCTTGTTACACCCGGGGTGGGAGCACGAGTGGTTAGTCTGACGCTTGCGGCCCCAGGTGCGGCGACCGCGCTTCTTTGGCTGGGCAGGGTCCATCTGGGAGGAGGGCATGAGGAGGTGGTCCAGCTGAGGGGAGGAGGGAGGGGTGATCATCTGATGAGGGACTTGGTGAGGGCCAAGGTGGGATGGGTGGTGAGGGGGCATTTTGGGCATCATGTGCTGGGGTCTCATCACCATCTGCTGGTGGGGGTGGCCCATGGGGAACATGGGGGGTACCTGGTTCATCTTGTGCATGCCGGTGTCCTGGTTCTCAGGGGAGGAGGGGGGAGACAGGTGGTTCCCGTGCATGGGGAAAACCATGTGGGTGTTCTGGGGAGGGAGTTGGTTGGCTGGAATGACTGTCAGAGTACCCCTGTAGGAGGTACATGACTGGGGCATGGGAGGGAACTCGTGTTTTGGAATCTTGAACTCTGGGATGGCGTTGTTGTTGTTGTGCTGGGATTGCATCATGGGTTTGGACATGGGCGAGATGGATGAGTTGATGTTTGAGCTGCCTGAGAGGATGTTGGACATCATGTTGCATCCAGCCATCATCATGTTATTGTTTATGTCATCGTCAAACTTTATTTCGGGAATATCCAAAAACGTGGAAGAAAAATCGGGAAGTCCCTCACTAGAGTGGTTGGGCTCTTGCTTGATCTTAGCGCAGGGGGAGCCGTCCTCGTACATGCTGTTCTCGGCTGTGTTGTTCAGGATAAAGTCCAGGTCCAGCAGCTCGTCGTAGATGCTGTCACGTGGTGCAGGGCTGAGGCTGCTTGCCTGACTTGAGGAGCCGGGGCTGCCCACTGACATGGGGGCGTGTTGGGGGCTGTAGGGGCTGGAGTAGGCGCTGTGGCTGCTGACTGAGCCTGGGGCTACAGGTGAGTCAGGCGTGCCCATGGGGGAGCCAGGTGACCCCCTCAGGTTGTCGCCCAGGATGTTGATGATGCTGGTTTCGTATGGCGTGTTGTCAGGGTATAAAAAGTTGTCAACATCCGCCCAATTCTAAACAAAAAGAAACAAAAATAAAGTTTAAAATACAAACAAATTAATTTACCATCATATTCGTTAATTAACATTAGTTACACATTCCATACCATCAAGAAATCAACGTAAGAAAACTCCATGTTAACAAGCAGAAACGAGAACGAGGCTCTACTAGCAGAGACAGTCACTAACATAGATCTACCAATGGCTTTGGCCGACTAATGCGCTCTTATATAAAGGCACGCCGGTACAGGTATAAATCAAAACCATCGCGTGTCTCAGTTCCATCGACACCAGAGACAATCCTCTCATGGTTCATAATGATCAATACACCAGAGTCAGGTACCAACTTTCTGCCCCCCCCCCTCCCCTCCCATCCCCCCACAGCAGATAAATAACTTCTGAATTTTATATTTGCCTTATTATTTACTTTATCGCATGTTTCTAACATAAATTAGCGAAAGTTGTTTTGCGTTTGTTGCATCAAAGTAACAACCATATACAATAGTTATTCACAAAGAAAAAGATTTGTTTATAGTTAGTATATCAACATTTAATAATTTTTCACCATAAGAGAAAATTGGTCGCGGAAAGCAACAAATGAGATCTGCATTTTGACACAGATTTATTCCCCTTGGCAGACAGTGTCTGCCATAAACTGGGTCAAACTCCCCAAACACCGCCAGCCAGCCAGCCAGCGATGTGACGCGACCAAACGCTCGGTGGTTGAGCGAGCGCAGGGTGCGCAACTCGTGGTTTTCTATGTAGGCAAAGCAAACCAGAGTATACGAACTTTACTTCTAGATCTATAATATATTGGTATCTTCCTTGCGAAAAATCTACTTGAAAATGTATGCAATTATTAATACTCTTTATTTAGCAAGTTTCCATCTAGCTCCTAATATCAATATTTTAATGAAGCCAATTATATTCTTCCATTAATTTATTTATAAAAACAACAACTCACCAATCGAGCATAGCTATCATGTATGTATAGAGTTCTATATGTGTTGTTTACATTGTAAAAAGCGTTTGTTTATTGACCTACAGAGACATTGTCCCATAATGATGTAGGTAAATTCGACATTGTAAAACAAACTGGACATTTTAATTTGTCAACATGACAATATTGCACAGGGAAGCCCGTTCATTCTGTTTGTTTTTATAGCGAGTCTTTTTGTTTATGTAAAAGTTTAGCATACTTTTTTTGCAATATATATTATATAGAAATCTAGATCTATATTCAGTTATCTTATCAGCAAGTACCAATTAATAAAATAAAACACTTTGCCTATGTAATCAATGACATCTTTCTATAAACAATGGGTATTTCAAATGTAAACACTTACATGCAGTGACTCTTTGTTTAGGTTTGTCAGCATTATTCTTAAGTTATGAATATAAATTTTATTAGAATATCATTTAAGGTACTCACATTATGGTACTCCATAATATCCTCGTATTTTGGAAGCAAACTCGTGGACAGCCTAGAGTCCATTGAAGGCTCAATAACTTTGGTCATTGTGAGCAAGTGAGAGAATTGTGTGGCATTAAATACACATCAGTACACGATTTAGTGGGATAGCTCTGTGCGTCTAGCTCAGTGGACTACTCATTTAGAAAAATTCTAACAAACGCGCTTCATCTTATACGTTTTATATTTAGTAACACATAAACGACGCGAGCTGATTGGCTGGCTAAATAAAACCCCTATATAACGGCGAGCTGGATCGCCTCCCTTCAGTGTGGCCTGAGATCTTGAAGCGAGAACACCGGTCCTGCTATCGTCTGCATAGAACGTTCCTGCCCCAGTTAACTGGTGTGGGAGTGACGTCAATATCGTACCGTACAATCAATGGGTCGGTTGCTACTAGCAATTGCAATCATAAACAATTAGATAAAAATAGATACACATTCCTTAGTAAGGGGGTATTAAAAAATGGGATTATGAATTACTATGAAAATATTTTGGTGGCGTAGCCAGGCGAAATAGATTCGCGAAGTTTCTGAACTATAAATAAAAGTAAATGTAAGGCGGTTGCACTAACTACGTATCAATATGTTGGTATCTTATTTCATCTATTTCCTGCAAACATCATTCTACTTTAAGTAAAACAACTTGCATTTTTAAATGTATTACAACTTTAATAACATTTATTTGAGCAACATTATCTAGCAGATTCTGTTTATGGAGACAACTTTTATAAATACGCTTAAATTTTAATGACCCAAAATTACTAAATGCTTTGATTGTAGCCTGATAATAGAGGAAGTAGAGTTCTTCTGGTTTCAATGTACTTGGTCATGAAGCCAATTCGAGTTTTCTTGAATGGCCAAACTTCTGAACAGCCAAATTTCTGGAATGGCTGAACTACTGCACTGGCCAAACTTCTGAACTGGCCAAATTTTTGGACTGGCCAAACTACTGCACTGGCAAAACGTCTGGACTGGCCAAGTATTTTTAATCACTGTATTTTTGTAAACAAGTCTCAAAACCTGATTTTTGATAACGGTCAGAGCAGGTCATCGCTGGAATTAGGTCATGACCTATTTATTGCGCTGACCTTAGCTGCGCCGAGAGCAGTTAGTATATTGACCTCTTTAACCTCTGAACCCCGTGATCGAAAACTAAAAACAACCGTATTTATCTTTTAACACTACCAAAACAGATTACACGATTAAGATCAAAAATGTATCATATCAATGAAATCAGCAAACATGTTAACAAAATTATGTTGATAGAAATGCTAAAGACGTTAATAGAAAATCGTTGTAACGTTGACAGAAATGCAATTATAAAGAGTGAGTTTAGTTGTAGGCAACATTATCTTCAGTGTTTCTTTTAGACATATTTATTTTTCTACTTCGTTGGCTGGAGGGGGGGGGGGGGTGACTGAATGAAATTCTCCCCACGCTTTCATTCTTACACGTAACTTTTTTTACTTTCTCGTATATACGTAGTATAGAGAAAGTATTGTAATCGTGCAAAAAAAAAAAATCGAGATTTTTACAAATCTCGACGTTTTACACCTCACTGATACGGAAAAACATAATTTTGCAATCTTGTCCGTATGTCTGTGTGTGTGTGTGTCTGTGTGTCTGTCCGTGTGTAAACACGATAACTTGAGTACCGTTACAGCTAGGTTGATGAAATTTCATATATAAGTATTATATCAAAATCGTAGATCCGTATCAACTTTTGAGCGATTTCCGACAACCGGAAGTGGTACTTTTTCTACTTTGAATTTTTCAAAAGCCTATAACTTGAGTACTATTTCAGATAGATAAATGAAATTTTACATGTAAGTAAAAGATCTAATTCTCTACCTTCTGTTAAATTTTGAGTAATTTCCGTTGACCGGAAGTAGTAATTTACGCTACTTCCGATTTCTCAAAAAACTAATGTAAATTTATTAAGTACTAATACTATTGCGCACTATTATACACACCTTTTTTAGGCGTTCGCTTGGTGCGCAGTTGTTTTTTACTGAGATTCTATTCTATTTTTAAAAGTTTCAGTATTTAAAATGGATTAAAAATCATAACTATATCCCCAGTTACCATCCCCTGTTGTTTTATATAAGAATATTCGAGAAAGTTTAGGGGAGATCACTACCGGTTTATTTTTAATTCAATAAAATAAAAATGAGTGGGAAAGTTAAAATATTTTATTTGTTCCGCTAAATCCAATCCCAGTTCCTGCCCACACGGCCAAACCTGTGGCCCCAATCTACAGGCTGTCGTCTGCTGTTTGAAGTCGTGACGGGCGACATGTGTGCAGCTCAGTGTGACGTCAAAGTCGAGCCTGTGACATCACAGTAGAGAGGTCACGTCTGGAAAAACCCCGGCTCTACCCGGTCTGCTAGTGGCCCCATTGTCGTCAGGTAGGATCGGGTCGCTTTGAAAAGACTTGCTCCATTCAAATATTGATCCTCCCCACCCCTACACCTTAAGGAACGTGGGACGATTTCCGGCAGGGGGTGTGCGGAATGTAGGAGAGTTGTAAAATATATTTTATTGCAGGAAATGTTTGATTCCATTTAGTGTTGATGTGTGTATTATTTAGCTGGTTATCCGTCTCTTTGTAAGATTTGTTTTCAAATGATGAATTATGCGCGGGTTAAATTTATCAGCTCTCCTAGAACTTAAGCTAATCTTTAACTCAAAGCCCTCAGAGCCCATGTGAATGTGGTCGATAAAATCAGGAATCTGGCGTTGATCGCTTAAATTGTTTTGGAATTTCAATGCCCAGAGTGGCCGATTGGAATAGTGGGGGTCAGTCTTAAGGCCCGCAGACTGGATCCTTAATGACCTCTGTCTTTTAAAAACTCAACATTTGGCTAGCACTAACAGCATTTTTCTTGTTGTTTTGTCATATTTAAAGATTGGTGAATGACTCAGCTAAGCCAAACTTGCTTTATATGGGGGACAGTCACTTAGCTTCTTGCATTCAACATTGTGTCATATCTCCTTCTGACGACATGTTATTTGTCCATATAATGCCATTATGTCATCTGTCTGTCTGCCTGCTCTCTGTCTGTCTAATGTCTACCTGCTGTACGTCCATCTGCTGTCTGTCTACTGTCTGCCTGCTGTCTGTCTACTGTCTGTCTAATGTCTACCTGCTGTCCGTCCATCTGCTGTCCGTCTGCTGTCTGCTACCATCCATATTGATCCAAAAACTTCTGCCCACCATCTGCGAGCCGCCCTCATCACGTGATATCATGTTAAATGTCTGACATTATTCTCTATTGTCCCACCCACCCACCACATACGGTGTGGCCGCTGTCTATACTCATTTTTTATTCTTCAATCAACCCCCCTATGTCGACCCCCCACCCCAAAAAACATATCCCAACCCCACAGTCCCGACCACTCAAGGGAATGAGTAGCGCCTTCTGCCGTCTGCTGTAAGTCGTATAATCCAGTACATCGTGCCCATCTGCTCTGTGTGCTATTGTCATCTTAACGTTTTTTGTGTCACGTGACACCTTTCCGATATAAAAACACCACAAAACACCACACAGACATAGCTAAAACACCATCCCGCCATTAGATAATAGACATTTGCGGATGAAGAAATTTCAGACGAAATTTTTTTGTTGCCATCAAAAGCCAGTAGGGCGAGTAAGCTTGCGGCAACTCAATCAGGCAGCGGAGCCTCATAGACTACAGCCGCGCCCACCAGCCCGTGGAGTCGATAAACCCACAGCCACCCCCACCCTTATGCACGTGCTTTAGTGACAGATCACGTGTATGATGTTTGGAAACGGTGCTCACTCAGTAATTGAGAACTTAATTGTTTAATTTTTATCAGGCGATCTAACACATTTAGAAACATTCGTTGGCACTTTTCTAGTGCGCCGAGCTTACCTGGAAGCCCCATGTCAGTTTTTAGTGCAGAACTGTATGTTCCTGTATGCACCATGTCCGTTTTTAGTGCAGAACTGTATGTTCCTGTATGCACCATGTCCGTTTTTAGTGCAGAACTATATGTTCCTGTATGCACCATGTCCGTTTTTAGTGCAGAACTGTATGTTCCTGTATGCCCCATGTCAGTTTCTTGGGCAGAACTGTATGTTCCTGTATGCTCCATGTCAGTTTCTTGGGCAGAACTCTATGTTCCTGTATGCCCCATGTCAACTAGTAGGGCAGAACTGTATGTTCCTGTATGCCCCATGTCAACTTGCAGAACAGATTTGTATGATTGATATGCCCTAAGTAAACCAATATCTTAAGCAGTCTTATATAATCATTTAGGACTTAATTAAATGCTGCTGTTTGCTGCATGTCAACTAGGACATAACTGAATGCTTATGTATGCATTATGTCAAGTTGTTCAACATTCATAAAAGCCGTATCCCCCTCCCCCCCTATATTATGCCCTCCATTCTACGACCGTACCGTACGACGTACGACGTCATACCCGCGCCTCCATCATTAACCTAAGACAATTTTTTCCCACCAGTCGGATGACAATGAAGGTTTTATTCCCCCTCCCCCCTCCCCTCTCACGAGTGCTATCTGAGACTGCTCCCGCCAAACGTGAGTGACTCACGCGAGTCGCTCACACGCTCTCGTCTGCCTTATAAAAGGAAGTGCGAGCAAAAATAGTGTCTGGACTTGTTGCTTGCTCGTCGTGGTTGTCACTTCCTGGTCTAGTCAAGGTTTCTTCAACCCATTGACCGAGTTGTCAATTCTTGGTCGTTGTCAATTCTTGGTCAAGTTGTCTACCTGGTCAAATTGTCTACCTGGTATAGTTGTCAATTCTTGATCAAGTTGTCTACCTCATTAAGTTGTCAACACCTGGTCAAGTTGTCAATTCTTGGTCAAGTTGTCAATTCTTGGTCAATTTGTCAATTCTTGGTCAAGTCTACCTGGTCAAGTTGTCTACTAGTCAAGTTGTCAACACTTGGTCAAGTTGTCTACCTGGTCAAGTTGTCTACTAGTCAAGTTGTTAACACTTGGTCAAGTTGTCTACCTGGTCAAGTTGTCTACTTGTTAAGTTGTCAACACTTGGTCAAGTTGTCTACCTGGTCAAGTTGTCAATCCTTGGTCAAGTTGTCAATTCTTGGTCAAGTTATCTACCTGGTTAAGTTGTCAATTCTTGGTCAAGTTGTCAATTCTTGGTCAAGTTATCTACCTGGTCAAGTTGTCAATTCTTGGTCAAGTTGTCAATTCTTGGTCAAGTTGTCAATTCTTGGTCAAGTTATCTACCTGGTCAAGTTGTCAGCACAATATTTGCACATTGAAATCTGGTATTAAGATTTGTATTAATGCGGATTAAGATGATAACCTCATGATATAACAAGAGATTAAGTTCATCACTGAAGTCATGAACATATCACACCAGAGGTTCTCCAACTAATCTCAACTTGACACGGTTTTCTTACATACGTTTTTTTTTGTTCAAATTATTTTAAAACGGGTTTATTTTTAAATTACTACATTTATTGTTTAAAAAGAAAACCTGTACTACACTGTTTTTACTTTCTAGAATATTTTCCGCATTTTCCGTTATCAGCCATCAGCCTCGTCGTTTGTGACAGCTGCAGTAGAGTTTATGATATTTATTGTTGATCATTTATGTAGCACGACGATTCTCTTTTAAAAATCGCACACAATTTTGTGATCATTGTAATTAAGCTATTGAAATTAGACAGAAAAAAACAACACACTTTTATAAAATATTTTAAAGTAATTAATTTATGGGTGAAAATAAAATACCTTCGTCACAGATACAGACATGATTTATCTTTTCACAAAACACCGTAGGTAATCAATTATCAATATTGTTTTAATGTTTCTTATTTTGTAAGAAACAAACAGTTTGATAAAAGAGTAAACTAAGAAGGAGTGCCCAGTGTGTTAACAACAAACACAAGGTTTTACCGTGGCCCGATCAAACACGGGCAACTAGGCTAGTATGTTTGTTTACTTTCGTTTCATAATACATAGGTTATTACATTCACTCAACAAGTGCCTACAACCCACACATGTTAGGTGCGCTGGAATATTCCAGACCACAAACCATCCCATAATATTTTTTCCCTGTTTCCGGTCTGTGTGTAGTAGGCGGCTGTTTGAAGGTTGTTTGATGTCTGCTGTCTGTGTGAGGGGTGGGGGTGGGGGGAGGGAGGTGTCTGACGAAATTATGGTGGTGCAGCAACATGGTGTATAGGTGTTGTACCTGACGTATCAAAAAGGGTGTATAAATATTAATATAAATGTTACACCTGTCATTACAACATGGTTGTATAACTATGATGCCTCATGTAACAGCAGGTGTTATATCTGGTATAACAACAGGGGTGTATGGCTGTTACAACAGACATAACAACAGGGGTGTATGACTGTTACAACAGACATAACAACAGGGGTGTATGGCTCTTACAATAGACATAACAACAGGGGTGTATGGCTGTTATACCTGACGGTACCATAGGGGTGTATGGCTGTTACAACAAACATAACAACAGGGGTGTATGGCTCTTACAATAGACATAACAACAGGGGTGTATAGTTGTTACACCTAACAATACACAAGGGGTGTATGCCTGATACAACAGACATAACAACAGGGGTGTATAGCTGTTACACCTAACGATACACACGGGGTGTATGCCTGATACAACAGACCTAAAGAACTACTCTCGAACTTCCAATGTTATTTAAGGGTGGCTACAACACTTGACATGGGTGGTGGGGGAGAAGTGTGGGCGAATTGTGTGTGGGCTGTGTGGAGTTGCAACACGAGCCGATGTGTAAATTTAGGCGAGTCACGTGCCACCAATATTGACATCTTGTCAGTCACCTACCTCAAACCTGTTGGTCTACTGTACACGTACGTTGACTTCTCGACCAACATCTTCCTTCACCTTTTGTTACTTATACAATCTCGGGTTCTTTACATTTAATTACTTGATTGAATCATTTAACACTTGTCTTTAATGAATTATATTTTTACTTGTGTAATAATAATACGAATAATAAAGTGAATGATAATACATATAATGATAGTTACGGTTAGGTGATGTCGTAATGATGATATGAATAGTAATAGGGTTATAATATGAAATCTAATATATAAAGCTCAATTCCGTATGTAAAAATAAGTTTGTTTGTTTGTCGTTGACATACTTCCATGGATTTAAGTGTTAGACTATTATCGTGCTCATAGTCTAAATTTATGAGTTAAAAATTACTATTGAAAGTGTTGGGAAATAATTTTCATTTTTCAAACTGATAATAATAATTGTCGGCATGTTCATTAAACACAATTTTAAAAAAATAACAAAAATTCTAATTATGCCTGAAAATTATTTATATTTAGTCCTTTAGCACTTACTTCCCTTAGATAAATTAGGAAAACACAATTACTTCCCTTTATAAAACATTGCATTAGTGGAAAAGAATTTACTTTTTATAACTTTGTTTTGGTGTTGGGAAAAAAATAATTACATAATTAGCGGGGATTGATCAAGTGCTAATGTTGTAGGTATTTTACGGTTAAGCTTGGAGTATTATAATTGTTCATTTGGTTTGGTTTGGCACCTACATTCGTTTAAGTGAGTGCAAAAGACTATGAATAAGTTGGGGTACTATAATCGTTTATTAAGCTGAAACAGGCGATTCTGCCCCGGGCTAGACTGTGAGCACTTTGCGTTTATGTTCGCGTTTGTGTTTTCATTGTGTTTAGGTTGGGTTTGCGTTAGTGGTTGCGTTTTGATTTGGTTCGTTTTTGTTCTTTCTTTTTTCGTTTTCGTTTGTGTTTTTTTTCTTTGGGTTTGTGTTTGTATTTGTGTTTTGGGGTTGGTTTTGCGTTTGGATTTGGTTTGTTTTCGTTTGCTTTTTCGTTTGTGTTTTTTCTTTGGGTTTGTGTTTGTGGTTGGTTTTGCGTTTGGATTTGGTTTGTTTTCGTTTGCTTTTTCGTTTGTTTTTTTCTTTGTGTTCGTATTGGTGTTTGTGGTTGTGGTTGGGTTTGTTGTTAGGTTTTTGTTTTCGTTTGCTTTTTTGTTTGTTTTTCTTTGTGTTTGTATTGGTGTTTGTGGTTGTTTTTGTTGTTAGGTTTTTGTTTTCGTTTGTATTTGTAATTGTGTTAGCGTTATGTTTGCGCTTTGTTGTTTTGGTTTTGGTTGGTTGTGGTTTGGGTGGGCAATGCCGGGTTTATGATGATTAATAAACACACAGGTAATGGTCTTTAACAGAAAGGTTTTTCACAGAAGCCAGAGCAGGGCCTGGCCGGGACGGCTAGTAATTAAAAAAAAAAACCACCAAAAAAGATGCTCGTTTTAGATAACTCATGTTGGATAGCCAGTCGGTATAGCCATTAACGGTAGAGCACTCATCTACTTTGAACATAAA
This sequence comes from Physella acuta, assembly GCF_028476545.2. Taxonomy (NCBI): domain Eukaryota; kingdom Metazoa; phylum Mollusca; class Gastropoda; family Physidae; genus Physella; species Physella acuta. Next base: position 178,422 of record NW_026732487.1, read on the forward strand.
ATAAGACAGTGAAGGACCCTTTCGAACCTGCCCATTGGCTGATGAGGTTCACTTGTAACAGGGATGGCGTGGTCAGCATTAAGCGCATTCGTCTTTGCAGTTCCATGACAAATGATCTCAGACTAAATATCCCAGACAACATAACTGATTTGGCCTGATATATTTTGCCCTGAGATCTTTTGTCCGTGATATATTTTGTCTGGGATATTTAGTCTGGGATATTTTGTTTAGGATATTTTGTCCTGTCACCGTCGTCGTTGCTATCTCTAACATGAGTCAGGTACCTATCAGGCTTTGCATATTGGTGGGAAAAAAGTGTGATCTATATTTGTACTCCAAACAGTCAAGAGGACGTCCTGGAGATGTACATTTTTGGGATGCATACTCTCCACTCCAAACTACATGACTAACTCCCGACAAAACCATTGTTTTCGTGAGACTCTCTACCCAATATTCAATGGCTCACTGTCCACGTCATTTTGTGATACTCTCTACTCCATGCTACATGGCTTACCATGCACGTGTTAATGTGATACTCTCTACTCCATACTCGATGGCTTACCATCCACGTGGTAATGTAATACTCTCTACCCCATACGTCCACGTGCACCGAAAGATTCGTCACTCGCTGCTTGTCAAACCCACCCTGGCATAATGAATCATTTATGTCTGGAAATATCATGAAAATCTGGCACAGACGGCAGGGTAGACAAGAGCCACCGTTGATGGCTCACCGTGCATTTGGTGAGTGTTTGCTTGGGGGCGGGGGGGAATCAAACCGTGTTAACCTTTTCAGGTTAGATTTAAAAAAAAAAACAGCCATTTCACAAGGTCTATCAAAAGTTTGACTAACCAGAGAGAAAGCGAGTTCTAGCTACAACCCTATGTTAGGAGCGTATAGGACGGTGTTATGGTTGGAGATTTATTTTTGAAAACGTTATTATGGGCACATCAAACATCAAAGTATTAATACACACCTCAACTGCTGAGACTAGGGCATATATATGTATATATGTATATATATATATATATATATATATATATATATATATATATATATATATATATATATATATATATATATATATATATAAAATTTTAATATATATATATATATATATATATATATATATATATATATATATATATATATATATATATATATATATATATATATATAATTTTAATTTGAAACTGTTACAACAGAAGGTTGGAGGCCTTTTTACATATTGTCCTTTTTTAAAAGAATAAGAAATATCAACGACATTTAAATAAAATATCAAAGATATTATAGTAAAATGTGGAATAAGGAAATAATAATAACTTATTTATATTACATCGTGGATAATAGAATATATATATATATATATATATATATATATATATATATATATATATATATATATATATATATATATATAATTTATTTATTTATAAAATGCGTGTTTATAATCAATGACAAAAGGATGAACTATTGGTGCGATGTATTTACTTTATTAGTTATTAATTGATAGACAATACATATCACAAACAATTACTATTTGACATTTGAATGGTTTTTATGGCGTGAGTAGTATTGCCATGTATTGTCATAACGTCCTCTTGTTCTCGGCGTGAGTACATTAGAGAGCGCAATTTTTTTTTCAAATATTATTTTCATTTTAATGTTTTATTATTCACAAAGACAGATACTTCTAATAGTGACAGGAGCTACGCGTATTTTAATAATACATTCTAATTCATAATACCACTTCCTGAATGAGCGCTAGAATTGTCAACTTGTAATTGGTGAATACAATTGCTTGATGTAAGATCGATACTTTCAAGATATGGTCTTGCTGGAAAACGGACGAATACGATTCTTTTCCTGGTCACACCGGATGTGCGCGGAGAAGAGTCGCGCACAAAAAGGGGCGTGTCTTGTGGCGAGCGCTAGCGGAGCGACTCCTCGGGGGCTATAATATGCACATGAGCTATTTGTGGCGGCCTATTGAGTCTGGCTGCAGAGCGTTGATATACTTGTCCAGCTATAAAACAACAGCTGAACATCAGAGAGCCAACACTACAGAGGCGGTGGTAACACAACACAACAATACGTTATGATTCACTGATGGGATGTCCACAGTAGCATACAGTGCAGAGGAATAGCTAAAGCAAAATTTCTTTCATACACCCCTTCGTATGGAGGGGGGGGGGGTAGATGACCCCCCCCCCCCCCCCATCCTCAAACACATCCACTACCCCTTCCCCGGGGCCTCCGGACGAAATAGAGAGGACTATAATTTATAAAGATAATATAAACTTAAATGAATTTATTATAAGATATATATAGATAATATAAACGTTTGTGAGTGTACATGCCACCACCACCCGGAAATTTAATTGCCCTGACCCCCCCCCCCCCCCCCGAAGTTTTAGTGTCCCCAACGGTGGAAAATGTCTAAAAAACACACCTGGAGAACAGTATCGTAGAATGGTCTAAAATCGTATGTTATCTTTTGAAAAATTAACAGTATCGATACATTTTCTGTGTGTGGTAGGATAGGCAATGGCTGCTGGACTTACGTGGGTTTAACTGAACTTTAGCTCTGGTGGTTTAACTCTAGAGTTCATGTGGGTTTAACTAAACCTTAACTCTGGGGGCTTAGCTCTAGAGCCCATGTGAGTTTAGCTAAACTTTAGCTCTGGTGGCTTAGCCCTAGCTCGAAGTCATCGAACAAAAATACTTTCTTGCTAACAAGATTGTAAAGTTACATGCCGTAAAAAAAAACGGCAGCTAATAATTACAGCAAAGAGAAAAATAAATTGTGTTTATAGATTTTAAACATTACAAGGAAAACGAATATATTGTAGGTAAGAAAATTAGTAAACATAAGCTATAATTGGTTCACGATTCAAGTTGTAAACTGCAGCGTACATAAGGTTTAGCTATGTTAGTAAGACTAAGTTACGCTTTGTGTGGGCCACCCACGATTGTGTACCCTACCGTAGTACTTGATCTAGTACCCCCAACATACGGTAGTAGGAGCGCCCCTAAAAGCCTCGACTGATAGGCCTCGTCTAAGTTTAGGGGTGATCGGGTTCAACCATTACCCGCTCCGCTTGTGGTTTTTATTGCGTCAAAGCGAACCGCAGCTCTGCCGTCTATTTGATGTCGGGGCACGGAAAATGACGGAATTAACCGATCTAAGTCTAGCCATCTTTTGTTGTTTTCTGATTGGCGTGTTAGATTCTTTTTTATGCACGGAAAATGACGGAATTAACCGATCTAAGTCTAGCCATCTTTTGTTGTTTTCTGATTGGCGTGTTGGATTCTTTTTTATGCACGGAAAATGACGGAATTAACCGATCAAAGAAGCCATTTTTGGTGTGATTCAACCATTTCAAGCTTGGAGTGGCTCCTGCCTTAGTAGGCGAAGACTAGTGTTAGTGGAAGCGTCAAAAGTTAATAAAAAGCGCGATATAAGAACAAGCAGATTAATAAAAAAAATGTAACAGCATGCTGTGTCTCGTGCTAGAAATATTCGCGATGTGTAGACCATACAAATAGACCTATTTTAGAACTGACAAACTTTATGTTTAATTATTTTAGTAACTTTACATACAGTTAATCTAACCAAGGGAGATAATATATAAATATATCATTAAAAATCATTAAAAATTTATAGAAATAGGATATAAAAGTGATAGTAAGTGTCTATCATTGTATGAAAGTTGAATACTTAACGTTATACATAACTATAAATTAATTTTTCATATTTTCAGATTCTAAAATTATTGATTGACTCTAGTTTTAATTGAATCCCTCTAACTAAGTACTATACTTAATTAGCTTATTTGTGTTGTGTTTCTAATATGTGTAATTTTCTATTACTATAGTCGGCACAACATTTACTATTTAATCAAATATTTAAATTTTTAGGATTAAATTAACATTGAAATTATTTGTTCTGTTTTAGTGTCATGGAAAGATAATGATATTCAATGAATGATAGTACATGTTAAGAAGAATCATTACAATTGGAAATCTGCATCAGTCATTACAAGCTGATGGTGAAAACTGAAATACCATTTATCACGCTCATTACATTACAAAGCATAGTATGAAAACAGAAATCCGACAGGGTACAAAGGCTGTCATTGACGCAAAACGTCAACGACCCACGATATAGACGGACAATATAGACGGACAATATGGACGGACAATATGGACGGACAAAGCAGGCTGAGGAAAAGCCGACCTAGGAATAGCCTACGGCAAAAAAAAAACAACATGCAAAACACAAAGATGTAATATTTCTACAGCGTATTTAACTACTATTTAACAGTTGAGGTTACTGTGTAAATTATAGTATTTTTGCTTATTATTGTTATAAACCATAATTCTTTTAAAGTTTTTTAATATCCTACAAAATTATAGGAATATTTTTGTATTAAAAAAAAACAACAACCACGTATCAATAAATACCCAACATTTTACAATTCTCAACATTAAATAAAAATATTTCTTAAAATATGTTTGTGACTTTCTTTTCTGCGACTTTATTTCTGTTAATTTTTCCCCGTTCACCAAAATATTGGGTACTCGAAAGTGAGGCACCGTCACACAACATTGGGAACCGCTGGAGTAGGCCAAATTGTGTCTAGATTAAAAGAAGTCCAAACTTTGATATTGTGCACCAACTATCCTTGTGTTCTAACTGTCCCACCTAAGTGAATGTGTTTAACAGAGTAGCCTTGTGTAGATACTGTGTCTTTAGATGTGGTATTAGTTCATTATAAGACAACACGTACATCTGACATTGGTAAAAGAAAATGACGACACCAATCTTCAGATGAGTGCGAACAGAAATACAACATGAAATCTCGCTGGCATCCGGGCCTTTTTACAAACACAGAACACGAGTTGTGACAGTAATACAAATACTCAACACGAGTTGTGACGGTTTGTCTAAGAAAATTCTTATCCAGATGCGATAGTATTATAGGATTAACGTTGGGACTATCTACTAATTAGGCTGTTCATCCAGTCACCACTTGCACATTTATGACCAGCTTTAATCCCAGAGACTAACAAAGTTTGACCTGTAGATCTATAGTTTTATGTTTTTAATGATGCGATGACATCACAGAATGAAGTCTTTTCGTAATTAGTGTGAGGGTGGTGGGGTAGTAGAGGGGAAGGGGGGGGGGGCAATTAACGGTGGATGAAGTAAAGGGGGGGGGGGGGAATTGCAAAGTTGTAGGGTGGGGGGTGGTAAGTAGTGTTTTGTGGGGGTGGTAAGTAGTGTTGGTGAGGTGGTAAGTAGTGTTGGTGGGGGTGGTAAGTAGTGTTGGTGGGGGTGGTAAGTAGTGTTGGGGGGGGGTGGTAAGTAGTGTTAGTGGGGGTGGTAAGTAGTGTTGGGGGGGGGGGTAGTAAGTAGTGTTGGTGGGGGTGGTAAGTAGTGTTGGTGGGGGTGGTAAGTAGTGTTGGTGGGGGTGGTATGTAGTGTTGGTACGGGTGGTAAGTAGTGTTGGTGGGGGTGGTAATTAGTGTTGGTGGGGGTGGTAAGTAGTGTTGGTGGGGGTGGTAAGTAGTGTTGGTGGGGGGTGGTAAGTAGTGTTGGTGGGGGTGGTAAGTAGTGTTGGTGGGGGGTGGTAAGTAGTGTTGGTGGGGGTGGTAAGTAGTGTTGGTGGGGGTGGTAAGTAGTGTCGGTGGGGTGGTAAGTAGTGTTGGTGGGGGTGGTAAGTAGTGTTGGTGAGGTGGTAAGTAGTGTTGGTGGGAGTGGTAAGTAGTGTTGGTGGGGGTGGTAAGTAGTGTTGGTGGGGGTGGTAAGTAGTGTTGGTGGGGGGGGGGGGTGGTAAGTAGTGTTGGTGGGGGTGGTAAGTAGTGTTGGTGGGGGTGGTAAGTAGTGTTGGTGGGGGTGGTAAGTAGTGTTGGTGGGGGTGGTAAGTAGTGTTGGTGGGGGTGGTAAGTAGTGTTGGTGGGGGTGGTAAGTAGTGTTGGTGGGGGTGGTAAGTAGTGTTGGTGGGGGTGGTAAGTAGTGTTGGTGCGGGTGGTAAGTAGTGTTGGGGGGGGGGGGGTGGTAAGTAGTGTTAGTGGGGGTGGTAAGTAGTGTTGGTGGGGGGGGGGGTGGTAAGTAGTGTTGGTGGGGGTGTATGACCGGGGGAAGGTGGCTGACGTCAAAACCAGGTTCGCTAGACCTGTCACTGATCACGTCACGGTCCGTTGGTCAAGCGGAACGGAGTAAAGTGCGCCGTCACCTGAGCTCCCGCCGGTTCGGGAATTTGCCATCCGACTCTAGCTCCGGTAACACCAGACCCGGAACGTGTTGACGGGTCCGGTCTGTGACGTCACGCCCGCTCATGCGTGACGGAAAAACAAAATCTGCATTCAAAATATTCTTGGTTCGAATTTGTTTGTGTTGCATTCTTCGGGTGCTAAAATTAACTGTACTTTTGGGTGCCCTGTCAAAACGGCCCGGGACAAATCGGCCCCGTCAAAACGGCCCCGTTAATACGACCCCGTCAAATCGACTCCCGACAAACCGACCCCGTCAAAATAGCCCCGTCAAAAGGGCCCCGACTTATTGGCTCCCGTCAAATGGGCTCCCGTCATATTGACTTGCGACATATAGGCTCCCGACAAATGGGCTCCCGATATTTAGGCTCCCGACAAATGGACTCCCGACATATTAACCCCTGACAAATAGGCTCAGGACATATTGGCTCCCGACAAAGCGGCTCCCGACATATTGGCTCCCGACATAAGGGCTCAAGACAAATGGGCTCCCGGCAAATGGGCTCACGACATTTTGGCTACCGACAAATGGGCTCCCGACATATTGGCTCCCGGCAATTGGGCTCCCGACATATTGGCTTTTGACAAAATGACTCCCGACATATTGGCTCCAGAAAAATGAATGATATGACCACTATTGGCATAAAAGTAACCATTGTGTCCTATCTCCAATACCACCATAACCTCTTTTTAATGCCCGAATGAAATTATTTTTTCATGAACCAACATTAATTCACAAACAAATCGAGCCCTTAACAGCTAAATTCTACCAATTCTAAAGTTTTGATAATGTTTAATTTACAACAGAAAAGATCTGTTGCTTAAAATCGAGCACAGAAGTGTAAATGTATGATATACATGATGTTAACATGATAACAGCATTTTGTTTTGATAACCTACAAGCACAGTGGCGTAGCGAGGTCGGGTGTCACCCGGTGCGGCACTTAATGGTGTCACCCCCCCCCCCCCAAACTTTCGATTTGCACCCCCACCCCCTCAACTTTTTCTCTATATATTTTGCTATTTTTTGCCTTTGTGTCACCCCCCTAAATGGTGTCACCCGGTGCGGTCCGCACCCCCGCCCCCCCCCCCCCCCCGCTACGCCCCTGTACAAGCATATTGCAGTTAGGAAGGTACAGCGTGGACCCTTCTCTCCACACAATGAGTTGGAACAGCCTATAACCGACTCAATTATGGATGTCATAGATAGATGACCCTTAAATTAAAACATACTATCTATATATATAATTCTCTTCTTCGAGCCGTTAGAAAACAAGCTGCAAACGCTCTCCCTACCTCCCCACCCCTACATGGTTTTAGTGAGCTGTGTTCACTCTAAATGTTTACAAGCAGAGCCAACGATTTTAAACGTAGGGGGGGGAAGGGGGGGGGGGGGGGTTATGGTCCTTAACGAGCTACTTATAGTGTTTTAAAGAAATATTTTCAGTGTCAGCGTTGGTACTGTCGAATTCACAAATTATGAATTATTGAAAATTAGAAACAACTAAATAGCGGCGTATGTTATGCCGCGGGCCGGCTCGTATTTTATAATAGATAAACTAATATAAAAATAAGGCCTGCCGAACAAGAGATGCATACGTTGTATTACATAAGAGTGTTGGATAAGCTAACTCTAAAGAATATTGATGAAAGGGTCCCACTGGCAGATGTCATATTCAATGAGACCGCTTTGCCGGGAGACTTAGTCTCTACAGAAACGGTATTGTCAGTGCAGTGGCGTAGCTAGGATTTTTGGGCCCCTAGGCAAAAATTATCAGTGGGCCCCTTCGTCAGCCGTTAGGCCAGTGGCATCGCTAGGTCGGGTCTCACCCGGTGCGGCACTTCGTATTGTCACCCCCTCCCAGGAAACAAAGCATATATATATATATATATATATATATATATATATATATATATATATATATATATATATATATATATATATATATATATATATATATATATATATATATATATATATATATATATATATATATATATATATATATATATATATATATATATATATATATATGTGTGTGTGTGTGTGTGTGTGTCGGCCTACATAGGCCTAAAATTTATATATATGCCACATACTGGTACACGTACGTGTTTAAGCTTTAATCACTGCTGACTTAATAGTAACGATGTTTATCTACAGTCTGTTTATAATACAGTTGGATGTAGCATTGTTTTCTTTATAGTTTACGTTTACGTCGTGGTGTCACCCCCCCCCCCCCCACCTCTTGATATAATTTTCGATTTGTACTTAGAAGACTATTTAACTTTAACTAATGGATCTGGAAAATGGCATTTCATTCTATAAATTTTACAATTTTTTGCCTTTGGTGTCACCCCCCCCCCTAAATGGTGTCACCCGTTGCGGTCCGCACCCCCCGCCTCGCCTTCGCTACGCCTCTGCGTTGGGCTACAGAGGAGTTAAACGAAGAGATCAACTTCTACTTACGATGGATATTTTTTAATATATAAATATTCTGAAGGCAACATTTTGTATTTTATATGTCCTGATTTTGTATTTATACTATATTATTATGCTTGCCTACTACTGCTAAAAAGTTTATTTATAGGCTGATTCTCTCAATGTCTTGCACGACAAAGTGATATAGCCTGTAGTGTTATTATAACGATTGGGCTCTGTTTGACCCACAAACACTGAATCCCACTGCCGAAACAACCCCCCCTCCCCCCCCCCCCCCCCACTGGGAGGGGGGGGGGCTTTTTGGAACTTTTAACCTTTTTCTTTTTTTAAATTATTTATATGTAACAAATATTAAAATTCCATTGTAAAAGTTTTAATTTTTTTTATGAGGAAAAGGGCCCCTATGTGCCTTGGGTCCCCATGCCTTGCTTACGCTAGCTTTACGGTAGCTACGCCACTGTGTCAGTGGTCCTTTTGTCTGGAGCCAAATTGACAGGAGCCTTTTTGTCGGGAGCCAAAATGACGCTAGCCTATTTGTCGGGAGTCGTAATGACGGGGGCCGTTTTGTGGAGAAACTAAATGGCGGGAGCCTATTTGTCGGGAGTCGTAATGACGGGGGCCGTTTTGTGGAAAAAACTAAATGACGGGAGACTATATGTCGGGAGCCAAAATGACGGGAGCCTATTTGTCAGGAGCCTTATTGACTGGAGCCCTTTTGTCGGGAGCCTATATAACGGGAGCCTATTTGTCGGTAGCCTAAATGACGGGAGCCTATTTGTCGGGAGCCTATATGACGGGGTCCATATGTCGCTGGCTCTTTTGACGGGGCCGATTTGACGGGGTCGTTTTGACGGGGTCGTTTTGTCGGGGTCGATTTGACGGGGCCGTTTCGTCATTGGCCGAATTGACGCCGCACGGTACTTTTGGCATGTCGGGTCATCTGTATTGGATTGACATGAAGCTAATAAACAAAATTGTACGGGACGATTGAACTTCAGGTGGTGTTGTGTTTCTGGGTGTAAATATCTGTGTGGGAATGTTTATGTTTGTGTGCGTGTGTGCGTTCTTCTGTGCGAATGTTACTGTTTTGCTATAAATACATGTCTGAGTTCATCATGTGTTTATGACGTGTTTCTGAGTTTATAATTGTGTATCTGTGTATCTATTTGTGTATTTGTGTGTTTATGAGTGTATATGTATGTATATGTATGCATATATGTGCATATGTGTATGTGTCTGTGTGTGCCTCTGAGAGAGATAATAATCCACTTGATACGCCATATGGTATAAACGGGATAAACGCGGGATAAGCTAAGGCCCATAGAAAAAGTGATGACCTAATCTAACAGCACTGACCAACTCTAACACCATCAGACATCTTGTTATAGCCCTTATTCCCACCAAATTTAACAACACATTTTCCTCTTCTACCACGTGTTGTTTTCAAATACCAAACACTACTTCCCCTATCCTTCTCGAGTTCACCACTGCAGTCGTTACTTTATGTACGTTACTACTTTCTGAGAATGTCAACATGTTTTGTATTCTTGCAGTGACAAGTGTGAGACCACTAAAATGGGACATGAGTAGAAGATTGGACAACTGACAGACATTCCCACCCGCCACCCACAATAGCGGCCTTTGATCACATCTGCGCTGTAAGAAAACCACACAGCGCTTTTATCGCCTCAGGAAACACGTTTATCTGGCAAGTACCGCAGTCATTTCATAACAACTCACATCGATGTGATTTGAGGGGAGGGGTGTGGGGGGAGGGGTATACTTGGGCTAAGTGTGTGTGGAAGGTGTGTGGTTTGTGTGGACAATGTGGGGTTGTTAGACTGATAGTCATTGGGTAGCTAGCAACAAAGATGGTGTTTGATGGTGTTTGATGGTGTTTGATGGTGTTTGATGGTGTTTGAACCGTTAGGTGACAGATGGTTTGATGGTGATTGATAGTGGTCATATACATTGGTAAAGGATGCATTATAAAGTGGGCTTTATTGACAGTTTAAATAAATTAGTTTAAGATACGTTATAAAGGGGAGGTAACTCATAGCTCGTTATATCATTTAGTAGAGGATACGATATTTTGTGAAAATTCTATTTATAATGTGCATATAATTTTGTAAAGGATGCGTTATAAAAATGGGGATTTATTAATAGTGGTAATATAAATTGTTAGAACATGGTTATTATGTTATATAGTGGGGATAAATTGTAAAGTGGGATTTGGGGATTTGATGTAATTGGTAACATAAATAGGTATAAGATAAATTGAAAAGTGGGTTTTTATTTTCCCACGATGCCTTTAGCCTGTGGTGGGAAATCTTCAAGCTGAAAGGCTGTCAAAGGAGCAGCGAGGTGGGGAGGGGGAGGGTGGTTTCAGATCTGGGCTAGAGAACTCTGCGACCGATGAAAGGGAGAGCATTGAATCGCTGCAGGCTCGGGGCTGGGGGGGGGGGGGTGTACGGGTAAACAAACTCGGTGAGAATGTATTTGTATTGACCTATTTAGCGGTAACGTCACTCCGAGACTGGGCTGCATCAAACAGGTGGGTGATAAAAGTGTTGCCACCATCGTGCTCACTGGACCGGAACGGGTCACGCTGCAGTCATCCGGAACATGCGCCAAGTCATGGAGTCAAAGTCACTTTAGGGCCTGGTTGTTGTGTGCTCACAGCGGTCAGAAAAAACTGGTCGCGTCTTGAGAAAACTAGAAGTTTACAGCGTCTTGAGAAAACTAGAAGTTTACAGCGTCTTGAGAAAACAGATGTTTACAGTACTAAATTATGTGAAGACGAACATTGGGAGGACAATAATGTAACGACTTTCAACCTTTATGACCTTTGGTCACGCGCAAATAAAGCATCGACTGATTATGACGTCACCAGACTTCATAGGTCCAGGCAACAGATGACCTAACACCAGAGCAATAACCCCCACGGTGCGATGACCTTCACCGCGGCAGCCTTGACCTCCGGAAGGTGACACAACAGCGTGATGACGTCACGGGCGTGGATGGACACAGCCTCGCTGTGATGAATTGTATTTACATTTGCTCGGACCCGGTGACGTCACCGCCGGCCATTAATCACCGGTTTTTGTGTCGCGTTGTGCGAGTCTGTAGTAGCGCCACTAAGATGGATGACTGAAGACGTGGTACTAGTATTGCTGACGTCACTTTTATTTACAAACACAGCCCGCCACTTTAGGAATTCACAAAGTGTTTTAGATGTGAATAATGTGATACCTGGACTATATGATATCTGGGCTACTTAATTCACGAAAATTTGATACCCTCAAAATTCGATATCCGGACAATTAAATAGTAATCTACAGTTTCTAATGGTGTCCATGGGAGCAGATGGTAGTTCACCTGTTTCTGCCATCTCAGAATCAGTGTTCCCTCTAAGCTGCGCGGCTGCGCGGCCGCGCAGTACTTTCAAATGTGCCGCGCAGACATTTTCTGACCCCGCGCACAGATTATCAGAACGTCGGGCTAGCCTGATCCACAAGAAAAAATGTGGCCACTGGTTTGAATTAAGCGACATTTTTAGTGCCTGTTTTGTTAAACGAACAGTCTTTGTGTTTTGGGGTATAAATATTGACTGGAGGGAGGGGGGTGACCTCGGTTGTCATAGCACAGGTCTAGTTTATGACTTAACTCTCACCTGAGCGGGGCTGTGTGACACTCCCATTGCTTGATTTAATGGTTTACCCCAAAACTGACCGTAGCTGATATCTAATACCTGCATTGTATTGTGAATTGAAGCTGACCCTGCAAGTTTTTTTAATCGTCGCTTCCCCCCCCCCCCCCTCCCCCTCATCTTGAAACTTTGACGATTAAGCCAAGTCAGATGCGAGTTTTACGTTACTTAAGGTGGATGTGTTTTTGCTATGTTTGGTTTAAAGATTTATATACTATATATCCGATTCTTGGGATTATTACGTGCATGTGGATCGAAATGTTTTAGTACGCACACACTGCTTTGGTAAATCAGAAATAAATGTCCACAACTGTGTGCTATTTGAAAATGTTGGGGAAAAATGTGTGTAACAAGCAGTACAACAATGTGGCACCAAAAAAAAAAGCGATAGATTCGTTTAAACTGGAATGGCTCAAAGTTAAAGTAACAACCGATACGCCAGATCAAAGAATGTTTCGGTTGAATTAGAAAGCATCTACAAATATTCCGATGAGATTGGACTGAAGTGTAAGTTCTGTGCTGCTACTACTTGTAACAAAACCAACAAGAGCAACGAATTGGTCACAGGAAAGCTCTGGGAATCATGGGCGCTTGATTACTGTAAACGTCATTTATTGTCTCGTGTTTACGTAGGAAATGTTGCGATTTCGTACAACAGCTCACATGGAACTGACCTTAAACGTCTGCTGGTTGAAACTTACACTGAACGAGGAGAACTGATTGAGCAAAACTAGCGCCAGCGGTCAAACGAGGTTCAAGTTCGAATCCTAACGGATAATGTTCTTCTTACCATAAGGATGAACGCCTCGATGCTGTCGGTACAACTGATTCATAACCACCTGGGGAAGTATGTTTCTATACCAGACGGTTGGCGAAGTAAGAATTACGCCTTTGAGTTTGTTCAAGTAATCAACGAGGTTGTTGTAAAGAACATACTGACAGAACTTCGAGCAGCATCATTCCACACGCTTATAGTTGATGAAAGTACTGACATAACAGTACATAAAATGCTAATCCTTTATTTTAAATTTCGTCCAGTCAATTCTGTATTCTACAAAATCGTATTTAGTGGAATAACTCAGCTCTGAAAACAGCCGTAATAAAGCACTACACTGAACATTAAAGCCAAGAAAAGTGTGAGTTAAACGAAAGAATCGACACAAGGCAAACCACACAGTACATACAATCAGTCTGCGACCATTTAAATGTTAGGTTTTCAGGAGATGAACTGCAGTTTTGGATATCTTATTTTATTCTACAGGTTTAAAAAAATGCATTTGCGTTTGGCGTCAAAGATATCAAACAACTGTGAGTAAAGTACAAAGACCGGTTACGTACAACAAATGATCAGTTAATTACCACCCAATACAACGACTCCAAATTTCGATAAAGTGAAAAAACTCAAATCTGTTTCTGTAAATTATATGTCTGAATATGCAAGATTTGTCAAAACAAAGAACAATTTAGCTCACTTGCAAAGTTAAGTGACATTATTGTACCTTCCAAGCATGCAGTGCTGTTTACGAACAAGGTTTTAGCCTTATTAACATAATAAAAGTGCAAGCACGAAATAGACTTGAAGACATTTGGAGAATCTAATGCAAATTAAATTATATCTCAATGCTGGAGAGGATGTGGATTTAAACAAAGCATATAAGGTGTGGAAGCAATGCAAGGTTAGACGCAAGAAATTGCAATAAATGCCCCTGAAAGGTTAGCTAATATTTGTTTTTAAGTCCGCTTTATTAAATGTTGCATATGTTAAACTATTGTGTTTGTATTACCGTTATGGTATTAGCATTATTACCATAAGCCTGTCTTACTTAACACAGTAAGTCGGCCATATAACTTGTTGTCTAAGTACAACTCTGAAAGTTTTTATTATTTATTTTTTATTTTGATGGTATTCGTATCTCCATTTAATTGCATACGTTCCATTAGTCACACATATTATTCTATTAATTTATCAAAATGCATGCCTTCATTACTCTGCTTAATTGCAAGCCTAAACATACATATAAACTGGCCCTCGTCATTTTTAGCACCGCGCACACAACATATTTTTTGCACACACACTCTTGGTCCTTAGAGGGAACATTGCTCAGAATATGAAGGAATTGTGATGTCAGCACTATGCCCAACTGACTTACGTTAACGTGAATCAGGTACTCATTAGAGCTGGGTCGACTCGGGGAATTAATTTCCGGCCAGAAACTATCAGACGACTATTAAAGAAGGTGTACCCAGGCTTCTACCGATCCCAGGTCCTTACATAACATTTATAATTTACATAGAACTTTGTACTGGAACTTTACATAGAATTGTGTAGTTTTGGCGTACATCGGTTTGTTAACAAGTTGTTTTCTATCAAGGACTATCACGACCCCCATCAGGACCCCATCACGACCCCCATTACGACCCTCATTAGGACCCCCATTACGACCCTCATTAGGACGCCCATTAGGACCCTCATCAAGACCCCCATCACGAGCCCCATTAGGACCCTCATCAGGACCCCATAACAACCCAATGACAACCCATCATGATCCCCATCACGAAACATCATGGAATGAGCATTTATCAACATAAGCGAAAATGTAAAACCTATTCACCCGATACATCTACTAGATAAATAAAACAACATTAAAGTATTTCTCGTTGTAAAAAAAAGATAATTAATGAACAGCTTTTATTAATTAATTTACTTTTTCTTCCGAAAAACCCATCAGTAGTAATACGCACCACAGTGACGTCACAAGACTTGACCCCAGGTTAAGCTACTAATTCGTTTCGTAAAAAATAATAAAACCTCCGGCATGATTTTTATAAGCGAACAGCATGCGCAGTGTGTGGAGAGTCGTAGTTTTATAGTGGATGTGTTTCAAGGGCTGAGACTGGCCACGTTTGAAATGTTTTTATCATCAACTTGCATTTATTTTAATTACATTTGAAAGTGTACAGTCGAACAACAGCCCGCTGTTTGTGTTAGAAGCTGTTTTAGTGCGTACTAGCTGAGGTTTGGTCCGCTTCGGTGGGCCACCGAATTTTGTTTATATCAGGGCCACCGAATTTAACTGGTTTTGACCCACATATGTTAGTTGGCCACCCAATTCAGCCTGTCTCAACCCAATACAATATGTCTCATCTCAACCCAATACAGCCTGTCTAAACCCTATTCAGCCTGTCTCAACCCAATACAACCTTTCTCAACCCAATACAGCCTGTCTCAACCCAATACAACCTGTCTCAACCCAATACAACCTGTTTCAACCCAATACAACCTGTCTCAACCTGTCTCAACCTGTCTCAACCCGTCTCAACCTAATACAACCCGTCTCAACCTATTATAACCCGTCTCAACCTATTATAACCCGTCTCAACCCGTCTCAACCCAATACAGCCTGTCTCAACCCATACCTCCAGCATCCAGTGCACCTAATACATGTCTCTTATTACTTAAACATTCAAATCGCCATCCAACGATTTCACGTTTCCTAATATAATTACATTGTTTCGTTGCTTTCCTCTTGAATAATATCTTTAAATAGCCACAATTTTTATAAACCTTTTTATTTCAAAACCGTATTTAGCTACGGACCATCAAAGATGGCCACGCTAACGTCGAGGGATCGAATCCTGACAAGAAATAGAGCAGTAAAGACATAATTAGAAATATTAATAGAAAGGTTAGACGAGTCTAATGGTGAAACCCTATCTCACTTGCCTGAGGTAGTTACTGCCGGTCACACATCAACGACTCGCATTACTCTCCAATTACCTGTTTGATCAGGGTATATTGATTATTTCATTGACCTTAATTACTTCTAATCCACACGTTTAATTTCTGTGGTGGCGGATATCAGATATTTCTATGTAGGTATCAGATATTTCTATACAGGTATCAGATATTTATGTAATGGCATCAGATATTTCTCTAGGGCCACCAGATATTTCTGTAAGGGCACCAGCAGTTGGACACTAAATATTTCTATAGAGTTATCAAATATTTCTCTAGGGGCACCATAATTTTTTTAGGGGCACCAGATATTTCTGCTTGGGCATACACGATATTCTTCATGATGTTAGTTTTATGATATTTAGAATGATGTATAATACGTTTTCCGTGATATCCAAATGATGTTCCTAAAGATGTAAAAACTCACAATCAATTCTGGATGTTTTTAATTATCACAGTTGTCTAGAGAAAACCTTTTATCATTAACAGATCGCATTTTTTAAACGAGGGTTTCTTTTGTTTAAAATTTAGGGCACAGAAAACATAATAAAACACTAAGTTGTGCGTACGACGACTGACGCGCAAAAAAAAAGTAAATGATGAATACTCTCTCAGCGTATTGGAGAAGTAAACAAAGAATCCTCCCTTTTGTGTCGTCATGTTTGGGACCATGATTGGTGGTGTAGGCTAGCCTCGACCATCAGGCCAAGCACAAGTGGGTTTACATCATCGGAAATCTAGCACAACAGGATGTGACGTCATGTTGTCTATAATACTTGACGTCACATTATAAACGGTAAAACGCGTCAAATTTATTGGAGCACAGATAGTAAAAAAAAAATGTATGTCAATAGATTTTTTTAATACGTCGTTAATCAATACACTGAATCCACATAGTTTTCTTGGTTCAAAGTTGACATTAGCGACCAATGGTTACACGTTTTACAAGTCCGTGTTTAGTGTTTACGTCGGCGACCGCCATGTGTTGGCATGTAACTAGGTACGCTGGGAAGATCGGGTGTGTTTACAATCCGGCGAGAACATTCGATACCCACGGCCCTTCCGTTACCACCAACACACACCACAACAACACCGCGACCGCTGTTTGTGAATGAAACCCCTCGGTGGTGCCGGCAGCCCCAGACACCCAGGTAAACAAGACAGGTGAGACGGCGTCCAAGAACCGTTCCTTGACCTTCCATTCATGCCAGACTTCATTAAACACCAGACCAATAACGGGATTATCGATCTATTGATCAGATCAGATCAGATACGAGAGTTCGAATGTGCATGAAAGAATTGGCTACAAATTAAGGTTAAGTGCTCGATTGATCTTGTACAAAAGTTTCTATACACCTCAACTCTACGGAGACAGGGACCTAATCCACACCAGTCGTTAAGGGACATAACTTTGTGAAGTGTACCAGCAGTAAAGTTCGATCAATTAATCTATCGTACAATAACAGACATAGATTCAAGTGTAAAGAAAATGTCTGTCGAGCTCTGAATAGGGCAACCGCCGAGCTAGAAGTGTACTTATACATCGCTTGAATTAATGCATGTACTGCAGCAACTAAGCAGGCACTTTGCTAGTTAACAACAAGTTATTTCACCTGGTACTCTTACAGCGGAGTTGCTGTAGTTACGTCTAGTTGTACCTGATGGAAAGTATTTAGACACGTCTGTGCCATCTCAAAAAATGATTTATTCGTAAACACGCATTCACTTTGATTTCTATTTTGCATTCTATGACATTTATTTTAGAACATGCCCAACCCCCCCCCCCCCCCACACACACACACATGGTAACGTTTACAGGACGTCAATCCCTGTTGTTGTTTTTTTCGCTTTTGATGGATTATGATTGTGCCATCCAGCAGAACTGCCATCTCCAATATTAATATTTCAAACCACCGCCGTAGCACCTCTGAAATTATCTGATTGATTAGCTTTAGTTTTATATTAGCCACACGCTAATTCGCTTGGTGGTGCTCTCAAGTTCAGAAATGTTGTCAAACTTTCAAAGTTGATTAGAAAATTTGAAGGATGTTTAAACATGAAAAAAAAATGAAGTCAATCCCTTCAGATCTAAAGCCCTGAATTAAATAAAACAATTTTCTTTGATCTAAGTTTTTAAAAATTGACAGTTTTAGTTTGAGCTAAGTGGAATCAAAGAAAATTTCACGGGTATTTTAGGTAGCAGAAATATTTTCCCCCAACCAAACGTAACAATATCTATTCTCGTTTCCGTTGAACACTAGGACATCCACTGACCACTAGGACATCCACTGACCACTAGGACATCCACTGACCACTAGGACATTCACTGACCACTAGGACATTCACTGACCACTAGGACATTCACTGACCACTAGGACATTCACTGACCACTAGGACATTCACTGACCACTAGGACATTCACTGACCACTAGGACATTCACTGACCACTAGGACATTCACTGACCACTAGGACATTCACTGACCACTAGGACATTCACTGACCACTAGGACATTCACTGACCACTAGGACATTCACTGACCACTAGGACATTCACTGACCACTAGGACATTCACTGACCACTAGGACATTCACTGACCACTAGGACATTCACTGACCACTAGGACATTCACTGACCACTAGGACATTCACTGACCACTAGGACATTCACTGACCACTAGGACATTCACTGACCACTAGGACATTCACTGACCACTAGGACATTCACTGACCACTAGGACATTCACTGACCACTAGGACATTCACTGACCACTAGGACATTCACTGACCACTAGGACATTCACCGACCACTAGGACATTCACTGACCACTAGGACATTCACCGACCACTAGGACATTCACTGACCACTAGGACATTCACTGACCACTAGGACATTTACTGACCACTAGGACATTCACTGACCACTAGGACATTTACTGACCACTAGGACATTCACTGACCACTAGGACATTCACTGACCACTAGGACATTCACTGACCACTAGGACATTCACTGACCACTAGGACATACTGACCACGGGGAGCTACTGTAAATAAACATGCTCTACCTTTAAAACAGCTGTGTGTGCTGTATAGTTCACACGTGAACGTCGATAGTACTTTTCTGTAGAATATTTGTCTTAACATCACCACCCCCTCCCAACAACCTCTATATCACTCCCCCCCCCAACAGCCTTTATATCACTCCCCAAACAACCTCTATATCCCACCGTCCAACAATCGCTATATCACCCCCACCCAACAATTTATATATCCCCTAACAAACTCTATATCACCCCACCCCCAACAAACTCTATATCACCCCACCCCCAACAACCTCTGTACCACCCCCCCTCCCCTCTGATCCCAGTAACCCAGTACCTTACCTGTCTCACAATAAACATTTTTTAAAAACCTGCAGATGTTACAACCACCCAACTGTTACAACCACCCAAACAAACACCCAAATGTTACAACCACCCAAACAACCACCCAACTGTTACAACCACCCAATAGTTACAACCACCCAAACAACCACCCAACTGTTACAACCACCCAACTGTTACAACCACCCAAACAACCACCCCACTGTTACAACCACCCAACTGTTACAACCACCCAAACAACCACCCCACTGTTACAACCACCCAAACAAACACCCAACTGTTACAACCACCCAACAGTTACAACCACCCAAACAACCACCCAACTGTTACAACCACCCAACTGTTACAACCACCCAACTGTTACAACCACCCAAACAACCACCCCACTGTTACAACCACCCAAACAACCACCCAAATGTTACAACCACCTAAACAACCACCCAACTGTTACATTAAGTTACAACCACCCAACAGTTATAACCACCCAAACAACCACCCAAACAACCACCCAACTGTTACAACCACCCAAACAACCACCCAACTGTTACAACCACCCAACTGTTACAACCACCCAACTGTTACAACCACCCAAACAACCACCCAACTGCTATAACCACCCAAACAACCACCCAACTGTTACAACCACCCAACTGTTACAACCACCCAAACAACCACCCAACTGCTATAACCACCCAACAGTTACAACCACCCAACTGTTACAACCACCCTAACAACCACCCAACTGCTACAACCACCCAACTGTTATAACCACCCAAACAACCACCCAACTGCTATAACCACCCAAACAACCACCCAACTGTTACAACCACCCAAACAACCACCCAACTGCTATAACCACCCAACTGTTACAACCACCCAAACAACCACCCAACTGTTACAACCACCCAACTGTTACAACCACCCAACTGTTACAACCACCCAACTATTACAACCACCCAACTGTTACAACCACCCAAACAACCACACAAACAACCACCTAACTTTTACAACCACCCAACTGTTACAACCACCCAAACAACCAGCCAACTGTTACAACCACCCAAACAACCACCCAACTGTTACAACCACCCAAACAACAACCCAACTGTTACAAGCACCCAAACAACAACCCAAATGTTACAACCACCCAACTGTTACAACCACCCAAACAACAACCCAACTGTTACAAGCACCCAAACAACAACCCAAATGTTACAACCACCCAACTGTTACAACCACCCAAACAACAACCCAACTGTTACAAGCACCCAAACAACAACCCAAATGTTACAACCACCCAACTGTTACAACCACCCAAACAACCACCCAACTGTTACAACCACCCAAACAAACACCCAAATGTTACAACCACCCAAACAACCACCCAACTTTTACAACCACCCAACTGTTACAACCACCCAACTGTTACAACCACGCAAACAGCCACCCAACTGTTACAACCACCCAAACAACCCCCCAACTTTTACAACCACCCAACTGTTACAACCACCCAACTGTTACAACCACCCAAACAACCACCCCACTGTTACAACCACCCAAACAAACACCCAACTGTTACAACCACCCAACTGTTACAACCACCCAACTGTTACAACCACCCAAACAACCACCCAACTGTTACAACCACCCAAACAAACACCCAACTGTTACAACCACCCAACTGTTACAACCACCCAACTGTTACAACCACCCAAACAACCACCCAACTGTTACAACCACCCAAACAACCACCCAACTGTTACAACCACCCAAACAAACACCCAACTGTTACAACCACCCAACTGTTACAACCACCCAAACAACCACCCAACTGTTACAACCACCCAACTGTTACAACCACCCAAACAACCACCCAACTGTTACAACCACCCAACTGTTACAACCACCCGACTGTTACAACCACCCAACTGTTACACTCACCCAAACAACCACCCAACTGTTACAACCACCCAAACAAACACCCAACTGTTACAAACACCCAACTGTTACAACCACCCAACTGTTACAACCACCCAAACAACCACCCCACTGTTACAACCACCCAAACAAACACCCAACTGTTACAACCACCCAACTGTTACAACCACCCAACTGTTACAACCACCCAAACAACCACCCAACTGTTACAACCACCCAAACAAACACCCAACTGTTACAACCACCCAACTGTTACAACCACCCAAACAACCACCCAACTGTTACAACCACCCAACTGTTACAACCACCCAAACAACCACCCAACTGTTACAACCACCCAACTGTTACAACCACCCAACTGTTACAACCACCCAACTGTTACAACCACCCAAACAACCACCCAACTGTTACAACCACCCAAACAAACACCCAACTGTTACAAACACCCAACTGTTACAACCACCCAACTGTTACAACCACCAAAATAACCACTCGACTGTTACAACCACCCAAACAACCACCCCACTGTTACAACCACCCAACTGTTACAACCACCCAACTGTTACAACCACCCAAACAACCACCCCACTGTTACAACCACCCAACTGTTACAACCACCCAAACAACCACCCAAACAACCACCCCACTGTTACAACCACCCATCTGTTACAACCACCCAAACAACCACCCAACTGCTATAACCACCCAACAGTTACAACCACCCAACTGTTACAACCACCCTAACAACCACCCAACTGCTACAACCACCCAACTGTTATAACCACCCAAACAACCACCCAACTGCTATAACCACCCAAACAACCACCCAACTGTTACAACCACCCAAACAACCACCCAACTGCTATAACCACCCAACTGTTACAACCACCCAAACAACCACCCAACTGTTACAACCACCCAACTGTTACAACCACCCAACTGTTACAACCACCCAACTATTACAACCACCCAACTGTTACAACCACCCAAACAACCACACAAACAACCACCTAACTTTTACAACCACCCAACTGTTACAACCACCCAAACAACCAGCCAACTGTTACAACCACCCAAACAACCACCCAACTGTTACAACCACCCAAACAACAACCCAACTGTTACAAGTACCCAAACAACAACCCAAATGTTACAACCACCCAACTGTTACAACCACCCAAACAACAACCCAACTGTTACAAGCACCCAAACAACAACCCAAATGTTACAACCACCCAACTGTTACAACCACCCAAACAACAACCCAACTGTTACAAGCACCCAAACAACAACCCAAATGTTACAACCACCCAACTGTTACAACCACCCAAACAACCACCCAACTGTTACAACCACCCAAACAAACACCCAAATGTTACAACCACCCAAACAACCACCCAACTTTTACAACCACCCAACTGTTACAACCACCCAACTGTTACAACCACGCAAACAGCCACCCAACTGTTACAACCACCCAAACAACCCCCCAACTTTTACAACCACCCAACTGTTACAACCACCCAACTGTTACAACCACCCAACTGTTACAACCACCCCACTGTTACAACCACCCAAACAAACACCCAACTGTTACAACCACCCAACTGTTACAACCACCCAACTGTTACAACCACCCAAACAACCACCCAACTGTTACAACCACCCAAACAAACACCCAACTGTTACAACCACCCAACTGTTACAACCACCCAACTGTTACAACCACCCAAACAACCACCCAACTGTTACAACCACCCAAACAACCACCCAACTGTTACAACCACCCAAACAAACACCCAACTGTTACAACCACCCAACTGTTACAACCACCCAAACAACCACCCAACTGTTACAACCACCCAACTGTTACAACCACCCAAACAACCACCCAACTGTTACAACCACCCAACTGTTACAACCACCCGACTGTTACAACCACCCAACTGTTACACTCACCCAAACAACCACCCAACTGTTACAACCACCCAAACAAACACCCAACTGTTACAAACACCCAACTGTTACAACCACCCAACTGTTACAACCACCCAAACAACCACCCCACTGTTACAACCACCCAACTGTTACAACCACCCAAACAACCACCCAAACAACCACCCCACTGTTACAACCACCCAACTGTTACAACCACCCAAACAACCACCCCACTGTTACAACCACCCAACTGTTACAATCACCCAAACAACCACCCCACTGTTACAACCACCCAAACAAACACCCAACTGTTACAACCACCCAACTGTTACAACCACCCAAACAACAACCCAAATGTTACAACCACCCAAACAACCACCCAACTGTTACAACCACCCAACTGTTACAACCGCCCAACTGGTACAACCACCCAAACAACCACCCAAACAACCCAAATGTTACAACCACCCAAACAACCACCCAACTGTTACAACCGCCCAACTGGTACAACCACCCAAACAACCACCCAACTGTTACAACCACCCAAACAACCACACAAACAACCACCCAACTGTTACAACCACCCAACTGTTACAACCACCCAACTGTTACAGCCGCCCATGGTGGGAACCACTAGCGTAGGAGGAAGGTCAAGCCCCAGATGTTCTCAAGGTCGTACGGTAAAACAAACTTCTGCTTGCCGTTTGCTACAAGTTGTAGATTAAATGACGTCACGACCTGCTGATAAAAGGGCGACTGTATCTGGTGGGATCGGCGTTCATCTGATTGTGGTATCGATACTGGTGGGATCGGCGTACAGCTGATTGTGGTATCGGTACACGTTGGTAAAATGATACTGGCTGGATACTGACCGGTGATACAAGTTGTGATTGATACAAGTTGTGATTGATACAAGTTGTGATTGATACAAGTTGTGATTGATACAAGTTGTGATTGATACAAGTTGTGATTGATACAAGTTGTGATTGATACAAGTTGTGATTGATACAAGTTGTGATTGATACAAGTTGTGATTGATACAAGTTGTGATTGATACAAGTTGTGATTGATACAAGTTGTGATTGATACAAGTTGTGATTGATACAAGTTGTGATTGATACAAGTTGTGATTGATACAAGTTGTGATTGATACAAGTTGTGATTGATAACAAGTTGTGATACAACTTGTATCAGCTGCCAGTCTGAATGATATAAGCTGGACAGTCGATTTTAGAGTGGATAAAAGCTGCTCTACACGGGCCGTGTGTACACTCCAGGTCCACATGGAAGGTACAGTGGCCAGTGTTGGCCATTGTGTACGGGCCACTTTATAAGGCGAGAGGGTGGGATATAGCGGTAGACAATTTAGCCGACCAATGGACACAGTCACCTTAAGCATTTAGCCTGCCTTTGACCACTGTTAGCTTAACCATTTAGCCAACGATTAACCACATTTTGACCCAATCGTCCGCTTACAGTCGGAGGTGGCTTTACAAATGTGTGGGATGGGGAGGGGGGGGGGGGGCGAGGAATGTACTACAGATACGGAGTTGACACATTGTTTTAACTTTTTCAAACAAAACTTTTCACATCAATCCCCTCACTTCCTCCCTCCCTCCCTCCCCTCTCTCACTCTTCCTAGTGACGAGCCTGATCACACACACACGCACACACACACACACACACACTCACACTAACACACACACACGATCTCTCTCTCTCTCACACACACACAATCACACACACACAATCACACACACACACACACCAACCACTCGAGATAAAGCAGGATGGTGTAACCACGCTAACCCAGTGGAAAACATCGCCGCCCGCCTGATTACGAAATACCGTAACACGGAGCCTGAACATGTAGCGTGCTTACAGTAACTAACCGGTATAAAAGGCGATGGGTTTATTTTAAGCCTCCCAGTCGTCTGGCCCGGCTCGGATCGTACGGTTCAAGTCAGTCGCGCTGGATGCACCTAGTGGGTTTTTTTTTTCGTGTACAATAGTCCGGTGGTATTTTTAGACCGAGATCTCATGAACGATAACATTAGTTGAAGGGGAAATAAATTATTGCATTTTAATTTTTTGAATTATAATATTGTACTAGAGATAAACATAAGCTTGGGAAAAACCAAGAGATGTGTTTAAAATTAATGCTATGGTAGATTGACTTTGAGAAAAAAACATGCATGAATCGAACACAATGAAGTTTGGTAATCAAGAAAAAAAAAATTTTGTCGATTAAAATGTTGAAGTTGAATTCTACATAGCAATAAAATGTATGGCAAAGTGTATGGCTAGCTAGGTGGATTGTATGGCTAGCTAGGTGGAGTGTATGGCTAGCTAGGTGGAGTGTGTGGCTAGCTAGGTGGAGTGTATGGCTAGCTAGATGAATTGTATGGCTAGCTAGGTGGAGTGTATGGCTAGCTAGGTGGAGTGTATGGCTAGCTAGGTGGATTGTATGGCTAGCTAGGTGGAGTGTATGGCTAGCTAGGTGAATTGTATGGCTAGCTAGGTGGATTGTATGGCTAGCTAGGTGAATTGTATGGCTAGCTAGGTGGAGTGTGTGGCTAGCAAGGTGAATCGTATGGCTAGCTATATATAGGGGTGGTTGTATGGTGTAATGGTGTTAGTTGGATGTAGAGAGGTGTAGTGGGGTAAGACTGTGCTATGGTGTGATGTGGTGTTATTGGGGTGTTAGTGGGGGTGTTTTTGGGGTGTAGTGGTGTTTGTTGGATGTGATGGCGTTTGTGGGGTGAAGGGGTGTTGGATTTGGTGTGTAGTGGGGTGTAGTGGTGTTTGTGGGTCGTAATTGTGTTTGTTGGATGTAGTTGTATTTTTGGGTTCATTAGTATTAGATTCCTGGTGTAGTGGTGTAGGTGGGATATAGGGGTGTGTTGTAGGGTACAGTGGTGTTTATGGGATGAAGGGGTGTTAAATTTAGGGTGAAGGAGTGTATGTGGGATGTAGTGGTGTTTGTGGGGTGTAATGGTGTTCGTAGAAAAATCAGCGATCAATCAAAAGGAGACCCGAAGAAAATCAGGAAAAATGAAAAAGATAAAATTATTGGACAGAGTTGGGTAGGAATTTAAAAAAACACAGCAAATGACA
This sequence comes from Physella acuta, assembly GCF_028476545.2. Lineage (NCBI taxonomy): Eukaryota > Metazoa > Mollusca > Gastropoda > Physidae > Physella > Physella acuta. Next base: position 204,963 of record NW_026732487.1, read on the forward strand.
GATAAGCATGGATGTATGTTGTAGTCTATGTCCCACTGTGATGTGTAAAGAAGAATCAGAGTTAGTTGTCTTCAGGTGTAGTTGTCTCAGTGAGGTGTTAGCGGAGTGGAGTGGAGTCAGTTGTTGTCCGTAAATGACGTCATGTGTATGAAGATGTTTACCTCCCCTCCCCATCCTGATGAAAACTCACATCAATAAACTTAAAATCTAAATTCATCATGTCATGCTGATCAAAACCGTTATTTTTGTATACACAGGTGAGAAATGTAATATTCATTTAAAAAGTTAAGAATGAATCAGCGACGGGGATTAGATGAGGGGGTGGGGGGGGGGGTGGGGGGGGGGGGGGGGTTAGAGAGATTGATTTCGAAAACGAATGTCTTGTCCAAATAAAATTGAGCATTAATTCTAAAGAAACTTGATTTCTAGCGAGAAAATTAAAAAAAACCATTTGTGCTAGACTTGTAGAATACACGACAAGAAGCTGTTATACCATTCCAGCAGAATTATCTCAGGTGACCTTGAAATATGCAAAGTTAATGTCATGGTGACATTGATGCCAGTCTAACCCCGCCATTACCACATTTTTTGCTGCAGCAGCAACGGCCGCTAAGTGATTAGAGTAAATAATTAATTGTCACTAATCAGACGTCACAGCTGACCTGCACTGACTTGTGTATCACGTGATAAACCCAACCTTTAGCGTCACCGCCGCTTTACGCTTATTGCATGTCTTTAAGCTTTAATAAGCATTAAATGTTGCTAGCATATAGTTTTTAATTAGCAATCACGATAATTATTCGCCACGTCAAAACACCAGCTTCGCAAGGCTGAAACCATCAACAAACCCACCTAAAAATATTGCCCTTACTTTTCTAGTTCCCAAAGGGAGGTAACTCAACTAAGGGAGACAATTCTTCACGCGCGACTAGTTTCATGTGCAACCATGCGTGTCAGTGGACCTGACGATATCAATAATGTGTTGATTTATATTGCCAGATTTTTATTTATTGATTAATAAATAACTGTCATCACAAGTTTCTCACCCGCATTAACGGCGCCCCAATAAATAATTTCGTAGTATATGCTGAAACCCATGGGTTTTTAAGGGGAAAAAATAATGATAAAATCCTGTTGTTACTAAAATTTCTCTGTATCCCTTTTCTTTTGTTTACAACCCTCAATTTTTGAAAATGTTTGAATTATTTTACAGACTTACGCACACACACATTTGTATATGCCCTATGCTGATGTATTTATATATATATATATTTCTATTTAAAAATAAAAGTACTAAAAAAAAAAGCTACAAGCCAACAGTGACAACCAAAAACTCCCCTTTTAAAGTTGACATCCGCAGGTAGTAAAAGAAGTTCGAGTATGCCTAAAAACGATGGTGCACTGACTGGTGCACTGAATGCAACATCTACCATGATTAGTAGGAAATGTTCTCATGTGATTTCTGCGTCTATCGGTGAGTGTACTTCGAGGATCCTCTAGTCTATATCATACCTTAAGCACATGGTCAATGCTTAAACCTTTATGGTAATGATGTCTTTGTTTATCTCTTTGTTACGGAGGTGCTTGGACATAGATGTGAGGGTACTCAGGGCAGAGATGTGAGGGTAGTCAGGGCAGAGATGTGAGGGTACACAGGGCAGAGATGTGAGGGTACACAGGGCAGAGATGTGAGGGTAGTCAGGGCAGAGATGTGAGGGTAGTCAGGGCAGAGATGTGAGGGTACACAGGGCAGAGATGTGAGGGTACACAGGGCAGAGTGGTGTGAGGAGAGTCAGGGCAGAGATGTGAGGGTAGTCAGGGCAGAGATGTGAGGGTAGTCAGGGCAGAGATGTGAGGGTACATAGGGCAGAGATGTGAGGGTACATAGGGCAGAGATGTGAGGGTAGTCAGGGCAGAGATGTTAGGGTACACAGGGCAGAGATGTGAGTGTAGCTAGGGCAGAGATGTGAGGGTACTCAGGGCAGAGATGTGAGGGTAGTCAGGGCAGAGATGTGAGGGTACTCAGGGCAGAGATGTGAGGGTACATAGGGCAGAGATGTGAGGGTACATAGGGCAGAGATGTGAGGGTACACAGGGCAGAGATGTGAGGGTACATAGGGCAGAGATGTGAGGGTAGTCAGGGCAGAGATGTGAGGGTAGTCAGGGCAGAGATGTGAGGGTACACAGGGCAGAGATGTGAGGGTAGTCAGGGCAGATATGTGAGGGTACATAGGGCAGAGATGTGAGGGTAGTCAGGGCAGAGATGTGAGGGTAGTCAGGGCAGAGATGTGAGGGTAGTCAGGGCAGAGATGTGAGGGTACTCAGGGCAGAGATGTGAGGGTACACAGGGCAGAGATGTGAGGGTACTCAGGGCAGAGTGGTGTGAGGGTAGTCAGGGCAGAGATGTGAGGGTAGTCAGGGCAGAGATGTGAGGGTAGTCAGGGCAGAGATGTGAGGGTACATAGGGCAGAGATGTGAGGTACACAGGGCAGAGATGTGAGGGTACTCAGGGCAGAGATGTGAGGGTAGTCAGGGCAGAGATGTGAGGGTACACAGGGCAGAGATGTGAGGGTACACAGGGTAGAGATGTGAGGGTACTCAGGGCAGAGATGTGAGGGTACTCAGGGCAGAGATGTGAGGGTACACAGGGCAGAGATGTGAGGGTAGTTAGGGCAGAGATGTGAGGGTAGTCAGGGCAGAGATGTGAGGGTAGTCAGGGCAGAGATGTGAGGGTACACAGGGCAGAGATGTGAGGGTACTCAGGGCAGAGATGTGAGGGTACACAGGGCAGAGATGTGAGGGTAGTCAGGGCAGAGATGTGAGGGTAGTCAGGGCAGAGATGTGAGGGTACACAGGGCAGAGATGTGAGGGTACTCAGGGCAGAGATGTGAGGGTACACAGGGCAGAGATGTGAGGGTAGTCAGGGCAGAGGTCTGAGGGTAGTCAGGGCAGAGATGTGAGGGTAGTCAGGGCAGAGATGTGAGGGTAGTCAGGGCAGAGATGTGAGGGTAGTCAGGGCAGAGATGTGAGGGTACACAGGGCAGAGATGTGAGGGTAGGCAGGGCAGAGATGTGAGGGTACTCAGGGCAGAGATGTGAGGGTACTCAGGGCAGAGATGTGAGGGTAGTCAGGGCAGAGATGTGAGGGTAGTCAGGGCAGAGATGTGAGGGTACACAGGGCAGAGATGTGAGGGTAGTCAGGGCAGAGATGTGAGGGTAGTCAGGGCAGAGATGTGAGGGTACATAGGGCAGAGATGTGAGGGTACACAGGGCAGAGATGTGAGGGTAGTCAAGGCAGAGATGTGAGGGTAGTCAGGGCAGAGATGTGAGGGTAGTCAGGGCAGAGATGTGAGGGTAGTCAGGGCAGAGATGTGAGGGTAGTCAGGGCATAGATGTGAGGGTACACAGGGCAGAGATGTGAGGGTACACAGGGCAGATATGTGAGGGTAGTCAGGGCAGAGATGTGAGGGTACACAGGGCAGAGATGTTAGGGTAGGCAGGGCAGAGATGTGAGGGTACACAGGGCAGAGATGTGAGGGTAGGCAGGGCAGAGATGTGAGGGTACACAGGGCAGAGATGTGAGGTAGTCTGGGCAGAGATGTGAGGTTGGGCAGAGATGTGAGGGTACACAGGGCAGAGATGTGAGGGTAGTCAGGGCAGAGATGTGAGGGTACACAGGGCAGAGATGTGAGGGTAGGCAGGGCAGAGATGTTAGGGTAGGCAGGGCAGAGATGTGTGACGGTAGTCAGGGCAGAGATGTGAGGGTAGTCAGGGCAGAGATGTGAGGGTACACAGGGCAGAGATGTGAGGGTAGATGGCAGAGATGTGAGGGTAGTCAGGGCAGAGATGTGAGGGTACTCAGGGCAGAGATGTAAGGGTACACACGGCAGAGATGTGAGGGTACACACGGCAGAGAAGTGAGGGTACACAGGGCAGAGATGTGAGGGTAGTCAGGGCAGAGATGTGAGGGTACATAGGGCAGAGATGTGAGGGTACACAGGGCAGAGATGTGAGGGTAGTCAAGGCAGAGATGTGAGGGTAGTCAGGGCAGAGATGTGAGGGTAGTCAGGGCAGAGATGTGAGGGTACTCAGGGCAGAGATGTGAGGGTACACAGGGCAGAGATGTGAGGGTACACAGGGCAGAGATGTGAGGTAGTCTGGGCAGAGATGTGAGGGTAGTCAGGGCAGAGATGTGAGGGTACATAGGGCAGAGATGTGAGGGTACACAGGGCAGAGATGTGAGGGTAGTCAAGGCAGAGATGTGAGGGTAGTCAGGGCAGAGATGTGAGGGTACATAGGGCAGAGATGTGAGGGTACACAGGGCAGAGATGTGAGGGTAGTCAAGGCAGAGATGTGAGGGTAGTCAGGGCAGAGATGTGAGGGTAGTCAGGGCAGAGATGTGAGGGTACACAGGGCAGAGATGTGAGGGTACTCAGGGCAGAGATGTGAGGGTACACAGGGCAGAGATGTGAGGGTAGTCAGGGCAGAGGTCTGAGGGTAGTCAGGGCAGAGATGTGAGGGTAGTCAGGGCAGAGATGTGAGGGTAGTCAGGGCAGAGATGTGAGGGTAGTCAGGGCAGAGATGTGAGGGTACACAGGGCAGAGATGTGAGGGTAGGCAGGGCAGAGATGTGAGGGTACTCAGGGCAGAGATGTGAGGGTACTCAGGGCAGAGATGTGAGGGTAGTCAGGGCAGAGATGTGAGGGTAGTCAGGGCAGAGATGTGAGGGTACACAGGGCAGAGATGTGAGGGTAGTCAGGGCAGAGATGTGAGGGTAGTCAGGGCAGAGATGTGAGGGTAGTCAGGGCAGAGATGTGAGGGTACACAGGGCAGAGATGTGAGGGTACACAGGGCAGAGATGTGAGGGTAGTCAGGGCAGAGATGTGAGGGTAGTCAGGGCAGAGATGTGAGGGTAGTCAGGGCAGAGATGTGAGGTAGTCTGGGCAGAGATGTGAGGTTGGGCAGAGATGTGAGGGTACACAGGGCAGAGATGTGAGGGTAGTCAGGGCAGAGATGTGAGGGTACACAGGGCAGAGATGTGAGGGTAGGCAGGGCAGAGATGTTAGGGTAGGCAGGGCAGAGATGTGTGACGGTAGTCAGGGCAGAGATGTGAGGGTAGTCAGGGCAGAGATGTGAGGGTACACAGGGCAGAGATGTGAGGGTAGATGGCAGAGATGTGAGGGTAGTCAGGGCAGAGATGTGAGGGTACTCAGGGCAGAGATGTAAGGGTACACACGGCAGAGATGTGAGGGTACACACGGCAGAGATGTGAGGGTACACAGGGCAGAGATGTGAGGGTAGTCAGGGCAGAGATGTGAGGGTACATAGGGCAGAGATGTGAGGGTACACAGGGCAGAGATGTGAGGGTAGTCAAGGCAGAGATGTGAGGGTAGTCAGGGCAGAGATGTGAGGGTAGTCAGGGCAGAGATGTGAGGGTACTCAGGGCAGAGATGTGAGGGTACACAGGGCAGAGATGTGAGGGTACACAGGGCAGAGATGTGAGGTAGTCTGGGCAGAGATGTGAGGGTAGTCAGGGCAGAGATGTGAGGGTACATAGGGCAGAGATGTGAGGGTACACAGGGCAGAGATGTGAGGGTAGTCAAGGCAGAGATGTGAGGGTAGTCAGGGCAGAGATGTGAGGGTACATAGGGCAGAGATGTGAGGGTACACAGGGCAGAGATGTGAGGGTAGTCAAGGCAGAGATGTGAGGGTAGTCAGGGCAGAGATGTGAGGGTACATAGGGCAGAGATGTGAGGGTACACAGGGCAGAGATGTGAGGGTAGTCAAGGCAGAGATGTGAGGGTACTCAGGGCAGAGATGTGAGGGTACACAGGGCAGAGTGGTGTGAGGGTAGTCAGGGCAGAGATGTGAGGGTAGTCAAGGCAGAGATGTGAGGGTAGTCAGGGCAGAGATGTGAGGGTAGTCAGGGCAGAGATGTGAGGGTACATAGGTCAGAGATGTGAGGGTACATAGGGCAGAGATGTGAGGGTACACAGGGCAGAGATGTGAGGGTAGTCAGGGCAGAGATGTGAGGGTACACAGGGCAGAGATGTGAGTGTAGTCAGGGCAGAGATGTGAGGGTACACAGGGCAGAGATGTGAGGGTAGTCAAGGCAGAGGTGTGAGGGTAGTCAGGGCAGAGATGTGAGGGTAGTCAAGGCAGAGATGTGAGGGTAGTCAGGGCAGAGATTTGAGGGTAGTCAGGGCAGAGATGTGAGGGTAGTCAGGGCAGAGGTGTGAGGGTAGTCAGGGCAGAGATGTGAGGGTAGTCAAGGCAGAGATGTGAGGGTAGTCAGGGCAGAGATGTGAGGGTAGTCAGGGCAGAGATGTGAGGGTACATAGGGCAGAGATGTGAGGGTACATAGTGCAGAGATGTGAGGGTACACAGGGCAGAGATGTGAGGGTAGTCAGGGCAGAGATGTGAGGGTACACAGGGCAGAGATGTGAGGGTACATAGGGCAGAGATGTGAGGGTACACAGGGAAGAGATGTGAGGGTATACAGGGCAGAGATGTGAGGGTAGTCAGGGCAGAGATGTGAGGGTAGTCAGGGCAGAGATGTGAGGGTACACAGGGCAGAGATGTGAGGGTACATAGGGCAGAGATGTGATGGTACACAGGGCAGAGATGTGAGGGTACACAGGGCAGAGATGTGAGGGTAGTCAGGGCAGAGATGTGAGGGTAGTCAGGGCAGAGATGTGAGGGTACACAGGGCAGAGATGTGAGGGTACACAGGGCAGAGATGTTAAAGAAAAGGGCAGAGAAAGAAGTAAGGGGAGAGGGGACATGAGAGTAGCAGAGCAGAAAAGGAGTCACAGTGTTTTGTCGACTCAGTCCAATCAAGGAGTCACTGTGTCGACTCCATCCAGTGAATAATATTCTGACTGCCTGTATGACGACCTGACCACGTGATGCAGTCGCACGAGCCACTAATCAGAGCTGTCACTAATTAGCCTCTCATGGAACCACTACAGCCAAGCTCAACTCGTTAAAACCCTGGCAAGTGACTCACTCCAAGTGACACAAAACCAAACCATTCAATCGGGCAACTTATATATCAATCATTTAGATGATATGCCAGATTTTTCAGCATCTCCATCTGATTTTTTAAAATGGCTTTTTAAAAAAAAATCACAACATAGTCTTTGGGTGCCGAACAGTAAAAAACCAGTTGAGATATTGTTAAAATTAGCCCTGGTAAAAAAAAAAAAAAAACGAGCCAAAATAATATTCCGATTGACCAGTTGTATCAAGTACTAGGCCTTTTGTATCTTCTCTACACAGCGAAATGTGTGTACGAATGGTGCTCTTCAAACGCCGAATGCAATGAGTGAGAGTTAAACATGCGCGTGCAATTAGATCAGGTACGGGGGTGGGGGGAGGTATGGTTAAACCATCGGGGTAAATTAATTAGAAACCAGAGTAAAGTAAATTATTTAGCAACACATTGCAACTTGACATTTAGTGTACAGTAATGTTCTCATGTCTACCCTTTTTATCTCCCTTGGGGCTTAGAAGTGATTATCGATCTGTAATCCAAATCTTGGTTGAAACGATATGTGAAATATTTTAAGTGGGTTTGTTAATCCACTGCACAATGGTGAGGTTAATCCACTGCACAATGGTGAGGTTAATCCAATTCGCTATAGTGAGGTTAATCCACTACATTATGTTAACTTTGTTTAGTCGAAATAAGACATGAGAACTCTCAAGAGATGCGTGAATGTTTTTAATGAACATTCGTGAATAAATAATCTGACCCCTCCCCCTCCCCTTTAGACCACCCCCCCTCCTCATACCCTGACTCCTGACTGAGGTGTTAACATCTGACGCCAGTGAAGACGCCTGTAGAAAATTATCATCACCAACACCTGTAGGACACTCGGGGCGCTCTTGGCCCCCACTCAACTCGCTGCCTCGTTCTGGTGCCTCTTCTCACGAGAGACCATCTCAACATCTAGGTCAAGGAAACTTCAAACTTCTAGAATATTCGACCGACATACATTTTATTAACGACCTACATTTACAGTGCGTACTTGGGTAGGTTTTTTAAAACTTTGATTTAGGGCAACTATTTCAGCGGGCTCTGAAATAATCTCACTTCTAAATACGTTTGTTTGGTCGGTTTATTTAGGTCAGTCCTAACAACGAAACTTGACATTTTCTATCGTACCAAGACCGCGAACGCTGTTCAAAGAAAAATGATTAGACCTCGAGATCAGAAGATGTTTTTATGGGTAGTGAGAGTAAACAGTCTCAACCATTGAATACACTCCAGCCGTCTCAGTTCTGCTGGTCTGCACTTACTTGCACCTAAGCAAACACCGAGAAACTGCGCTTTTATGTGCCGTAGTTGGGTTGGCAGTAGCCGTGTTTGTCCTTTAGTACTGGCTGCCTGTTTTATTACCTGTAGAGGTCACGCGTTTGATCCGTTTGTGTCAAGCTGTATAAAAACCTTCTCGTAAAATTAATAATTAAATTTCAATGTTTTTTAAAGATGTTTTCGAATATCCATATTAATTCTTTATATATCCATATTTGTCTTTATCTGTTTATTCCTGAAATGCCCATGTCCACGTTTGCATGTCCATATTTGTATCTGAAATGTCCATATTTGTATCTGAAAAGACCATATTTGTATCTGAAAAGACCATATTTGTATCTAAAATGTCCATATTTGTATCTGAAATGTCCATATTTGTATCTGAAATGTCTATATTTGTATCTGAAATGTCCATATTTGTATCTGAAATGTCCATATTTGTATCTGAAATGTCCATATTTGTATCTGAAATGTCCATATTTGTATCTGAAATGTCTATATTTGTATCTGAAATGTCCATATTTGTATCTGAAATGTCCATATTTGTATCTGAAATGTCCATATTTGTATCTGAAATGTCCATATTTGTATCTGAAATGTCTATATTTGTATCTGAAATGTCCATATTTGTATCTGAAATGTCCATATTTGTATCTGAAATGTCCATATTTGTATCTGAAATGTCCATGCTTGTATAAACAATGACCAGGTTTGTATCAAAAATTAAATGTCCATCTCCGAAGTGACCAGACATCGAACCATGACGTCAGTGAGGCGACATCCAACTACCGAGCTGCTTGTGACGTCACGCCCTAGATAAGACATTCGGCAGTTTGAGGATCTCGGTCCTGTTTCTTAGAATGTTCTATGCAGTTTAATCAAACAACCCCCCCCCTCCCCCCATGGAACAGGATAAGTGATTGGTTGCTAATACACTCGGTATTTTTCGGTTGCTTGTCACATGATGACCGTAGTGTAACTATACTATAGCTGTTATAGTAACAAGTTTTGTTTACATTTCGTGGAAATAAAAAAAATCTTCGCTGTTCATTTTTACGGGCTGTGGCGGGTGGTGTTTTATGTCGTAATTTTAGGCCAACTCATAGAGGCTGAATTCTCTGCTGTCGCTACAATTTTAGTATTTTACAAAATGGATGTGTTGGATATTGATCTAGTGGTATCGCTGGTAGGAGCTAGTCGGTATCGAAATGGATCTAGTGGGTATCGATATGAAGCTAGTAGTATTAGAGGTGGAGAGTATCGCGGATAGGCGGGTACTCTAAAGACACAACCGTTTGCGTGATAAACAAAAACATCCCGGAACCATCACAAGTCTATCTCATCTCATTTACTGCTTTAAGAAAATTGTTGATATAAACAAAACACGATTGTACAGCGCTACGTTAAACGATTTATTTCTCCACAGTAGAACAGATTTGACACTAAGAAAAGAAACAATCTTTCGATGGTGATAGATGGATTGGAAAGCTGATGAATTTTTAAATATATTTTTTTTACTTATTGATCATCACCTTGTAATTGTGTGCCCTATAGACATAGGGTCGCCACAGAAAGCTCTTTACTTATATACAGCTAGACATATTGTTTTATTGACACACTCCAGATTATAGATTTTAGTACAACCTTTCGCACAGTATCAAACACTAAAATATTTTTTTAAATTAGAAAAACTAGGAGATGGAAGTAAAAATCATATTTTAATTTAGTTTTCGATATTTGGAATCTCAGAAATATGATAAAACTGTCAGTGGGGTTCTTAATTTTCTCAAAATTCAATATATGGGTTATGTATTTTGTCTACGCTCGAGTTTTTTTCTTTTTTATTCGTCTCTTTCCGTGTATTTTTGTATATTTCCGTGTATTGTTGTATATTTCCGAGTATTTGCCTACATTATACAGTCTGAGCTGAGGACTCCCAAAACTATAACAAAATCATATTGTTATGTCTATTGACGACGACATAAAGGACGTATACATAAACATACTATATATATATATATTTATCGTATGTATGGAAACATTTTACCCCCACCTCTCCCCCCTCGACTAAATCCTGCCAACGCCACTGTATGAAGGACACCAATGGAAGATCATATCTGATGAAATTACCGACCTGGTGCTTCTAGCTGTAAAACTGATATCGGATTTGTCATTTCCACATTTGACGTCTAATTGCATGCACTTAAATCTTCATACAGCAAAAAACACACAAACCAAACAGATGTATTAAATGTTAACAGTCATCAAATGTTAACAGTCGTGAGTCATTTGAAGTGACATTTTTTCCACCAATGAAACAGCGTTGTTTAGATGCCGACGTGACTGGCGATGCGGAGCGTTTATTTGTAACGTGTTTGTTGATTGGCCAGTTCTAGTAGCACGCGCTGTGGCATATTAAAGTTCACCCAGCCAATTAGAGGCCGCCAGCTCATTAAAAGAGGTCGGACGACGATTTGCTGGTGAAGGCTCGCACCACATCGCCAACCACATACGCAACATCAGCTGCAACTTTTTGCTTCCAGTGCGTGGCTCCATCGATTGGGTCGGAACCAGATTTCTGTTGGTGCCGGCCACACAACATTGATTTTTGCACGCGTCACTAACTTGTGCTGACCACACACCATTGATCTTCGCACACGTCACTAACTTGTGCTGACCACACACCATTTATCTTTGCACACGTCACTAACTTGTGCTGACCACACACCATTGATCTTTGCACGCGTCACTAACTTGTGCTGACCACACACCATTGATCTTTGCACGCGTCACTAACTTGTGCTGACCACACACCATTTATCTTTGCACACGTCACTAACTTGTGCTGACCACACACCATTGATCTTTGCACGCGTCACTAACTTGTGCTGACCACACACCATTGATCTTTGCACGCGTCACTAACTTGTGCTGACCACACACCATTGATTTTTGCACGCGTCACTAACTTGTGCTGACCACACACCATTGATCTTTGCACACGTCACTAACTTGTGCTGACCACACACCATTGATCTTTGCACACGTCACTAACTTGTACTGACCACACACCATTGATCTTTGCACACGTCACTAACTTGTGCTGACCACACACCATTGATCTTTGCACACGTCACTAACTTGTACTGACCACACACCATTGATCTTTGCACACGTCACTAACTTGTGCTGACCACACACCATTGATCTTTGCACACGTCACTAACTTGTGCTGACCACACACCATTGATCTTTGCACACGTGACTAACTTTTGCTGACCACACCATTGATCTTTGCACACGTCACTAACTTTTGCTTACCACACCATTGATCTTTGCACACGTCACTAACTTTTGCTGACCACACCATTGATCTTTGCACACGTCACTAACTTTTGCTGACCACACCATTGATCTTTGCACACGTCACTAACTTTTGCTGACCACACCATTGATCTTTGCACACGTCACTAACTTTTGCTGACCACACATCATGGACATTGATCTTTCACACGTCACCAATACTGAGGCCATACGTCATTGATCTTTGCACACGTCACCAACGTCTGTCGCTAAATGCGTAGTCTCTCCAGTCACCCAAGTTTCTTTAGTTAAAAAAAGAAAATATAACAAACGTCATAATAGTTAACATTGTCTTGTCTGTTTTTTTAGTTCATTTCTTGATTGTTTAATTAGCTTCTCCATCTATGCCCCATTGCTCCCATAATTTTATGGGTTACCTTTATTTTAAATGCGGCCTTCATCCGCTCATTTGACTTTTGATTTGTTCCTTGAGTTGTCTCATCAATGTTTCTTGTTCCCTAGTTCCTTTTTTGTTGGCGGCTCTTGTCTTTTGTTCCTCTATCTCTTGGTTCCTCGTGTTCCTTGGATTATTTGTTCCCCCAACTCTTTGTTCCTTGTGTCCTCTTTTCCTTGTTCCCCTGTTTGGTTCCCCGCTTGTCAGTATATATTTCTTTGTACACGAAAAGGTAGTCTAAAACGACGACACAAGAACGGCCTACAACTACGACACAAGAACAGTCTACAATGACGACACAAGAACAGTCTACAATGACGACACAAGAACAGTCTACAATGACGACACAAGAACAGTCTACAATGACGACACAAGGACAGTCTACAACGACGACACAAGAACAGCTTACAACGACGACACAAGAACAGCTTACAACTACGACACAAGAACGGCCTACAACGACGACACAAGAACAGTCTACAATGACGACACAAGAACAGTCTACAATGACGACACAAGAACAGTCTACAATGACGACACAAGAACAGTCTACAATGACGACACAAGAACAGTCTACAATGACGACACAAGAACAGTCTACAACGACGACACAAGAACGGTCTACAGCCGCTATTTTTACCTGGGCAAACAAATCCCATGTCCTGGTTATGGAGGCAGAGCTCTAGGATCTCCCTGAAATACATGACCCTAATCAAACAAGGCTCTAGATAAGCTGTGGTTACTGGGTCACCCGTGACGCTAGAGAGTTGTGACGCCGTAGTGGAGCTGTTTGTAAAGAAGGGAGAAAAGGGTGGGGGTGGGGTGGATTAGGTAAAATGACAGCTTCTTCTAGAAAAAAAAAAGTTTACAAGAAAAAAGATAAAGACATTTTAGGGGTACGTCTAGATTAGGTTGTGGCTCCTGATTTGAAACGTTCGTGCATGCGTTAACAAGGCCATGAGAACTAAACTTACCGACGACGCAATAGCCGCCTAACCAAATCCTTAATGCTTGAAGCGGACATACATTTTTGATGCAACGTTTGAGAGGATATGAATCTCTCTATGTTGATTTGTTTAGGTCGGTACTCTAAAATAAATATGAAATTTGCAGGGGTAGTCAGCATTGAAATTAAATATGTATAATCTTGATGGGTAGTCAGCACTGACATTAGATGTATTAGTATCGAATTTTGATGGGTAGCGACGCACTACCCCAAACACGCCCTCCCCCCCCCCCCCCCCGGTCACAATTTTTTACCCTGGACAACAGCATCACAGACGGGAAAAATGGAGTGCTCGAGTTGCAGCGCAATGCTTTGAACCCCAAACGTCACCAGTTCAAACCCCGAACTGACGCGTCACCTACACTGCTGAGCAGTAACGTCAGTGACTCCAGTAACGCGAGTGACGCCAATGACGCCAGTATTCTCCTCCTACTTGAGACCCCAGCAATAGATCATATCTCGCATGTAAACACACACCTGTCCCCCCTGTCATATACCTGTCACCCCCTTCTACCTCCCCCAACAACCACTAGCACCATCTTTATAACACAACATGTTTACTTGTAACATCTGGGACAAAACATCACAGGTAGACCATAGGTAGACTACAGGTAGACCACAGGTAGACCACAGGTAGACCACAGGTGGACTACAGGTAGACCACAGGTGGACTACAGGTAGACCATAGGTAGACTACAGGTAGACCACAGGTCCATCGGTGATTTTTACGCATACTTTCTCTCTATACACGCAGTTTGTCTACTACACACACATTTTCTATTCACATGTATGCATATTATTTTCATGCATGGTTGGTCAGTTTAAACTAATACTTTCTCTTTTTGCTCGCATCCTTTATCTACACGCATTCTTTCTTTATTTACATGCGCATTATCTCTATTTACAGGCCGTATCTCAGCCAAAGCATACGTTGTATATTTACACCAAACCTTGTGTTTTTACGAGCAAACCTCGAATCAAGGTCTATTTCTAACCGAACTGTTTCTATTTTCAGACGAATGTTGAACTCTCAAAAGCATCAATTATTTGCTTTGACGCTCTAATTGGTTTATTCGCGACAACCATTTTAAAAATACATTTTAATCGTAACTTTCTACACGCACAAATAAAAACACACGTATGAATATGGACGTGACGGATTGTGGGACATCAGATTTGAGTAAGATTTTTTTTCTAAGGAGTCACTTCAGTAACTTTGAAACTTTTCAGAGTATGTGCGGTAAATATGAAAACTACATATCTGACTGCAGTAACTATGAAAGATACAAGACTTACTGCAGTAAACTATGAAAGATACAAGACTTACTGCAGTAATTGTGAAAGATACAAGACTTACTGCAGTAACTATGAAAGATACAAGACTTACTGCAGTAATTGTGAAAGATACAAGACTTACTGCAGTAACTATGAAAGATACAAGACTTACTGCAGTAATTGTGAAAGATACAAGACTTACTGCAGTAATTGTGAAAGATACAAGACTTACTGCAGTAACTGTGAAAGATACAAGACTTACTGCAGTAAACTATGAAAGATACAAGACTTACTGCAGTAATTGTGAAAGATACAAGACTTACTGCAGTAACTGTATAACCCACCTGCAGTACCTAAACTAAGAGAAGTCGAGTCACGGCGTCTAATCGGCCTGCAATCAAGGTCCGGAGAAATGTGACGCTAATTAAAGAATTAATATCTTGGTCCGTGTCATAGCATGACCTGTTGTATGCCAGCCAGCGATTGGTTTCTAAAAATAGCAACAGTACCGGCGCTTGATAGATATAACCGTTACACTAATCTAATCATAGAAGGTGTGGGTAATCAACTCATTAATATCGTCGGGTTAAATTCTTGATTGTTGGAGCATTTACTGACGGCGTTAGATTGTTGCTGTTGTTACCTTTGTTTGATAACTTTGTTGCTTGTTAACTTTGTTGTTTGTTAACTGTGTTGCTTGTTAACTGTGTTGCTTGTTAACTGTGTTGCTTGTTAGCTTTGTTGTTTGTTAACTTTGTTGTTTGTTAACTTTCTTTGTTGTTTGTTAACTTTGTTGCTTGTTAACTTTGTTGTTTGTTAACCCTAGAGAGATGTGTACAAGCCATGAGACCCCTAGAGAGATATGTACAAGCAATTAGACCCCCAGAGAGATGTGTACAAGCTATGAGACCCCTAGAGATGTGTACAAGCCATGAGACCCCTAGAGCTGTGTACAAACCATGAGACCCCTAGAGAGATATGTACAAACCATGAGACCCCTAGAGATGTGTACAAGCCATGAGACCCCTAGAGAGATGTGTACAAACCATGAGACCCCTAGAGAGATGTGTACAAGCCATGAGACCCGTAAAGAGATGTGTACAAGCCATGAGACCCCTAGTAATGTGTACAAGCCATGAGACCCCTAGAGATGTGTACAAGCCATGAGACCCCTAGAGCTGTGTACAAACCATGAGACCCCTAGAGCTGTGTACAAGCCATGAGACCCCTAGAGATGTGTACAAGCCATGAGACCTCAAAGGTCGCCACTTCCATCCTTCAGCCTTCCAGCGGCCTGCACCCGTCACAGCCATCGGCTAACTCTGTAACTTCTGACTACATGACCTCATAACTAATGCCCTCATAACAACATGCCCTCATAACAACATGCCCTCATAACTACATGCCCTCATAACTACATGCCCTCATAATACATGCCCTCATAACTACATGCCCCCATAACAACATGCCCACATGACTACATGCCCCTTCCCAATAAATACATGCGCTCCCCTCATAACTAAATGCACCTTGCTCATACACCACCACCCCACACTCACCATCTACCGACCAGCATCCCGAATACAACCAAGAACGACAACAACATTGTTTCTTGCAACCAAGACATAGATAGTACCTAACCTCCGACCTATGACGTCAGCTGACAGTCCGTGTAGAGACTTGATCATGACGTCATAGATAAGATTTGAACAGTTCGATCTTTGTCCTCATTCTAAGTAGGTACAGGGTATCGTCTGCTTATGCAAATATACACCACCACCACCCCCCCTCACCACCACATTACCGAGAGTACATATAAAACTGCCCCCACCCCCTCACTATACCGTGGGTACCCATCAAACCTGGTCTGTATTTCGCTTGTAAACCAATCCAGTACTATTTTATGGGTCAGTGGATGGGTGGTGGATATAAGGTGGATCTGGAGCAGTGACAGTGGATTTGCTGGAGTTTATCGCTTGTCTAGGTAACAATATGAGACTAGTCAGGTCCCATCTTGTCATAGCTACATCAATATGAGACTAGTCAGGTAGGGTCCCAGCTAGTCATAGCTACATCAATGTGAGACTAGTCAGGTAGGGTCACAGGGTGTCATAGCTACATCAATATGAGACTAGTCAGGTCCCATCTTGTCATAGCTACATCAATATGAGACTAGTCAGGTAGGGTCACAGGGTGTCATAGCTACATCAATATGAGACTAGTCAGGTAGGGTCCCAGCTAGTCATAGCTACATCAATATGAGACTAGTCAGGTAGGGTCCCAGCTAGTAGGGTCCCAGCTAGTCATAGCTACATCAATGTGAGACTAGTCAGGTCCCAGCTTGTCATAGCTACATCAACATGAGACTAGTCAGGTAGGGTCACAGGGTGTCATAGCTACATCAACATGAGACTAGTCAGGTCCCAGCTAGTCATAGCTACATCAATATGAGACAAGTCAGGTCCCAGCGTGTCATAGCTACATCAACATGAGACTAGTCAGGTCCCAGCTTGTCATAGCTACATGAACATGAGACTAGTCAGGTAGGGTCACAGGGTGTCATAGCTACATCAACATGAGACTAGTCAGGTAGGGTCCCAGCTTGTCATAGCTACATCAATATGAGACTAGTCAGGTAGGGTCACAGGGTGTCATAGCTACATCAATATGAGACTAGTCAGGTAGGGTCCCAGCTAGTCATAGCTACATCAATATGAGACTAGTCAGGTAGGGTCCCAGCTAGTCATAGCTACATCAATGTGAGACTAGTCAGGTCCCAGCTTGTCATAGCTACATCAACATGAGACTAGTCAGGTAGGGTCACAGGGTGTCATAGCTACATCAACATGAGACTAGTCAGGTCCCAGCTAGTCATAGCTACATCAATATGAGACTAGTCAGGTCCCAGCGTGTCATAGCTACATCAACATGAGACTAGTCAGGTCCCAGCTTGTCATAGCTACATGAACATGAGACTAGTCAGGTAGGGTCACAGGGTGTCATAGCTACATCAACATGAGACTAGTCAGGTAGGGTCCCAGCGTGTCATAGCTACATCAACATGAGACTAGTCAGGTCCCAGCTTGTCATAGCTACATCAACATGAGACTAGTCAGGTCCCAGCTAGTCATAGCTACATCAATGTGAGACTAGTCAGGTCCCAGCTTGTCATAGCTACATGAACATGAGACTAGTCAGGTAGGGTCACAGGGTGTCATAGCTACATCAACATGAGACTAGTCAGGTAGGGTCCCAGCGTGTCATAGCTACATCAATATGAGACTAGTCAGGTAGGGTCCCAGCGTGTCATAGCTACATCAATATGAGACTAGTCAGGTAGGGTCCCAGCGTGTCATAGCTACATCAATATGAGACTAGTCAGGTAGGGTCCCAGCGTGTCATAGCTACATCAATATGAGACTAGTCAGGTAGGGTCCCAGCGTGTCATAGCTACATCAATGTAGAGAAAGATTTACTCTTGAGACTTCAAGCAATATCAATAGTTTGTTGCCGTCATTCGTTCCCTTGCTAACATCGTCGGATGTTTACAATTGGGCCAGTCTGATAAATATCTCGATGTGTATGCTGACGAAGACCAATGGTCGAAGCACGCAGACTGAGGCTTTATTGAACACTTCATCAGAGGCAACACATTAACTTTAGGCAACATTTGATGACGTCATTTAAAAAAAAATTGCGACTGATTTTAAAATAGCTTTTATAACATTTCAGTTCAGTGAGAGAATGCGATAAAGTAAACATTAACACTATAAGAACAAAAATATTTGTTGGCGAACGTATTTTAGTGTGTTGTGTGTGTACGGGGGGGGGGGGGGGGGGGGGGGGGGGTGACATGTGCAAGAGGGTGACGTGTGGTGGACAGAGTGAGTGATGAATTACCTGTGTGGAGGGGAGGGGGGGGGGTAGAGATGCGTGGGTGAAATATTTGCCGGGTCTACCTGACCAGAATATTTTTTTTGGATTGCCGTCAAATTGTTGGTGTTTTCAACGAGGCGCGAAAATTTTTTAGTAAGAAAATATCTTGTAAACATGTTTCCCCCAATCAATGTGTATCGTAGGATGGTTCTATCTCCCCCCCCCCCGGAAATTTTAGTCCGCCTCTTCTTCCACCCCCCCCCGCACCCCGAAAATTTCAAGTGCCCCCCCCCCCCCCCCCCCCGGAGAAAAAAGTCTGGAAGAATCACTGGTTGATTCTAACTTTAGCAGAACATATTCGATGTATTTTTGGTTTGCTAGTAGGCTACCTTTTACCCTAAACCCAACCCTTGTAGGCTACCTTTTACCCTAAACCCAACCCTAGCCAGAAATTTCTGGCTCAGCTCAAACTTTGGGTTACTCTTAAATTAAAATTCGGGTTTATTTTTTTGGGACATATGAAATTGCCTTGGGACCACTGGCAGCTTACTTAAGACTTGATTCTATTTTTACCTTGCAAGTCGTTTATTTTCATAACAAGGATTCTATAATTGCATTTTAAGTGTCCATTTAATTTTTTTTTTTTTTGCTTAAATAATCGCAAATTTCTTATCAAGCGTATAGTTAAAATCGCAAAACATTTATTTTAAGATCAAAGACTCGTGTTTTCTCAATCTATTATTCAGTTTAATTTATTTGTAACAAGACTATTTTTATAGTAAAATGTCAGTTAATACAATAATGTAAAGGAAGCAATAACAAGCTTATAGTAGTTACGGTAATTTTTAGATTTTTTTATAGGCATGATTGTATCAACATCATGTATCAACATGGTGTATCAACAACATGTATAAACATCGTGTATCAACATCATGTATCAACATCCTGTATCACCATCGTGTATCAACATCATGTATCAACATCGTGTATCAACAGTTGAACACAGCTACCTGTGTGCTGTAGTTCAGAGGTAACATTGACTTTATATGGACAGGTTTTCCCGGTACTAAATATTTGATAAAATCCTTCGTCATCCCCTCCCCCCCCCCCCCCACTATAACCTGACATACCTACTTATGTAAGACAAACTTTGGGCTTCATTGGCTGCTTTTAGAGAAAGAAAAAAAAACACTAGGCCCTATGTCCTATGTGATAAGGAAGACACTTACTTTTTATCTAGAAATATAAACAGAATAAGTATACATATATATATATATATATACACATATATATATATATGTATATATATATATATATATATATATATATATATATATATATATATATATATATATATATATATATATATATATATATATATATATATATATATATATATACATAGTTAGAAAGGTAAGTAGGGATGAAAAAAGGAGCAAGATAAGGCCCCCTCTGTTTGGTCAAATATTGACCCATCTAATTATAGACCTACACCTACAGGTTCGATGGAAATAGTTCTGTCAACTTTGTCGGCTGCTCTACAGATGTACGTAATCTCTCCCCCACCCACCCACCCCCACCCTCTCCCCACACACAATCTATGCGTACGCACGCATTTCTTTATGTACTTTGTAGTTTTTTTAACTCGAGCCCTCTTGTCGGTGGCAAAGTTTTTTTAGTGCGATTTCTCAAAAATTTCCTTTAGAGTTTCCATTTTGTTTTTTACAACAGGCCAGTCTATTTTTAGCTTTGTCCATATATGGTGTTGTCACCGGTGTTTGTAGTGCAAGAAATATAATGTCACCAGTGAATATAGTGCAAGACATAAAATGCCACCAGTGTAGTGCAATAAATATAATGTCACCAGTGAATATAGTGCAAGAAATATAATGTCACCAGTGAATATAGTGCAAGAAATATTTATAAGCGTGGATTGCCAATCACGATTTCAAAGCAACTTTCCACAACGGTGTTTTTAATATAATGTGCTGTAACTTTCTATGTTGAGTACGCCTTACGTACCTATTTTAAACATTTAATGTTTTAGTTACACCTGTATTAAACAGTTATTGTCTTAGTTACACCTGCTTTAAACAGGTATTGTTTTATTGGCAGCCGCTATAAACCTGCACATCTTACTGTAAACACCTGCTTTATGGATGTATTAAAACCTACATTATCTTCCTGCATCACACCCCTGTAATTTACACCTGCTATTAACCCTCTAACCACCAGTCTATTAGCAACTGCTGTATAAGATGCTTTAGCTCTATCTACCTGCTTAAAATACATAGTTTATAACCTGCGTTTTACACCTGCTATTTTACAATGGTCCATAAATTCCTGGGATAACTAGACACACAGACAGATTCACAAAAACACAGACATAATCACAGACAAACACACAGACTCAAATTGACGTCATAGAGTTGTACAGCTTCGTGATTTCGTCAACGTTCGGAATTTACAAGCCCAGCCTTGAACTTGCTGGGTACAAGACTGACCTTGACCTAGGTGGCTGATGATTGGCTGAATGTGACGGTTGTTTCTGACGTACAACTGAAATTGACGACCACTCGAAAGGTGAACAACAATACACAAATCGATAAAACCGAACTAGAATTTCAAATTGTAACATAGCGGTATAAGCATCTAAAATATAGCCAACTTGTTTTGTTATTTAGTGATTAAAACCACGTATATAAATGAGAATGTTATCAATAAAGAAAGATGAAAGATGAAACTGCAGGATTTTAGGATGATAGCTACAGGGTTGTCTAGTTTATGACATCTTTGGTCTGCCATAAATGACATGACTTTCAATGCCGACATCATTACTAAGCTGATTTTTATTACAAGCTTTTATTTAACTCACTTCCTCTGTCGTCAGTCTGTCGACAGTCTGTCTAGACGGAAACGCAGGAGTGAAAATTCGGACAGTTCTACTTGACCGATACGATTCACAGTTGGCACGTGGGTCAAGACATGAAGACAATGCAATCTGAAACTAAATTTGACTTAATTGGGTGCCTAATTGATTTTTTATGAATTAATTAAAATTTGGACCGAATTAGTAGGCATGTCTAGCCAACCACACCACACGCGTCATCAATAGCTGCGCCATCACGACCACGTAATGGCTGCGTTCAAAAACCATTGCGCGCCTACTGAACGTGATATTCAGTAGGCGCGCAATGGTTTTTAGTCATGTAACTCTATTGTAGATAAAACATGTAAAGTACTGAAAAAAAATTCATAAAAAACGTTTTAATAACAAGCTTTTATGTAATGATGCACTAAAAAGTAGAAAATAAATTATAGACTACTATTTAAATAACTATAAAGAAAAGCGTGGGTCACTTTAGTATCTATTGGATACCTTTACTAATGTTAAGGAAGACACCCACGCTTTTCTTTATAGTTATTTAAATAGTAGTCTATAATTTATTTTCTACTTTTTAGTGCATCATTACATAAAAGCTTGTTATTAAAACGTTTTTTATGAATTTTTTACAAGCTTTTATTTAACTCACTTCCTCTGTCTGTCTGTCTGTCTGTCTAGACGGAAACGCAGGAGTGAAAATTCGGACAGTTCTACTTGACCGATACGATTCACAGTTGGCACGTGGGTCAAGACATGAAGACAATGCAATCTGAAACTAAATTTGACTTAATTGGATGCCTAATTAATTTTTTATGAATTAATTAAAATTTGGACCGAATTAGTAGGCATGTCTAGCCAACCACACCACACGCGTCATCACCTTCAATAGCTGCGCCATCACGTAATGGCTGCGTTCAAAAACCATTGCGCGCCTACTGAACGTGATGTTCAGTAGGCGCGCAATGGTTTTTAGTCATGTAACTCTATTGTAAATAAAACATGTAAAGTACTGAAAAAAAAATTCATAAAAAATTCGTTTTAATAACAAGCTTTTATGTAATGATGCACTAAAAAGTAGAAAATAAATTATAGACTACTATTTAAATAACTATAAAGAAAAGCGTGGGTGTCTTCCTTAACATTAGTAAAGGTATCCAATAGATACTAAAGTGACCCACGCTTTTCTTTATAGTTATTTAAATAGTAGTCTATAATTTATTTTCTACTTTTTAGTGCATCATTACATAAAAGCTTGTTATTAAAACGTTTTTTATGAATTTTTTTTACAAGCTTTTATTTAGTTCGCAAAGTCTGTACGTGGGTTTGTGGCAAATCTTGTAATTCAATTTTGACCCATTTCTAATACAGCGGTTTCGTTCAACCCTTACAGAAACGTTCTTCTTCGATGACAATGCAAGGATATCAGTTTTTTTTTTTAAATTTAATCAGAGAGACAATTTAATTTAACAAATTACTATATTGAAATTTAAAGGAAGAAAAAAGATAAAGTACAAGCTAGCGATCGCCTATCAGAGGACCGTTGTGTGTGAACTGTCCTTCATGGTTGGCTGATTTTACCCTAATTTGTCCTGGTATCCTTTGTCCGTGAGATCATTTGTCCTTGAGATCATTTGTCCTGAGATCATTTGTCCTGAGATCATTTGTCTGTGAGATATTTTGTCTGAGATATTTTGTCTGAGATCATTTGTCCTGAGATCATTTGTCATGGAACCATATATATATATATATATATATATATATATATATATATATATATATATATATATATATATATATATATATATATATATACAAACCCCATTCCAATATTTATCCCTAAACATAATTCTAAGATTCAACGAAATTTAACAGACTTTCAACACATTGTCTAACACAACAATTGCTACTTTAATTTCTTTATTTGCTACTTTAATTTCTTAATTTGCTACTTTATGTATTTGTGACGACATGCTCTAAATGTGCTACACAGTTGATATGTGATAATAAACTGTTGCGATACCCACAATGTGAGTGCGTGTTTTCAGGCTCAGATTCAAGGGAGGAAACGCATTCATTATATACATGATCGTAGCTACTTTTTCTTGTCTCCCCATAAGGTTTGTTATTTTAAATATGTAAGGCTAATAAAAATATTAAATCTGCTTTAGTTTAAACATTTTTAAGGGCAACAGACTAGTAACAAACTGGGGATAACTCATCACAAAGTGGACTTTCTTGTACAATAAACTAATGGCAAAAATGGGCTACCTAGTCAATATACTTTTTACAAAGTAAATGAATGATACAATGAGATTAACTAGCGCAACAAATATATATATATATATATATATATATATATATATATATATATATATATATATATATATATATATATATATATATATATATATATATATATATATATATATAATAAAATGCGTATTTATATAGCAATATTTGTAAAAGTATTTTTTAAGTTTTATATTTAAAGTATTTTATTTATACAAGTTTTTAGCAGTTATTTTGCGATTTTTTAAATTCATTTCTTTACTCAGAAAATGCTTTATAATGCAATTTGGAAGTTGGAGTGTAGGCAGAAGAGCGAAGTTATCTTAAATTTGGGGGGTTAGTCTCTTTGTGCGATGTATGACGATGAAAATGGTGGGGTAAAATCATCAAATTTTGAACTAAATTATAAGTACAATTACCAAATCAATTTATATTTTGATTGAAATGATAATTATTTACAATTGATTATTATGCATTATTATAATATACATGATTTTAAACCTTAAAAAAATATGTGCCATACTAAGAGAGATAATCGTGTTTTTATTGTTTTGCGCTCATTTTTATATAGGCTATCCTGCTTTGAATTTTAAAATTGTTTTAAAAATAAACCGGGAGTGATCTCCCCTAAACTTTCTCGAATATTCTTATATAAAATAACAGGGGATGGGAACTCGGGCTATAGACATGATTTTTAATCCATTTTAAATACTTAAAGTTTTAAAAATAGAATAAAATCTCGTAGACAAATTTATTGCACACCAAGTGAACGCGAAATAAAAAAGCGCATAATAGTGCGCAATATTATTATTACTTTTAAAATTTACATTAGTTTTTTGAGAAATCGGAAGTAGCGTAAAGTACTACTTCCAGTCAACGGAAATGACTCAAAATTTAATAGAAGGTAGAGAATTAGATCTTTTACTTACGTATGAAATTTCATTTATCTATCTGAAATAGTACTCAAGTTATAGGCTTTTGAAAAATTCAAAGTAGGAAAAGTACCACTTCCGGTTATCGGAAATCGCTCAAAAGTTGATACGGATCTACGATTTTGATTAAATACTTATATATGAAATTTCATCAACCTAGCTGTAACGGTACTCAAGTTATCGTGTTTACACACGGACACACACACACACACACACACACACACACACAGACACACAGACATACGGACAAGATTGCAAAATTATGTTTTTCCGTATCAGTGAGATGCAAAACGTCGAGATTTGCAAAAATCTCGATTTTTTTTTTTTGCACGATTACAAGACTTTCTCTATACTTCGTATATACGAGAAAGTAAAAAGAATAAATATATGGTCAAAGGGAAACAAACATGAAATTATTTCTCGTAGTAGTTTAGCCGAGGTTATCATGATATAATATTTTAATTGATATTTAAATATCAATATTAAATTTAAAAATCGAAATTTATTTATTTATTTAATTTTACATGCAATAATATTGAAATATATGAAAAATAATTTTTACTATTAGCAATTTTTAATCAGCATAATGTGAATTTTTTAACTTATATTATCGTTGCATTTAAGTAGCTTTTTATATGTAAGGTTATTAATTAAAATATGAGATTATCATAATTTAATTAAATACTATCCAGAAAATACTACGCTTATAAATAAAAGGTTTTATTTTATTTTCAACACAATTGAACTAGGAGCGAAATAATTTCATATTTATTTCCCTTTGACCATTGTATTGCTATATGCAATAACCAAAATTAAAGCGGGATAATATCTAAAAACATAAACGATAAAACAATAAATATAATGTCAAATGAATATGTTATTTCATAGATAAATTTAAGGTAAATTGAGTTTTTTTCGATCAGCTTAATTTATTTTATATTATTTATGAAAATAGATTTATACTTTTTAATTTAACCATTTCTGTTTCAACTTAAAGCTAAATTAAGATTAATCTCCTTTAGTTTAAGTAATATAATTTGTAACGTTGTTAAGAAAAATAAGATTATCGAAATTGTATTGTGAAATATTCATTTAATTTTAACCTTGTGCTTAATTTCTTTAATCAGACGTTGAACAACTAAAATATTAAAGGGAGGTAGCATTGGCTAAACCATTGAGTGAAATAATTTCATGTTTGTTCCCCTTTGACTATAAAAAAATTTCTTTTTTTCCCTTTTTTTTGTGTGAAATTCAACGAAGGATCACCACCACCACCACCACCACCACTACTACTACTACTACCGCCACTACTACTACTACCACTAGTACTGCCACTACTATTACCACTACTACTACTTCTACTACTACTGCCACTGCTACTACACACACTCAATGCTCGCATTAAAATTGATATAGTAATGCCCCTCCTTATCTTGTGTCTACAATACTAACTTCTCCAATCCCCCCCCCCCCTTTTTTTTTAAATAATAAAATTTACTTTCCATGGGATTTTTAGATCACAATGTCATTTTTTTGTTGTAGTTGTAGGATGAGGCGTATCTTGATATTTAATGTTGTTGTACGACTTCTGATTTCGTTCCAGATAAATTGGTCTCCGGATTACAATACAAAAAAAAATCTTATTAGGCATTACGTTAGTGATTAAATCTTAATTTTAAAATTAATAAATCCAGTAATAAAAGGTGGAGATAAAAGATAATACTAGCAATTGGTGAAGTGTTTTTTTTTTCAAGAATGAGTGATTTTTGTCTTCAGCATCGACTGTGGACTAAGAAGGAGGAGATAACTGTCCTTTAGAGGACCACTGTATGGGAGGATTGAAGAAGATTTAGTTACACCTGTTTCTATCTTTGCCTTAATTAATTTAACTCAGGGTCAAATAGTGTACGGTAGTGCCGCTACTCAACAGTTGTGACGTAATTGTTTCTGTCATTGACTCCAATAAAATAAAATTATTTATTTATTCATTGGAAACCGTACATAGGTACAGTGCGGTCGGTTGGTAGAGCATGCGACTGATATCCGAGCAAGAAAAAAAAAAAAAAAAAAAAAAAATATATATATATATATATATATATATATATATATATATATATATATATATATATATATATTCGAGGGAAGGGCGACTTTTTTCCCAATCTTCGCTAATAATTATGTCTGCAGCTTCCGTTAGATTTAAATCAATATTTATCGATTAGTGTTCGGAAAGTTCTGTGTCTATTTTTAGATTGTAGTAAACATGACATATTTATGGCATAGGGCATGGCACATTATATAAGTAGCTTAAGGTTTGGTGACAAATGTAGTTATAAAATGTGAAGGGTTTGACGAGGAAGATGTTTGTTGTCTAGTGAATCAGAACATCTGGTCTATTATAGACTAGATGCTAACCCTAGTGTGACGGTAAGCGCCAACCCCCACCGCAGCTAAATAGGTCACTGTGAGTCATACTTACCTGGTTCGTATGACGTGTTACACTGAACTTCCTGGAAAGTTGGTTTCACTTTCAGAGACAACAATAAGCAGCCTTTTTTTCACCACAGCTACGGCTGTGTTTATTTGTTATTTATATTTGTGTTGTGTTGGTTGGTACAGTGTGTGCTGCGACACATTGATTTATTTACACACAGAATAATGGAGGACCCTTGATGCACAGCACAGGTCAGTTATTTGGTTCACGGTGTGTAAGCAGGATTGAGGGCGCTAGTCTATCTTATGGTAGTAAGTAAATTTACTTATTTTCAATGTGATCCTTACATATTATGTGCTTTAAATAGACGACATAGTTTAACAACGAACGCGCGATGATTTAACAAAATAGTTTTCACTACAGATATATTAAATATGTAGATTCTAGTGTTTTAAGTTGTAAGATTTTAACTACAGTTTGAAATGCTACAGATAAATTAAATATGTAGTGTTTTTGTTTTGAATTTGACAGCCATTGTCATTAATGTTAGTATTCTGCCTCCACTGCTCCATCCACTGCTCCATCCACTGCTCCATCCACTGCTCCATCCACTGCTCCATCTACTGCTCCATCCACTGCTCCATCCACTGCTCCATCTACTGCTCCATCCACTGCTCCATCTACTGCTCCATCTGCTGCTCCATCCACTGCTCCATCTGCTGCGCCATCCACTGCTCCATCCACTGCTCCATCTACTGCTCCATCCACTGCTCCATCTACTGCTCCATCTGCTGCTCCATCCACTGCTCCATCTGCTGCGCCATCCACTGCTCCATCCACTGCTCCATCCACTGCTCCATCCACTGCTCCATCTACTGCTCCATCTACTGCTCCATCCACTGCTCCATCTGCTGCGCCATCCACTGCTCCATCCACTGCTCCATTCACTGCTCCATCCATTACTCCATCCACTGCTCCATCCACTGCTCCATCCACTGCTCCATCCACTGCTCCATCCACTGCTCCATCTGCTGCTCCACACTCTGCACCATCCAGTGCTTCATCCTCTGTCCGTTTGGTCTCGTGTAGTGAACATACCGACAATCCTTTACGAAACAAAGGCCTGTTAACACTAAAACAGTTTAATACTATCTAAACAACACAAAATACTAACACAAACTAGTACATAAAAATAAGATAAAGTGCCTATATAGAAATACACAGAATTAACCTAGACTAGACGTAGAAGAAATGCACTGAACGATCATACATGTTCTCACACACATTTTATACACTTACACAAACAGGTACAAACCGTACTGGCACATCTCTCCGCAGGAGAATTGAAGAGGGATAGGGTACAAAGTACAAACAACATTCACCCCCATTCATCCCTTTCATTCATTCCTTACTACTGCTCTACAACGTTGCTGAAAGAACGGGTCAATCATTTTCCCCCCTCTGTTGTTTAGCAAACGACAACTATCATGGCGGCTATTTCTAAAGATACCCTAATCGGACGCATTCGTTTGTACCCGTCCATCTTCCACCACAAACCAGCAGGGACTGACACGAAAAGGCTGAGAGACATCCAGCTAAAGGTCAACGATGAGCTGGAGTACGACGATGACTGCTTGGACGAGCTGGTCTCCAAATATTTGTTTCTAACTTGGGTTGAATTCGAACTCGGAAACTTTGACAAATCTGAAGAACTCAGTAACAGAGCTCTAGAACTGACCAAAGGAAACAGTCTGACCGCATTGGTTCATAGTGCGTACGTCATGATGCGAAATGGCGATGAAATACAGGCCGAGGAATGTCTGGACAATATGCACGGGGTGAAAACCCAGGATAAGAGTGGTCTAGTTGTGACCACAGCACAGGCTGAGCTTGCGTATTCGCTCAGCAGGCTCGGGGGTCCCAACAATTTAGTGCGAGCCATTGAGATCTATACAGAAGTTACCGACAAGTTTCCTGACCAAATGTCGTGGAAGTATCGGCTTGGGTTGGCCCACAGGAGAGCTACAGTCCCCAGCTTGTTCTACATCCTACCAACACGATTCACCATAGAAGAACATGCGTCTAAGGCAAGATGCTTGCTCTTTGAGGTCGCCCAGTCCTCATTTGCAAGAGACCTTAGAGCCCACGCCTATGCCCAGCTTGCTCAGATCAGCCATTATGACGAGAAAAAGTTACCCAGAGCAGAACACCAACGTAGCTATAGTAACATGAGTTGCGAAGATTTGATCCAGATGGCGCTGAAGTTTGGCAGCAACGACGCGCGAACTCTTCTTGAGTGTGGGAAAATTCTGCGGTACAGGGATTTAGATAGGGCAATCGATCTGCTGGAAAAATCAATCGCTATTAAGAAACATGGTTTTGCTTATCATCAGCTGGGGCTGTGCTATGTGTATAAAGCCAACCGCAAACAACAAGCAGAAGTGTCGAAGTTAAAGACTGGCAAATATAGTGGACGTCGGTTGGATTTAAACACAGAAGGGTCGAGGAGGAATTCTATTGAGAACCCTCAGTGTAATCCTGACAACAGCCATAGAACACATCAAAACAACTACAACAGAATGGACCCTGACAAATACCTGAGCACGAAATCTGGAAATTACAATAGAACAAATTCTGGGGGCTATAGAACAACAAACAACTTTCACTCTACGAACCCAGTCAACCCCCACCGAACGAACCCAGTCGACCCTTACCGAACGATCCAATTCAACCCCCACAGAGCGATCCAATTCAACCACCACATAACGAACCCAGTAAACCCCCACAGAACGAACCCAGTAAACCCCCACAGAACGAACCCAGTAAACCCCCACAGAACGAACCCTGACAGTCTAACCAGCCTGACGTACCGTACAGGTGTCCGTCCTCCACATGAAGACGCTAAACCTGCACGACGTCATGACGCCCAGTATAAACCCCGATTTCAGAAAGATTGTAAAAAACACTCTTTTATTAAATCGCCGTTAAAACAAGCCAAACTTGGCCTTGATTGCGAGTTTGTAAAAAAGGCGATGTCTTGCTACAGTGAATCTATCAAGTTCTCATTCGAGCATAACACTCTAGCCATCTATGATCTGGGTCTTTTGTTGAAGTCTTGCGAGCAGCTGGACGATGCTGAGAAACAGTTCAACAAAGTCACGCATCGCTTGGACTCTATGTCCTTGAACTTCTCAAACAACGAAGATGAGATAACCAGTAGTCACGGACACTTCATTCTCGTCATTAGTGCGTATGAGCAGGCAGGTCTCTGTCTGCTCGAGAAAGCACAACAGGAAAAATGCAGCGAGTCGCAGAGTGAAAAGCGAATTAAATATTTGAAGGAGAGGGGCGAGTCAAAGCTGGTACAGGCTGTGAGTTTGTCGGCCATGTTGGTCAAGCTAAACACCGAGATGAAGGAACATTCGTCCCACATCTGGAATGCACTCAGAACACTTGAGACAAACTATGAAAACGAAGAAAAATCTCCACAGTCGATCAAAAAATTTATTGAATTACTTCGCAAGACCAACCATCACAAGAAAGTCTTGAATATCATCGAGAAGCTGAAGAGTTACAGCGATGATGAACTAGACGACCCTGTTGTCGTCAGTGCTGCACTTGAAAGCTATCTGGCCTTGAAAGACTATGAGTCGGCACTTGCGTTTTTAAACATGGTCACCATGAGACCTAATGTGGATATACGAGAAGTGGGCCAACTCGTCACTTCCGTTCAGACATGCGCAATCGCCAAAAGACTTCAGAACAATGAGAGCGGTGCGCAGCTGATAATGAAAACAGTTTTTCATCAGCACACCAGTGGTGGTGGTTGTGGTAGTGGTGATAGTTGTGGAGCATCAAAGGACGAGGTAACTAACAAGTCAGAAGTCATACCACGTGACCTCGACGTCATCGTTATCTATGACGACTCCCACGACGTGGAGAGAGAAGAAAGCGACATCACAAGAACTGCCAACCAACTCTGTCGTGTCTTAGAGAAAACATTTGGTCTCGCTGTAAGCTGTAACTTGAAAGTAAGAAACTGGAGCATGTATTAAAAACATTGTAGTTTGGCTGACAGTGTTTATTATTTTAGTTTTTTTTTTGTAATGAATGTCTAAACTTTAAGGCAACGGTCGATTAAATTATGATTCTTCAGAAACATTAATGTGTTTTTATGTTCTACTTAATGAGTTAATGCATGTTAAATTTTAGAATGTTAACTTGACTTTGACAGGACTGTTGTTCTGGAGGGAAAAAGATCGATCTGCAGTTTGAGGAAATGTTGAGGGCTAAGGTAGCATTGATTCTCTTGGGAGCAGAGAAACCAAGACATAGGTGGGTCATTAGTTCGTCTAACTTAATTAAGCGTCAGAAAATTGTGAGAAAATCAATAGATATGATAAGCTGGTTCCAAATGGTTCCAAATTTTTGTTGCCATATATATATATATATATATATATATATATATATATATATATATATATATATATATATATATATATATATATATATAATGTGACGATGTCTGCGTGGTCACGTGCGTGCGAGTTATGAGAACAAAAAATTGAATTTAAAGAGACACAATATTGAATATTTGTGTAATAAGTAGGCCTACAAAATTACTCCTGGTTTCATTAAGGCTAGAAATAGTCAAAGAAATAATTACTTATAATATCATAGTAATTTAGCAAACACTTTTATTTTGGATTGTAGAGTCAGGATTTTGTGGTGATTGTGTATGTTATATTATTTAATATAATTACAATACTAGGATATACACCATAGATGACTATTGTGTATTTTTATCATGGAAAACAATTGTTCTGACATCTATTATTTTACTCTCCTTGGCCATTAAGGTAGGGGTTGAGGGCAGTTTTTGAAAATATATGAATTGATAAAAATATTTCTAAACGGCTATTTAACTGCGTATATTCGATACAAAAATATATAATGAGTGTAATCAATGTTTCCCAAACGGCTTTAATTTTTACAAATGTTACTATAATTTTATCTCTTTCCATATTTAAAAAAATATTTTTTCAAATATTTAGTATGATTACATAGACTTTTCCTACCTACTGTGGTGCCCCAACTAACCCAATAAGGGTTAAGGAGATAATTCAATGATTGAATGATTGAATGCTTATCAAAATGTCTACTTCAGAAGTGAAGTTTTAAATCAACTTGTCACTATTAAGTTTAGTAACAAACTAAAAATGTATCATTTGATTCTACTCTGCAGCTCCTTTCAGATCTTCCTGGACAATATTCACTACGAGCTGTCCGAACTTGCTGAAAGAGGTGGAGACGTGCCTACAGTGTTGCTAGTGTTTGCTGCCCAAGGATCCGACCTTGGCGTTCCATCGTTATCCTGCTGTAGACAATTTCGTCTGGACGACATCTTGGCTGACATCAATAATTATTTACAGGAAAAAGAAAAAAATTCAGGCCAGGAAGAGAAAGACGAAGTTCCCATTTTGGAAGATAACTCTAGTGAGTTTAGTAAGGGAGTTAACGCTGTCATGACTCTGTTTTGTTCACTCGTAGACCAGAAATGGCCAATACGACCTGCCAGTGTTTTAACAGTTGTGTGAATGTGTGAACAGCTTGACTGATTAGAGAAAACTCAGTAATGTGATACGCTTGGTAGTGTGTCACTCTATTATCAGTAGGTGCACTTGGACTTCGCCAAGAAAATGAAAATAAAAATGTAGAGATATTACAGGCAGAGATTCACACACAGGAATAAGTTACATATTTACCAGCTTAAAAATTACTGCTACTCACATATAGATAACCTCTACATCCTTTCCTCCACAAAACATTTTAGCAGAAAACCGCCCCACTCTCACCTTTTGGCGTCACTAGGTCTGGTTGCTGACTCCATTTTTACGCTATCCAGTTCTGCCACAACTTTCTGCTCATTAATTTTTACCACACTGATAAATTAAAATGTGGTCTACTATTTATGAAATATTTGTCCAGTGAATAAGTAGGAAATGTGTGCCATAGAATGTACTTTTCTAATCTCTCAGACATACATCCATTTATTCCGCTTTTGAAAAGTTCAAAAATTTCTATAAATTAAGTGTCAATTGTAAACTTGGTGTATATAGTATTGACAATTTCCCATAGTATTTAAGTATTTGTGTTCGTGTCTTCTTCTTCTTCTTCGTTCTTAAATTTTAGTGTTGGGAGGGATCGAGCCTTTTCTGCCCGAAGGTTTGAACTTGAGACTTTGTCGAATTTATCAACCATTTTGGTTGACCACGCCTCCATCACAATTATGGGTATGCGCCAATCGGAGTCCATTGACTCCAACTTCAGCCTGCTTTTATTTTTGGATTTGCTTCCATAGCCTTTGTCAGTCCAAGAACAAACTACAAGGCAGCAGTAGTGATTTTTTAGGCTTATCTGCCCGAGGATTCGAACTCGAGACTTTTCGGCTTAGCAACCATGAGCTTTACCGACTTGACCACGCCGTCCGCCTGTGTTCGAGTGATTTCAAATGTTTGGCTAGGGTTTCTTTCATCTTTGATATCTTTGAGTGAATAGATTCAATTTATCATTGAGGCATTTCTGTGTGGTACGCTGTAAAACGTCGATTGGGTAAGGTCCTGTATGTGAATCTATTGACTCCATGTTTTAAATAATTTTTTATCGTCTCTTGTCGTGTCTGAGACATTTGCTTCTAGTTTCCATGTTTCCTATTGTGTCGTTGTCGTCGGTCGCAAACCCGGCTAGTGGCGTTTGATTTAATTTTTGTTGTAGGCCAGGGGTCGGCAACCTTTTGAAGCGGAAGAGCCAAAAGTTACAATTTTCAAAATTTCCCTGGTTTTAAAGAGCCATTAACATTTTTTTTAAATTTCAAATGTTTTATTTTTTATTAAGATTATTAGTATTTGTTCAAGGAGCTGGAGAGCCGCATCTTGATATCAAAAGAGCCGCATGCGGCTCGCGAGCCGCAGGTTGCCGACCCCTGTTGTAGGCTATGAAATCCATTTTCAAGTCTTGTCATTTAGTAAAGGTGTCGGTCATTTATTTGGTTTGAATATGTCTCTTGTAGCAACATAAAGTTGGTTTCATTTTCGTATTTATGCTTTTATGTTTTTAAATATTTCGCCCTAGATGAGTAAGAGACACATGACTGATTGAACTTTTGTTAATTTTTGGTGCCTCATCGTTAGGGTGGAACCTAGTATAATACATGTTTTGTTAAAGTGGTTGTAGCTTTGTTTTGTTGTCTTGCTTGTCGCATGTGTTGGTTGCCTGTCTTCTTTTTTGCCTTGATGGCGTGTCTGGATTTTTATCTCTTTGGGGTTCCACTTTTTTGTTTGTCTGTTCGTTTGTCTGTTTGATTGTTTCTTGGTCCGTCTTGACCTCTCTCAAAGTGCTATAGTCTCAAATTGTAAATTGTTTGGGTGGCTAAACGGGTTTTATTTCATGCATCTTTTTTCCGTTGAGCACGTCTGTAATGTTGTTGTTGCATGTCGTTGACCAGTGGTCAGTTGAGCCACACTTGACACACACCTGACGATGCCTTGTAGTGTGAGCAGCAGCCAATAATTCTCTTGTTATTGTTGACTTGTGCTGGAAATATGTTCTGATGTTGTTGCATGTCGTTGACCAGTGGTCAGTTGAGCCACACTTGACACACACCTGACGATGCCTTGTAGTGTGAGCAGCAGCCAATAATTCTCATGTTATTGTTGACTTGTGCTGGAAATATGTTCTGACTATCATTGAGTGGGAAAAATAATCTATATTTTATATTGTCCAGAGTTTGTTTGCTATCTTTAAAAGGCCAAACATTTGACTATCTCATTGACCTTTTTCTTACTTGGCGCTGTGTGCAAGTGTAAGTTCGAGGTCTGTCAGCTACGTTTAAAAATATTTATGAAATATTCGTTTATAAAATTTGTTGGTTTGTGATCCTGAATTATAATTTTTTTCTCGATGAGCTACTTATTTACGTTCAGCGTTAAGAAAAACTAAAATAAATTTCACATGACTGTCTCTAGGTACCTGAGTTCTCATCCAGTTACTGATTTTATGACCGTATCCGGTCAAAACTTCTATTGTGAGATGCTAACGGTATAGAGCAGTATTATAGAGATTTATTGATAACTTCAGCTAAGTGACATAATGTACACCACAACAAGGATTTAAACTCAAACACTGTATTTTCAATGAGATAATGCTATTGATGTTGTCTGTATATAACAATCCAATTTACCAATTGAAAATATACGTAATAATTTTAAGCAAACACAGATTAAATTCCGAGAGCAATAAAAGTTGGGTATCCAACTCTATAATACAGAAATTAATCATTGCATCTCTTGTGCTGTCAAGTTGAAAAGTGTTTTAAAATCGTTGTGGTTGCATTCAACTAACAAACTCAAAGTTAAACTACATGAGCCTCCCGGAAGTACAATGGTACGGTTTTGTATTCGTACACTGTGGCGGAACTACTGTTGCCCTGAACTCACTAATGTGGGATGGGCATGGAATGGGGGGGGGGGGGGACACAGTTAAACACATACACTATTGTTCCAAATAATTTTGGGGGTGTAGGGGGGTATATCTTTCCTAGTTCCGTAGTTCCGCCACTGGATATCACTCAAAGAAAGATCTTTTAATAGTTGTATTCACCTGGAGTTTTTAAAAAATCGGGTCAACGAGAAAACGTTCAATGTGAAGAACATTTCTCGCATTGCATCTCTCCCCTACAGATTCACCCCTATTGATTTTTATATTAGAGATGGAAAACATACACACGGGGAAATCAGTGAGACTATCACATTACTAAAAGACTAAAGGCTGAATAGATTTCTTTTCAAAATACTGTTTTTACTGTTTGCATATTTTTGTAATATTTTAGTGATAGCGCCATTTCTCACTTTAATTCATAAAATATCAACGTCACGGAATTAAATCCAAATATTTTAATAAAAAAGTGAACACCACATCCGTTTGTAATCCGAATAATGTTTTTAGTTTTTAAAACAGATGCAGTAGTGGGCACAGTTAACATTTTGAATTAGTCTTTAGATTAATAAGAGGAATAAATGTAAATTAAAAATAATTTCTTAGTGTGTGGACAAAACAGGTGTAGACATTTATTTATGTCATCTACGGGTAGGTAAATATAGTTAGTAATTAGCGCTCGGTTCCACTACAATACAGATCTACTTTTTAGCGCGTTGTATAGTTTTATTCAGTACTTGATTGGAGCTATAGTACATGGCTCCACTTATGTTTGTAGAACTGCCAACAGTAAATTTCCTTTTTGGACCTGGCGATCCACGGGGAAGATGAAGTAGAGTTCACCTATTTCTGTGTTAAAAACTGTTTACTAATTTGCTACATGAAGATTCCATAAGCGACATTTTAGAATCGCACGGTTTTTTTTAACAATTATTTTTCCTTTTTACTTTCTCGTATACAAAGTATACAGAAATTTTTGTAATTGTGCAAAAAATCGAAACCGAGATTTAGGATACATCTCGACGTTTCACACCTCACTGAGTCGAAATAAAAACCCTTAGTTTTTTTGCATATACACGATAACTTGAGTACCATTTCAAGGTATGTTAACTTAAGTACTTCAAATTTTGAACGCTTTTCAAAAACCAGAATCGATACTTTACTCGATTTCCGTGTGAACACTATAACTTGAATGGGGCCTACTATTTCAGTTATGTAGACGAAATTTCATATATAAACTTAAGATTTTATATTTCAAATATTTTTAATTTTTGAGTGACCTCCCATGATTGGAAGTATTTCTTCACTCTATATCTGGTTTCTAAAATACCTAAAATAACTTTTCACGTAGGTCTAGACTCAATGACAATACATTGTGACAAAAATGTTGCTGAATTTGATGTTTCAAAAAATCAATAAATGTTTCCTTTATAAAACACTATTTTTACGCTCTATTATTTATCCTTGTCAATTATTTTACTCTACGTATTTCTATCTCTATACTATAGGTTACTACTACAAGTCAGAAGTTTGTATTTTTTTTTACTTTTTTTTTTCTTACGTTTGTCTGTTTCGCTTGATCAGAGCATCTGCACTATGTGTAAAACTGTAAAATACCTATTTATGTTGAGAAACATGTTCTTTGTATTTCCCAAAATGTTATACACAAATTTATTTAAAGACGATAATTAATTTATTGATATATTCATTGGTAGAAACAGCCATTTAATTATAAAGGTCCAGAACAGATACTTTATTTTCTTATTTTCACAACAAACATGGCTTTAATGAAAGACCATTTTGCACATTCAAATATTTAATGCATTATAAAGCTAAATTATAGCTTTAACGATACGTCTTTTTCTTATTTTTATTAGGTTCTAACACTGTTATTAATTTTCAATAGGATACGCTTGACAGTTCTTCTAATTTGAGTGTATAATAATAATAATTTATCTAGATCTACCGATAAACTAGAGTTAAGCTGTGGGAAAAAAGTAGGCCAAACCTCGTTCATTTGTTATAAAGAAAAACAAGTACAAAAACGCATTAAATAATTGAGTTTTTTTATTAAACTATTTTTATTCATTAAATATTTTAAATAAATCTTTATTTTTAGCAATATAATTCAAAATAATATTTGACTCGATTTTACTTTCTTACGGAGGCTAATTAAAATAACTTTATATATTTTCTCTAAGCATGTATCTGGTTGTTTTGCAGAGTCAACAGTATGTTAGACACTCTTTTTTAAAGTTGCGGGTTCGAAACCGATGCAGTCATAGTTTTTTCTTAAGTTTTTTACCTATTTCAGTGTTTTTGATTTTGTTTAGTTGTTAGTAACCGTGTGACATTGGGGAGGGGGGAGAGGGAGATTAAAATCGTCAAGAAGCGTAATGTAATTTATGAATGACCCCAAAACTCACAGTTATCCAAGGATAACAGGTGATTTAGTTCTATTTAAAACAAGTAATATTCGAGACAGTTTCATTTAAAACGTACATTTAAATAAAAACCACTGTTTTAACATGTGATAGCTTTAGATATGTCATGTTTATTATGTAATTTTTAATGAATTAAAATCGGTACTATGCCTATAACAGTTTTTATATTTGTGTTATTTATTTAAACAATTGGTGTAACAAATTAAATTCCTAGAATTTTATTTTATTTTAACAGGGTGTAGGCTAGACAACCTTTAACCTTCCCCTTATATCCTTGACCTATAGTGAAAGAAACTAAGAAATGCTGGGGCAAACAGCGAATCTAGTGAACCATGACAAGATCTGCAGTTTGTCAATAGCTAAAATCGATTTGTACAAATTGATATTCGATATTCGTAACTCATTTTTTTAAGAATATGATTATGACTGTATAATGATTTTAAAAATCCACACGATTTAATAAACTAAAAGAAGTTTTAAGTTGAACGAGGCAATTAAAGGTTACTAATTTGCTATGCGAGCTTCAACGGTCGACAAAATGTCTCACTGTCATAATCAGAGACCCCGTTACGTCACAGTTCCAAGGTTAGAGCAGAGATGTGTCACTTATTGGATCAGGTGACGTGCTGTCTTAAAATTAGAAGTTACACAGTGTGTAGTTACAAGATAAAGTCATACTGCAAGTCGTCAAGGAACCAGGCAGCCCTAGTAAAAATCTTAAATAACCCATTGTTCTGATCAATCAATCGATGATTTTAAAAGGACGTAGATGGCAGTAAGTTCGATAGATCAGTTTAATTCTTTGATAAAGGTTCAGTAGTAGCGAAAAGCTAGTTTTGAATAGTTCATGTATACATGCATTATTAATTCATTCGTTTGTGTATAGGCTACATATTTAGCATATGCGGATTTGGATATTTTAGTGGTTGATGGCTTATATCCAGAGGCGGATTTCCAACTCGGGCGGAAATATATATATATATATATATATATATATATATATATATATATATATATATATATATATATATATATATATATATATATATGTGTGTGTGTGTGTGTGTGTGTGTGGTTAACTTTGAATTAACGTTATTTTTAAACATAACATTTTAACTACAATTTCATTAAAACAAATGAATCATCTTTACAATTTTAAAAATAATAATAATAAATTATGGTTTGCCAGAGTAAATTTTGACATTCTGTAGTGGAAACGTAATCTCCTCTGTTTTTGTCGTAGACACTGAATAAACCACACAAGATCCTCATTGCTCCCACTTGGTGTCCATGGTCGGTTGTAATATTTATGCCTTTGCTGCATACAACATCACATGACGATCTTTCAAATAACATACATTCAAAACATACTTCTTAACTTTTATTATTTGTTTTTGAGCCGTGCATATAGCCGGACCAGTAGGTGTATAGGCCTACATTATTCTATTATGTTAGGGCAATAGCGCTATAGGCCTCGGCCTACCTGGTCATTTTGTTTGCTAACGATTGGATGGATCAGTCATAAGCACACGGTTTGCAGTCAAACTTTTTTTTCTAGTCTAATTTTATGAGATTTCGTGTCTTCTTTTTCCTGAAACTGGTTGATTTGCCAGTAATACAATTTCTGTTACTTTACAAAGAGTCGTTTTAGGTGAATATGTGTTCCAGCAGAAAGCGATGACAGCTGATATTAATACTAGAGGGTATGGAGGTGTATTGAATTTTGTTTTGAATATGAAGGACTCATATTTTGATAACTTTTGTTGGGAAAATAGTGATCACTTAACTAACAGAAACAAAAGTCTGTAGGTAAATTCAAATTTACTAGTTATGCAAACATTTTTGTGAAACAATGTGAGACTATTGTGAAATCATTTAACATTATTCGCTTGATGTGTGCTTTTTTAAACTCTGAAATGAACCCACCAAACGCTGGTCCAGACTTTTATTTTATGGAGCGTCGGCTTTAACTTAATAAAGTCTGGATATGAAGTGATGACAGCTTATATTTATACTAGAGAGTGTGCACGTGTTTCATATTTAGATAGAAACATAAAATGATTATCTTGTAAAACCAACTGCGTATAAAGTGAAGCTTCTAAGCTTGGTACGCAAAAGTTTGGAGGCCACTAAAAAAAAAACGGGGGCCCCTGACTACTGCCCTTTCAGCCCACCCCTTAGTCCGCCACTGCCTATATCTGTTGATTATAAAATTGAAATAGTATATTCTTAATATAGTACCAGTACATTAAAATGCGTTGCCTTGATTTAACAAAAGGTTTTTAAAGTACTGCCCTAATATTTAATTCGCCTAAATCGAGGTGGTTTATGAAAAATTAGAACGCTTAAAAATTGGATGCTATAAGTAACACGTTTATACCTTATATCCTATACCATTTTTACTGGTAGATATAATTTTAGTTACTTTTGACATACTTGCGAAATATTTATATATCAAACCGTATTTTTTCTATAGACGCCAGCTTAAAGAACATGTCAACAGTTCTCGACTCTTCTGGTGTTTTAAACTCCATCTTTTGATTGACCTTCTTGCGCTGCAATAAAGTTGTTAATTGCTCCTTGTACTGAACAACACAGGTACCTCACTAAAGAAACGTTGACTTTCTAGTTTACTTCTTATTGAACTAACTACAACACCATGGAGGATATCGTTAAAAATGCTTTGTATAAACGTCTGCGCGAGTACCCGTCCATCTTCCACAACAAGCCAGCAGGGACTGACACGAAAAGACTGAGAGACATCCAGCTAAAGGTGAAGGCAGATATAGACTGTGATGACGACTGCATGGAAGAGCTGGTCTCAAAATATTTTTTTCTAACCTGGGTTGAATTCGAACTCGGAAACTTTGACGAATCTGAAGAACTCAGTAATAGAGCTTTAGTGCTGACCAAAGGAAACAGTCTGACCGCATTGGTTCATAGTGCGTACGTCATGATGCGAAATGGTGATGAAATACAGGCCGAGAAATGTCTAGACAAAATGGACCAGATGAAAAACAGCGACAATTGGCAGTCCCTTATATCTGGGGCTGATTCAGAGCTCGCATATTGTCTCAGCAGACTTGGAGGGCCAAATAATATGAAAAGAACATTAGAAATTTTAACAAACCTTACCGACGAATTTCCAGATAAAGTGTTATGGAAATATAGGCTTGGCTTGTGTCACAGGCGAGCGACACGCGGCAGAATATTCTACACAATGAAATCCCAACTGACGATGGATGATCATGCAGTTGCGGCAACACGTCTGCTCTTTGAAGTGGGGAAGTTGTCTACAGACATGAAGCTTAGAGCCCACGCATATGCCCAGCTTGCTCAGATCAGCTATTTTGATGAAAGACAGTTATCCAGAGAAGAGCACCAACGTAGGTATTGTAACATGAGTACCCAAGATTTTATCCAGATGGCACTGGAGTTAGGCAGCAACGATGTGTTTACTTTACTTGAGTGTGGAAAAATTCTGCGGTACATTGATTATGAAAGGGCAATCGATTTGCTGGAAAAATCAATCGCTATTAAAAAACATGGTGTGGCGTATCATCAGCTGGGACTGTGTTATGTGTATAAAGCTGAAAATAACATTACATTTTCATATTTCAATACTGAAAAGGGAATTGGTAGTGCGCGTAGATTTGATACTAAAACAGATGATGTAAGAAAGATTTTAGAAGAAAACCAAGGAAGACTTCCTGATGAATACCTTAAAACGAACCCACGTTACTGCAATACGAGCACTAAAAATTATTACAGATCGAACTCTGAATACACCCATAGAAGAAACCCCGACAGCCAACTTAGAAGTCAATCGTACGATAGCGGCTGCTGTTCACACAAGACCGACTCTAAACAGGCACGAAACTCCGCATGTTCAGTCCAAAACTTTAGGTTGAAGAAAAGTTGTAAACAACACCGCTTTATTAGATGTCCAATGAGAGAAAAAAAACTGAATATTGAATGCGAGTTTGTAAAGAAAGCAATGTCATGCTATAAGGAATCAATCAGGCTCTCATTTGAGAATAATGCTCAAGCCATCTATGATCTGGGTCTTTTGTTAAAGTCTTGCGAGCAGCTGGACGATGCTGAGAAACAGTTCAACAAAGTGACACATCTTCTGGACTCTATGTCCTTGAACTTCTCAAACAACGAGGATGAGATAACCAGTAGTCATGGACATTTCATTCTTGTCGTTAATGCATATGAACAGGCAGGTCTCTGTCTGCTCAAGAAAGCTGAGTTAGAAAAAAGCAAATGTTACGGCAACGAAAAACAAATCGAACATTTAATTGATAGGGGCGAGTCAAAGCTGGTACAGACTGTGAGTTTGTCGGCCATGTTGGTCAAGCTAAACACCGAGATGAAGGAACATTCGTCCCATATCTGGCACTCACTCAGAACTCTTGAGTTCAGGTATGAAAACGAAGAAAAATCTCCACAGTCGATCAAAAAATTTATTGAATTACTTGGCAAGACCAACCATCACAAGAAAGTTTTGAATATCATCGAGAAGTTGAAGAGTTACAGCGATGATGAACTAGACGACCCTGCTGTCGTTAGTGCTGCACTTGAAAGCTATCTGGCCTTGAAAGACTATGAGTCGGCACTTGCGTTTTTAAACATGGTCAACATGAGACCTAATGTGGATATACGAGAAGTGGGCCAACTAGTCACTTCCGTTCAGACATGCGCAATCGCCAAAAGACTGCAGAAGAATGAGAGCGGTGCACAGCTGATAATGAAAACAGTTTTTCATCAACACACCAGTGGTGGTAGTGGTGGTAGTGGTGATAGTTGTGGTGCATCAGCAGACGAGGTAACTAACAAGTCAGAAGTCATACCACGTGACCTCGACGTCATCGTTATCTATGACGACTCCCACGACGTGGAGAGAGAAGAAAGCGACATCACAAGAACTGCCAACCAACTCTGTCGTGTCTTAGAGAAAACATTTGGTCTCGCTGTAAGCTGTAACTTGAAAGTAAGAAACTGGAGCATGTATTAAAAAACGTTGTAGTTTGGCTAACAGTGTTTATTATTTTAAGTTTGTTTTGTAATGAATGTATAATATTTAGTCTAAACTTAAAGGCAACGGTCGATTAAATTTTGATTCTTTAGAAACATTAATGTGTTTTTATGTTTTACTTAATTTAATGAGTTAATGAATAATTAATTTTACAATGTCAACTTGACCTTGACAGGACTGTTGTTCTGGAGGTGAAAAGATCCATCTGCAGTTTGAGGAACTGTTGAGGGCTAAGGTAGCATTGATTCTCTTGGGAGCAGAGAAACCTAGAGATTGGTGGGTCATTAAATCGTCTGACTTAATTAAGCGTCAGAAAATTGTGAGAAAATTAATTGCGGTGCCCCAACCACCCCAATAAGGTTTAAGGAGATAATTCAATGATTGAATGCTAAACAAAATGTCTACTTCAGAAGTGAAGTTTTAAATCAACTTGTCATTATTATGTTTAGTAACAAACTAAAAATGTATCATTTGATTCTACTCTGCAGCTCCTTTCAGATCTTCCTGGACAATATTCACTACGAGCTGTCCGAGCTTGCTGAAAGAGGTAGGGACGTGCCTACAGTGTTGGTAGTGTTTGCTGCCCAAGGATCCGAACTTGGCGTTCCATCGTTATCCTGCTGTAGACAATTTTGTCTGGACGACATCTTGGCTGACATCAATAATTATTTACAGGAAAAAGAAAAAAATTCGGGCCAGGAAGAGGAAGACGAAGTTCCCATTTTGGAAGATAACTCTAGTGAGTTTAGCAAGGGAGTTAACGCTGTCATGACTCTGTTTTGTTTACTTATAGGCAAGAAATGGCCCCTTTGACCCTTCGATGCCCCGATCTACTAGCTCAGCTCGTTCTGGCGGCCAATTAGTGTTACAACATTTTTGTCCAAAAATACAAAATCAAATTCTTTCCGTTCTTTCTGTCTTTATCTACCTAAATAATCTAAAAAAAAAAAACGAAGTTCTTAAAAATACAGAAAGTTTGGATGTCTTCTATTGAAATTTGAACCATTTTTGATAAACGAGAGAAAAAAAGCCATGCTTCTTTCTTAATGTTTCAATTATTCACATGAAACCAATCTTACTATGTGAATCAAAGCATTGATTTATAAAGTCAATCGTCCGTTTAATAAAATCGTTAAATTACCTAATGTGAAATTATATTTTGTTTGTAAAATTATTTGAATATAAAGCTATTTTTTTTTCTTTTGTGTAAAAACTTTTTTTTATTTGGCATTAAAAAAGTACTATTTAACGAAAAATAAAACAATTTTTTAGTAAAAAAATATATTTATGTAAAACAAAATTTTCTTGGAGAAAAATATGTAAAACAATTTTTTAAAACAAATAATTCTTTTGATAAATGTAGATCTATATTTTCTTTCCAAAACTAATTTTGTATGAAGATAACGTCTTAGTCAAAATAAATAAAGTAAAAAAAAGATTCATAAAAGATGTTTTAATAACAAGAGTGGGTCGTTTGTTTTATAGCTATTTAAATGGTAGTGTATAATTTATTTTCTACTTTTTAGTGCATCATTACATAAATGCTTATTATTAAAACGTTTTTTAATTAAATTTTTCTTTAGTCTTTAGTTTTATTTACACTAGAGTTGCATGACAAAAAACACTGCGCACCTAATGAACGTGATGACGCGAGTCTAATAGCGCGGAATAGTTTGATGAGACAGTCTACTAATTTGGACAAATATTTAATTAATT
Source organism: Physella acuta (assembly GCF_028476545.2). NCBI lineage: Eukaryota > Metazoa > Mollusca > Gastropoda > Physidae > Physella > Physella acuta. The sequence goes on from NW_026732487.1 coordinate 249,428, forward strand.
CATACAAAATTAATTAGGCAACCAATTAAGTCAAATTAAGTCATGTTGCATTGTCTTCATGTCTTGAACCACGTACCAACTACCAGTGTTTCTTCCAGACTTTTTTCTCCGGGGGGGGGGCCTGGAAATTTTCGGGGGGGGGGGGGGGCGGTAGACTTTCTTCGGGGGGGCAGACACTGTTAAAAGTATATATTTTCTGTATAAATTATATAAATTTCATTTCGTTCGGGGGGGGGGCGGTAAAAAAATTCGGGGGGGGGGGGGGGGATTTGACCCCCCCCCCCCCCCCCCCCCCCCCGAAGAGATGCCTGGAAGAAACTCTGCCAACGAACCGTATATATCAGTTAAAAGTGCCTTCAATTTCGCTCGGGCACTTCGATCTAGACAGACTGACGACAGACTGACGACAAAGGAAGTGAGTTAAATAAAAGCTTGTAATAAAAGACCTGTGTAAATAAATACACGAAAATAAAGTGTTGTGTTTATCTTCCGAGCTTTAGTTTATATGAACACATTTCATTTTGAACGTTTTTGTGTAACCTCAGATAAATAAAATACAATAATTTATAAGTGACAACTCTCGGATAAATGGCCCTTTTCTAGTCAATATATCTATTGTTAGATAATCAAAAGAAATCTAGTAAACAGCTCACAATAACACTATGACAACAATTACAAACTAAAATTGTGTGTTAAACATGGGGATGGAATATGGAACCTTTACGGGAACGACGTGGTCTAATGGTAGAACACTCGACTACAATCTTGAACAAAAACGTTGACTAATTCGTGAGAGTCGGAGAATTCACCGAGCTATGTTGGGTACCTGGCTCAGTTTATCAACGTTTGGGCTATTGGACAGAGAAATACATAAACTCTGCTTCATTTGCACTGGCAACCACCCAGTCTGACATGGAACTTTACCCTTTAGTTCACAATGTGATCCTGTATAATGGTAGCTCCTGCTTGACGGTGATAGACTAAAATATTCTCTCCCTCCCTGCCAGGAACCTTATAAAGCTTGTACGTTAAGATGTAGACAGCCGTTACAACGGACTTAGAGATTAAAATGAACAACTTTGGACCACATATTTTTTTTATTTTATGGCTGTGTTGAATCACTTGAAAGTGTGATTGACGTATAGTATAACAATAATGTATTATTTTAGTCTTAGTACCAGTGTGATCTACTTTTGTGTGAATGGATGTGGACAAGTACCTATACGGCTGGCATGTATGTGTGTGGTCTCTATATTTTGATGTTTTGTAAATGTTTTATATTGGAGCATGATTTATATGATGATGTCACACACATTAAATCCATATCAATTGACCTACTTGCAATAAAGCGTTAAAAATATATTTAAAACACTCTACACAACGCAGCGCCAAAAGTGGCGTGTATTGACGTCAAGAATAGCTTATAGCAGAAAAGCTTGTATCGATGTTGTATGTTGGTTTATAATATCAATGTAATATATTAGCTGTTACCTCACTGTTTTATCGAATGGGGGTATCTATACATGACCTCTCTAGATATATACTATATCGTCTCAAGGACTTACGGTGATTTATTACACACATTTTATCACATCGGAAATTCCCAGTCCAGTCAAAAGTTACTTGGAAGTGTGCACCGTGTAGGTTTTGTCCAATCACTACTGTGTAGTTGTATCCAAGGTGACCGACAGGATTAGCACATGTGTTAAATATTCGTGAGTGCTGGTACACGTAGCGTTCTTCACTCAGTCGTGTCACGTGGTACAGCAGCAAGAGGTAATGTAACACGCCATGTTTTTAGTAGCTCTTAATGACCAAATAACTTGTAGGCCACAGTAATCTAGATAGCATGTAAACCTTATGCCTCAATACAAAACGATTATCGATTGATTAAAACTTTTTTAAGGCCGTTATTTTGATAAATCGATACAGAAAGGTGCGCACATTTGTTTAGTCAGGTAACGATTTCTTAAGCCAAAGTCGAGTAGTTCAGTGAAGCGTGACATTAAAATTATACATTAGGATATATATGCATACATACATACATATGTACATATATGTAGAACTAACCATTGCCATTATATTTTCTGATTGGATGATATATGATATTTAGTTGATTTAAAGTTTGTATTTCGGCCACCGTCGGAGCCCGGTATTTTCTGATAAAATTGATAAACATATATTTTTGTTCCTTTTAAAAACATTTTTTTAAAATGTTCTCATTTAGACCTAACGAAATAGAGTTCATATGTTTCTTACCCTCGGCACGCACTATGCTGAATGAAGGTTCATTAACTGGAGAGCTTTAGAGAATGGCTTTAAACTGTGTAGGCTGTTTTCCTGGGCCATGAAACTCATCTCCTAATGCCCATCCCATGTTGTCTATCCCATAATGCCCATCCTGTAATGACCACCCCATAAAGTCTATAGGTAGCTGAAACCATTGGCAATTAAAAAACAGGTAGAACGAAATTAGCATGGCGTAATCGAAGACTTACATTCTCAATCGATAATACCATTGTTGGTATACCACATTCTTTTTTTTTAAATTAAAAATGTATTTGCAATTTTCATAATATAACAAGACCTATACAGAAAGCTAGATAACAGACATACCACCCACAATCATACAAACACGCGCACAGCAGGTATGGAAAGAGATCGAACTTGTCGGAACACATTTAATCAGTGTGTTAGATAGGCTTAGATTATTTGAATGAGTCTGAACCAGAACTGGATTGTATAGGCTACTTATTAGTTACATGCCGGATAGTTGTATTTCATTGTTTAATATTGCTATTACTTTATACTTAATACAAACATCTTCGGTTTTTATTTAAAAGATAATGCACAATGATATTTAAGTAAAAATGGCAAACGCAATACTGCTAAGACTTAAACACATCTATCATAGCGGCGTGTGAAAGGTACAAATCCATTGAATTTTTTGCAGCCACAATGTACACTATGAGCAGTGAATCGGAGAAGTTTCTTCAACTTCTTGACGAGTTCCCCTGTATGCTGACCATCAAAAATGTCAACATTCGCAAAACTCGACACAAAGAACTGGATAAAAAACTTGAAGATGAGTTGAAGGATGATGACGACAACGATGACGAGACAATAATGAAGTACAACTTTTACACGTGGCTGAAGATAGAAATGGTAGATGATACGAGCGCCAGGGAACACAACGAAACTGTTTTTCAGTTGACCAAAGGCAGAAACGTTACCACTTTATTTTTCAGAATCAAACTTTATTTGAAGAACGGGAAAAACAAAGAAGCCAGCACAATTATCAGTGATATCGAAAACCTTAAAAAGGGGCAGAACGTTGAGCTCATAAAATCAGAATGTCAGTCAGAACAGGCCTACGCCTACAGTCGTCTGGGTGGTCCGGACAATCTTCCTCGGGCGATTCGTTTATTTTCAGGAGTAGTTGACAAACATCCCGAGAAGTTTTTGTGGAAGTTTATCTTAGGGTTGGCCTACAGGAGAGCTATACACATGGAGATGTCCCCGTCGATACAGCCTATGGTGAAGACAAAAGCGGACAGCCTCAGACAGGCTGTTCTATTTCTTTTTCAGGTTGGCCAAGAGGCAGAAAATAACGTGCTCAGGGCTCGCGCTTACGCAGAACTGGCCGTTTCCTACGGTGAAGCCCAGAGACTTTGTCCCACTGATGTGCACCATCTGTTTCAAGGCATGCGTGTTTCAGATATTATAAACAAAGCCATTGAACTTGCTCCAAGACACGCTAAAGTACTTAGCGAATGCGGAAGAACGCTGATGTTGGAAGATTTAGACAGAGCGATTGATTTATTAGAGAAATCTGTTCAAATAAGGAAACACTCAGTGTCTTTTCATCATCTAGGCTTGTGCTATGAACGTAAGGCTTCTGAAACCTCTCTGTTTGACCAATCGACAACCAGAGTCACACCAGCGGACAGCCACATCAGAGCACAACATCCTCCATTGGATGCAAATAACGATATCGTGAATAAAGCGATAAACAGTTTAATAAACGCCATTGATATTTCCATGGGCAGTAACTATCCGGCCATTAGTACACTCGGGTGTTTGTACAGGAAGTGTGGGCAGTACGAAGAGGCAATACAGCAGTTTAACAGAATCACCAACTCCACAGAGAACGCAGATACCAATGTGGACTATCTATATTCTGTCATCTCTGCTTATGAAAACGCTGGTTTCTGCTACATTAAATTATGTCAAGACAACAAAGCAGAAAACTGCCTGCTAAGAGCTGTCAGCACTGCCGCGGAACTAGCGACTAGAGACCCGGATGTGGCCAGGTACTCTTCTGATGTCTGGCAAGCCATGAAAACGCTGGAATCTGACTACGAGCAAGAGAATTCTCCAAAATCTATTAAAAAGTTGATTGAACTATTCTCTACCATGCGCCAATATGAACGAGTGCCACCAGCCATTGAAAAGCTAAGAGCCTTAAGTGAAGAGGGGCTAAGCGATCCTGCTGTTGTCAAGGCAAGGGTGGAGAGCTTGCTCGCCTTAAGACAATACGAATCTGCTTTTTTTGTTATTACTTTCCTACACTTAAAAAAAGATTTTGACTCTAAGTCAAGTGGTTTAAATTTAAGTGAATTAGAAACCAAAGTCCTTTTGCACACAGCTGCTAGCAGGCTTCAAGAAGGTAAGGGTGATGCTCGATTAGTTTTACGGAAGTTGTTGCATTCATACATCTCTCAAGCAACAGATTCAGACGCCCTTACTGGGGGCACACCCACAGTATCACACGCTGCTGAAGGCGCACCCAAGGACAAGGAAACAGAAATACCGGAAGTGATGATTTACTACGACGATTCGATCGATGCAGAAAAGAATATCAGTCGTGCCACGAAAGATGCAAAACTTCTAAAGAGATTGATTAATGACGTATATGGCGTCAAAACTGCACTTAACCTGCAGGTAAAAATCTAATACATGAAACTCACATTTCTTGTTAGGAAGATTTTCTTTATTTTAGATGATTAGAGAGGGGTCGGCGTGGTCGAGTCGGTAAAGCTCTTGGTTGCTAAACTGAAAAGTCTCGCGTTCGAACCCCTGGGCAGATGAGGCTAGTTAGCTGGGGACTCCAAAATCAAACAATTGCTGCATTGTAGTGTGTTCTTGGTTAGACAAAGGCTATGGAAGCAAATCCAAAACGAAAAGCAGGCTGAAATCGGCTTCAATGGCCTCGATGGTGCATAACCAGTTGACACATATCCTTAATTGTGATGGAGGCGTGGTCGAGTCGGCAAAAAGCTCATGGTTGATAAATTCGAAAAAGTCTCGAGTTCAAATCTTCTGGCAGATAAGGCTCGATCCTTCCAACACTAAAAATTAAGAACGAAGAAGAAGAAGAAGACAGAAGAAGAAGATGATTAGATTTTAGATATCTGAGCTGAGATATTTTATCGTGAAGCCTTTTAGGAAGTCCGCTGAGATATTTTATTGTGCAGCCGTCAAGAGCTCTACATTCATCATATTGTCCATTGGCGCTTCTCCCCAACCCCCCTTTTCCCTGTCCCTGCGGACAGTAAACACACTTCAAATCTTGTCTAATTCTAAAACTTCACGGCAGTGATTACTTTAATACATATCACTGGCCATGACGACCAACTAGGGAACACATTGAACTCTGCACGCCACACAAGTGGTTACTTTAAATTAAAGAAAGTATGTGTTTGCTAATATTTTATTACATCACATGACTAGTTTTAGCTAGTTGAATATTAATTAATTAATTATTACCGAGTATTTTGTGTGGAACATAATTCGTAGAACTTCTTGATATCGAAGTTATGAAAAGGTGTAATTTAACATTTTTACTTTCTCGTATATACGAAGTATAGAGAAAGTCTTGTAATCGTGCAAAAAAAAAATCGAGATTTTTGCAAATCTCGACGTTTTGCATCTCACTGATACGGAAAAACATAATTTTGCAATCTTGTCCGCAGTGGCGGAACTAGAAAAAAAAGGCTCCCCCGCAAAGAAAAAATTAGGGCCCCCTATATATATATATATATATATATATATATATATATATATATATATATATATATATATATATATATATATATATATATATATATATATATATATATATATATATATATATATCCTAACTGAGTAATTTAGACTATTTCATTGCAATATGTAACCATTCTGAGAAAACAAACCGGAAAAAACTTAGTCTAAACCAATCATGAGTTTACAGTGAAGCACACATATGATGGTCAAAAATATATAATCACGTTAGCTTGATTCGTGAATGGTTTCTCGCGTTATGTTTATTTTTTTCATTTTTGGCTTTTATAATATCAATTTTGAAAACATTGATTTTTATAGCTATAGTATTGTATAGTACGTCTTATTTAAGTAACAATTCAGAGAATTAATTGCTTTTTAATATACATAGTACAAAACTATTTAAATGAGCTTTGTGGGCATCCCTATTTTAAAGAAGGGCAGTAAGTCATGGAAGTAGTGTGAATGTTTACCTACCTTTCAAACTATAGCTCTTGTAGATTTTAAATTATTAACAATCTCTGCTATAGTAGACCTGTTGTTGTTTTTTTTTTACAAAACCACTTTCAAGATGCATGAAAAACATAATTTTTGAAAAAAATGCATTGTTTTTTGGTCGGAACTGGGCCCCTAAACGTCCTGGGCCCCCCCGCATTGCGGGGTCTGGCGGTATGGTAGTTCCGCCCCTGCTTGTCCGTATGTCTGTGTGTCTGTGTGTGTGTGTGTCTGTGTGTGTGTGTGTCCGTGTGTAAACACAATAACTTGAGTACCGTTACAGCTAGGTTGATGAAATTTCATATATAAGTATTTTATCAAAATCGTAGATCCGTATCAACTTTTGAGCGATTTCCGACAACCGGAAGTGGTACTTTTTCTACTTTGAATTTTTCAAAAGCCTATAACTTGAGTACTATTTCAGATAGATAAATGAAATTTCACATGTAAGTAAAAGATCTAATTCTCTACCTTCTGTTAAATTTTGAGTAATTTCCGTTGACCGGAAGTAGTAATTTACGCTACTTCCGATTTCTCAAAAAACTAATGTAAATTTTTAAAGTACTAATAATATTGCGCACTATTATGCGCTTTTTTATTTCGCGTTCACTTGGTGTGCAATTAATTTGTCTAATGGAAATGTATACAATACGATTTTCTCGGCCTAAACTTTTATAACTTTTTACTTTATCTAATTAAATTCTAATTAGATTCTAGATATAGATCTAGATCTCGATTCTAGATCTAGACTAGATCTACGGAAAAACTATACGTAGTCACTAAGATCTGGATTTAGACTATCTACTAAAAACAACATAACTACCATTGAACAGCCGGGTTTTTTGTAGAAATCTTTTAAGTCTCTTAATTTTAAGTCTCTTAATCAGCGAGTGCATTTAATATGGTATGGTTACCGGTGAAGAAATGAACTATTTCATTTAAATCTATAGATCTATTCATAAAAACCTAATAAAAATAAATCACTTTAAAAACAAGAAGAATACCGTGGAATAGCCGAGTTTTTAACGGAATCATTTAAGTCACTTAAGTTAATCAGTGTGTGACTGTGTTATGTTAAATGTGTCGGATTTTTAGCTAATTAGTCATTTCTTTGCTTTGTCAGTAATATCGTTCAGCGTGTAATAAAGCACATTGCGTTTTGACCCTAACTATTTTATAAATTATTTTTCTAAACAAGTTCAACATTTTAAAATATATAGGCCTATGATTCACGTGAAACGGGTACCGATGGCTAGTTCTACTTATAAAAGTTGGAAAATTAAAAATGGATTAAAAATCATTTCTCTATCCCGTGTCACCGTAGTGTTATATAAGAATATATTTTTAAAATAGAATAGTGCAAAATGATATAAACGCTTCTTACTAAAACTTTTTTTAATGAATTTTATTTTCTACTCGATTATATTTTTATAAAAACTGTAATAATGTGTAATTTGGGTTATGTCACAAACTTCTATATTTCTATACCCCGATTGCATTGGAAGTGCTATGCCTGTTTCTGTCATATAAGAACATATCCTATGTAATACGTGCACAATCACGATTTTACAGCCGCATATTGTGTTCGGTTATGCTGGTGTGATCGATGTAGGCCTATATGTTTAGGATTGAAGTTAAACATAATTGGACTAACAGTAGACTATATGGTTAGAGAGTATTTGCTGCTTGTTTTGGCTGTAATAAAATATGTGTAATGCCTGCATGACGCGGCGAAAGCAGAATGACGTAGTAGACAAGAAATAAAGAAAAATGCATGTTTTCGTTGCTTGCACTTATGTAGATAGAATGTTATTTGGTGAATCAACAGAACATTGCAAGAACGTTCTTCTCCTTTGAGTTTTATCGATATAGTAGAGCTTTCACTCAAACTTCGCTAACTATACACATACATATATGGTAATATTTGAGTCGCCTGCCGTCTTACGGGTGAGTAGGCCTATCGCTGAAATGGGTACAAGCCTACCGGTCAGAATATTATTCAGGGGTTGAATACATTTGACTGGGAAGGCGTGTTTGTACAGCGCAGACTGCACTAAGGCTTTTACGTTTAAGGCACAGAAACAGTTATGTTAAGCCAACAGCCACAGCACAAAGTTCTATTGTGAAATTCCTAGATAATTTACGTACGTCTGAAATCTCGAGATGGCTTATGCATAACTATGCTCGCATGGTCGAAGATTACACCTTCTGTTCTGTAGTCAGTGTAGTTCACTGTATTTGAGTTCAACGAGTTGTAAACGACACGTACTTCTGTCTGTCTTAACCACATATATTCTAAAATGAGGGTAAAGAGACAGTGTAGCTTAGCGCGGAGAAAAAAGATACAACTTTCAGTGTCAAAACTACGTTGTGATACGTCGTTTAAAGATGTTGAGAGAAATAAAAACAAGCTGAACATGAGAGTAACACGTTCTTTAGAAAGTTATCTTAGCACAGAAAGAAAGAGGAACAACGACTCAAAGAAACTAGCTAGGACACAAGAGCTTTATCGCACTGCAGAGAAGAAGAGGAACAACGACTCAATGAAACTAGCTAGGACACAAGAGCTTTATCGCACTGCAGAGAAGAAGAGGAACAACGACTCAATGAAACTAGCTAGGACACAAGAGCCTTATCGCACTGCAGAGAAGAAGAGGAACAACGACTCAATGAAACTAGCTAGGACAAAAGAGCCTTATCGCACTGCAGAGAAGAAGAAGAACAACGACTCAAAGAAACTAGCTAGGACAAAAGAGCCTTATCGCACTGCAGAGAAGAAGAAGAACAACGACTCAATGAAACTAGCTAGGACAAAAGAGCCTTATTGCACTGCAGAGAAGAAGAGGAACAACGACTCAATGAAACTAGCTAGGACAAAAGAGCCTTATCGCACTGCAGAGAAGAAGAGGAACAACGACTCAATGAAACTAGCTAGGACACAAGAGCCTTATCGCACTGCAGAGAAGAAGAGGAACAACGACTCAAAGAAACTAGCTAGGACAAAACAAGCATATCGCACCGTAGAGAAGAACAGGAATAAAAACGCAATGAAAATATTAAGAACTAAAGAGGCATATCGTTTAGCTGAGAAAAAGAAAGACCTTCAGTCTAAGACAAGTCTCAGGAAAAATAATGTTTATCGTATAGCTGAACGAGAGAAGAGCAATGGTGCGATACAGTTGAGAAGAGCCCAGCATGATTATCGTGAAAGTGAACGGCTAAGGGACAGAGAACGGAAAGAAAAACGAAGACATGATTATTTCTTTCGCGCTAGAGAAAATTATATCTCCTCTTTAAGAGCGATTGATTCAGTCTGTAGTAAAAATAAACTACAATTCATTAAAGACCGATGTTCAATGCCAGATAAGGTTTGTTGTTCTTGTGAGGGACTATTTTTCAATCATTCTGTTCTGAAACATCATGACACTTTCCCTACAAAATTTAGCTATGAAGAATGCAGTGCTAAAATATTTAATTATCCTTCAGAATACATATGCCGTACTTGTTACAATCACTCAAGGAAAGGAAAAATTCCGAAAATGGCAACAAGTAATGGCCTGAAGTTTGTAGATATACCAGAGTGTATAAAAAGGTTAACAGTGCTGGAGGAGCGGATGGTTTCCCCATACATCAACTTTATGCAACTCCGACCGCTGAAAGCATATGCTATAAATCCACAAATAGGCATGAAAGGAAGTGTAGTCAATATCCCGATAGAAATCGACGACATGGTTCAAGTGCTACCGCGTGCTTTTGATAATTTAGCCACGGTACAGATTAAGTTAAAACGTCATATGCTGCACAAATCGCACTATTTGTTTGAAACTGTTCGACCAGCAGTAATTTGTGATGCTTTGGATCAGTTGGTGAAGACGCCGTTATATCGTGCCAACAGTATTTCTATCGACAGAACGTATTTCGAACGATATGCCGATTGTGGTATTCAAACTGCCATTGATTTTGTACTTGACGATAAAGACAAGGACTGCGTTCAAGCAAGCCAAATATCAGATAGCGGAAGTGCTAAGAAAATACGTACGGAAAATGTTGATTTTCACGAAGACAGCGACGACGGAAACTCTAATGATGAAGTGGACGAAGAAGTCATGATAGTAGATCGAAATAAAGAAATGGTCGACAACGTGCAGGTGTTCGCTCCAGGTCAAGGCAAGCTACCGGTTCCTTGGCATGCAGTAAATGACATAGATGAATTGTGTTTCCCCAAGATATATTTCGGTCACAAATTTTACACACCTAAGAAATTTTCCTACAATGACAGGGTTAAATTCGAAATTCGCCATAGAGACAGACGAGCCTGCATCCCAGCAAGACTGCTGTTCATGGCAAAGAAAAAATTAGAAATGACTGCTCTGGCAAGTGTTAATATGTGTTTAAGGAAAACAAAGGTGACGCATGGAATGAACGTTAAAAATGCTCTTGATAAAAATTATCTCGATAATCTAATGAAATTAGATGAAGGATACAAAATCCTTAAACAAGTAAGATCATCTCCATCATACTGGGAAACTAGGAAAAAAGAGTTGATGGCAACAGTTAGACAACTTGGCAAGCCAACATTCTTTTTAACAATATCTGCAGGAGAAACAAGGTGGCCGGAATTGATTAAGTCTCTATCCGCGCTACAGGGATCACATTTAACATTGGAAGAAGCAACAGCCCTCAATGACTACCAGAAGACTGATCTTATTAAAAACGACCCAGTTACGTGCGCGCGGTATTTTAACTATAAGATGTCTAAACTAATGTCGTTGCTAAAAGAAGGATCCATTTTTGAAAAAAACACCGTCGAAGATTTCTATGAAAGAATCGAATTTCATGTGAGAGGATCTCCACACGAACACATCTTCTTGTGGCTTACAGGTACCCCAGTGTTTGATTCAAAGAATGTTGATTCCATTAAGGAATGTGTAGGATTTATTGACAAGTTTATCACCTGCGAGTATAAAGAAGACGATCCGTTTGTGCAGCTTCAGATGCACAAGCACTCTCATACATGCTACAAAGGAAAAAGGAATAAAAGCAAGTGTCGATTTAACTTCCCCATGCCCGCTATGCCGAAGACAATGATACTGGAGCCATTAGCCGAGGATGAAATTGATGACTCATTCAAAGAACGATTGACAGCACTTCGAAAGCTAATAGTATATTATTCGAAGAGCAGAGATGACATACCATTTGAAGAGATTCTTAAGACTTTGAATATGTCTGAAGAGATGTACATTTCTGTTCTCAGGAGCTCACTTAAAAGGCCGCAAGTGTATCTACGAAGAAAGAGCACAGAAGTTAATATCAATGGGTACAACCCAGATATCCTGCATCTTTTCGAGTCCAATATGGACCTACAATTTGTTTTAGAAGAATATGGTCTTGCTTCCTATATTGTAAAATATGTGAGTAAAATTGATAGTGGGCTATCAAAAATATTACGTGATGCAGCGTCGGATGCCAACAAAGGAAATAAGAGCGTAAAGGAGAAATTTAGAAAGATCGCAAACGTTTTCCTGAATAGCAACCTGATGTCCGCCCAAGAAGCAGCATATCATGCCTTGTCAATGCCTTTGTCAAAATGTAGCCGCAAAACTGTATACATAAACACCAGTCCTAGGCTGGAAAGAGCCAGGATGTTAAAAACAAACGCACAACTTCAAAGTTTAAATGAAGACTCAACAGAAGTCTATATGAAAGACTTATTTCAAAAATATAGTGAACGACCGCAACAGTTAGAAGACGTTTGCCTGGCAACATTTACATCTGAGTATGTACCGATTAGGAGGGAAGCAGAATTTGATGAAGATAAAATTTATTTTGAGGAATCAAAAGAGTACAGGCGTAAGAAGAAACCAGCCGTGATAAGGTACAGACGGTACAAACTTCAGCAGGACAAATCAAATTACTTCCGAGAGCAATTACTGCTATTTCTGCCTTGGCGTAATGAGTTAAAAGATATAGAACAAGTCAATTGTGAGCAGCTGTACAGAGACAGTGTGGTAAAGATAGAGGATAATAGGAAAAAATTTTCAGCAATTGCAGATGAAATTTTAGATGATGCTTTGGAAAATGCCAAACAACAGGTTGCAGATATAGAGGAAGAGGAAGCCTACGAATTTATAAAAGAAAAACTTTCACCAGAACATAATGTGGACATTCTGCAGCAAGGAGGACAGGAAACCCCAGTTAATAAGAATCAAAATCGATACAGTGTTCCGAATAGAGTGCCACATGAAGACATATGTTGCTTGTTTTCCCGTCTGAACGAGGGACAGAAGGACTTCGTCTTCCACATCCTCAATTCCTTCAAATTGAGAAAAACTCCCTTCTATATCTTCCTGAGTGGATCGGCAGGGGTTGGAAAAAGTACAGTCATTAGGTGCCTTTATCAATCCATAACAAAATATTTTGATTCACAGCCAGGTGCTTCGGGAGACTCCATCTATGTTCTATTGTGTGCACCATCTGGGAAAGCTGCATTCCTCATTGAAGGTGTTACCCTGCATACTGCTTTCGCATTACCCATATCTCAATTTGGTGGTTCAATGCCTCAGTTATCGTCAGAAGTTGCCAATACAATTAGGGAAAAATTATTCAACATTAAACTACTGATCATCGATGAAATTTCTATGGTCGGAAGCACACTTTTCAGTCGAGTTGACTCTCGTTTGCGCCAAATAATGGGAGACAACAAACCCTTTGGAGGGATATCAGTTTTACTTGTCGGAGATTTGAACCAGCTACCACCAGTTATGGATTCCCTAATTTATAAGGTGGACAAAAGCAACGAATTTTGGGAATTAATGGATCGAAATCCCCTTTGGGATCTATTCACCTTCTACGAATTGAAACAAATAATGCGCCAAAAGAATGAAATTGAGTTTATTGAAGCGCTGAATGCATTAGCGAGTGGACACATGGTGCAAAAACATGTTGAACTGTTCAAGTCTAGGCAAGTGTCGCCGTCAGCAGTACCAAACAGCGCAATCAGATTGTACGGTGAAAATAAATTTGTCGATATTTATAACCAGGAAAGAATTAAAAGTCACCCGGGACCACATTACATTTCCACTGCTAAAGATTCCATTTTAGGAAAACTCTCAGAGGCATCAAAGGAAAGTATACTGCAGGGACTAAAGAAAAAAAAATTAAGTGAAGTAAATGGCCTACCACACAGCATCATTATAAAACTAGGAATAAAATATGCTATAACAACGAACATTGACGTAGAAGATGGTCTCGTTAACGGAGCGTGCGGAGTCCTAAGGCTGATAACATTCGATAATGACGACAGCCAAGTACCAAAAATACTCTGGTTAGATTTCTCCACACACAACGTTGGTAATAAGGCAAAGATGGCTCACAAACGGCTCATAGATGACAATAACCTTGACTCACATTTAGTGCCCATAAGGAAGGTTTGTGTTCCGCTGAATATTTCAAATAAACTTCAGTACCCGACATTAAGAACTCAATTCCCCATGGTACCCGCAGAAGCAATTACCATTCACAAAAGCCAAGGACAGACATATGAACAGGTGGCGTTAGATTTCAACGAAATAAAAAGGATAACAAGGCCTTTGCTGTATGTAGATTTAAGCAGAGTTTCAAGCATCACAGGATTGTACATTGTTGGAGACTTTAGGATCCCAAAACAATCGACGCATGAGGACCCAAGCCTGCAAGAGCTCTACAGACTAAGGACAGCTAAGTCTTTAAATTTGCCACTCCGTATATTTAAAGACTCAACAGGATTCAAAGTAGCATATCAGAATGTGTGCTCTTTAACGAATAAATTACAATACATTAAAGGGGACAATTGGTATTTTCAAAGCGACTTACTGATATTTTCCGAAACGTTGGCATCTGAAACCGAAGAATTTGTCCTTGGTAACTATAAAGTGTTATTTCGGAGTGATCCACACTGTGGTACTAGAGGTATCATTTGTTTCGCGAAACACAGTCTTAGTGGTGTAAGTGATGTCATACATGACAGTATTGAAACTGGCACAAACTATCATGTAGAATTATATGCGGTTACTATCTGTAGAATGACCATCATTACTGGATACAAGTCACCTAGCACGCCAATCAGTGTGTTTCGAACAACTTTCCATACGTTATTGAGTAAGGTCAAATTTGTTGAAGAAATTGTTGTGATTGGAGATCTGAACTTCAACATCTTAAACAATGCCAGTAGTGACTTGCATGACTTTTTCAAGCAGTATAAACTTACATCTGCTTTACCATTGGAAATCCCAACCACCGATTTGAATACACAAATAGACGTCATATTTTCAACAACTTCAGTCCTTGCTGGAGTGTATGAAACGTACTTCTCTTACCATAAGCCTGTATGTTTTATATTCAATGACAATAAAATTTCTTACCAAAAGAAAATACCAGACTCTATCACCACGATCGCTCCTCCAAAAACAGTAAGGCGAATTGAAGATGAACTAAGACCACCATTCAACATACCTTCTGAAAAATACGTTATTAACACCTGCAAGGACCTTAAATCAAACGAAATGTGTACACTATCAGATTCTAAACTAAACGTATTTCTGTCGGCAAACAGTTCTCAAGCTCCAACATGCGTATCGAACTTTCAAGGTTTGTTTATTCAGGTACAAACTATTCTCAACTATTTTGATAGAAAGAGAGGTAGCACATCTGAGACTGATCTCCATAGTGCTAGTGCTGATATTAAAAATGAAACATTGCAAAACCTCTTGAGTGTAATAAGTCCTTGCAAGGTACAAATCCAACATGAAATTATTCGCCTAAGAACTCACGCTAGAGCAAAATATGACCCATCACTGGCAGCAGATGAAGTTAAGGGATACTACAGGAAAGGAATATGCCACGGATTTTTATCTCATTTCTTCGTATGCGAAACACGAGCCGACGGTAACTGTTTCTATAACGCGTTGTCTCTCTGCATGGTTCAATCAGAAGCACAGGCACAGAACATTCGCTTGCTCATAGCATCATACCTGCTGCTTAATGCGACAGTACATGAAAAGCTTATCCAGATGACTCACTGAGAATTCTCTCATAGGTTGGATCATCTTTATGTTTGCTTCAAAAACTACATCTGGGCCGGCGACGTCCAAGCGTATGCTGCTGCCTTAGTTTTTGACCGATCTATTATTAGGATAGGTGGTCTTGACCAACAGTTCCACCAATTCTCTGAAATACAGCACTTATCTTCTAAAGAGTTATTACAGTGGCTCTCTCAAGCCACCTGGAGAAGTTCAGAAGTGGTGGAAACTGATTCATCAAAAAGAAACGGGCGAGAGCCCATATTCATACTTCACCAGGTGAATCATTTCATGGCCATGCTACCACGAACTGACTCAGTCGCAGACCTTCAGTTCCTTCCCCCAGCGGTTGTCAATCTTAACAACATTTCCATTGAAAAATATAAGATATGTGGAGTTGATTATGAATTTTCTCCTCCATAACAACTCACTGAGTCTAAACAACTTAGTTTTTCAATTGTGTATGTATCTCTTTGTGTGTGTATGTACGTGTGTGTGAGTGTGTGTGTTTGTCTGCCTGCCTGCCTGTGATAATTTTATATCATACTGATTAAAGCAGCATGATGTAAGAACTTTTCGTCTACATGTGTATTCTTTAAAACAAAATTATCGGATTTGTCACAAAAGTTTATATTTCTTTAGGGCCTAGCCCAAAACATTATTGCTATATACTATATATGAATATACGAGAAAGTTTAGGGGAGATCACTCCCAGTTTATTTTATGTTGTATGTGAAATAAATGTATTTGTGTGAATTTTAGGGCTGCCAAGATTTTGGAGAACATTATGAGATTCTGATAAACGAATTGTGCGCCACAAAGCTGGTCATTATTCTACTCGATGAGGAGTCGGCTGGCGGTAACGGGTGGGTATCAAGATTTCTTTGTTTTAGAATTACAAACTTTGAACACGACAGGTTCAGAAATCTTTCCCTTTAAATAAAAAAAATGGACAGAAGCACCCTTTGAAAAAAATCCACCAAGATACCTTAAATAATTTTTCCTTCCACATCCCCATCAAACTAACATATTCTGTCGTGCTTTGAGTCGTTAAAAATAATTAATTAAAATGAAATCAATTTTGACAGCTTATTTCAGAAAGTTTTGATAGATTTTACCCTCCGCCTGCACGAACGTCGGGAGCCTGTGCCAAAAGTGAAAGTCTTGTCAAGACAAGCAGACTGTCTACACAAAACGCCATCTTTGGCAAGTTACCCGACATTACCGCTGGGCGATCTCATGGAGAATATAAACAATTATCTACATCGTCTAGATCTAGAAACTTCTGGGTTACCCAACGGCACGGATGACCTATCACAAGATGTTCGCGCCATTTTAACTCTGTTTTGTTGGATTGTTGAACAGAAATGTCCGATTGAATTTTAATGCACGTTTCTTTTAATTAAAAATGTCATTTAGTTCTCACGGACTGCTAGAAAACCAATGCACAGATAAAATTATTCATTGTTTAAAACCAAGTATTCTTTAATAAATCTAACCTCTATAATAAAAGATTACGATAGCTATAGTTACAGATATTGTAAATAAAATCAATATAATTTTCTTAGAATTTCAACCTATTCAGTGCACAAAAATATCATGGTTCCAACCATCTAACCAATACAAGATGACAATCTAATATATAAAGCTCAATTCTGTATGTAAAAATACATATGTTTGTCGTTGACATACTTCGATGGATTAAAGTGTTAGATAATTAAAGTCCTTGTGGTCTAAATTTATGAGTTAAAAAATTAATATTGAAAGTTTTGGGAAACAATTTTCATTTATCAAACTGAAAGTAAGAATTTTCGGCATGTTCATTAAACACGTTTTAAAAAAATATCATCTTTTACAAAAATTCTAATTATGTCTTTATTTAGTCCTATAGCACTTACTTCCCTTTGATAAATTAGGAAAACACAATTACTTCCCTTTATAAAACCATTGCATTAGTGGAAAAGAATTTACTTTTTATTACTTTGTTTTGGTGTTGGGAAAAAAAATTATTACATAATTAGCGGGGATTGATAAAGTGCAAATGTTGTAGGTATTTTACGGATAAGCTTGGAGTATTATAATTGTTCATTAAATTGAAACAGGCGCGTTCGTTTAAGTGAGTGCAAAAGACTATGAATAAGTTGGGGTACTATAGTCATTCATTAAGCTAAAACAGGTGATTCCGCCCTGGGCGTTTATGTTCGCGTTAGTGTTTTCTTTGTGTTTAGGTGGGTTTGCGTTAGTGGTTGCGTTTTGATTTGGTTCGTTTTTGTTCTTTCTTTTTTCGTTTTTGTTTGTGCTTTTTTCTTTGGGTTTGTATTTGTGTTTTTGGTTGATTTTGCGTTTGGATTTTGTTTGTTTTCGTTTGCTTTTTTTTTTGTTGTTGTTTTTTTTTTGTGTTGGTATTGGTGTTTGTGGTTGTGGTTGGGTTTGTTGTTAGGTTTTTGTTTTCGTTTGCTTTTTTGTTTGTTTTTTCTTTGTGTTTGTATTGGTGTTTGTGGTTGGTTTTGTTGTTAGGTTTTTGTTTTCGTTTGCTTTTTTGTTTGTTTTTTCTTTGTGTTTGTATTGGTGTTTGTGGTTGTGGTTGGGTTTGTTGTTAGGTTTTTGTTTTCGTTTGTATTTGTAATTGTTTTAGCGTTATGTTTGCGTTTTGTTGTTTTGGCTTTGGTTGGTTGTGGTTTGGGTGGGCAATGCCGGGTTTATGATGATTACTAAACACACAGGTAATGGTCTTTAACAGAAAGGTTTTTCACAGAAGCCAGAGCAGGGCCTGGCCGGGACGGCTAGTACAAGATAAAAACGAAAGCGAAATTGTACACAAGAGTATACGAGAATATGTACGGAATCTTTCTCGAGCTTTTTTTAAGGGTGTTTTTTTTAGTCTTTTAGGCATGAGGTTTTATAATGTATTATACGATCGATGTAGATCTATATTGTTGATGAATGTTTGGTTGATATTTGAAAGATGTATAACTAGTATATAGATTAAAGTGTTATGAATAGTGTAAAGGTTTAATTATTATGATTTATGTATTATGAATAATGTATAGAGTCAATTATTATGGCTAATGTATATATTAAATTATTATGAATAATGTATACATTATATGTAATTACCTTAATGACTATGATTTTATTGTTTTAATTTGCCCGGGTTGCAGGGTAAGACATTTTGTTTTAGAATAATATTTTATGTAAATGGTTGAAATAAATTCTTATTTTAACATAATAAAGAGTTTTACATTATTTTAAAATACAGTGTAGAGTAAGCCGGGGTAATTCCACACACGGGGTAATTCCACACACTATATACTGGATACTCTCTATTTTTAATGGGAGTAAAGTTTAATTACAAGTTACTATTCCCTGTTTCTAAGAGGTCATTTCTTGTACTTTCTGATACTGTTAGAGAAGCGTTCACCTACAATCAGAGCAAGAATTTTAATTTTATCTGCATCTATCTTCAAACATCCTTACGTAAGTACAACCCCTGCACTTTTTTAAAAAGAGTTTATTTTGTCTTATTTTTAATTGCTGTCAATTATTTATTGATTTTCTGAAAGCTTAATCATTTTTGTTAATAGTAACAGTTAATGATGCTAGATTCAGCCTTTAATTTAGAACAGGAAAGCATATTTTTTTCAATAGTAGGTGTGGGGCGATTCCACACACTATAGTTTGGAATGTTCCATGTTGCTTTTTATAATCTTTAGAGGGTTTAGCTATTATTTTAAACCATTTTAAACGGGTTGTGGCTAATTCTGTAATTCACAACTCATGATTTAATCTAAAAAATACTTAAATAGTACTACATCGAGCACTATTTATTTTTAAAAAGACTGCTATTAAAGTTATGTAACTTTGCCACATACTTCTTTTATTTCTTTATCTATTACTATTTTTACTGTACCTATATTATTTATTATAATGTATGCAATATTTAGAGCTAAACATCCCCATACACACATTAGTAATTAGACTTTCTAACATTTAATTTTGCTTTTATTTTAGAATGGTCCACAATTATAAACGAATAACTTCGGCCTATGACAGATGAGAGCAGAATTCAGGAGGAAGAAATTTAGGCTTTCTCCTCACCCAGTGATGAAGAGTGGTTGCCCCCATGCAAAATTGTTTCCAAGGGGAAAAATGTTTTTTACAAATTTTTAAATACATGAATTTTAAAATTTTCATAATGTGTGTGGAATTACCCCACTTGCCATGTTTTTGCAATAAAAGTGAAATATTTAAAAAATTGTATTTTATTTTGAGAAGTATCTCTATATTTGTTTGCTATCATATAAGTAATGCATGTCTAGTTATACCCTCAATATTATATTGTGGTAGTGTTAATTTTAGATTTTTTACAAATTGTTTTGAAAAGTAGTGTATGGAATTACCCCGGGTTACCCTATTTTCAATCGAATGTGTGCTAAGCTGATGGCATTGAGGGAGGGACGAAGACGGGGGGCGGGGGGGGGGGGGGGGGGGTAATGTGACAAAATGGTAAGTTCAGGTGGCAAAGGGACATGGAGTAATAACACAAGATGATAAGTTTTGGTGGGGGGAAGGACAGGGGGGGGGGTTGTGACAAGCTGATAAGTTTTAGTGGTGAGCCTTGAACAACTCGTTCAATGTGTTCTCTGACATCACTACACACTCGATAGTCCTGCCAATGATTAATTCAGAAAGGCAAACCCTAGTAGACAAAAATAGACCGCGGTCTCGCCAAGACTTGATACGGCTCCAGCTGTTAAACTCGTGTGTGTCTGGTCATTCAATATGTTTACCTTCGTTTTGCTAAGATTTATCAGACATATTGTATTTCCTGAATTAACGTGTCCCTCAATTTTCGGCCAATTTTAATTTGAACTTTATATTAGTTAGCAGGTCAGTTCCGGTTGTGACCATGCAGAAATATCTCATTTTGAAAGTAATTGAGGAGGTCGGCGTGGTCCAGTCGGTAAAGCCCATGTTTGCTCAACCGGTAAGTCTCGAGTTCGAACACCCGGTGACAGTTTCACTGTAGTTTGTTCTTGGTTGGCAAAAGCTATGGGAGCAGACCCAAAACGAAAAAAAAAAAACGGGCGCATAACCAGTTGACTCGTGTACTTAGTTGTGGCAGAGGGAATCCCTTTCAACACTAAAATTAAGAACGAAGAAGAATTGGGTACAAAATTGGGACAAAAACACCATTTATTTTTTTAAAAAGTAATTGTTACAGTGTCCATAATAGTAGTGAGATAAAAATGATAGTGAGATTTTGTAAAAAATAAACCGGGAGTGATCTCCCCTAAACTTTCTCGAATATTCTTATAAAACTTGGAATGTAGACATGATTTTTAATTACTTAAACTTTTAAAAATAGAATAGAATCTCATAGAAAAAAGAATTGCTCACCAAGCGAACGTGTGTAATAGTGCGCAATATTATTAGTACTTTATAAATTTACATGCGTTTTTTGAGAAATCGGAAATAGCGTAAATTAGTACTTCCGGTCAACGGAAATTATTCAAAATTTGAAAGAAGGTAGAGAATTAGATATTTTACTTACATGTGAAATTTCATCTATCTATCTGAAATAGTACTCAAGTTATAGGCTTTTGAAAAGTTCAAAGTACAAAAAGTACCACTTCCGGTTATCGGAAATCGCTCAAAAGTTGATACGGATCTACGATTTTGATAAAATACTTATATATAAAATTTCATCAACCTAGCTGTAACGATACTCAAGTAATCGTGTTTACACACAGACACAAACACAGACACACACACACACAGACATACGGACAAGATTGCAAAATTATGTTTTTCCGTATCAGTGAGGTGAAAAACGTCCAGATTTGTAAAAATCTCGATTTTTTTTTGCACGATTACAATACTTTTTCTATACTTCGTATATACGAGAAAGTAAAAAATTAAGTGAAGGATTTATACAGACATCTAAGTGCATTAAAATAAACGAATGAAGATATTATATTTAGATATATGAGTACACTATCACTTCATGCGCCTAGGTCACAGAAAAGATGAACTCTAATTCGTGTGCCCTAGAGTACAAGTTCTTAAACTAAATAAAAAACAGTCTATTCTCTTTCCTTCTCGCTATCTCTTTCTCTCTCCCATCCAATAGAAACTAACTTCTGTAATATATTGAGCTTTGTGAATTCAAAGGAACTCACTCTTCTTGTATTAGTCTTATATTTTATAATGTTTTGGGTGATGTCCCTTGCATGTCATGTGTCTTCCGGTAGCTGATGCAGAATAAAGACCAGGTGCATAACATGGCTTCATCGTCTATTGTGTCATAATATAACCACAATCCATGACAACTTCCAACAGGTCCTGTCTAAATGTCGTTATGACAAAACAAGCGAAACTGTGAGCAGGCTTTTCATTCTTAAACTGACTGGCGCTAATCTCTAACTGGCGTTAATATCTGACTGACATTAACGTTCGACTGGCGTTAATAACTAACTAACGTTTTGTCTGGTTAATGTTCGACTGGCGTTAATATTTACAAAAATTCACCTTGAGGAACCATTGATCTAAACCTGAAAGTCGAACCTGAATATTCCCATTTGTTAAACTTTTTGGCTATTTATGGATCCACATAGGTCGATAATTTTTGAACGATAATAAATTTTAATTCATGTGTGCCGTAAAAGGATATTTAATTGTTTTGATTATGTTGTTTCTCTCTTTATCTACCTCTCATATATATATATATATATATATATATATATATATATATATATAGTATATATATATATATATATATATATAAATATAAATATAAATATATATATATATATATATATATATATATATATATATATATATATATATATATATATATACATATATATATATATATATATATATATATATATATATATATATAATATATATATATATATATATATATATATATATATATATATATATATATATATATATATATATATAATATATAATATATAATATTTATATATATATATATATATACTATAAATATATATATATATATATATATATATATATATATATATATATATATATATATATATATATATATATATATATATATACTAGACGTCCCGGCCAGGCCCTACTCTGGCCTCTGTGAAAAACGTATCTGTAAAGGACCATAACTTGTGTGTTTAGTAATCAGCATTTACCCGGCATTGCCCACCCTAACCACAACCAACCAAAACACACAAAAAACGCAAACATAACACTAACACAAAACAAACACAAACGAAAACACAAAAACAAACGCAAAGACAAACCCAACCACAAACACAAAGAAAACACAAACACTAACGCAAACAAAAAAGCAAACAAAAACAAATCCAAACGCAAACACAAACACAAACCCAACCACGAGCAAACAAAACCAAAACACAACAAAATAAAAACAACGCAAACATAACACAAACACAAACGAAAACAAAAAAGTAAACGCAAACACAAACACAACCACAAACACAAAGAAAACACAAACGCAAAGAAAAAAGCAAATGCAAACACAAACGTAAAGAAAATAAGCAAACGAAAAAAAACCCAAACCCAAATCCAAACGCAAACACAACCACAAACGCAAACCCAAACTCAAATACAAAGAAAACACAAACGCAAAGATAAACTCAAAGTGTCCATTGTCTAGCCCGGGGCGCCAAATCGCACCATGACGACGTGCGGCGTAACCGCCCGATTCAACTTAGTAAACGACTATAGTACCCAACTTATTCATAGTCTTTTGAGCTCACTTACGCGAACGTAGGTACCATAGCAAACACGGAAAGGCCCAGGGCGCCAAATCGCACCATGACGACGTGCGACGTAACCGCCTGATTCAACTTAGTAAACGTCTATAGCAGTGTTTCTTCCAGACTTTTTTTTCCGGGGGGGGGGGGGGGGCACTTGAAACTTTCGGGGGGGGGGGGGCGGTAGAATTCTTCGGGGGGGTGGGGGCGGACACTGTTAAAAGTATATAATTTCTATATAAATTATATAAATTTCATTTCGTTCGGGGGGGGGGGGTAGATTTTTTTCGGGGAGATGCCTGGAAGAAACTCTGGACTATAGTACCCAGCTTATTCATAGTCTTTTGAGGTCTCTTACGCGAACGTAGGTACCATAGCGAACACGGGAAGGCCCGGGGCGCCAAATAGCACCCTGGAGGGGGTGCCGATGGACGCCCGGATTTGATTCACTTAAAGACTATAGTAACCTTTCTTATTCTTAGTCAATTGTACTATTTAAAACGAAATTATGCACCATAGCGCTCACATGATAGCCCAGGCGCCAAATCGAACCGTGGAGGGGCGCCGGCGGACGCGCCTGTTTCAATTTAGTGAACAAAATTATAATATTTCAAGCTTATCCGTAAATGGAAAGAATTAAACATATAGGATTTGTAGGGCCTGGCTTATTTACTGTTATTGATTTTTAAAAAATAATTAGTAAACAGTACGTTCAGTGTATGGAATAAATAAAAGGCAGTATTAAAAATACCAACGACATTGCACTTAATCAATCCCCGCTAATTATATAATTATTTTCTTTCCTAACACCAAAACAAAGTAATAAAAAGTAAATTCTCCCCCCCCACCCCCCGATTTAATGGGTTTTTTAAAGGTAAGTAACTGTGTTTTCCAAATCAAGGGACGTTATGAGAACTAAAGGACAAAATGCAAATACATTTCAGACACAATTTTAGACATTTTATAAACGTTGATACACTTTTTTTTATAATTTTATGTAATGTTCATAATTGAAAATTATTATTCGAAGTATATAAAATGAAAATTGTTTTTAAAGACTTTCAATAGTAATTTTTTTAACTCATAAATTTAGACCATGAGCACTTTAATAATCTAACACTTGAATCCATCGAGGTATCGTTTTTTTTTCTTATATTCCTTTGTAATCCACTACAAACATTTTACATACAAACATACAGAATTGAACTTTATATATTCGATATTATAGGCCTATATTATATATATATATATATACATATATTATAGGCCTATATATATATATATATATATATATATATATATATATATATATATATATATATATATATATATATATATATATATATATATAATAGGCCTATATTATATATATATACCTATATTATAGGCCTTTATTTATATATACATACACACACACACACACACACATATATATATATATATATATATATATATATATATATATTCTCTGTAGCTGGTCTGAGAACTTCTCTGTGTAAATACTTTTGTAATCTGTCCAGGATGGCACTTTGTATGTTATTTTTTAAAGGGTTTTATTTGACTCACTGTGTGTGCGTGGCTCTGCGGTATTATTTTTAACCCATTTCCCTTTGTCCGGTTGAGCTGAAATGTATTTAATTATTCTAATTTAATGGACAATTAGTCATTAAAATTAAATATAAAATGTGAAAATTAATATATTTTTATATAATAGTCCTCAAATCAGTGAAAATTTAATTTAATCAATTCCGATTGCCCATTTGCACTGGAATGAGTCACAGTGGTAGATTATATAGACTCCTTTTGCTATTTTATCCCAACTAAACTAACGTCATATTTTCGATAATATTATTAGTATAGACGCTTCACTCGTACCACGTCAAAGGTTTACGTCACGACACCTGTGTAGAGCTGCCACACGTTTATTCAACCCGAAACAAAAGGAAATACCGATGGTGGAAAATAGTTCGTTTCCAGGAAGGTGTGAAAACTCCACTTGTGTTTTACATTCGTGAGATTTGTTTCTGTTTTTAATTGCATTTCATTTTTATTATCAGATATCTATTTTATTGGCATTGTTTAACAAGATTAATAATTATTTACTTGTATTTAGTTTATCGATTAAGTTAAATTAATTAAAACAACCGATTGTATTTTTTCAGATATACGTATTAATATATATTGATTTTATACCTCAGTATATTAATTTTCAAGTTAAAACAAAGTTCAACGGGATTGCAGGTAACATATGCTTGAGTGTGTAGCATTGCCTTAATCGATGTGTGTGATATCGATTAACAGTTAATCAGGTCTTAGAGTCCTAAATAAAGTTTATAAAATTCGTCCTATCCGTAAGTTCACTTCTTTGTCTATCCGTGAGTTCATTACTTTGTCTATCCATTAGTTCACTATTTTGTCTATCCATATGTTCACTACTTTGTCTATCCGTTAGTTCACTACTTTGTCTATCAATTAGTTCACTACTTTGTCTATCCATTAGTTCACTACTTTGTCAATCTTTTGATTCACTTGATATCAGGCCCGTGAATTTTTTTCGTATAGACATTTATTTTCTCTAAGTGACACAGGATTCTTCTTTTCCCTGACTCCAACTTCTTTTTATTTACCATAAACTATTGACCCTGACCTTCCTTGGATATTGATTTTCTGTGATGGGCTGGTTGGACAACCCCCTTCTCAGCACTGACGTTCTCTCAAAGATTCCGACTACCTGATATCCTGAACTAGAGTTAAAAATCCTTGATAATTGCTATTGTTGTCCGACTACATTTTACACAGCGCCTTAATCAATTTCGAATGCATTAATTAAGATTGTGTTGATGATTTTCTGTTGTGTACTGATTAACTAGTTTGATAATTATTTTAAACAGCAAATGGATCAAAATCTTGATGCCGAGTTCCTGAGAACGATGAAAGCCTACCCGTGTATGTTTAACCTGGAGCCGTCTGCTCTCACTTCTCTGGACCCCCAAAGGCTGAAGGAGAGAGAAATGATACTCACGGATGAGAATGACTACGGGGAAGAGAATCATACACTTAACTTCTACACCTGGGTTGTGTTTCAGTTGGAGCGTCAGAGACCAGAGGCAGAGAGGAACTACCGAGTGGCAGAGAGGTGGAATGACATTGTGTTGTCCAGAACAAACTGGACCAATGTGGTGGCTCTAGGTAACAGGGCGTTTCTCATGAGATATTTGGGGAAAACAAAAACTTCAGAGAATTGTTTACGTATGCTGGAACAAATGAGAGGCCGGCGCAATTATAGAGGACTGGTTGGGATGGCAATAGCTGGGCAAGCTTATGCTTATTCCAGGCTAGGTGGTGCTTTAAATCTAGACCTCGCGATACACGGGTACTTTGAAGCTTTGCGCTGGTTGTGTAACAGATATACGTACAAACTTCAGTGCGATCTATCGCTTGCTTTAATGAGAACTTTACACTCAAGCCTAATAGATATGAGTTTTTCTGAGCCGTGGATAAACAGAGTACAACTTGGCGCTGAATGCTCCTTTGACTCGATTTACGCTGCACGGATTGCAAAAGACACTAAGTTTGAAGCAAAAGCCTATTGTCAACTGGCGGTAATGCAAGAGTATGTGTATCGTCGCCTTCGTCATGGTGTGCGAAATAAAATATTTAAAAACTTTGACATACCTCAGTTGTGTGCAAAAGCTACAGAGTTAGGTAAGAATGACCCGGATGTACTCGCTGACTGTGGCAGAATATTGGTTTCTTATGATCAAAACAAAGCTTGGGAGCACCTTAAGAGGTCAACGTCTTTAAAGGAAAATAAGACAGCTAATCATTTTCTTGGTAATATCTGTTACAAAAAAAAAAGAATATGAAGGTTGTTTAGGTTACTGGTTCCTGTCTTTGAAGTTGTCTAATTACACCAACGATCCCGTCTTTAAAGCGATTCGAGATTTCTTTAAAACACACGATCTTAAAACTTATCTAAGACATTTCTTTGTCAGCCACTACAAAGAGACAGAAAACACAGAAGCACACAATGACGTGTTGATTATCTATGACGTAGACAAGACAAGCTCCAGGAACAGCGCTCTACACCTGGAGCAGGTTCTAGCCAGGTGTTGTGGGCTTTATGTCACCATACTAGTAAGTTATACAGTTAGGTTGTAAAAGTAAGTTTACAGGTATGTTGAACAGGTAGGTTGAACAGGTAGGTTGTACAGAAAGGTTATACAAGGAGGTTGTACGAGTGTCTTGCATTGCTAAGACATTTCAGAAGCAGTCTTTAAAATTTAAATATTTTAAAACCAAAGTATTCATCTTTCCAATTTAACTTTTTTTCTCATACACAGGACTCATCCTCTAAGTGGGAAGAAGAAGCCAGGAAATTTACAAGTATTCTGATATTATTAGAGGATGTGCCTGGCAAATGGTCAGTGGGATTTAGTCTCTTTTGTCATATTAACTCTATAGTTACACAACTGATCGTTGAATTAACAAAACGATGTGTCTTAAACCCAGCGCCCTCCAAGAAGTGCTGACCACAACTGACCCGGTCTCAAGGTGTAAGAATTCTCCACTACTGACACTGATAGACCCAGGTGTGACGCTCCTCCCTAGAGTACAACGTTTTCACGCCTTCTGTCTGGCAGATCTTCTGGGTGACCTCTGTGGCCCTGAGTACAGGATCCAGCCACCACCAAACACAAGGTACCATCCACCACTAAACACATGGTACCATCCACCACTAAACACATGGTACCATCCACCACTAAACACATGGTACCATCCACCACTAAACACATGGTACCATCCACCACTAAACACATGGTACCATCCACCACCAAACACATGTTACCATCCACCACCAAACACAAGGTACCATCCACCACTAAACACATGGTACCATCCACCACTAAACACATGGTACCATCCACCACTAAACACATGGTACCATCCACCACTAAACACATGGTACCATCCACCACCAAACACATGTTACCATCCACCACCAAACACAAGGTACCATCCACCACCAAACACAAGGTACCATCCACCACCAAACACAAGGTACCATCCACCACTAAACACATGGTACCATCCACCACCAAACACATGTTACCATCCACCACCAAACACAAGATACCATCCACCACCAAACACATGGTACCATCCACCACCAAACACAAGGTACCATCCACCACCAAACACAAGGTACATTCCACCACCAAACACAAGGTACCATCCACCACCAAACACATGGTACCATCCACCACCAAACACAAGATACCATCCAAAAGCATACACAAAGAAGCAGCCAATAGACACAAGTAACCAGCCACCAACAGACACAATTGATGACGTTTTCTCAGAACTGGACAATGTCTTTCTTACAGCCCTCATTAAGCTGATCTATCAATTTGTTGATCACACATCCTAATAAGTGTGGTTTTCGTATATGTAACAACTTAGTGATTAAATGTATTACGTATGGTTGGCAAGTTGTATCCATTGACATTAAAACAGTATTAATCTAGTATTAAAAATGAATTACTTGAGCTAGTGGCGGAACTATAAAAAAGGCTCAACCGCAAAAAAAATTAATATTTGGTCCCTTAAACGGCCTGCCCCCCCCCCCCCCCTCTCTGTATTACGAGGTCTAGCGGCATGGTAGTTTCGCCCCTGACTTGAACAGAAATTAGGACTCACAAGTGTTTAGGTCTGCGTATTAATAAAGTGCGTGAACTTTCAAAATGTATATCCTTACTAATTAATTTTAATGTGCAGTTGATAACGTAGCAAATATTTAAAAATCGTTCGTTTCTAGTCATTTTTAACAATTGTATAAAGTTAAACTCCTTGTTTCAAAAGCTCATATGGAACCTAAATATACATGATGTTCTTGTATCATTAATCAATGTGTGAAGTATAAAAAAAAAGTTGTTTTTTTAAACCACTACCCCTTTTATGTGGTGGCTGTGGTGTGTGTGTGTGTGTGTGTGTGTGTGTGTATGCATGTGCCTACCAAAAGTGAAAGTCAGGTCAAGACAAGCAGACTGTCTACACAACACGCCATCTTTGGCAAGTTACCCGACATTCCAGCTGGGCGATCTCATGGAGAATATAAACAATTATCTACATCGTCTAGATCTAGAAACTTCTGAGTTACCTAATGGTACGGATGACCAATCACAAGATGTTCGCGCCATTTTAACTCTGTTTTGTTGGATTGTTGAACAGAAATGTCCGATTGAAATTTAATGCACACATTCTTTAATATAAAGTATTTGGCTCTCACGGACTGCTAGAAAACCAATGCACGATAACTTGAGTACCATTACAGCTAGGTTGATGAAATTTCATATATAAGTATTATATCAAATTTGAGGATCCATATCGACTTTTCAGTGATTTCCGATAACCGGAAGTGGAACTTTTTCTACTTTCAATTTTTCAAAAGCCTATAACTTGAGTACTTTTTCAGATAGATAAATGAAATTTCATATACAAGTAAAAGATAAAATTTTCTACCATATGTCAAATTTTGAGTAATTTCCGTTGACCGGAAGTAGTTATGTACGCTATTTCCGATTTCTCAAAAAAAAACACATGTGAATTTATCTATATACTACTAAAACTCAAGTTTGTTTACATGTTTGAATATTTATTTGTTTGTCAGTTTGGTTACAGGAGAGAATCTGCAGTATGTGTAGAGCTGTAAAATAGTATTTAGGTAGAGAACAATTTGTTTTTTCAACAGACTGTTAATCGCAAATGTATTTAAAGACGTTAATTAATTTATTGATTTATTCATTGGTAGATTATAAAAGTTCAGAACAATGACTTTACTTATAGTGAATATTGACGTCCTATGATTTATTTACTTTTTACCACCATAATTGCGGCTTCCGTCGAAGATTTTGTTGCCGATTCAAAACTATAGTGCATTATATAGTAAATTTTCTGTCGGCCATAGCTTTAACGATGCGTCCGTTTGCTATTTTTTATTAGGTTTCACACTATTATCAATTTTTTTAAACAGTTCTTTTTACTTTAGTATACAATAAATTTCTCTAGATCTACAGATCAGATTTCTAAGGAAGAAAAAGTTATGAATCTAGATCTAAGTCAAACCAAAATTAATTAGTTAAAAATAAAATCAATAATAAAACACGTAAAATTATTGAGTTTCGTGATTAAACTTTTTTAGTCCTTAAATATTTGACATAAATCTTTGCTTTTTAGCTTCACGCATGATCTAATTCAAGAATACAAGTGATTTATCTATCTAGGTTCTATATCTATCTAGTGCAGGGGTCGGCAACCTTATGAGACGGAAGAGCCAAAAGTTACAATTTACTAAATTTACCAGTTTTTAAAGAACCAATAACATTTTATTTTTATGCATATATATGTAATTTAAATAAATAGTTTTTAATATGAAATAATATTTATTCATATGAAAAATACGCATGTTTCGCACAAAACATTAAATTATTTTTAGCTAGCTATACTATAATAATAAAATTAGTAATCAAATAATATAACTATAATCATTGAATATTTACATTAGTTTCATCAATGGGAGCTTGGGCCTTGCATGGCTTCTGAAAGCTTGTTTAAATCTGGCTCATAACTTGTTGTTTTCAGTTTCAAGCACGCCTTAAGATTTTTAGTTGTTAGTTGGCTTCATACTTTACATCATACTCATGTACGAGAACTCAGCACGAATATGTTGACCTTAGCAGTTTTTAGGCGCTTGTGAATTGGACGCTAGGTCCCCGCACCGTGACACCACGCCCAAGTGTCTGGGACGTGGTCAGGCAAGAGTAATATTTTTTATGAGTTCTGAAAATAAAATAATTATTATTTGCGCATGGAACTCGAGAGCCGCATCTTGACATCTAAAGAGCCGCATGCGGCTCGCGAGCCGCAGGTTGCCGACCTCTAATCTAGTGTTATATAGTACTTTCCGTACTTCAAACATATGACATGGCGTTCTTATCCCAACTATAAACACTTTTCCGGTTGCATAATTAAAACTGTTTTTCTACATTTAAATATGCCTTTATTTTTTATTTTTTAGAAAGAAGTGCGCACTTGGGCTTTTATATATTAGGATTATACTATCGATGTAGATCTATATTGTTGATGAATGTTTGGTTGATATTTGAAAGATGTATAACTAGTATATAGATTAAATTGTTATGAATAATGTATAGATTACATTATTTTGGCTAATGGAGATATTAAATTATTTTGAATAATGTATACATTATATAAAATGACCTTAATTATTATGATTTTATTGTTTTAATCTTCTCGGGGTGCAAGGTAAGACATTTTGTTTTAGAAAAATATTTTGAAATAAATTCTTATTTTAACATAATAAAGAGTTTTACATTATTTTAAAATACAGTGTATTTTCAATCGCATGTGTGCTAAGCTGATGGCATTGAGGGAGGGACGGAGACGGGGTTGGGGGGGGGGGAGGGGGTAATGTGACAAAATGATAAGTTCAGGTGGCGAAGGGACAGGGAGTAATAAGACAAGTTTTGGTGTGGGAAGGACGAGGGGGGGGGGGGTAATGTGACAAGCTGGTAAGTTTTAGTGGTGAGCCTTGATCAACTCGTTCAATGTGTTCTCTGACATCACTATACACTCGATAGTCCTGCCAATGATTAATTCAGAAAGGCAAACCCTAGTAGACAAAAATAGACCGCGGTCTCGCCAAGACTTGATACGGCTCCAGCTGTTAAACTCGTGTGTGTCAGGTCGTTCAATATGTTTACCTACATTTGGCTAAGATTTATCAGACATATTTTATTTCCTGGTTTAACGTGTACCTCAATTTTTGGCCCAGTGTTTCTTCCAGACTTTTTTCTCCGGGGGTGCACTTGAAATTTTCGGGGAAGGGCGGTGGGCCGACAACAATTTCCGGGGGGGGGGGGGGGCGGACACTGTCAAAAGTATATATTTTGTCATAAAATCAGTTTCTTTCTGGAGGGGGGGGGGGGCGGTGTCACCCCGAAGAGATACCAGGAGGAAACTCTGTTTTGGCCCATTTTAATTAGAACTTTATGTTAGCAGGTCAATTCCGGTGACAGGGCAGAAATATCTCATTTTGGATGTGATTGAGGAGGTTGGCTTGGCCGGGTCGGTAAAGCTCATGGTTGCTGGGTCGGTAAAGCTCATGGTTGCTGGGTCGGTAAAGTTCATGGTTGCTGGGTCGGTAAAGCTCATGGTTGCTGGGTCGGTAAAGCTCATGGTTGCTGGGTCGGTAAAGCTCATGGTTGCTGGGTCGATAAGTCCCGAGTTCTAACTGGCGTCAATATCTGACTGGCTGTAATGTTCGACTGGCGTTTGTGTATCACTGGCGCTAATATCTGACGCGTTAATATCTGACTGGCGTTAATATCTGACTGGCGTTAATATCTGACTGGCGTTAATATCTGACTGGCGCTAATATCTGACTGGCGTAAATATCTGACTGGCGCTAATATCTGACTAACGTTAATATCTGACTAGCGTTAATATCTGACAGGCGCTAATATCTGACTGGCGCTAATATCTGACTGGCGCTAATATCTGACTGGCGTTATTATCTGACTGGCGCTAATATCTGACTGGCGCTAATATCTGACTGGCGCTAATATCTGACTAGCGTTAATATCCTACTGGCGCTAATATTTCACGCGTGCAACTGTACAGGTAGAAAGATTCACCTTGAAGAACCATTGATCTAAACCTAAAAGTCACACCTCAATATTCCCATTTGTGAAAATAAAGACCTTGAAATACCTTACCTACCAGTAATCACGCCATTTCTATACTTATAAACGTGTTGTGTATGTATGAGCTAGTCATTATCATTCTTCTCTAGATGATTTCATCTTTTGCCGGCTACTTGATGATCAAACTCATTGATATGTTATGTAGTTCACAGTAATTCATGTGTGCTGTAAAAGAATTTGTAATTTTATAGATTATGTTGTCTTTTATGTCTCTCTCTATCTCTCTCACACATATATATATATATATATATATATATATATATATATATATATATATATATATATATATATATATATATATTATATATATATATATATATATATATATATATATATATATATATATATATATATATATATATATATATATATATATATATATATATATATATATATATATATATATATATATATATATATTCTCTGTAATTGGTCTGAGAACAACTCTGTGTGTAGGATGGCACTTTGTAAGTTATTTTTAAAGGCTTTTATTTGACTCATTGTGTGTGTGTGGCTCTGCAATATCTGTTTAGCCCACTTCCTTTTATCCGGTCGAGTTGAAATTTAGCACAGTGATAGATCTCTGATGCCAATGCAATAATATTAAATTTTTATTCTTATTAAATTGACAATAAGTCATTAAATTTAAATTTAAAATGTGAAAATTAATAAATTTGTACATAATAGTCCTCAAATCTCTGAAAATTAATTTAATCACCGTGGTAGGTCTTATAGCCGCCTTATGCTATTTTATCCCAACTAAACTAACGTCATATTTACGACACTGGTGGTAGTATAAACGCTTCACTCGTTCAACGTCAAAGGTTTACGTCATGACACCAGTGTAGAGCTGCCACACGTTTATTCATCACGAAACAAAAGGAAATACCGATGGACGAAAATAGATCGTTTCCAGGAAGGTGTGAAACTAAAGCGGAATCTACACTTGTGTTTTACATTCGTGAGATTCGTTTCTGTTTACATTTTTATCAGATATCTGTTTAATGACATTGTTTAACATCATTTATAATCATTTACTTATATTAATTTAGTTTATCGATTAAGATAAATTAATTAAGACAACCGACTGTATTTCTTCAAATGTAAGTATTAATATAAATTGATTTTTTATCTCAGTTTATTTATCAGTATAAACTTAAATATGCCGATCTTTTTTTTTCAACAGCTGATTTTTAAAAAAAAAGTTAAAACGAAATTTAACGGGATTGCAGGTAACATAGGCTTGAGTGTGTAGCATTGCCTTAATCGATGTGTGTGATGTCGATTAACAGTTAATCAGGCCATAGAGTCTTATATTAAGTTTATAAAATTCGTCCTATCCGTAAGTTAACTACTTTGTCTATCTGTTAGTTCACTACTTTGTCTATCCGTTAGTTCACTACTTTGTCTATCTGTTAGTTTACTACTTTGTCTATCAATTAGTTCACTACTTTGTCTATCCGTTAGTTCACTACTTTGTCTATCCGTAAGTTGACTACTTTCTCTATCCGTTATTTCACTACTTTGTCTATCCATAAGTTCACTTCTTTGTTTATCCATATGTTCCCTACTTTGTCAATCCTTTAGTTCCCTACTTTGTCTATCCATAAGTTCAATACTTTGTCTATCTGTAGGTTCACTACTGTGTCTATCCGTTAGTTCCCTACTTTGTCTATCCCTAAGTTCACTACTTTGTCTCTCCGTTAGTTCACTACTTTGTCAATCCGTTAGTTCACTACTTTGTCTATCCATAAGTTCACTACTTTGTCAATCCGTTAGTTCAATACTTTGTCTATCCGTAGGTTCACTACTTTGTCTATCCGTTAGTTCACTACTTTGTCTATCCGTAGGTTCACTACTTTGTCTATCCGTAAGTTCACTACTTTGTCTATCCATAAGTTCACTACTTTGTCTATCCATAAGTTCACTACTTTGTCAATCCTTTAGTTCATACTTTGTTTATCCCTAAGTTCACTACTTTGTCTATCAATTAGTTCACTACTTTGTCTATCCGTTAGTTCACTACTTTGTCTATCCATAAGTTCACTACTTTGTCTATCCCTAAGTTCACTACTTTGTCTATCTTTTGTTTCACTTGATTTCAGGGCCGTGAATTTTCTCGTATAGACATTTATTTTCTCTAAGTGACCCAGGATTCTTCTTTTCTCTGACTCCAACTTCTTTTTTTTTTACTACTAGACTACCCGTCATCCATTGGATAACTGTAAGTTTCGGGGGTCATTCATAAAAAACAACACGTCTGTCACTTATCGTCAGAAAAAACCAGACCCCACATTCAAAAAGACGTCACACCTCAAACGTTTTTGTCTTTTAAAAACACAGATTTCCGCTGAGCATGGGCCTGACCACACTATCCATTCACATGCTGAGGTCACGAAAACAAGTCAACTCTACTTCACCTGACTAGTGTCTCCCCAACTCAGACATGTTTTTGTCTTTTAAAAAACAGATTTCGCCTGAGCATGGGTCTGACCACACTATCCCCCCTTTATATGCTGACGTCACAGATGAACTATGCACCCACCCAACTCTACTTCACCTGCCCAGTGTCCCGCCAAGTCTCAGATAACATGCTTTATCGTTCAAAAAAAAAGATTTCGAGTGAGCATGGCTCTGACCAAACTATCCCTTCATATGCTGAGGACACAGAAAAAGATGAACTCTACTTCATCTGCCCTGTGTCCCGCGAGGTCCCATTAGGCAACTTTATCATTCACGTTTTAAAAAAATGTAAAAAGAAAACTTAACTTGATCGTGATGTGTCTCGAACCCATACCACCCGCATGGTAGCCATAACACTATCATCTTAGCTATATGGGCACTGTTTAATGTAGAACTAGTACTATAATGTACTGCAAAGTAAGAAACCAGTCACGCGAATAGGCCCTATTATTTTAAATTAAATTAGGGGCCTATATACCAAATTAGCCAATTCCATAGCTTAACAAACAAAGATTTATATAAAAGAATTAAGGCCTGAAATAGTTTAGTATATAGATTCTAGATCTAGATTCTAGGTGTAGAATTTACGTTAAGTCTAGTTTTTGCCGTAACTCTAGCTAGATCTAGGACCTAGGACCTAGATAAATAAATCCCATGTATTCTTGATCTCCCCTAAACTTTCTCGAATATTCTAATATAGCACTACGTGGGATGTCAACTCGGAATATAGACATGATTTTTGTTTACTTAAACTTTTAAAAATAGAATAAAATCTAGTAGAAAAAAAAATTGCGCACCAAGCGAGCACCAAAACCAAATGTGCGTAATAGTGCGCAATATTATTAGTACTTTATAAATTTACATGCGTTTTTTGAGAAATCGGAAATAGCGTAAATTAGTACTTCCGGTCAACGGAAATTACTCAAAATTTGATAGAAGGTAGAGAATTAGATCTTTTACTTATATGTGAAATTTCATTTATCTATCTGAATTAGAACTCAAGTTATAGGCTTTTGAAAAATTCAAAGTAGAAAAAGTACCACTTCCGTTTATCGGAAATCGCTCAAAAGTTGATACGGATCTACGATTTTGATATAATACTTATATATGAAATTTCATCAACCTAGCTGTAACGGTACTCAAGTAATCGTGTTTACACACAGACAGACACACAGACACACAGACACACAGACACACACACACAAACACACACACAGACATACGGACAAGATTGCAAAATTATGTTTTTCCGTATCAGTGAGGTGTAAAACGTCGAGATTTGTAAAAATCTCGATTTTTTTTTTCACGATTACAATACTTTCTCTATACTACGTATATACGAGAAAGTAACAAAACAAAAATATTCAAATATGTAAACAAACTTGAGTTTTAGAAGTATATTCATAGATAGATAAACCATTGACCCTGACCTTCCTTGGATATTGATTTTCTGTGATTGGACCTCCCCCCCCCCCTCCTTCTCAGCACTGACGTTCTCTCAAAGATTCTGACTACCTGATATCCTGAACTAGAGTTAAAAAACCTTGCTAATTGCTATTGTTGTTCGACTACATTTTACACAGCGCCTTAATCAATTTTGAATGCATATATTAAGATTGTGCTGGTGATATTCTTTTGTGTACTGATTAACTAGTTTGATAATTATTTAAACAGAAAATGGATCCAAACCTTGATGCCGAGTTCCTGAGAACGATGGAAGCCTACCCATGCATGTTTAACCTGAAGCAGCCTGCTCTCAAATCTCCGGACCTCCACAGGCTGAAGGAGAGAGAAATGATACTCACGGACGAGAATGACTACGGGGAAGAGAATCACACACTTAACTTCTACACCTGGGTTGTGTTTCAGTTGGAGAGTCAGAGACCAGGTGCAGGGAGGAACTACCGAGTGGCAGAGAGGTGGAATGACATTGTGTTGTCCAGAACAAACTGGACCAATATGGTGGCTCTAGGTAACAGGGTGTTTCTCATGAGATATTTGGGGGAAAAAACAAGTTCAGAGAAGTGTTTACGTATGCTGGAACAAATGAGAGGCCGGCGCAATTATGGAGGACTGGTTGGGATGGCAAAAGCTGGGCAAGCCTATGCTTATTCCAGGCTAGGTGGTGATTCAAATCTAGACCTCGCGATACATGGGTATTGTGAAGCATTGCGCTTGTTGTCCAATAGATATACGTACAAACTTCAGTGCGATCTATCGCTTGCTTTAATGAGAAGTTTACACTCAAGGCTGATAGATAATACGAGTTTTTCTGAGCCGTGGATAAACAGAGTACAACTTGGCGCTGAATGCTCCTTTGACTCGATTAACGCTGCACGTTTTGCAAAAGACACTAAGTTTGAAGCAAAAGCCTATTGTCAACTGGCGGTAATGCAAAAGTATGTGCATTTCCTTCCTAAAAATGATCGAAATAAAATATTTAAAAACTTTGATATACCTCAGCTGTGTGCAAAAGCTACAGAGTTAGGTAAGAATGACCCGGATGTACTCGCTGACTGTGGCAGAATATTGTTTTCATGTAATAAAAACAAAGCTAGGGAGCACCTTGAGAGGTCAAAAGCTAGGGAGCACCTTGAGAGGTCAAAGTCTTTAAAGGAAAATAAGACAGCTAATCATTTTCTTGGTAATATCTGTTGCAAAGAAGAAAGATATGAAGAGTGTTTAGGTTACTGGTTCCTGTCTCTGAAGTTGTCTAACTACACCATCGATCCCGTCTATGAAGAGATTCGAGATTTCTTCAAAAGACACGGTCTTAAAACTTATCTAAGACCTTTCTTTGTCAGCCACTACAAAGAGACAGAAACTACAGAAGCACACAATGACGTGTTGATTGTCTATGACGTAGACAAGACAAGTTCCAGGAACAGCGCAATACACCTGGAGCAGGTTCTAACCAGGTGTTGTGGACTTTATGTCACCATACTAGTAAGTTATACAGTTAAGTTGTAAAAGTAGGTTTACATGTATGTTGAACAGGTAGGTTCAACAGGTACAGTAAGGTTATACAGGGAGGTCGTACTTGTATCTTGCATCGCTAAGGCATTTCAGAAGGCAGTCTTTAAAATTTTAATATTTTAAATCTAATGTATTTATCTTTCCATTTTAACTTTTTTTTTCTCATACACAGGACTCATCCTCTAAGTGGGAAGAAGAAGCCAGGAAATTTACAAGTATTCTGATACTATTAGAGGGTGAGCCTAGCAAATGGTCAGTGGGATTTAGTCTCTTTTGTCATATTAACTCTATAGATACACAACTGATCATTGTATTAACAAAACGATGTGTCTTAAACCCAGCGCCCTCCAAGAAGTGCTGACCACAACTGAGCCGGTCTCAAGGTGTGAGAATTCTCCACTACTGGCACTGATGGACCCAGGTGTGACGCTCCTCCCTAGGGTACAACGTTTTCACGCCTTCTGTCTGGCAGATCTTCTGGGCGACCTACGTGGCCCTGAGTACAGGATCCAGCCGCCAGCAGACACAAGGAACCAGACAACAACAGACACAAGGTACCATCCAAAAGCATACACAAGTAACCAGCCACCAAAAGACACAAGTGATGACGTCTTCTCAGAACTGGACAATGTCTTTCTTACAGCTCTCATCAAGCTGATCTATCAAATCGTTGATCACACATCCTAATAAGTGTGGTTTTCGTATATGAAGCAACGTCGTGATGAATTGTATTACGTATGGTTGACAAATTGTATCCATAATCATTATTAATCTAGTATTAAAAAATGAATTGATTGAGCCGGTGGCGGAACTACAAAAAAGGCTCAAAGGCAAAAAATATATATATTTGGGTCCCCTAAACGGCCTGCACCGCTCCCCGTTTTACGAGGTCTAGCGGCATGGCAGTTCCGCCCCTGAGGTGAACAGGAATTAGGAGTGTTTAGTTCTGGGTATAAATAAAGTGCGTGAAACTTTCAAAATGTATATCCTTACTGATTGATTTTTAATGTGCAGTTGATAACGTAGCAAATATCTTTAAATCGTTCGTTTCTAGTCATTTTTAACATTTGTATAACGTTTAACTCCTTGTTTGAATACCTTACATGGAACCTAAATATATATGATATTATTGTATCATTACTCAATGTGTGAAGTATACAAAAAATAAGGTTTTTAAAACCACTACCCTTTTATGTATTGGCTGTGCAGTAGCGTAGCGAGGGGGGGGGGCGGGGGGGTACATATGTCCCCGGGCGCCGACCTTAGGGGGGCGCCAAAATGGGTTGGAAAAATAAATTGAAAGGTTGAGGGGGGTGTAAATTGAAAGTTTGAGGGGGGGTGCAAATCGAAAGTTTGAGGGGGGGGGTGCAAATCGAAAAGTTTGTCCCCGGACGCCGGGAAGGGTCGCTACGCCTCTGTGGTGTGTGTGTGCATGCACGTGCGTATGCGCGTGAGTGTATGCTTGTGTGTGCGTGCGTGAGTGTTTGTGTGTATGGACCAAGGAAACCCTCCAACACTCTAGCTGTCTTGTTACAACGTGTCAACATTGATTGAGCTGACAGGAACCACACGCTACAGTCTATTCACTGATTCTGTTGATTTGTTATTTAGTGCTACAGATGTTGCAGATTTTATGTGACAATAAACATATACAGGAAGAAAAGCATGTACTTTGTTCTTGATTTTACACAAATCATAATTTTTATTTTTATTGGGACCGAAAATGATAAACAAGCAGTGTGTATATATATATATATATATATATATATATATATATATATATATATATATATATATATATATATGTAAGCCCTGCTAGGGGGGGATACCTAAAATCTACCCTTCTAGGCTTATCTAACTAACTACCGTCCGGTCAGTGCAAGCCCGGCTAAACCCAGGCTGGTTAATAACCTAACCTTAGTCTAAATAATGAAAACAAAAAAAAGCTTTAACAATAGTATAAAATTTATTTAACAAAATATGGAACCAAAGTTATTAAAAAAACTAGAATCTAGATCTAGACAAAATAAAACACTCAAGACATACAAAACAAACAGAACTCAACGAAACAAAACACCCAATCTCGGACCACCGTCCATACACCACATAAACGTGACACAGAAACTCTTCAACACACAGGCCTCGACATTCCAGCAGAATGTCCCTCCATGTCGACACACCACATTCACGAACCAAGAAACCAATGCTACACACAAGAAAATAGTCCCTAATGCA
This sequence comes from Physella acuta, assembly GCF_028476545.2. NCBI lineage: Eukaryota > Metazoa > Mollusca > Gastropoda > Physidae > Physella > Physella acuta. Next base: position 290,252 of record NW_026732487.1, read on the forward strand.
ATAATAAGTAACATTCAGGACATAAAGCAAAGTGGAGCAACAATCCAAAACAAAGTTTGCATAAATAATAACATTAAAATATAAAAAAATTTTTTTATAAAAAACGTTTTAATAACAAGCTTTTATGTAATGATGCACTAAAAAGTAGAAAATAAATTATAGACTACTATTTAAATAACTATAAAGAAAAGCGTGGGTCACTTTAGTATCTATTGGATACCTTTACTAATGTTAAGGAAGACACCCACGCTTTTCTTTATAGTTATTTAAATAGTAGTCTATAATTTATTTTCTACTTTTTAGTGCATCATTACATAAAAGCTTGTTATTAAAACGTTTTTTATGAATTTTTTTTCAGTACTTTACATGTTTTATCTACAATAGAGTTACATGACTAAAAACCATTGCGCGCCTACTGAATATCACGTTCAGTAGGCGCGCAATGGTTTTTGAACGCAGCCATTACGTGGTCGTGATGGCGCAGCTATTGATGACGCGTGTGGTGTGGTTGGCTAGACAAGCCTACTAATTCGGTCCAAATTTTAATTAATTCATAAAAAATTAATTAGGCATCCAATCAAGTCAAATTTAGTTTCAGATTGCATTGTCTTCATGTCTTGACCCACGTGCTAACTTTGAATCGTATCGGTCAAGTAGAACTGTCCGAATTTTCACTCCTGCGTTTCCGTCTAGACTGACGACTGACGACAGACTGACGAGGAAGTGAGTTAAATAAAAGCTTGTAACAAGACACAATAACCAGGCTACAAACCATTGTAAAATCGAAATCATATCAGCGCCATAATAGCGGACTACTTAACTAAAAACCACAACAATCCTCAAAGGAACATAAAAAGCGACATTCGCCTTCTTAGTTACAAATAATTATAATAACAGATAAACACACTCCAGCCGCTCACATACACGCCCCTTAAAGCTTGCGGTCACCGCAAGCTAACAAACTTGAAAAAAATCAGCCCACAGGGCATAATCATAAATGTTACAAAAAAACAACAAAACTTTGCAAAAGAACTTGCAAAAAAATCAGCCCACAGGGCACAATCATAAATTTTACAAAAAAACATTGCCAAAAAAATCAGCCCACAGGGCACAATCACAAGTCTAGCCTACTAGGGACTCTGCGCTCCCTGACCGACCTACGCAGAGGTATGTCAGGTGCTGTGGGGTTACCGGCTGCTCTGGTCCCCGGTATTTGGACCTTATAAATTATGTGGCTGTAGCCTGGAGCAGCCGGCGGTATCACTTTGACCGGCCTTGGGGATTGAGCCCTGGCAGGCACATATCTGGTAATCTGGGTGCTTGCCACCCGGCGGGTGCCAGAAGGGCCATCTTTCTTTTTAATGGCGTAACACCCGCCGGTGATCGGAGGTACTTCGACCACGACATAAACTGTCGGGTCGTCCAGGTCTGCCATTTTGCGTCTGCCTAGTGGGGGTTGTCTCAGAAGGACCAGATCGCCTATGGCCAGTTCAGCTACAGGTGCCTTTTTGACCTGTTTGTCCTTCTTGCTTGACTCTGTCTGGGGGCATGCCCCAGCACCCGGTACCTTAATTAAGGATGGGTTAGGTGGAACCATTGCCTCTAGTTCCTCAGATTGGTCCACCTTTACACTGGTTATGCTGGCGCGTAGGCAGGATGTTGGGCCTGATACCACTGACGGATCTGGGTGAAAAGGTTGGTCTAATGGCTGTACCACCTTGTCGTCCTTCATTCTGGGGTCTCCTTTCGTCGCCTGAATGGTTGGTACACTCTTGGCAGGCACCAGAGTCCTTTTGTGGGGGCGGAGGACCTTGTCCCCTCGCCATACCTTCGGTGTCACCCCTGGGGGCTTGATCAGGTGGGCCAATGTGGTCAGGTCCTGGAGAACGTTCATGCCCAACAAACAGGGTGGAGCTGAGCCACCCACTGGATCCTTTATCACAAGGAACCCCTTGTCGCGTATTTCTTCCTTGTCGACCTCCAGGTCAGTAATAAAATAGCCATTGTATGGGATGGCCAACCCATTTGCTGCCCTCAGGGACAGGGGTGTGTCTGTTCTTAGGATAGTGTTCTTGAGGCTACTGTAAAAAAATGTTTCAGTGACCGTGCTGACTTGCGAACCACTGTCTATAACGGCCGTCACCGGTACACCTTGTAAATAAACAGTCAGGGTGGGGCACTGTCCAGCCAGCTTGTGAATGGTGGAGCTTGGGCTCTGCCCACCAGCAGTAGTAAGACTCTGAATCACCGCGGCCTCCTGCTTCTTTGAGTTTTGACAATGGCGGGCGAGGTGACCTTGCTGGTTACAATTGTAACACATTCTTGTTTCCGCCTCTGGACGTCGGCGGGGTACCCTTCGGCTAGATGACACTTGAGTGTTCTGTGCCAAATGAGTCAACAGAGCGGATAGCTGCTCTGCAAGCTTGTCCACCCTGTCTTCCAGCTTGGACCTGGGCAGGGTGGGTTCTTCCTTGGGGTGGGCATGTAGAGCTGCCACATAGGCAGGTTCTGTCCCGGGGTCCTCGTCTCCAGACCATCGAATGGCCGCATCCCGTATGGCCAGGAAAGGGATCTTAGGGTCCCTGAAAACTAGCTCTTGCAACTGGCGTCTGACTGAGGACTGGCTCAGCTTTTCCATAAACTGGTCCCTTAGGAACTCAGCATTCGTCTGAGGGACCTGCAGGGTGCCCTGTCTGGCAACAAGGGTCTTGAAGGCCCGGTGTAGGCGGTGTGAGTAAGCCCTCACAGACTCGTGTTGGCCCTGTACAACCCTCTGAAACTGGGCCATGAGCTGCGGTACGCCCCTCTTCTCGCCGTACACCTCTCGGAGGAGCCTGAGGATGGCTTCTGGGTCATGCTGCAGGTCATCACCCCTGCAGCTCAGCTCCTCTCTCACCGCTTCCCCCAGGTACTGCCAGAGGAGGTCCTTCCTCTCTTCTACTGAGAGGTCTCCCCTGGCCCTCCAGAGGGACTGGACCTCTTTGATGAACCGGTCCACCTCATAGCCATGGCTGTCCACATGAAACTTCCTGATGAGGATCTCCCTGGGTGGAACGATGATGATGGTTGGTGCCACCTCTGCCATCTCGTCCGAATTGGGTGTTTTAAACAACAAACGATTCCTACACTAAACAAAAACTAAACACATATCGTTCCATAAAGGGCCTATCAAGAAACAAAAATTTATCTAAGCTACACTAGCCCTAGAAAAACAAAAATTTAACTAGACTAAAGCACTGACCCCACTCGTGCTACCAATTTGTAAGCCCTGCTAGGGGGGGATACCTAAAATCTACCCTTCTAGGCTTATCTAACTAACTACCGTCCGGTCAGTGCAATCCCGGCTAAACCCAGGCTGGTTAATAACCTAACCTTAGTCTAAATAATGAAAACAAAAAAAAGCTTTAACAATAGTATAAAATTTATTTAACAAAATATGGAACCAAAGTTAAAAAAAAAAAACTAGAATCTAGATCTAGACAAAATAAAACACTCAAGACATACAAAACAAACAGAACTCAACGAAACAAAACACCCAATCTCGGACCACCGTCCATACACCACATAAACGTGACACAGAAACTCTTCAACTCACAGGCCTCGACATTCCAGCAGAATGTCCCTCCATGTCGACACACCACATTCACGAACCAAGAAACCAATGCTACACACAAGAAAATAGTCCCTAATACAATAATAAGTAACATTCAGGACATAAAGCAAAGTGGAGCAACAATCCAAAACAAAGTTTGCATAAATAATAACATTAAAATATAAACAAGACACAATAACCAGGCTACAAACCATTGTAAAATCGAAATCATATCAGCGCCATAATAGCGGACTACTTAACTAAAAACCACAACAATCCTCAAAGGAACATATATATATATATATATATATATATATATATATATATATATATATATATATATATATATATATATTATTTTCAAGGGATCTAAGCCTTCCTTAACTGCGCCCAAGACCATTAAAATTGCCACCAAAACCAAGAAGAAAAGATTAAAAATTAATTATTTCAAAATATTATTTCAGACAAAAATTCAGATGAATTTTAAAAAATATATAACACGCCGTAAATTTCCAAATTTTAATTATACTTTCCAAGCTTTGTTTGTTCCCAGCTACGCCCATAGTTCGGCCTATGAAGATCTTTATAACATCATCTGGATAAAGTTTCATATAAGAACACTTGCCTGTCTGGCTATTGAAGTAACACTCCCCACATTGCCTTTCATTAAACACAATATACCAGTGGCGGAACAAGACAAAAAGGGCCACCCCGCAAAAAGATTTTTAGCCCCCCCCCCCCCATATATATATATATATATATATATATATATATATATATATATATATATATATATATATATATATATATACAAACATATTGTATTTATATTATTAATTTTAAATACATTTCCTTTTTATTCAATGTCATTCTTTGGTAAGTACTTTGTAAAAAAATTATAATTAAGAGAAGTAATTGCTTTTTAATTTGTTTAGTACAAAATCAATTAAAAGGAGCTTATGAGCACCCTTATTTGACTATTTAAAAAAGGGGAAATAAGTCATGGAAGTGTTTTGAACATTTGCTTATCTTTGATAAGTTTGATTTTAGGAGAAAGAGGACTCGGCTTTCACAGTGGTTTAAAAACAAAGGGAAAAAGAACATACAAGAATGTGGGGTGCTGTCTATAGAATAACGATAATCCAACCGCAGCTACGGTAATCTTTTTACAAAACAACCATCAAGTCAAAAATGAAAAAAAATGTATTTATTTTTAACTATAAAAAAAATATTATGGTCGGCTGTGGGCCCCTAAATGGCGTGGGCCACCCCACATGGCGGGGTCTGGCGGTACTGTAGTTCCGCCCCTGCAATATACACTGTCTCTACCCTGGAGCACAGTTGTGTTTTGACCATGGGTTACAGGTAGCTGGGCGTTGTTTTATGATTCAACGAAGACTATAAATTCCGTAAAACGAAAGTGGAAACAGTTCCAAGAATTTAGAGTGCTGGCTGGTCGCAATTTATTTTTGTCATTCGATTGTGTACACATTAATAACAGCCTGAAAGTATGGTAAAGTAGCTTTCTAAAATAACAATCAGTTTAATATCTTGCAATGTGATCAATCAGATACTCTGTACTCTCAACATATACCTCTATATCTCAAGAAATAGGGTGTGGCCTAGACTCGCTAAACACCCGACCACCAGCTGTAGCCCCAACACACGACCACCAGCTACCAGCTGTAGCCCCAACACACGACCACCAGCTGTAGCCCCAACACCCGCCACCAGCTGTAGCCCCAACACCCGACCACCAGCTGTAGCCCCAACACCCGCCACCAGCTGTAGCCCCAACACCCCACCACCAGCTGTAGCCCAAACACCCGACCACCAGCTGTAGCCCCAACACCCGCCACCAGCTGTAGCCCCAACACCCGACCACCAGCTGTAGCCCCAACACCCGACCACCAGCTGTAGCCCCAACACATGATCACCAGCTGTAGCCCCAACACATGATCACCAGCTGTAGCCCCAACACCCGACCACCAGCTGTAGCCCCAACACACTGACATTATCTTAGACGGGGACAACACACCATATGGAGGAATAACAGGAATAAAGACATTGGTTCAATATCCACTTAATCGGTTTGTGGTTGGATATTGATCAGCCTTACTTTCCCAATGTCTTACCGATGTGTTTCATGAAAACAGTTTCGATTTAAAATCAGAAGTTGTTTTATTGCGTGTTACCACCACCGTCAAGATGGCGGAACTTGAAGCACAGAGGCGTGCCATAATCAACTAGTACAATAGTGTCATGACAATAACATTAAAATAATTTTATTATTTAAACTTGGAATAGAAATTCAAAATTTGGGGCACACATCTTTTTAAGCTAATGCATGGTGTAGTAGATGGAAGTGGGGGTGGGGGTGGGGGGGGGGTGGGAAGAGGGGGGGGGGAACAGAGTGTTTAAGTGCTTCAATTTTCGATTCCTTCACGGCGCAAAAATTTGGATCCCCTATATATATATATATATATATATATATATATATATATATATATATATATATATATATATATATATATATATATATATATATATATGTAGCCTGCTGCACTAAATTTTAAATTAATCTATTCCCTAATTTTGTAATTTTACCTCTTTCATTGCAAAATATAACCACCCTGAGACAACAAGCAAGGCAAATATATTTCCAAACCTATTTCGGAACTCAAATAATCAAGGTTTTAAAATGTTATCGCATGTCTTGTTTGCCAAAATATAAGCTTGATTTGTGTAATGGTTTCTTGCGTTATGTTTATTTTTATGATTTTTTAAATTTAAATATTATTACTTTTGAATCTATTTCTTTTTTATAGCTATACCATTCTTTGGTAATGGTATGTCTTTTAAAATAACCCTTAAGAGAAGCAATCGCATTTTAATTTACTTAGTACACACCTATTTAAAGGAGTATTATGAGCACCCTTATTAGACTATTTAAAAAAGGGCAATAAGTCATGGATGTTTGTCAACGTTTGTCTATATTTCACACTACAGCTCATGTAGATTTTAAAAATAGTTTCATACGCAACAATGTGTGTTAGGTAACTGTAGATTCTACAGTGTAGAACAACTACTGTTATAGTAAAGTTCCATTTCAAACCTGACGGTCTATAGTGCAAGTGAAGTAGAGTTCACTTGTTTCTGTGACCTCGGCATATGAAGAGATAGTGTGGTCAGCACTATGCCCAGCCGCCTTTAATTTCCCTAATGTGAGTTAGGTACCCATCAGAGTTGGATGGACTCAGGGACGGTCTACTGACTTGAACCCGGAATCGAACTCGAGACTTACGGGTTAGCAGTCCAGCTCTCTACCGCTAGACCACTCCGTCCCATACTGTTATAGAATACCTGTTTTTTTCTTTTTACAAAACCACTATCAAGGTGGACGAAAAATTTATGAAACAAAATTCATTTTTTTGGTCGGATTTTGGGCCCCCTAAACAGCATGCCCCCCGCCCCCTTGACATTGCGTGGCCTGTCGGCATGGTAGTTCCGCCCCTGATGGTCGGACACAACAAAATTCGACTTGGCTGACGTTGTTTCTAAGAAACGTGTGGCCGTAATGGTTATTTCCAGAAAACCAGTATAAAAAGCACCAGACCTCCCCCACACTATCAGAATTATTGGAGCAAATGCGGAAGTAAAACGTAGATCTATCTGTGAGGAATATGTTGTTTTCTTGCTTGGTTATAGTTTGATAATTGTTCAAATTATTGGACGGTTTTTCTGGACGGTGTTATGCGTAATTAAAACAGTTCGTGTAACTTTTGAAAACTTTCAGCGAGGGTATGGAGAAAAAAAATGTGTTTTAAAATGATATAACAAAACACTAGATAGTGGCTTTGTGATTTTAGAATTTTTTATATATTCATTCCGATTGTTGATCCAACTGCTTATGAATAAAAAAAAGTAAAACAATCTTTAACAAAAAAAAAATGGACACACCTTTGATTTAATCGACACTTAAAATTACAAACCTTATACACAGTTTTTCTTCCAGACTTTTTTTCTCCGGGAGGGGGGGCACTTGAAAATATTTCGGGGGGGGGGGGGCAGTCAACATTTTTCGGGGGGGGGGGGTGGCGACACTAGTAAAAGTGTATGTTTACTATATATACTATATGTTTACTATATAAAATCCATCTCGTTCGGGGGGGGGGGGTGCGGTAGACTTTCTTCGGAAAAAACTCTGCGTATACAAAACAATTTCCTTACATCCCCCAGAAGTGTGAATTAAATAAATAAATAAATATATATATATATATATATATATATATATATATATATATATATATATATATATATATATATATATGGAATAAAATACATTAACATCGAGAAAGTACTTTTCATTTTCTCGAATACCTAGGGTGATTGCTACCCGTCCGCGTCATTATCTCGTTATCATACGGATGACGGACTTAGAATTCATAAAGTCGTTTCTTATAAATAACTGTTGATGTAATTGTTGTTTAGAAAAACGTACATAGACCTTGACCACAGTCTACTTGGAGAAGTTGTCGTGCTGTAAAACCAATGTCTCTGGTCCTGTTTGGTTGTCAAGTCGCCCTGGCCTCTTCCACTCTCTCCTTATGTTTCCGTTTGTGGCTGTGCTACTCCATCCCATGTCAATCCTCCCCTTATTTTCTTACATCAGCTTTTCCCTGTTGGATACATGATACATGGGGCCGCCACAGAAAGCTTTCCACATTTGTTGGTCTCTAGTAATGTAATTTTTCTCTGCAATATTTAAATTTGAAAAACGTTTCACCAGCCTATTCACTATTTGTGCCCCCGAAAGTTTCAGCCATATTTTTTTCCGCATATATTCTTGACAACAAAATGAACTCATCAGTAAATGCATCTCCATATCTGGTAACCTACCAATGCTAAACATACCTAGGTCATATAAAGACCTGCTTCAAGAAACATTTCTAGTTCTATAAGTTAGAGTTATGATTATAACTCACCCTTCTGAAGCGTAAAATGTTAAAGCTAGAGACATATATATATCTAGTATTATTTTATCACTAAACCAAAACCAAACTTACAGTCGTATATTTGAATAGGTATTGGGTGTTTTCGCTATTGGAATACAGAGACCACGTATAAAATAAACAATCTATAAATTGTGTAAAGCCATTTTTTTAAAAATATTTAGAACAATTTCAAAATGGTTTTTTACTTTTAAAAACGTAATTTTTTTCTTTCTATTAGCCTGACTAATTTAAAAAATGGAGAATTCCCCTTGTACCTTCACCATCAATCCTGATCCTAGCCGTGCTGATCTAATTAAACTGGGCGCGTTGAGAGCTAAACTCATTGATGAAATAAGGAAGCAAGATGACGACGTGGTTAATCGCATCAGAAACGGTAACCTCCTCACCTGGATTGAGTTCAAGTTGGGCAATGTTCAAGCCGCGCTTGAGGCCAACAACAACGTTCTGGAATGGTCTAACGACAGCGACATGGCGGCCCTGGCTAACAAGGTCCATCTGCTACAGCTGACCCACCAAGATGCCTCGGCTGCTAAAGCTAGACTAGCTGAAGTACACAGACGACTTGGAGCAGCTGGTATTGCTGCCGCTAAAGCTGACCAGGCATTTTCGTACTCTAGAATTGGCGGACCAGCCAACCAACAGAGTACGATTGATCTTTACGAAGAAGCTCTACAAACCTGCCCGGACAACGTCCACTGGAAATTCGGACTTGCCTTGGCCTACAGAAGAACAGTGCACGAGGGCATGTCGGACTACCAGAATTTTAAATCTTCATTCCAAGAGCGAACCAAGAAAGCTGCCAAATTCTTGTTTGACATTGTCCAGTCGCCGGACGCCACGTATCGTAAACGTGGCTTTGCGGAGTTATCTTTTCTTAGAGTAATTGCCCAGGGAAGCAGAAAGTTGCCTTTACATGAAATGAATGTTATCTTTAAAAACATGAGCGTTCGCGATCTTAAACAAGAATCGCAACGAACCAAATGAACATTCACAAGTAAATGTCCATTAAATTCGAAAACAGGAAATACTTCCATCAATTGTTCTTTAGTAACAGATTGTGACCTTAATTTCAACGGAAATGTCATGTTATTCAAAATTGATTCACACCACTACATCCGCAATAAAAGATTTTATTAAACCCCTGGTTAGCCTACATTGATAATAAAATATTAACAAATATCTTAAATTGTTTTACCTCTACTTTTTTAACTGGTTGGTACAAATGGAATGTATTTTTATTTAGGTCATGTTTATGATACTAGGCCCTATCAACGTTTATTTACATAGGTTATGTAGACTATATTTCGCAACGGGGAAGTGAATTATGTTGGTAATCATACTGGAATATAGCAATCGTTGACACAGTTAGGTCCTTCTATTAGAGGACCATTTCGACTGTTTAAAGCTAGGTCCTAGTATTAGTGGGGAGGGGCAGGGCGGGGGGGGGGGTGCAATGCGACTGTCTAAATTTAGGACATGGTATTAGGGGGGGGGGGGTCAATGCAACTGTCTAAATTTAGGTCCTATATATTTGCACTTGTTTGCATCAATTAAAAAAAGTGGTAGACTTTCGGGATTTCAAATATAACGCAATGGTCTAAGAAACCTTGATGATCTAGTGCTGAATTGGGTCCTTCGTGGGATGAAGTTTGCTCCACGAGAGATAGGCAAAACACATGTTGGACCAGTGCTAATCACTAACAAGTCCCCATCATCAAATGCTGACGTCAGAACTTAACCTGCTGTCAGATGTGGCCTACATTGTAATTAACTTGCTGTCACTATCCCTTCATATAACGAGGTCTCTGAAGAAGATGAACTCTACTTCATCTGCCCCATGTGTCTTGGGCACAAACTGGAAAAGATGATGACAATTAGGCCTACCGTTGAGACAAATATTTACTGATTATTAAATTGAACAGGCTGATCATAGTGGTTTGTTGAATCTTACAGATAAATTTATTTGAAATGTAAAAAAAAATGCGTAAATTTGGGTTAATTAATTTTTATTTATGCATGAATGATCAGTGTATAGTTGATTAAAATATATATTTAATTAAAAACAGCACCATCAAATCAATATTAATCACAATGCTTTCAAAATATCTATCACAGTTATTTAAATCAAAATGTAATCATTTATTAAATAGTTGATATTACAATTAACACCAAAACCAATAACATAGAAACTCTGATTATAAGCAATTGACCATGTGTGTAAGACCTTTTATGTTGTTCTAAGCCAAAATATTTTTCTGGTTATTGCTGACATATGTGCGTAAGTCTGCGGACTCAAAAGTTTGGTAAAAATGTGGCTCATTTAAATTTTAAGATCAGTTAATTGAAGCCCTACACAATTGCATTTACTTAACAATTCAAGAAAAATTGTATATTTATTCCAAAAAAAAGTATTTTTATTTCCAAAGTAGGTAGGCCTGTATAATTAAATGATTTTCCATATTCCATCTCAAGTAAGTCATTAAAGAAGTAGGCCTAATTTTAAAATAGCTTGCGATTGATCTAATTTAATTTAACCTCCAGGTCTTTCTAATGAACATTTAACAATTTAGTTCAACAGAATGCTCGACCTGAACAGAATCACAGAGTCAAAGGTCAAATAGCCTGTGCACCACCTTATGCCCCCTAGAGATGGGCCTACAGTTTTTTTAAACTATTTCTCAGATTTCTGATTAATTTTAACCCTCGACCAGCAGCAACTTTCTGATGATTGGTTGTTTTTTTATCAAATCCTTAGCGCCCTCTACAGTGCAGTGAAGGGAAGCAACCAAAATGGCAACAGGAACAATCTGTAAGAAAATTTGTATGTTGTAGATTAGGTGTGAACATGTCAACAAGGTTTAAACAGCATCAGTAAGGGCAGGACAAACCAGAGTGAGTAAGAAGATAATAAAAGATGGGGACCATACGTTAAGGACACTGGCAACAAATATTACCATATATGGCAGTTCTTGAAATACACAAGCATCAAGAAAAGGAGGGAGACAGAAAACCACAAAGTGTAGGGAAATTGAATAAGTTATATAAAAGTTTTAATAACTGTTTAGAAAATTATGTGGTGAAATATAGACCTACATAAATATATAACTAAGTAAAAACCTAAACAAATGATCTGTAATAGCCTTGTATTAAGGTAGCATTGTCTACTGAAATATTGTTCAAATGTGTCCTGAAATATGGTTGAATTGTGAACTGAAATCTTGTTGAATAGTGTACTGAAATATGGTTGAATTGTGTACTGAAATATTGTTCAATTTTGTACTGAAATATGGTTGAATTGTGTACAGAAATATTGTTGAATTGTGTACTGAAATGTTGTTGAATTGTGTTGAAATATGGTTGAATTGTGTAATGAAATATTGTTCAAATGTGTACTGAAATATGGTTGAATAAAGAAAGGTTTGTTACCAGATCTTTATTAGCTGCAGCTCCAATATGGCTGACAACAGAAGCAGATGTGTGGTCATCTGTCAGACAGTCAGTCCCATATATGGACTTAAGTAAACACTGCTGACTCTCCTCTGTGGTGAGGTGGGAATATTTCTAGCCATTGAAATAGAAAATACATTTTAATTATTTGTGAGAAACATTGCATATCTGGGACATGAGTGAAAACATGAACAACTAAATAGGAGTCAACCATACAGAATAACACAATGATCACATACCTAAAGGAGATAAAGTGTTTCTAAAGGGTGAGGTGAAGTGTTAAGAAATGTCAAGTAGCATTCCATATATTTTGGAGTTTGTTTAGGGTGATAATGGTGAATAACATGACATTTCCATTGAAATTATGGTTAAATGAGGGAAGTGAAGGCTTAAAAATAATTTTGTAATATCAGTTTGGGAAGGTGATTTTGAGATTTGGGTTTAAGTGAAAACTCTTGAAGACAGTCAGATGATAAAAGCTAGCACTGAAGATAGTCATGTTATAAAAGCATTGAAGACAGTCAAGTGATAAAAGCATTGAAGACAGTCAGGTGATAAAAGCAGTGAAGACAGATGATAAAAGCTAGCACTAAGACAGATGTTAAAAGCTAGCACTGAATACAGATGATAAAAGCTAGCACTGAAGACAGATGATAAAAGCTATCACTGAAGACAGTCAGATGATAAAAGCACTGAAGACAGACAGATGATAAAAGCTAGCACTGAAGACAGGTGATAAAAGCTAGCACTGAAGACAGTCATGTAATAAAAGCATTGAAGACAGTCAGGTGATAAAAGCATTGAAGACAGTCAGATGATAAAAGCTAGCACTGAAGACAGTCAGGTGATAAAAGCAGTGAAGACAGATGATAAAAGCTAGCACTAAGACAGATGATAAAAGCTATCACTGAAGACAGTCAGGTGATAAAAGCATTGAAGACAGTCAGATGATAAAAGCTAGCACTGAAGACAGTCAGGTGATAAAAGCAGTGAAGACAGATGATAAAAGCTAGCACTAAGACAGATGATAAAAGCTAGCACTGAAGACAGGTGATAAAAGCTAGCACTGAAGACAGATGATAAAAGCTAGCACTGAAGACAGTCATGTAATAAAAGCATTGAAGACAGTCAGGTGATAAAAGCATTGAAGACAGTCAGATGATAAAAGCTAGCACTGAAGACAGGTGATAAAAGCACTGAAGACAGATGATAAAAGCTAGCACTGAAGACAGATGATAAAAGCTATCACTGAAGACAGATGATAAAAGCTAGCACTGAAGACAGTCAGATGATAAAAGCTATCACTGAAGACAGATGATAAAAGCTAGCACTGAAGACAGTCAGATGATAAAAGCTATCACTGAAGACAGATGATAAAAGCTAGCACTGAAGACAGATGATAAAACCTAGCACTGAAGACAGTCAGATGATAAAAGCTAGCACTGAAGACAATCAGGTGATAAAAGCTAGCACTGAAGAAAGTCAGATGATAAAAGCTAGCACTGAAGACAGTCAGATGATAAAAGCTAGCACTGAAGACAGTCAGATGATAAAAGCTAGCACTGAAGACAGATGATAAAAGCTAGCACTGAAGAAAGTCAGATGATAAAAGCTAGCACTGAAGACAGTCAGATGATAAAAGCTAGCACTGAAGACAGTCAGATGATAAAAGCTAGCACTGAAGACAGTCAGATGATAAAAGCTAGCACTGAAGACAGTCGGGTGATAAAAGCTAGCACTGAAGACAGATGATAAAAGCTATCACTGAAGACAGATGATAAAAGCTATCACTGAAGACAGATGATAAAAGCTAGCACTGAAGACAGATGATAAAAGCTAGCACTGAAGACAGTCAGATGATAAAAGCTATCACTGAAGACAGATGATAAAAGCTAGCACTGAAGACAGTCAGATGATAAAAGCTATCACTGAAGACAGATGATAAAAGCTAGCACTGAAGACAGTCAGATGATAAAAGCTATCACTGAAGACAGATGATAAAAGCTAGCACTGAAGACAGTCAGATGATAAAAGCTATCACTGAAGACAGTCAGATGATAAAAGCTAGCACTGAAGACAATCAGATGATAAAAGCTATCACTGAAGACAATCAGATGATAAAAGCTAGCACTGAAGACAGATGATAAAAGCTAGCACTGAAGACAGTCAGATGATAAAAGCTAGCACTGAAGACAGTCAGATGATAAAAGCTAGCACTGAAGACAGATGATAAAAGCTAGCACTGAAGACAGACAGATGATAAAAGCTATCACTGAAGACAGATGATAAAAGCTATCACTGAAGACAGGTGATAAAAGCTATCACTGAAGACAGATGATAAAAGCTAGCACTGAAGACAGACAGATGATAAAAGCTATCACTGAAGACAGATGATAAAAGCTAACACTGAAGACAGACAGATGATAAAAGCTATCACTGAAGACAGATGATAAAAGCTATCACTGAAGACAGGTGATAAAAGCTATCACTGAAGACAGATGATAAAAGCTATCACTGAAGACAGATGATAAAAGCTAGCACTGAAGACAGATGATAAAAGCTATCACTGAAGACAGTCAGATGATAAAAGCTAGCACTGAAGACAGACAGATGATAAAAGCTAGCACTGAAGACAGACAGATGATAAAAGCTATCACTGAAGACAGATGATAAAAGCTATCACTGAAGACAGGTGATAAAAGCTATCACTGAAGACAGATGATAAAAGCTAGCACTGAAGACAGACAGATGATAAAAGCTATCACTGAAGACAGATGATAAAAGCTAACACTGAAGACAGACAGATGATAAAAGCTATCACTGAAGACAGATGATAAAAGCTATCACTGAAGACAGGTGATAAAAGCTATCACTGAAGACAGATGATAAAAGCTATCACTGAAGACAGATGATAAAAGCTAGCACTGAAGACAGATGATAAAAGCTATCACTGAAGACAGTCAGGTGATAAAAGCAGTGAAGACAGATGATAAAAGCTATCACTGAAGACAGATGATAAAAGCTATCACTGAAGACAGATGATAAAAGCTAGCACTGAAGACAGATGATAAAAGCTATCACTGAAGACAGTCAGATGATAAAAGCTAGCACTGAAGACAATCAGATGATAAAAGCTATCACTGAAGACAATCAGATGATAAAAGCTATCACTGAAGACAGTCAGATGATAAAAGCTAGCACTGAAGACAATCAGATGATAAAAGCTATCACTGAAGACAGTCAGATGATAAAAGCTAGCACTGAAGACAGATGATAAAAGCTAGCACTGAAGACAGTCAGATGATAAAAGCTAGCACTGAAGACAGATGATAAAAGCTATCACTGAAGACAGATGATAAAAGCTATCACTGAAGACAGTCAGGTGATAAAATCAGTGAAGACAGATGATAAAAGCTATCACTGAAGACAGATGATAAAAGCTATCACTGAAGACATCCATGCAAACAGGTACCTGGACAATCCCAACGGCTCTGTGGAAGAGTTTGTTGTTGCTGACCTTGACATCAATCATCATGTTCTGACACACCTTGCCTTTCAGGATGTGGGCACCTGTGGACAAGCTGTTGACCACCCACTTGCAGGCCACTTCCTCCAGCACCTGTTTGCTGACATCTCTGGCCGGTGCCAGGACCATAGATTCAAGTTCTGGCACGCTAATGTTGACCATCAAATTAAGGTCCACATTTTTTAGTTCAGCTGGTGGAAGCTACAAGCATGAGACACAAACAAGCAAGAGTAGGACTAGTTATAGCCAAATATTTTTCATTTCCAACCATGGTCTGAAGCAACTTCTTGGCTGAAGACACAAAAAACTAATATTGCAAATAAACTTACTGATAAAAACGAATAAAACTCTAATATAATTTTTAATTTTAAGTAGTTCTTACTGTGCTAAATGTAGACTTTAAATTTCACTTACTTCTTCCCAATAAAATGAAACATAAGCCTTTTTGCAAGGTGCATCAAAAACTGATGGACTGATTTCTTTTAAAACTTCTGAGAGGAAAAGATATATTTTGATTGTTTCAACAAAAATATAGAATCTTCTTTAAAAAAGTTTTAGGTTACTGGTTGTAAACTATCAACTAATGTTATTTGCTGTTGTCAACACAAACCATAGATTAGTAGATTCCCACATTTTTTTAAATTATAAAAGTTAAAATACAAAATACAGAAATAATTGTTAAGAAAGCTTTAGTCAGACTAAACTTAAGAAAAGTTGACAATACCTTCCCCAAGCAAAACAACGAAGTCTTGTGAGGTCAGGGTTGGTATGACATCACTTTCAAAGTCCTGTATGGAGATTTTATACTGCCAGCCCTGGACATTAAGTTTCCAATCAATTTTTAGTTTACAGAATCCTGACTTACAAATTATGAACTCAAATTAATTATTCTATGTTCAAGGTGGAACTAAAAGGTTAATTAAAGTCCACAACTCACCAGGTGAGAGAGATCCCCATCATTGTTGTTTAAATGTAAAAAACCACCAGTCACAAAACCTCTGATGTCAAGAAAAGCTAAGCCACAGAGAGAAAATGTAAAAAAAAAAGCAGTTACAAAACCTCTAATGTCAAGAAAAGCTAAGCCACAGAGAGAAAATGTAAAAAAAAAAAGCAGTTACAAAACCTCTAATGTCAAGAAAAGCTAAGCCACAGAGAGAAAATGTAAAAAACCAGCAGTTACAAAACCTCTGATGTCAAGAAAAGCTAAGCCATAGACAGACTGTGTTGATACACTTCAGTCCAATTATATAACAGAAAATTTAAAAATCTTGCTAATAAATTTTTAAAATATGTGTTTTTAAAACACCATTTATCAAATAAAAAAAGATATCAAAATTTGAAAATAAAAGATTTGGTGAAAAGGCTTACAGGCTCCATATGTAGGTGGACACTCTGAGGCATCAATCATGGCCATTAGACCCAGCCCACTGTGACCTAGGTAGTAAACATGACCTTTAGCTGTCAGGCTGAGAAAAGATATTGCTCTAGCTCATTAGTTTCATATATATATATATATGTCAAATTGTTGTAGCTCATAAAATAATTTTAATGCAACCAATTTTCAATGTAATTATCATCTGGTATACCAAATACAAATAAACATGACGCAACTTTAATGCTACTGTCTGGTCATAATGCTAATACTACCAGCATCTTTAGGCAACTTTTAATGAGGAGAGTTCTTACCTGTCACCAGCCAGCTGCATCAGACCAGCCAAGGACTCAGTGTGTTTGTAAACACTGCCACACACTGACTCATACATTGATATACAGGTTGGAATGCTGGGGAAATGTTGTACAACAAACTTTAAACACTGCCACACACTGACTCATACATTGATATACATGTTGGAATGCTGGGGAAATGTTGTACAACAAACTTTAAAAAAAACCTGACAAAATTTCAAAAGAAAGAGTTGTTAAACTATTTCTACTTTTATCCAGGTAAATTTGGTGAATAAAATAAAGTTAACCATTACATGTACTAATGTAATTATGTGCTTGCATAAATAATGGTGAAGAGGAAAACTAAATACTGACATACCTTGACTTAGGAAACTGATGTATAGCTGTTATTGATAAAATTTCTAACAGAATTCTAGTAGTTGTGCCAGACTTCATTCGAGATGAACCTGTTATAGGTTCTGGCTAGGTATAAATATTATTTGGTTACAGTTTGTTTTAGATTATTTAGAAAAAGAAAATGCATTCCAAATAGTAAAATAGAGCTTAGGCTATTGGCCTACATTATTTCAGTAAATAAATTTCAATCCAAGAATTTTACCTAAACTGTAACTGATTAAGGGACTGGTACATAGGTTTTGGGTCATGGAATTTATTTTCTTGTGATCTGTGGTCACAGCAAGAGGTGTACTCTACTTCACCAATGCTGCAGACTGTCAGTTCCAACATCTATTCAAGTAAATGTGTATTATACACCCCTGCCACCCATCCCCATTTGTTTGAAAATAAAAGAGACCTACCCCAACAATTG
Source organism: Physella acuta (assembly GCF_028476545.2). NCBI lineage: Eukaryota > Metazoa > Mollusca > Gastropoda > Physidae > Physella > Physella acuta. The sequence goes on from NW_026732487.1 coordinate 308,326, forward strand.
GGTTTAGAATAAATGCTTCATCCAACTTTTCTGCTTTTTCTAACTCTTTAACAACTATTGATTGAAAATGAAGCATAAGCTTATAAAATGGCTATTCCTTGCACTTTTTACAAGAGTCAATACAAAAATTGCACTTTTCAGATCAATTAAATACTTCATCACTGTAATTAATTCTCTGATCAATTTTAAAATGTTTTTTTAAATATGAAAATGTAGCAAGTTACCTGTCAAAAAAGTTTTATACCATTTTTCAATCTGTATATTTCTGTTTAAAAACAGATACAAATTATGCCAAACTAACTTAAGCAAACATTTATTTCTATTTTTATCAATTAATTTTCACAATAAGGAGGAAAATAATAAAAAGAAAAAAAGAAAATGACCTAGCTTGGTGTGGATAATTAAATCCCATTAAAACAGGTGTAAACTTGCTTGTATGTGACAAACAAAAATCTAGCTGGCCAGCAACAAAAGGGGCTGAGAAACCACAGGTCACTCCAATGTAAACAACTTCAGTTTTATCTTCAGTAACCTTTAAAAGGTAGCATTTCTTAGATAAACAACAATACAAGAATTTATAATTAATAAACAAATACTTTATGGAAGAATTTTAATAACAAAAAGACCCCTTTCAAACAATATGGTCAAAGGGTAATTTGAAATAGAGTTAATGTGTTTCTTTGAGACTGATATATAAGGGGACAGTATGGTCAGTACATAATTCTTACCCACTTTTACTATCTCTAACTCAAGCCAAGTATCTATTAGAGCTGGGTGTTACGTCCGGGTTAAATTCTATCTAACCTACAACTGACCCGTAACACTGGGTAAACTCAGGGGCACCCCATGGTCTCAAGTCTATAAACTGGACTCAAGAGCTAGTAATCAAGTGCTATACTACATGACCACAATGTCCCTCAATTATAAAGGTAAACAGAGGTTCTTTTTTGTCTCGTCTTACTTGCTAGCTGTTAGAACTGATTCATACATGGGTAAAGTTCTAATTTTGTTAATAAAGAATACATTGTTAAATATAGATCTTTTTTCTCATATCTAGAGATAATTTGAAACAGTTAAAGATGCTACCTCTTTTAGTGTTTTAGCACCAATAAACGGATCATCCTCAGCAAGTTCTATTGATGTAAAGAGGGCCCTGAAATATCAACACAAGAGTTTAAAAAAATCTTTTCAACCAAATTTTTTTCTAATTAGAGAAAAAACATTCAATATAAGAAAGTTTTGAAGACTATTACTTTCTATAATTTATGATTTTTTCACTAACTCAACTAACCCATTATCTAATGATATTACATTTATAATTATTTGTGCCAAACTGGGAGGCAGTGTTTCTTCCAGACTTTTTTCTCCGGGGGGAGGGGGGGGGGGGCACTTGAAATTTTTGGGGGGGGGGGGGGGGTAGACTTTCTTCGGGGGGGCGGACACTGTTAAAAGTATATATTTTCTATATAAATTATATAAATTTCATTTCGTTCGGGGAGGCGGTAAAAATTTTTCGGGGAGGGGGGGGGGGGCAAAGCCCCCCCGAAGAGATGCCTGTAAGAAACTCTGCTGGGAGGCTGCCTCCCTGTTGAGGCATTGAGTTGCAATAGGGGAGGTGCAAAAAATATCAGAAAAACGTACAACTTAAATTTAAAAAAGCATAAAAAAGCATTAAAAAAAAGAACTTAGTTCCTGGAGATACAAAATGAAATATGCATCAGCTCTATCCTATCCTGTATTGTCTTTTCTATACCTATCCCAGAACACTAAGTTATTTTCTTTCTGGTTTTAAAATTGTTCACATACTCACAATTAGCTATATTGAAGTTTATGCCAATAAGAGTTATTGTTACAGCAATATATATTTTAATATAAATTTAATATTTTAAGGAATAAGAGAAAGTGGGTAGAGGCTAAGATATAGATTTTTTTTTCAGGGGTGACAATTGACGAAAAGTTTGGAAACCACTGGTCTTTACTCGCATATCAATCTTAGCAATTTTATTAATAACAATCACCACTAACCTATCACTTCCTGCTATTATGTAATGAAAACAGGGATTCTTGCCTTTCATTTTCAAATATTTGTTGAAAGTTCTCTGAAATAAAAGCAAATAAAACCACTGGCCTAAAAATAATTTACTTATATCCAATTAAAACTGGTGTAAACTTGCTTGTATGTGATAAGCAAAGACCTAGCAAGCCAGCAACAAAAGGGACTGAGAAACCACAGGTCACTCAAATGTATATATATATATATATATATATATATATATATATATATATATATATATATATATATATATATATATATATATATATATAAGGAAAAGTTGATCTTTGTTACATTAAGGAAGCTAAGAGAGTTGAACTTACTGCTGTTAAAAAAGCTATCCTCCCAGATGTGCCACACCCACTAATGACAACAGCACCTTTAGGATTCTGATTTGTAAACAATTTTAAATTAGTTCAATTGTTAAAAGCCATATTAATAGCATTTTCACATTTATATTAGAATTTCCATTAAATAAATATGTTATCTAAGAAACACACAAAGAATAAATCTTAATTTTAAATTAAATAATTATTATTTCCCTATAATAAAGAAGACAAAACTCAAGAAAAGACAAGACCTCAATTGTTTGGGAAATCTTGTTTGCAACCTTGTGCATCTTCTCCACAACTGTTTCATTATTGACTCCCTGAAACATTGTTTGGGAAAGTATAACAATGTGCTTATTTCTATCAACAGATACATACCAGCCATGTCAAGCTAGAGACATAAACTACAAACCAAGCAAGTAGTCTAGTCTGTCAAGGGAGAGAACATACAACATGCAAAGCAGATGATTGCTGGTAGTGGGCAAAGATAAGGTAGGTATTTTACCAGGTCATCACCATGAAGGCTATCTGAGGTTAGACCTGAAAAACCTGGCTAATGGGGGGATCTGTTGAAACTACCTAGGCTAGTCACCCATCAGTGGGTCATAATGTTCACAGAAACCTGAGATCACACTTTAATACAACAGCAGAGGCGTAGCAACCCTTCCCGGCGCCCGGGGACAAACTTTTCGATTTGCACCCCCCCACTAAGGTCGGCGCCCGGGGACATAAGCCCCCCCCCCCCGCTATGCTACTGTACAACAGACAGAATTCAGACGGCTATTTTCACAGGGCAACATGACAGAAGTGAATAAAAATATAGTTGAGTTTGTTGGCAAACAGAATTCAGACAGCTATCACCACTTAGGACAAAATGACAGAAGTGAAGAAAATAGTTGAGTTTGTTGGCAATGTGTTTACTCAGTTCTATACTCAAAGAGAGTCAAAAAGAATTTCAAGAAATTGGGCAAAGACTACATATTTTTTTTCAATATTTCACAGTCAATATCTTTAACTCAGACCATGTCAGTCCAGTATCCATTCTTTTTTTTCTCTGCTCATCTTCTTTAAGGTGGCAACCTAGTTCTGTATTTGAACTTGTTAGCGTCATTTTTGAATTCATAGCAATCAACAGTCCCAAATTCACATTATAAAAACAATATTTCTGAGTATGCTATATAAAAGGTTGCTAGTTATGACAGAGGCGTAGCGAGGGGGGGGGGGCATATGCCCCCAGGCGCCGATCTTAGGGGGGCGCCAAATTGAAAGTTTGAGGGGGGGGGTATAAATGAAAAGTTCGAGGGGGGGGGGGGTGCAAATCGAAAAGGTTGTCCCCGGGCGCCGGGTAGGGTCGCTACGCCTCTGAGTTATGATAATGGAGCAGAAAAAATCTTCCAATTGTGTCATTAAAAAGTTTTTAAACTTAAAAAGTAATTAAAAAAGACATTAAATATTGTCAAATTGCTGTCTGTTGTGTTAAACGAGTTGTTCTCTAAAATCAAACAGACTACAAAGAGCACAACTTACTTTGCCACCATCCCATCCATTAAAAATTTCTTGATCACAGGCATATAGGATGGAAATTATTTCTGGAAAAAAAAGTAAACAACTTGCTAATTGAAGTTAAAGCGCAAATTTTATAAAACAAGGAATTGTTTTCTTAAGTAGCAGTGCCAATATGTTTGATTTACATGTATGTGTAAAAATGTAAGTACCCTATTATTTTTTTTATATTTGGCTAAAATTACCCCCAACCCTTGTCAATAACCCTAGTGCCCTGCCTCCTCCCCCACCTCTCTTTGCCCAAAAAGCAGGAGTAGAGCATCAATCCCTGGTTGATTAATAATTGACCCTATACATACCAAATCGGAAGAGGAGTATTTTTTTGGGATTAGGAGTAGGGTTATAAACAAGGTTAGGGTTATGGATAGGGTTAGTTTTTGCAATAGGTAAAGGGATAAGTTAATATTAAGTTAAGGAGAATTTCTTAATAGGATTAGGGATAGGTCAAGGATAAGTTAGGGATAGGTATAAGACATATTTAGTTGGATACAGAAATTGATAAAGTGTTCCATGGGAGGCGTAATGTCCTAGACCCAGGGGATTTGTATTTTTCAGGGGATTTGACCAGGGGTAATGTCTTAGACCCAACCTGGTTTTCATCAGACATTTTTCTTTTGGGGGGGGGGGGGGGGGGGCTATTTATTTAATTATTTAATTAGATTCATACAATACCTTTGGAAGAAGCAATATCAATGCTCTGAGAGAGTATATTACTTTTTTCAGTTACTGGTTGCTCCATTGAAATTTTATCTAAGTCTTAGAGAAAATTAATAATTTGTAATGCAAATTAGTTATAAAAGTTAAAATCATAAATGCTTAATTATTATTACATCTTGTTTAACTAGGTCACTTAAGGCACTTTTTGTCATTGGACGAAATTCTGAGTTTGAGAAGTGGACTAGTGTTGATATATATATATATATATATATATATATATATATATATATATATATATATATATATATATATGTATATGTATATAATATAATTTATATAGAGTGCTACCTCAACAAATAAAAAAAATAAACTTCTTGGACGGGTTTATTGCCAGTGTTTCTTCCAGACTTTTTACTCTGGGGGAGGGGGGGAGGGGCGGTAGACTTTCTTCGGGGGGGGGGGGGGCGGACAGTGTTAAAAGTATATATTTTCTATATAAATTATATAAATTTCATTACGTTCGGTGGGGCGGTAGAATTTTTTCGGGGGGCGGGGGCTTTCCGAAGAGATGCCTGGAAGAAACTCTGTTTATTACCCTGGCCTGCATGGATTGGCCTGTGAGGAAAGTCTAAAGAAATAAAGACCAGCGGTGAGCAAAGCAGTCACGAAAATTAAGCGAAGGTGACACTTATGTTCAGTGAAGTTTAAGTTTGGGCATAAATATAAGCATTAAGTGTGTAACAAGTTAGTGAATTAAAGTGACAGAAAGAGCTTAGCATTAACAGTGAGTAAGTAAACAAAGTGAAGTTTATCCACCGGTCTCCTCCATCCTTCACCTTCACAAGCATCTTTTATAAGCTCGTCAGCTAATTTTAAAGGTTAATACACTAAAATATATAAAGCCAGTTTATTTCTTTGCATCCTTCTTTATTTACTTTAATATGTTATTAAACACTATTTGTCATGTATAAAAATAATTGTAAATTCATATATCTTAGTTTAAAAACATAACAAAAACAACTAGATTCTAGGTGGCATTTTGGGAAGTGGAATGGAGTAATAGCATTTTATTCAATAGATTCTATTTCAATGTGAATGGAAAATAGCTTTCAGATCGAGCAAGGAACAATTTACAACCTAGATCTACTAACTAATACTTTAAGTAGGCCTTGCCTTAGAGTTAGAGTATAAGTCAAGTAGATCTAGATTCTAATGAAAGCATTTTTAGTACATAATATTAATGATGATCCTGACAAGGGATTCAGTAGGAGGCGTTGACACCATACAATGTTTGACATGCAAACTGTAGACTAATAGTCTAATAGAGAAAACAATGTTACACCCAGTGGTATTAACAACCAACTATAGATTAAAAAAAAACATTATTAGTTTTAATATGAACAGTTTAAAGCTTTTGCTGGGGCAGGGGGGGGGGGGGGGCACCAACAGCAAAATTTTCAGAGAAAAAAACGGGGGGGGGGAGTGCCATACCGGGTTACACCCAATCTAGCGACGCCACTGAGATCAAGATCTATTTAATTTACTTTTAGAATCTATCTAGATCTAGATCTACTACTATCAACTAACTTATTATTACTAGAGTCTAGATCTAGATCTATCTGGATAGTGAGATGATAGTTCAACGTACTTACTACACTAGTACACTAGACTAGATTCTGCTAGAAGTAGAATCTCTACTAGAATCTAGATCTAGATCTACTAGATCTAGATCTAGATTCTAGATCTAGATCTAGATCTAGACTAGACTTAGACTCTAGATCTAAGATCTAGTGGTAGATTATAGACTATAGAATCTAGATAAATAGATCTAGATCTAGAATGTAGTCTATATGCTTTTGACTTTTAAACTTTATAAAACCAGATTTTTTTTTACATCTTGTACTTTGTTATGTATGTATTGTGTAGAGGCCTAGAAGAAAGAAGACCTACATCTCATCTGTTTTAGAGTACAAAGGTGATGAACTACAACCTTTGACCTATGACCTAAAAGTTATTTTGAGTAACCGCTATTTAATGGCCTTGACATCAAATCACCAACGTGCTTTTTTTTTCTTCAAAAAATATTATTTTTTTTAACAGGGACATTATATATGTCAAATATATTTAAAATAATTGTTTTTTTCCTGATAACATTTACTAAGCTCAAACAGACTTAGGTAGACCTCTTGTTAATATTAGGCTAGCATGATTCTCTCCTTGACTAATGAACTATGGCGCGAATGTTTTCTATTTATAACTTCTGCAGTAGTGTACATGCCGACACATTGGTTCGTTAATGAATCGGTAATGTTGAATCTAAATCAAGATCTAGTCTATCAATTTCACATCTTTAAAGTTAAATCTAGTCTAGATATAGATCTACTTGTTTTTAACAAAAAAATGCAACCCATTAATCCATTATTTTAACATTATGAATCGATTTTGCTTTACATCTAAAATATCAAAGTTTCTAAATTTTAGGCGTATTGATTTTCTCATTACAATAGGTTTGGTAAGTAAGAGTAAGAAGAAGTAAGAAACCATTAAAATCTAAGCAAGGAAGTGCTAGATCTTGATCCAGATATCTAATCTACTCTCTCTAGATTTTAGGACTAGATCTAGATCTACTAGATATAGATCTAGAGAAATCTAGATTTCGAGAGATAAAAAAATAGTCTAGATCTCTAGGCCTACCGTTTTTCTAGATCTTGCAACCTAGAATTAAGAATTTAAAACTTAAGCCTAGATCTAGGGCCTAGATTCTAGATTAATCTAGATCTAGTCTAGATTCTAGCCTCTAAAAGTCTAAATCTAGATCTAGATTCTAGGCCCTATACTTTTCTCTTTTTCACTCACTGCTTTCAGTTTCAGCCCTTATCCATTATTTTTATTACCCCCATGATTCATCATTCAATTCATTCATTGATCATTGTGATTGTTACTTGTTGAACTAGACTCTAGTCTAGATCTAGATATCTAGATCTAATCTAGATCTTCTAATAGTAGATTTAGATCTAGAAGATCTACTAAACTCATAAGCCAGGTCTGTGAGGGCCTCTGATAAAGCTGGCCACTCTCTCTTGGCTCACATTTCATGATGATGATGATTAAATTATTATAGAATCTAAATAGTAGGCCTACAATCAAGTCTTTTTAACTGAATTTGCAAATTAATGTAGATTCTCTATTTTCTAAACTCTAAACTTAGTCATAATTCTAGATCTAAATAATAACTCGATCGAGGCCTAATTAATAATAAAATTATTAGGGGTGCCTAGGCCTATTGCGATTCAATATGAGACTTCATATTGAATTGCAATAACAATTGAATTGCATTCACTTCATTGAAGTGAATGCAATTCAATTGTTTTGTGCATTGCTAATGACTACATTCTTGATCTAGTTCTCTAATAATATAAGCAGCGTCAGTCACCTAATCTACCACATCTATTAGAACCTAGATTGGTGGTTCTTAATCTTTTGGATTTATTGAACCCACTAGCTTATAATTATTGCATTTGCTGAATCCTTCTTAATGGGAAAAATAAAACATAGGTAGACTAGCCTATTATGGGCCTATATTTTACCATACATCACTGTGTTCAAAGAACTAAACCATAAAACATGTAGGCCTAGGCCTAATGGCACTCTGATGACTTAGTTTACTATGTCATTCTGATGCACTGTTGTATTTGAACTGTCACTAGTGACTATTTCTCTGTTGTTCGCACTGATGAACTCCCAACAGTTGGGTGTGTGTCACTGTCTTGACCTGTCTGAACCGCTGAGACTGACTCACTTAACCTTGGGGTTTGATCAAACCCAGGTTAAGAAAAATTGGTAATCTATCGCTTTAGGTACGTAAAATCGGCGGCGGCTAGTAATGTACGAAAAAGTTACCTCATTGTCAAGGCATTAATAGAAGCATATTGTGAAATATTTGTGTCAAATATTATAGATAACTGAATAATAAACCAAAATCAATGGCTAAATAAAATAAATATATCAATATAGGCCAGAAATTAACTTTAAACAGCAGTGTTTGGGAGCAAGATTTACTATATAAACAGCAGCCATTTGTAAAATAGAGTGGCTTCCCCTGAATATCCCCCTATAAGTTTAATATAATAAAACTTAAACAAGGTGGCTGCTATAGTAAATGAGCATGGTTGCATCTCATGAAAACATCGCTAGTCTTTATTTATTACTGTTTAAAAACAAGTACGTAGGCTAAATGAAACAAGGAAAAAAATTTGTATTTTTCAAAACACAAATCCTCCTCAAAATGTGAAATAATTATTAAAATTTAAGGAGTCACCTGTTTTTCACATTACTTAAAATTTAATTACTAGTCGCGGGCGATGTTACGTACCTAAAACGATTACCAATTAATCTGATAAACTAGGAGGATTCTATACCGACATATCAATGTCTAGAGCTTATTAGGTTAATGTTTATTGATAGGCTAAGCCTAGATCTATTGTCTAAAACTGTTTCTTAATTTGGAATAGTAGTTTTAAGGCTAGATCTAGGGTGCGTATTTAATCTTTTATAATTTTAATTAAAATGGAGTAAAATGTCAGCTGTCTTTTGATAGATAGCTCAAAATAAATTCTATATGCATAAACTAGTTTTATTAATCATAGAAGTAGCATAATCGAATCATTAGATAAATTTTATTTTTATTCTGCTATGGATATAACTTGGCGCTTGGGACAATCTATTCCAATAGCTTAAAAATATGGTCTAGGAAGCCTAATTAGCCAGTCTTTCATTTAGATCTAGTTATGCCTAGCATTTGAAATATACTTTTAATTTATGTGCCTGTTTCTAGATGAAAAGTGGAATGTTGATTAGTCTAATAGAATATTTTACTTAAATTTGTTTAAATACCCACTCTACTAAATTTATACTTGTGTTAGTTTATTATATTTTTTTATTTCAATTTTTGATAAATACTTGATAAGCCTATGTGCAAGGGCATATCTTATTTTTCATTAGGACATTGCATTTTTTTTTAATTCGCAGGTTACTGAAATAATTTGTTAGCGTTGGATTTTAAGACTCATAATGGAGGACTTTCCATTGGATTCCATAAATGAAGGGGCATCCCTTTATGTGTTCACTACACATATTACATCCCAAGAGCTGTTTTTTGTTCATGTTGAAGACCAGGTGGAAATACTAGATGAGATCATGGAGAAGCTTGCGGAAAGGTATACAGGCTTAGGTCCTTGTGATAAACCCTTGTTGAACAAAAGACCTGGGACATTGTGTGCAGCCAAATTTACAGATGATGATAACTGGTACAGGGCTAAAATTACAGGTAGTCATTTTATTTACCAAGAGCATTTATAGTTTGTATATTCTTAACTAATTCAATTTTCCATGAAGAAATTTTTTAGGATAGAAATAATCTTAGGTTTTTTTGTGATAACCAGATTTCCTAATTAACAACCCTTGCTTTATTGGCCTTAAAAACTTTATTAAGAGTCATTAGTAGTTGACATGCATCTATGCAAAATATAACCAGAGAAAGATTTAAAATAACTAGGATTAAAAAATGCTTGTTTAATATAAACTAGTGTGTTTACAATAATTTTAATGTAAGCATAACTTCAATATTTTTAAAAATTTAAGTTTACTCACATTACTGTAATTATGACACTTGTGACTCACACTCAGTCTTATTGTATTTTTGATGTATTAATTTTCATACCATTGCAAATTCTAATATTGCATGGTCTTAACATGAATGACGATGTTGTTTTAATTTTAGATGTGGTTAGAAACGGTCTGATCGAAGTGCAATTTGTTGATTATGGCAATACAGACTATGTTAGTGAGGACCGAGTCAAGTCATTAGACTCCGATCTTGTCTTGTATCCAGTGCAAAGCTACAGGTAAATTGTTTTAAGGTTCAGGTACAATAAGGGTATAATGGAATGGTAAGGCCCAGAAACTCACTCGCTATACAATATTTATATATAATATACTGAAACTAAGTTGATTTTATAAAGAAAGTAAAATATTGAGAGTAGACAGTTAGATTTTAAAATGATTTTTATAAATAAAATAATAGGCTCCACAATCTGACACTGATTAGATAATAGCACCTTGGAAAATAGGGTCTAAAGTCTGGGCAACAAGTTGATAAGAATCAAATATTGACCTTGAAGTAGACCCCTCTCAACACAGCTGATGGGGACAAGGAAGAGGCATTTAAACTATAATTGTGGTTATTTATAAATAGACTAGTAACACTGAAATAGTCATTTTTGAATCTTGTTTGTGTAGTTATTTTTGTTACGCCTTTTCATTTAGATTTAAGTTAATTTTTTTATATCTTTATATTCAGTTATTTTTTAGTTATAAACAAAAGTAAAGTCTTATAATAATTATTGCATACTTAAAATACTGCTGTTGACATTATTTGTGCTTACATTTTGCTACCTAGGTGTGCACTGGCTGATGTATCATGTGCCCAGGGATTTTGGTCTCCAGAACTCATGGTCCAGTTTGAAGACAGAGTTATAGACAGAAGATGTAAAGCCATTTTCAGATGTAAAAGGGATCATGATGAGGTGATTTAAGTAATATTGTAACATTACATGGGCAGACATGCCTATTGTCGTGCCTAAACTAGAATTTTTTATGCTTTTTTTTCCAAAAAATTGCCAGCCATTCTGCATTTGTCAAAGTTTTTTTCCACTAAATCGAAAAATAAGCTCAAATTTGAACAAAAATATTGAATTGAAAAAAGACATACGAGTTATAAAAATGAACAATATTTTAGAAATATTCTGTGAATTTTTTTTGGATTGGTAAATTGTAAATTATACTGTAACTTAAATATGGATTAATATAAAATATGATAAACTCACTACGCGCACAAACAAAATATTACTCAATTTGATAATAATTATTACAATGACGAGGATCTTGGGTGCCAAGCAGGTATAACGAAATACGATGCATTGCCAAGCTGTCATTCATTCAAGTATGATTATGAATAAATAAAGGATTTATAATATAGTCTTTGCCTATGTATAAAAGTGCAATTTAGAACGTTACGGTCCATGTGGTAGGTGAAGTAGAGTTCACCTGTTTCATTGACATTTGCATAAGTGCCTGATGTCGCGTTTTCGCGACATACCGTAATTAGCATAAAAAAATAAGCGAAAATTTTAAAACAACTATAAACCTCAAATTCAGTGTCAGTATGATGAGAGAAAATCAGCACAAACAATTTTTTAAACATAATTCAGGCAGTAAGGGGTTAAGCATTTGTCTGTTGGTCATATAACCAGATTCTTAATCCTGTTCGTACCCAAGACACATGGGACAGATGAAGTAGAGTTTATCTGATTCATTGACCTCGGCATATGAAGGGATAGTCTGGTCAGCACTATGCCCAGCTGCCTTTGTTTCCCTAACGTAAGTTAGGTACCCACCAGAGCTGGATGGACTCTGGGATGATCGACTGATTTGAAGCCGGGTTTGAACTCGAGACTCTCGGGTTAGCAGTCTAGCTCTCTACCGCTAGGCCATGCTGTTCCTTAATATGACCACCTACTAGTACATAACAAGTCAGTAACACATGAGCTTGGAAAGCAGAGCCAAAGAATCCAAAATAGTTTCAGATTTGTTCTTGCATCAACTACTCTAGTGTTGAATCTAACCAATGATGTTGGTACAGCTACATTTGCTCTTTTTATTTTCATTAAATGGAGGGTGTTGGTTTTACATTTTTATAAAAAGGTAAAGTAGTAGTATATAGTTTAGATGCTGCCTAAAGATGAACTTAGTATAAAACTATACTAAACCTCCTCATAATACTCAAATCTACTGTGTAAAGGCCAAATGTCTTTTTTCTTATTTTAAGTATTTTCTGATTAGCAAAGTAGTATCCACATGCATGTTCATCTGTTTTGCTTTAAATTCCTCTTTTTCTAATATGACTTCCACCTTCTGGTCACCAGGTGTAAGCATGTCTGCATGGTCTTAATTTTAAAAAAGTTAACAATGTCAGCTATATTTGCTGCACTAAAGTATTTTAACACATGCTACGACATGCCACTCTACTGGCAAAACCTGTTGTCTTTCTACTTAAAACAGAAATTTCAATATTTATTTCAAAATTTTCAATACTTATATTTACGCATAATCATTTTAAATTTTTCTTTCCTCATTTATGACTACAAGCTACATCCTTGAGGGGAAATAAATGTCACAGTCAGCTCTAGTCAAACCTCAGTAGATAAAATAATTTTTACAGAATGATTCAGGTTGTAATAATTTATTTAACAGGTTTATCTTGTGGAAATGTTTGATGAAGAGGGAAATAGTATAAATGAGCTGTTTGGGGCTGTGAAAACATCTGTTCGTTCAGCTAGTGTAAGTACTCAGGTGAGTCCTAAACATTTTTATTTATTTAAACTTTCAGTGTCTTGTGATATACTGGCATGTCATAATCAAAATCAACTGGAATACATTTATTGAGAAAAAATGAATTATATAAAAAATAATAGAAAGTGTGGAAAAATGTATTTAAAAAATTACATCTAAAGATTTTGGATTCGATTTTTGTTTTTTTCCATGCAGAGTTCTTCTGCTGACTCAATCAAAGAGACTGTTTGGAGCCCAGGGGACACAATTCAAGCATCAGTTGTTTACTGTGATAGTCCCAGCTTGTTTTGGTGCCAGGCTACAGCATTTGCCAATGAAATACTTATTTTATCTGAGGAGTTATCCCGCCTTCATATGACACAGGGTATCAAACCATTGAAACAAGTCACACCAGGGACTGTTTGTGCAGCTAAATTCAGTGAAGATGAAGCCTGGTACAGGGGAGTTGTACAGAGTGTGTCCAGTAATGCAGCCAAAGTCTATTTCCTGGATTATGGTAACACAGAGTCTGTCAGTTTAGAATTTGTTTGTAATCTCAAGCCAGAGATGAGGAAATTGCCTGCACTAGCTGTGCAATGTTGTTTAGATAGAGCACACCCAAGAGGTAGTTCATGGCACCCTGGGGTGATTGAAAAATTTGATGAACTTGTTGCTGATAAAGAATTTGATGTTAAGGTAGTGAGTAGAAATGGTAAAATATGCAGTGTTACCTTATTGGATATTGTGGAAAATAAGGATATTTTAAGTCTGTTGCAACCCTTTGTTGATAAATACAATGCAAAATCTGTGACACCAAGCAAAGAAGTTAAAAAATCGACCTTAAGTTCTTATGTCACTTCAGAGACCGGCCCAACCTTGCCTGTTGGAAGCAAGGTCCCTGTGTTTCTGTCTTGGGTTGAAAGCCCTGGTGACTTCTGGGTTCAGTGTGAAGATTCTCAAGTCCTTCTCGAGAATCTTTCAGCTGAACTTCAAAGCTTCTACAGCCAGCCACAGCCAATTGCCACACCCTCACCGGGGGCATTTGTTGTTGCCAGATCTTGTGAAGACCAGGTGTGGTATCGGGGTCTGGTTATTAGAGACCTGGAAGATGGCAATGTTAAAGTGTTGTACATTGATTATGGCAATTCTGAAACACTTGCTAAAGAAGAGTTAAGACAGGTTTCTGGAGTTTTTGGAGAAATTGTGCCTCTTGCTTCTCTTTGCAGCTTAGTAGGGGTAAAACCACTGCGCAGAGGGGATAGGTCATGGAGCGGCGACGCAAAAGATTTTCTCGAGAACCTAACAATAGATGGTTGCATGTGTGAGGTGCTCGATGCTACAGACTCCCACAGACTAGTCAGGCTGTCTAGTGGAGGTAAAGATGTGGCTAGAGAACTGGTGGGTTTGAATGTCGTGGCTGACTCCTCGCTCACCTCCAGCACACACGCACCAGCAAAATACACCAAGAAAATACACCTAACAAAGTCCCAAAGAGAGACTGTCACAGTCACTTTTGTTGAATCTCCACACAGCTTCTGGTGCCAGCTGGAGAAAAACCGTGCTATGCTGAGTGAACTTATGGACAAATTAAACCTACACTATTCTGAAAATGGTGGCACACCATTACGAGAGCCAGCTGTAGGCCAAGCCTGCATTGCACAGTATAGTGAAGATAATGGTTGGTATAGGGCAGCCATCCAGAAAGTGAACTCATCATCTTGTGAAGTTTTCTTTGTTGACTACGGAAATAAGGAGAGTGTAACTTTTGGTGTACTTTGTCAGCCTGAGCCACGATTTCTAGACTTGCCCATACAAGCAGTCCACTGTAGCCTGCCTGTGGGAGGGAACATATCAAACTTATCAGATGCCTTGTCTGATTTGGCACAAGAGAAGGAATTTGAAATGGTGGCTTTAGAAGTAGCTAGTAATCCAGTGGTAGTGGATTTGTATGATGGGCCAGTTAAAGTTACAGATTATTTAAAGTCATTAACCACTAAAATCTCTCCAGTGAAGCAACCATCTCAGTCCACAAGCCTGGCTCCAGCTAAAGCTGTTCCTCTTAACACCACTGTTAAAGCTTTCACCAGCATGGTAGAATCTCCCAGTAGCTTTTTCCTCCAATTGTCAGGAGTGGATGAAGCTTTAGGTGTGCTAATGGACAATATCGCTGTTCAGTATGTTTGTGAGATCCCTCCTCCAATCCTCTCTAACCCACAGCCTGGTCAGTCTTGTGTGGCTCTCTATCCTGAAGATGACAATTGGTACAGAGCTAAAATTTTATCTATCACAGGTAACAGCAGCCTTGTTTTGTTTGTGGATTATGGGAATAAAGAAACAATTGCATTACAGAACATCAGAGTCATGACACCTGCCATAGCTAGTGTTCCTGTTATGGCGTATGAGTGTTCACTGCATGGGATTGAAGCAGCATCATGGCCAGATAAAGCCATTGAAATGTTTGAGTCTCTGGTCATGGACGAGGAGCTGGATTGTACTTTTGTGACAGCAACATCAGTCAAGTTGGTGAGTAGAAGAATGGATGTTGTGTCTGAGCTGGTGAGAGCAGGGTATGGCAAGGCTGCCGGATCTGGTAAACCTGTAGCTCCTCGTGTCCCTGTTTCTGAATGGGAAGAGGAAGAAGACGAGACCAACAGAAGCCCAACAAAGTTTCAGGAGGAAAGAGCAAGAGGTGGGGAAACAAGAAATAGGAATGATCTTGGTGGTTTTGGTGATGCTGACAGAAGACAAGGATCGGGTAAAGAGTTCTCCAGTACTGGAGGCAGTAAAGACAGCTTCAGTGGAACAGGAAGCCAAGGCTGGAAGGATAAAGACTCAGAAGGGGGCGGTAAATTTGGTGGAAGAGATAGAGGATTTGGTGGCAGACCTGAAAGGGATGGTGGATCTGGTGGAAGAACTGAAAGTGGATTTGGTGGCAGACCTGAAAGGGATGGTGGATCTGGTGGAAGAACTGAAAGTGGATTTGGTGGCAGACCTGAAAGAGATGGTGGATATGGTGGTAGAACTGAAAGTGGATTTGGTGGTAGGCCTGAAAGAGATAGTGGATTTGGTGGCAGACCTGAAAGGGATGGTGGATCTGGTGGAAGGCCTGAAAGAGATAGTGGATTTGGTGGCAGACCTGAAAGGGATGGTGGATCTGGTGGTAGGCCTGAAAGAGATAGTGGATTTGGTGGCAGACCTGAAAGGGATGGTGGATCTGGTGGTAGGCCTGAAAGTGGATTTGGTGGCAGACCTGAAAGAGATGGTGGATTTGGTGGCAGATCTGAAAGAGATGGTGGATCTGGTGGAAGAACTGAAAGTGGATTTGGTGGCAGACCTGAAAGAGATGGTGGATCTGGTGGAAGAACTGAAAGTGGATTTGGTGGCAGACCTGAAAGAGATGGTGGATCTAGTGGGAGAACTGAAAGTGGATTTGGTGGTAGGCCTGAAAGAGATAGTGGATTTGGTGGCAAAGGCGGAAGAGATGGAGGATTTGGTGGCAGAGCTGAAAGAGAAAGTGGGTTTGGTGGCAGACCTGAAAGAGATGGTAGAACGGAAAGTGGATTTGGTGGCAGAAATGAAAGAGATGGTGGTTTCGGTGGTAGAGATAGAAAGCCTGAAGCAGGTTCAAGTATCAGTGCAGAGTTTACTTACCCTGATCTGCCTTCTGCCCCTGAAAAAGCATTATTAATACAGATGGATGATGATGGCACTTTCTATATTCAACTACTTTCTAAAGAGAAGGATATATTTTTTCTTACCAAAAAGTTGGCGAGCAGTTATAAAAATGGTGGACCTAGACTCAGGGAAACACCTGAAAAAGGAGTAGCATGCTGTGCTAAGTATGAAGACGGCAATATGTGTAGGTGTTTAATAGAGGAAGTGAAAGGAAACAATGCTGTTTTGCGTTTTGTTGATTATGGTAACATTGGAGAATATTCTGTACGAGATCTAAAAATGATATTTCCAGATATTCTTGAATTCCCAGTTCAAGCTTTACCTTGCAAACTGCGTGGCTTGAGTTGGTCATTAGAGAAAACAGAAAAGTTTGCCAGCCTGACACTTGATAAAGAGCTGGTTGTAACATTTTGTAGCTCGTCTCGTCCATATGAGGTTGACATTCAAACACCTGATGGGGATTTGCTTGCTATTTTGTCTGGGAAAAGTGCTTCACCTGCCCCACAGCTCTCACCTCCGCGCACAAGTGTTAAAGTAGAGAAATTCTCACCCAAACCAAGTCCATTTAGTAGCCCGGCTAAATCACTGCAATCTGATCAGGGCAGCGCTAGATCTGTTACAATAGAACAAAAACCATCTCCACAAAAACCACCTACACCAACTGTTGCCATTCCTAAACAAGAATTTGTTACTCAAACCATTCCAGTAGGAAGTGTGGTAGCATTCATCTCCCATGTTGGTGAAACAGGATACTTTTATCTGCAACTAGAGAAAGATACAGAGTTGCTTGAGGACATCACCAGCAAGCTTGAGGCAATGTCATCAAGTTTGGTCCACCCAAATGTTCAGGTTGGTGCAGCCTGTGCTGCTGTGTTCTCTGAAGACTCTGCTCTGTACCGTGCACAAATTACTAGCTGTGATGGAAAGAATGTTAGAGTTACTTTTGTTGACTTTGGAAATGGAGACACAGTGGCCCTCTCACATATACAGCCTTTGACCAAAGAACTACTTGCCTGTGCACCTTTAGCCTATCAGTGCCAGTTTCCTGATTTGGGTCCACTCTCGCCTGAGTTACAAGCCAAACTGACTGAATTTATAGATCTGTCCCTGACAGTAAACATCAGTGGTACCGTACCACCCTACAGTGTGAATGTTATGACCAGTGATGGGCTGGATCTGCAAGAGATCCTCTCTCCCTCAACCAGTTACAAATCTCAGGTTGTTCCCACTGAAGTCATACCTGCAGGTGTCTCTGTCATTGCTGATGACGGCAGATTTTTCATTCAACTTTACAGAGACTATTCAGCTATAGCAGAGATATGTAAAACACTGTCGTCTGTTTATAGTAACAAAGACTTGGGAAAATTGAACTCAGATGAACATGATGTTCCATGTCTAGTTTACCTTTCTGATGAAGCAGCGTGCTATAGGTCTAAGATAATAGAAGTTGGTGGAGAAACCGTAACTGTCACTTTGGTTGATACAGGTAAAACAGTTTCAGTAGCTAAAGATTCTCTTCTATCACTTCCAGTGGAGTTCCTAAAAAATCCACCTTTTGCCTATGAGTGCCGTTTGAATGGTGTAGATAGCTGGTCATCTAGTCTCAGGGAGAAATTCACAGATATGACTGAAGGAAAAATTCTCAATGCAACTTTCTTTACCAAGACTCCACCGTACAGGGTATCTCTGGCCAGAAGTATTGAGCTGGACCTGCTAGATCTGTCTGCTCCAGTCCCAGATGCCCCTGTAAAGTCCTCTTCCAGAATTGACTCAGAGCAAGAAGGTGACTATATACTAAAATTGTGTTGCTTATAACATTGTTCTCTATATGAAACATATTCAGCCAAATCTAAAATAAAATGTTTGACAAAAGTCTCTTAAACCTTTACATTTCTTTGACATGCATAATTATTGTATGTATCATTATAAGCATTATTAACAGGGGAAATAATTTACATTATCTCATAAATTAAATAATAGTGTTTTTTTTTAGTGTTACTTAGCAAAGATTGATATTTTAAATTCTAAAATTAATTTATTTTCCTAGCATTGCCGACATCTGAAGTAATTGATACAACTGTTAATAATTTAACTTCGGAAGTTAAGTCCCTCTCTCTTCAAGACAACACAAACAACAATGAGGCTTCACGTGTCAAACAGCATAGCACTGGGCTTTCAGACATAGATGGTCAGAGATTGGCAGTCTCTGTATCATTTGTGTGCAGTCCAGACCTGTTTTATTTACATCTAGAGAGAGAAAAGCCTAACCTAGACACATTGATGGATGAGATGTATGAACACTACAGCACTGCAGAAGAAGAACTTTTGGAAAGCCCAGCTGTTGGAGATGTTTGTGCTGCCCTTTATGAAGATGAGTCTTGGTACAGAGTAATGATTAAAAGTATCAGTGATAATGGTACCTGCCAGGTGAGCTCTTGTTTATTTATTCTACACTTGAGTAGCTCACTGAACCTCTATCATTACAAATGTGAAGCAATAAATCTCTTTATTGTAATCACTCTCAAATCTTGCTCTGTCTGTAGTAATAGTTTCATGTTTTTAATGGTATAAATGTATCTTCAAACACGCCACACATTGCTGCTATACAAGATAATCTTTATTTACCTGTTGTGTCACCTGAAAAACTTGTACAATTCTTAGATTTTCTACATCGATCATGGAAACACAGAAGAAGCAGAAGTGACATCTTTGCAAAAATTGGCAAAAAAATTCAAATCTGTGAAAAACACTCTGATCACAGCTAGGCTAGGTGGAGTAGTTCCTAAAGGAGAAAGTTGGTCTGATGAAGACATTGACACTTTTAGAGAGCTGGTGGAGGAAAAGTAGGTGCATTTAGACACATTATTTTTCTATTCTTTTCATAGAGGATTGGTGTAACTAGAAATTTGTGAAAAATTAGCCTGTTTTCCTACCTGAGACCCCACTTATCATGTATAACAGTTTTTCTTAACAAATTTAATCTATTTAAATTATCATGACATACATGCAAGATCTCTATAACATCTGATTTTGACACCAAAGTTAAGGTATCAAGCTTGTGGTGAAAATTGTTATGAACATAAATTCTGATTACATTTTTTTTTTTTTTTTTTTTTTTTTTGTGGTTGCTTGTTTCGTGGGTTATTTATAGTATTGTCACCAGGTAAAATATCAAATCTAGATAATTTGGGGGCCAATTTTTAAAATAATCACTTTTTTTTGTTCATTAAATCTGCATAGTTTATACTACAATTTAGTGAAAATTACAAACAATGTTCGCTAAATACTCTCAAATGGGTATACTGCTGAAAGAGACATAGTGGTTAAAAATCAACTAAATATCATATGCAGTGAGACATGATTTAAAATATGTTTTGTTGTTGTTGTTAATGCTGTTGAAATCTGGTGGGTTCACACTTGTGTGTTGTTATGTTAGAAACCTTAAATGATGCAAGATTTCGCTATAACAGCAAAGTATGGGTATTAGATTATTCACATTTAAACACAAAAGTGGCATCCATAACGTAGGTCCCATAAGATAATTTCGTTTAGATTATCCATATTTTTTTTTTTAAATTGCCTATCTGCTTTAGCTTTTAAAATAATTGTACGTATTAATTTTGTAGTTAAAAAACAAACTATTGTAACATTAAATAAAAGTAGAGTTTTGCTGTATGAATTATTTTAAAACTAGTTATCCCATCCCGTGCTTTGTTATGTGCCAATGCAATACTTTAAGAGGAATACATCTATTTTACCAATTGTGTATTTTTAAAGCTGAGTGTAAGTGTAAACAAAGCAGGCACTATATTTAGAGTGCAGGTTTGCCCACACTATCGCCTAGACTCTTCAGAGTGCTGATGAAAGTCTTAAGTGAACATTATCACCCTCTGTAATAGGGAGGCAGAATACGGTTTGACGACTGCGTCGTAGGTTGCTCTTAAAAGCCAACGGTTATACTACCACAAGGGCAAACATACTTTCACTTTCATATATATAGATAGGGTTACCAGGAAGATGTGCCGATGAAAACTGTGCAATGGAATACTGGGACATAAAAGTGCGCAAGGGCAATTTAGGTTTTTTAAATAAAGCATTCATAGACATTAAGAAAGTGTTTAAGTATAATTAATTTGTATTTGCACATTTTCTGGGAATCTTAGATAGATTATGAAATGCAGGCTGATGCTTTTGTTTTGAACTTATTTTTAGGCCTCTAATAGCTGACTTTCTGGAGGTAAATAAAGATGAATTGTGTTGTACAGTGCACCTATTATATATGGGCATTCCCATTCATGAGGAGCTGATCAAGAAAGGTGAACAATATTTTTACTACATTTTTTAAAATAGGAAAGCTTTTAGATAAATTCTAGATTTTAGAAATAAATAACAAACAGCAAAATAAAATATTTCATTAAAATTTGTCATACCATTATGTTGATTAAATGGAAGAAAAACCAATGCATCATAAATACTTGAATTATGTTTGCTGTCTGCCCAGATTGTGCAACTCGTAGCAGTGAGGTGGTAGTCAGCAGTGCCATCCAGCATGTTTTCTCAGATGCAGATAGTACCATCCTCCAAAAGTCAGATGAATTCAATTCTTTCCTGGAGAGCACCCATTTGGAGGGTGATGACAAAACAGCCAAACAAACAATGATGTCTTCCAGTGCACATGCTAATCACAAGATTGGGTATGTATGACAATTCAGTAACCTAAAAAGAAATAAAACTTTTGTTTACTGTTGCATTTTTAAAATCTAACTGAAAATACTGGGAAATATTATAATATTATAAAGGCCTCTGTTTCTTTGCTGCCTTATTTTAATCACATGTTATAATTACATGTTATAATTACATGCTTCCCCATTTTACCTAAAAATAGCAACAGTTAACCTTTTGTTGTTGTTAAATTAATATATTCAAATCAAATCACTTATCATGGTCAGATTTTTTAAAAATGTGACTTGTTTCCTACTTTAACTTTCAGTTGTGTATCCAATAATCTAGAAGAGCTGGGTGAGGTCAGTGTATTTGTCAGCCATAGTGAAAGCCCTTCACTCTTCTGGTGCCAGCTAGCCTCATCTACAGATACTTTAGAGGAGATGGCAGCATCACTGGAGTCTTCATATCGCTCTCCTCAAGCCGAAAATGAAATCAGTGGGCAGCTGAACCCTGGGGATATTGTAGTGGCCCGCTACTCAGAAGATGATCAGTTTTACAGAGCTAAAATATTACAGTGTGGTCATATAGGTGACTCAGCACAATATTCTGTAAGATTTATTGACTATGGCAATGATAGTGATGTTTCTGTGGACAGTGTCTTCAAGGTAAAGGATGACTTGTGTAGATGGCCAATGCAGGCCTTTTGTTGTTGCCTAGACAAAGCTGCACCTATCCAAGAAGAGTGGCTACCTGAAGTGAATGAGAAATTTTCAGAAATGGTGGCAGATCAGGAGCTGTTGCTGAAACTGGTGGGAAGAGAGGAGGGCAAAGTTCTGGTGGATTTGGTTATCCCAGAAACAGAGGATTCCCTGACAGCTCTGCTTGTCTCCGGGGGTCTGGCTAAAACTTGTGATACAGAGTCCAATGACAATGCTAAGGAAGCCACTAATGTAAAGCAATGTGCAGACACCACTGATGTGGACTCTTTGGAGATAACTCAGCCAATTATGGAATCAACAGCCGTGGTGGGAGAAACCACTCAAAGCGAGCTGCAGAACTTTTCCATTGATGAAGCTGAATATGGCTGCTACAGGTAGGAATGAACACATTTTTTTATCTTGTGGCGTTTTTAATAAACTGTTTTTAAATAATTTATTTTAAAATATTAGAAATGGATTTTAAATGTAGTCATTGAACAATAAACACTTCTTACCTTATCTAAGTTATTTCTATCTATGGATATTATTTAAGAAATTCTAAATTTTAGGAAACTGCGCCTAAGCATGCACACAGAGTATGATGTGATAGTCAGCAACGATGAGTTGCCCAACTCCTTCCATGTCCAGCTGCAAGAACTGAAATGCCAGTTTTCTTCCATGATGCTTGACCTAGCTGAGTTTATGGAATCCAATAATCCGTTGGAACCCCCACAAATAAAAACTGGAGACCAATGTTTGTTTCAACATTCTGATGTGTGGCATCGAGGAGAGATCATTTCACAGGAAACATCCTTATGGAATGTATGAACATTTTTTTTTTAAATTAACATACTTTTTGAAAAAAACTGTATTTTCCAACCTTAGATGCAATTATTAAATAACTATGGAATACTTAATGATGATTAAATGTTGTGCTACTGATCATAATTGTGTAATATCGTCACCAGGTAAAATCAGTGGACTGTGGCTGGGAGGCAACTGTGTCACCTGACAAAGTGGCAGAATTACCTTCTAGGTATCTTGACCTACCTGCACAAGCAGTGCCTTGTTATTTAGCTGGCGTTGTTTCTGTTGATTCTGAATGGAGCTCTGATGCCATTACATTTTTTAAAGGTAAGGTTGGCTGCAGGATCATTTTACTTGTATGAATTCATTTTAAAACTCATTTGTGTTAAGAACAATTTTTTTAGTTTATCTTTATTAGAGAAGTCAAAAAAGGATTTGCTATAAAACTACATGAATAGTATTAAAAAATTAAATTTTCATTGTTGCATGATTTGTTTTTAATCATTTAAATTTGTAAACTTAAACTAAGAATTTAATGATGATTTATTTAGGTTTAACAAGCCATTTAATAAGAATTTTCATTGGGCATATTAAATGTGTTGGAATGCAAATTTTTTAGTGTTATTCAATGTCGGATTAGTAAGCAATATTAATGTAGCCTTATGAAACATGTTTGAAACCCCTTACAGACTGCATCATTGACAGAAAGCTGTGTATGTATGTGTTGGAGAATGCTAATGATGGGAAATATGGTGTTTATCTGAGTGATTTAGACAATACAGGCACTCAGTCCATAAACAGAGCAATGGTTGACCTAGAGTATGCAGATGTAAGTCTAAAAATTACTTCATTTGATTTTTTTTCTAACCATGATAAAAAAAAAAGGTCGACTATATTAAAACATGTAAACTTCAAAAAAAATCTAAGCTTATTTTAATTTAAATAAGAAGTTAAGTTAAGGAAATTGTCTTTTTAATTGATCTTTTTTATATATAAAATTGGATTTTTGCTTTTTGAGATTAAAATACACATCACTTGTTTTGTCTGCTAAGGTGGTTCCTGGCTCAAACATTGATGTCCAGATGGAGATGGAGAAAACTCTAGATACTGACATGCTCAAGGATTTAGGTAGATATGTTTGTATTTTTAAAAGCTTATCTTTGACTCACCAAGTATGTGGGTGTATGCATGTGGCTCAGCTAATCTTGGAATATTGATTTAAGTATTAATGACCCATTCCTTCTACCAAAACACTGCACTTGATGTTCTAATGTAAGGAGCATAACTCTGTATGAACAAGTGAACCCTTTAACAAAATATTTGTTTTTGTCTAAATGAAAATAATAATTAAGATAAAAACTACTGCTTTATGTTGGAATTAATTCTGGCTTTCCAACAGTATTAAATAAAATATAATATATTCAGTAGAAGTACAGTGTAAAAATAAAATGTCAGAGAATCCTAAATAGGTCATTTTGGGTAGTCAACTTTATTTTTGACTAAACAACTATGCACTGAATTTAACAGTTGAATATAAAAATTTTGTCATGTTTAAGATATATAATTCGTAAAATACATGCCTAGATATGTTTTTAGGCATGTTTTTATTTTAATTTTAAATCAACAAATAAACAGGACAGATGAGTCAAATTTTGGGATGGAAAGAGACTAACATTATGTATATTTCAAAATTGCCATTAAAATTAGTAAACTGGAGAAGGATGCTGTAACTATCCAACTTTCTGTTTAGTTAAAAATTAGGATTTTTAGGGCACATTTTTATGAAACAAATTTAACTTTTTCTTTGTGTATTGTAAGCGGGCATTGCTGACCATCATGGGTTGCAGCGGCAGTGGGCGTTATGGGTCATTAATGGTTAACCCACTTCACATAGTCCGATTTAGCTAAAATTCAGCACATAGTAGATCTTGGATGACATTGTATCCATCGTGTATCACACTCTTTAAAACTAAAGTATGCACCGTATCGATCACGCATAGCCCAGGTGCCAAATCACACCCTACTGGGGCGCACCTGATTCAATTTAGTAAACTACTATAACCTCCAGCTTGTCCGCAAACCAAAAGATAGAAGTTAACATAGAGGACATTTAGAAGCGGCTTCTAAACTGTTATTAAAAATACTAATTAGTAAACAGTACTTTCAGTGTCTAAAATAAATAAAAGGCAGCATTTAAAATATCTGTTTTACCTACCTACCACATTGCACTTTATCAATCCGTGCTAATTATATAATTATTTTTTTCCAACACCAAAACAAACTAATAAAAAGAATATTTTTTTTATAAAGTTCAGTTTTTTTACTATATGCATGTGTTCCACAGCCCGTCCGCCTTCACATAACACAGCCACACAGTCCGCTTAATATAGTAGATTATTTATAGATTAGATGGGAGATAACGAGATATAAAAAATACTAGCGATCCGATTGCTTGATCGCCCTCAATGTTGAACTTTTTTTTTCACTTAACTGTTATGCAATTTTGTGCCCTATCTTCAACCACAAATAATTAGGGCCAGATATCTCAATTTTAGATATCACGGATTTTAACCCAAATATCTTTAGTCCTAGCCTATGTAGTGTCAATTTAATTTAAATGAATGACTAAAAAATAAAATACTTAAAAAAAACTTTTTTAAAAACCACGTTTTTCTTGTGGACTAAAAAGTAGAAAATAAATTTTCATACATTTGATGACAAAAAACGTGGGTACGTTCACCATCAAATTTCCCGACCCATCTGCCCGACCCACGTTTTTTGTCATCAAATGTATGAAAATTTATTTTCTACTTTTTAGTCCACAAGAAAAACGTGGTTTTTAAAAAAGTTTTTTTTAAGTATTTTATTTTCTCCTTTTTAGTCCGTTGCTACACATGAAAAACATTGTTTTTAAAAAACTTTTTTTAATTTGTTTATTTGCTACTATATCTAATGACTTGATTAAGTATGACTTGACTAAGTGTTTATAAATACACGGACTAAAAATCTTGAGCGACCAGGATTCGAACCTGGGTTGTCGCGGCCACAACGCGAAGTACTAACCACTATACGATCACGGCCAGCGCGCTCACATCGATTGGGGCCGAAGTAACTGTGCCAATAGGCCTCCAGTCTTGTCGGTATCTTTAGAAATCATGTCCTCAATTTTATGGTCCTTGGGGCGTAATTAAATTAAGCTAATTACGGTCTCTAATTGCTAGTTTTTATGATTGCATCTGAAATTGTTAGGCGAAAGTAGCCTACATGCCAAATTTCAGATCTATTGAGCAATCAGAAGTGGGCTAATTTTCGATGTCAATTTTAACAACAAACAAACAAATCCACAAACGCGAAGCTGAGTTAAGAAAAACGTGTTAAAAAGTGGAAAATTAATCTCACAAACTAAATATTTACTTTGTAGTGCATTTTTTCATTTTTTGATTATTTTGTACAAGCTGACCCGCATACACCGCTATTTAGTTGTTTTATTTTCTACTTTTCAGTAATTCATAAGTTGTCAATTTAACACTACCAATGCTGCAGCTGAAAATATTTTGCTTTAAAACACTATCAGTAGCTGGTAATGACAATTATCCTCACCTTCCCTCCCCACCCCTCCCGCGAACTCCGTGAAAGCAGTCGTCCGTGACGACCGTTTACAGACGACTGTGAATAGTTATGGCAGAAATTATTATTACCTTCCCTTTTAAAATCTAAAGTATCTGCCCCTAATAGCCGTCACTAAATCGACCTGGCTGTACGATTGTAAACATTTAGTGTTAACCGCAGCTCAACAGACTGGTGGGGGTGGTAGGATATGCCTAGAGAGCGGTGTGCGTTAACATGGTGTCTCACATGGTCCCCATGAAGATAATTATATATATATATATACAGCTTTGTTAAATTTATGCTAGCTTTTTTCCTTAAAAATAATTTTTTATGTGATTTATTCTAGCTGTGGAAACTTAAGAATTTTTTCAATTTATCTTCTTTTTGATACTGTAATACTTTCACTAACTGGGGGTTTACTTCTGTTGTTTTTTTAAGAGGAGTCATTCAATGAGGTTTCTATACTGAAATGCAATGCACCGTTTGATGAAGAAGGTAAGATCAGTCTTATAGCAGGTGTAGGCTAATACACCATATTTATGTTTTAGTGCTTGGTTTTGTTCTTGTTTAATGTGATCAGTACTGTTTTACCTTCATTAATTAACCAATCTAATAATAAATTGTGTTTGCACTGGGTTACAAATTGGACTGGTTATAAATAACCATAAAGCACCATGTTATTATTAACACAGGCCATACTGTCTGTTGTATATAAAATATTTGTCTTAACTCCTATGCACCATGAAGCAACAAACAGCTTGTATTTGTATCTATGCACATGTTGTGAACACTAGTCTTGTAATGTACTGCTTGCTTGTTAACATGCTCCAGGTCTAGTCTTCTAAAAACTATCAAATAAGTAGTGTTGTGTCTTGCTTTGTAACTCAACCAAATGTCATGTCTAGGTGTGTGCAAAACTTATGTTGTGTCTTGCTTTGTCTTGCTTTGGTGTGTATGACACATGTTGTTTCTTGCTTTGAAACACTGCCATTTCTAACTTTAACACTCGTCTTAACACTCGTCTTAACTCTTTAAACACCACCGATTACCAAGTCTAAGGAACTAAACACTTTTTGCATCATGCCTAGCATCTGAGCACCCTTTTTGTCTCCAGCTGTGTCAGAATTTGAGAATCCTTTAGGGGACACCTATGAAGAGAGTGAGATCTATAAAACCATAACCAAACACATGAGGAAGAATCTTGATGAGAACATTTCCCTTTCTGCCAGTGCAGACACAACAAGGGAGGCTGAGACCCCAGGGCTGGCTGTGGCTAATGCATCTACCTTTAACCTTGCTTCAGCTGTGGAGAAAATTGACCGGCTAGGGTGCATGGATGTGTATAATGAAGAAACACTGTCTGCTGTTATTGAGGAACCTGAAGATGATGTGGAGTGTAGTGTGACTGAGCTGCCAGCTGCACAGAGCTGTGTTTCTATCAAAGATGTTGTAGAATGTAGTATCAAGATACCTGAAGATAATAAAGAATTTAGAGTTGAGGAACCTGACAATGATGAATGTAGAGTTGAGGAACCTGAAGATGATGAATGTACAGTTGAGGAACCTGAAGATGATGAATGTACAGTTGAGGAACCTGATGATGATGAATGTAGAGTTGAGGAACCTGAAGATGATGAATGTACAGTTGAGGAACCTGATGATGATGAATGTACAGTTGAGGAACCTGAAGATGATGAATGTACAGTTGAAGAACCTGAAGACAAAGAATATAATGTTAAGGAAACTAAAGATTATGTAGAATGTAGTTTCAAGATACCTAAAGATGATGATGAATGTAGAGTTGAGGAAACTAAAGATTATGTAGAATGTAGTTTCAAGATACCTAAAGATGATGATGAATGTAGAGTTGAGGAACCTAAAGATGATGAATATAATGTTAAGGAAACTAAAGATTATGTAGAATGTAGTTTCAAGATACCTAAAGATGATGATGAATGTAGAGTTGAGGAAACTAAAGATTATGTAGAATGTAGTTTCAAGATACCTAAAGATGATGATGAATGTAGAGTTGAGGAACCTAAAGATGATGAATATAATGTTAAGGAAACTAAAGATTATGTAGAATGTAGTTTCAAGATACCTGAAGATGATGATGAATATAATGTTGAGGAACCTGACGATGATGAAGAATATAATGATGAGGAACCTAATAATGATGAAGAATATAATGTTGTGGAACCTAACAATGATGAATCAAGAGTTCAAGAAGCTGAAGATGATGAAGAATTCAATGCTGAGGAACCTGAAGATGATGAAGAATTAAATGTTGAGCAACCTAATGATGATCAAGAATGTAGAGTTGAAGATGATGAAGCTTATAATGTTAAGGAACCTGAAGATGATGAAGAATGTACAGTCAAAGAAGCTGAAGATGATGAAGAATTCAATGCTGAGGAACCTGAAGATGACGAATATAATGTTGAGCAACCTAATGATGATCAAGAATGTAGAGTTGAAGAAGCTGAAGATGATGAAGCTTATAATGTTAAGGAACCTGAAGATGATGAAGAATGTACAGTCAAAGAAGCTGAAGATGATGAAGAATTCAATGCTGAGGAACCTGAAGACAAAGAATATATTGTTGAGGAAACTAAAGATGAAGAAGAATGTAGAGTTGAGGAACTTGAAGATGATGAAGAATGTAGAGTTCAGGAACTTGAAGATGATGAAGAATGTAGAGTTGAGGAACCTGAAGATGAAGAATATAATGTGGAAGAAACTAAAGATGATGAAGAATGTAGAGTTGAAGAAGTTGAACATTATGAAGAATGTAGGGTCATGGAAACAAAGGTTGATTTTGAATGTAGAGTCAAGGAACCTGAATATTTATATTGTAGTGTTGATGAACCAGAAAGCCATGAATCTAAAGATATAGAAAGTAGTTTTAAGGAACATAAAGATGATAGAGAATATAGGATGGAGGAACCTGAAGATGATAGAAATTGTATGGCTGAGGAACCTGAAATTATAGATGGGGGGATAGAGGAACCTGAAAAGGATGAATATAAAAATATAAAGGAAACTAAGGAAGATGTGGAATGCAGGGTCAAAGAATCTGTAAAGGATGAATGTGAGGTCAAGCAAGTAAAAAATAAGCAAGGGAAGGTTGAGCCACCTAAAAAGGATGTTGGAAATGAAGTTAAAGAACCTGAAGATGATGGAAAATGTAGGTTTAAAGAACCTGAAATGGATGAACCCAAAAATAAAGAATGTAGCACTGAGAAAAATGTGAAAATTAGGGTCAAGGACCTCATAAATGATGAATGTAAGATTGGGTTACCAAAAGGTGGGCAATGTAGGGCTGAGGAACCTAAAAAGGATGAAGTTAAGGATGCTAGAGAATATAAGGTCAATGAAATAAAAAAGTCTGAACCTAAAGATATAAAATGTAGGGTTGAAGAACCTGAAGATGAGACAAATTATAGGGTAGGGGAACTCAGAAAAACAATAAGTACTATTTTGGAACCTGAAATTCATGAAGAATGTAGAGTCGAGGACCCTGAAGATGATAAAGTAAGTAGGATCAATGAACCTGAAGCTGATGAAGAAGGTTGGGTCAAGGAACATAAGGATGATGGAGAAAGTACGATCAATGAGCCGGAAGTTAATGTAGAATGGAGTGTCAAGGAACCTGAAGATATAAAAGGAATTGTTGAGGAACCTAAAAAACATGAAGAATATAAAGTCAAGCAGTGTAGGGTGGAGGAAACTAAAAAGGACAAAGAAAGTGGGATTAAGGAACCTGAAGTTGAGATAGAATGTAGGGTAGACGAACTTAAAAATATTAAAGGTACTGTTGAGGAACCTGAACCTCTTGAAGATATTAGAGTCGAGGACCCTAAATATGATGGAGAATATAGGATCAAGGAACCTAAAGATATAAAAGGTACTGTTGAGGAACCTGAACCTCTTGAAGATATTAGAGTCGAGGACCCTAAATATGATGGAGAATATAGGATCAAGGAACCTAAAGATATAAAAGGAACTGTTGAGGAACCTGAAAAGCAGGAAGAAAGTGAAGTCAAGCAGTGTAGGGTGGAGGAAACTAAAAAGGCTGAATGTGAGGAGGAGGAACCTGAATTGAAAAAAGGTGAACCCATAAAGATAGAATGTAGGGTCAAGGAAGCTAAAGATATAGAAGCTACTGTTAAAAAACCTGAAAAGCCTGTACAATGTAAAGTTGAGTCATGTAGGGTCAAGGAAGCTAAAGATATAGAAGCTACTGTTAAAAAACCTGAAAAGCCTGTACAATGTAAAGTTGAGTCATGTAGGGTCAAGGAAGCTAAAGATATAGAAGCTACTGTTAAAAAACCTGAAAAGCCTGTACAATGTAAAGTTGAGTCGTGTAGGGTCAAGGAAGCTAAAGATATAGAAGCTACTGTTAAAAAACCTGAAAAGCCTGTACAATGTAAGGTTGAGTCGTGTAAGGTCAAGGAAGCTAAAGATATAGAAGCTACTGTTAAAAAACCTGAAAAGCCTGTACAATGTAAAGTTGAGTCGTGTAGGGTCAAGGAAGCTAAAGATATAGAAGCTACTGTA
Source organism: Physella acuta (assembly GCF_028476545.2). Classification (NCBI taxonomy): domain Eukaryota; kingdom Metazoa; phylum Mollusca; class Gastropoda; family Physidae; genus Physella; species Physella acuta. Next base: position 339,330 of record NW_026732487.1, read on the forward strand.
AAAAAACCTGAAAAGCCTGTACAATGTAAAGTTGAGTCATGTAGGGTCAAGGAACCTGAAGAAGATGGAGTATTTAATGTGGAGGAAAATGTTGGGGAATATATGGTCAAGGAAATTAAAGACGATGAAGAATTCCAGGTTAAAGAACCTGAAGAAAGTAAGTTTGAACAACCTAAGGGTGGGCAATGTAGTGTTGAGGTACCTACAGAGGATGAATGTGGGGTCAAGGAATGTGAACAGGAACATCATAAAGATATTGAATCTAGTGGCGGGCAGGCTAAAGCTGATGAATGTTGGGTTGAGGAACCTAAATATTTAAAGGGTATTGTTGAGGAATCTGCAAGGCATGAAGATAGCAAGTTAAAGGAATCTGAAGACAATAGAGAAAGTATTGGTAATGAACCTGAAAAAGATGAATGTAAAATGAAGCAACCCAAAGGAGGGCAATGTAGTGTCAAAAAACCTACAGGTGTCAGAACATATAGGGTCAAGGAACTCAAAAAGCAAGAACCCAGAAATATAGAATGTGGTGTTGAAGAAAAAGGTAGTGTTGGGGAACCTGAAAAGCATAAAGAATGTATAGTAAAGGAGACTGAAGATGATCGAGAAAGTTTAGATGAGAAACAAGAAAAGGATGAAGAACATAAAGTCAAGCAACCTAATGCTGAGTTTTGGGCTGAAGAACCTGAAAATGTAGAAGAATGTAGGGTGGAGGAACCTAAAGAAGATCTAGATTGTAAGGTTAAAGAACATGAAAAGCTTGAGAAACATGAAGATGTAAAATGTAAGTTTGACAAATCTAAAAAAGATGGGGAATTTAGGGTCAGTAAACCTAAAGCCATAAAAGGTAGGATTGTGGAGCCAGTTAAGTATGAAGAATGTAGAGTCAGGGAACCAGAAGAAAATGTAGAATTTAAGGTAAACAAACCTAAAGATGAAGGAAGATTGGGAGTAAGCAAGTCTAAAGATGAAAGAGAATGTAAAGTGAATAATCCTAAAGAGGAAGGAGAATGTAGAGTGAGCAACCCTAAAAATGAAAGAGATAGTGGGGCCAAAGCACCTGAAGATGTTGGAGAATGTAATGTGTTGGAGGTGCCAAACTTACAGGTTTCCATAGAGGCAAAGAATGTAAACAATGAGCCTCTGGCTGAGGAGGAACCTTTGGGTCCAGGAGATGGACAAAGTGTGTCAATTTCAGGTACAATTTAGTTAAACATTCATTTCTGTTGGCATCCTTTGGTGCTTTTACATAATTGAAATTTGTTGGTTGCAATCTTGCTTTTTGTTTTAAAAATTTCAATTCTATTTGTTTATTATTTAAAATATTTTTCTTTGCAAAGTTTTTGAAGAAAAACAACAAAACTAAAATTTTGTTACATATAAAAACAAATTACTAATATGTTAAATATAAAGTTTATACATTTATTATTTTAGCTATTAAATAGAAACAAATTTCATATTTTAATCAATAGTGTGAAAAGATAAGTTAGATTAAAACTCAGTACCTTTATGTTGACAACTGTAAACAAGTGATAAAAGTATTTAAAGTGGCAATTACATGTAGTTGGTGTATAGTAATTGTAGCCTAGACTAATCCAATGCTAGACCAATACATCAGCCAGATGTTTTATATTTTAGTTGTTTTTTTTTTTTGTTGTTTTTTTAACCTTTACCCTATGTTGTGATTTAGCAGCCTTGGAGGATGTCATGGGTGGAATCCACTTGTATACACTTTTATTTAGAAAATTAATGTGGGTACTATACACAACCAAACAGATTAGTCTTTTATGGTATTAGAACAGTACCACACATACAGCATATTGTAAAAAAAAAATAAAAAATAACCCTACAGAGGGGAGAGGGATTTAGACTGCTTTCATGGTGATAAACCATGTAAGGGGTAAAAGGGAGGCTTTGTGTTATTTATTTAAACTTTTCTTTTTATAAATTATGGGGTGGGGGTGATGTCATTTTCAGAGTGGGTGTTTGGCCTTATACAGGTGACATGGATAAAATGAGCTGAAATAGCTTGTTGTTAGCTGTTAAGGACAACCCATAATGATCTCTTTGCTGTTAGTTATTTGTATATAGATCTAGTATTTTTAGCATGAATAAGCACCTTCTGCTATGATAAATTGATAAGACTACATACACATTTCTTCATAAAGGATGTGGTAGCTGCATCCTCTTTTTTTTTTGTATTTCCTGTGATCATCTACCTCAAAATTTCCAAAATAAAATGCATGCCAGCAGAGCCATCCTGTTTGTCTTTTCTGTGGCCACATACAATTAAAAGTTATCACTTGTGGTATAACAATCACTTTCTTTGAATGACCCAACTAGTTCCAGAACAGTCCCACTTCCAAAATTACCAAATATTTTAAGTCACCAGCTGAAGAATGAATGTTTATGTAATACTATAAGTTTTAATTGTTCTTGGACTTAGTCACAGAATGTAGCCCACCTTCAGTTTATTTTAGTGCTGGGTAGAGTTAAAACACTATACCAAATAGAGCCAAAAAAAATTAAATAATTCAGTGGATGACACCCATGACCAACCAGGAAGATCCCTTGTTTACGTTGCTTAGAACGTCTCTAGGGAAATGTTTAAATTTGGAATAATAATTACATTTTTTGTTGTTTTTCTTTACTGTCCATCTGCTTAAGCTTACAATCTTACATGCTTATATTTCTTATACTATATTGCTATTACTTTCAGCTATTAGAATAAAAAGATGCATGTTTTTTGTGACTATTTATCCCTTACAGTTTCAGCAGTAATTGACACAACTGAACAAACGCAGGTTAAATCACTGACAGGTTTTGGTAGCATCAACACAGCAGCAGACAAAACTTCTGCCACCTGTGATGGACATAAAACAGTTCAATGTTGCCAGATCATTTGTCCAGGAATCAAGTCTGATGGTGGGGTGCCCAAATATCTTTTTGATGACTCTTTTGTAGTCAAGCTGAGAACTCACTGCCAGGAAGTAATACAAGGGTTGACAGAAGTGAACAACAAAATCCTACTCACATCCAAATCTCTGCAGGTGTTGGGCATTGTTGAACTGTCAGGTCTAGACCTGACTGACTTGGTCAGGGAGCTGGAGGATCTGAACCTGGATGTTGAGCTGGCCACACAAGAGTGTGTTGTCACTTTGGATGAGCTCACTCATGCAGTTGGTCAAATAAAAACTTGCCTGTCCAGAGATAAAGGAAAGAAAGTTAGCCATGATTGTCAGGTGACAGCAGATGATGACCAGCGAGTTTTACTGAGTCCAGAAGTGAGACATGTCTCACACAGTGCATCACAGCCTAATGACTGTCTCCCATCTGGCATTGAAGAAAACCAAGGTGGGGATACTGCTGTTGTAAAAAGATGTACAGGTATGCGTTACGGGTATGACACTGGCAATGTCGCCCCAACTGAACCTTGTGATTTTTGCTCTGATCAGTGTGCCAGGAGTTTGGAACCAGCAGATGTCTCATATATGGGCTTACTGCCACTGACAGCTGATAGATTTTTGTCATCAGCTGTAGAGGAAACTGCAGAGAAATATCCATCTAAAGCTGATTGGGAAGGTCCCACAGTGGATGGGTATGAGAGCTGTATTGAACCAAGCAGCCAAGATGATGATGAGGATGATGCCAGTTGCTATGATACATCCAGTCTTGTCTTCACTGACTCCTTTGCTGGTTCTTCTCTGTGCATCACCAGCTGCAATACCACAGGGTTAGACTCATCATACTTTGGCGCAGATTTTGACTCATCGTACCTGGAAGATGTTGACTCGTCATGTTTTGGTGCAGGTTTTGACTCATCATGCTTGGATGAGAACTCTGAAATTTCTCCCTGGATGGTCACCACTGACCTGGATAGTTCAGAGCTGGACGGTACAGAGATTGACACATCAATGCTGTCTACAGACATATCACTATATGGAACACCTGCAGCAGAAACATCCATGCAAGCCACAACAGATGCAGAAACATCAACACAAGCAACAACAGAGGCAGAAACATCAACCCAGCAAACAACAGAGGCAGAAACATCAACCCAGCAAACAACAGAGGCAGAAACATCAACCCAGCAAACAACAGAGGCAGAAACATCAACCCAGCAAACAACAGAGGCAGAAACATCAACCCAGCAAACAACAGAGGCAGAAACATCAACCCAGCAAACAACAGAGGCAGAAACATCAACCCAGCAAACAACAGAGGCAGAAACATCAACCCAGCAAACAACAGAGGCAGAAACATCAACCCAGCAAACAACAGAGGCAGAAACATCAACCCAGCAAACAACAGAGGCAGAAACATCAACCCAGCAAACAACAGAGGCAGAAACATCAACCCAGCAAACAACAGAGGCAGAAACATCAACCCAGCAAACAACAGAGGCAGAAACATCAACCCAGCAAACAACAGAGGCAGAAACATCAACCCAGCAAACAACAGAGGCAGAAACATCAACCCAGCAAACAACAGAGGCAGAAACATCAACCCAGCAAACAACAGAGGCAGAAACATCAACCCAAGCAACAACAGAGGCAGAAACATCAACCCAGCAAACAACAGAGGCAGAAACATCAACCCAAGGAGTAACTGAACCAGAAGAACCACATGCTATGCGTAGTTCTAGGCCAGCTACCCCACAAGTTGTAGATGAAGCAGGGCATAGAACTGGTGGAAATACTGAGAGCTTGCCTCAAGTATCTGCTGATGATGACTCATCCTCCTCCTACACCACCTCTTCAGCTACATTCAATGTGACCACATCCAACACATCTCTCGACTCAATTGCCAATGGCCACTTGAACAACAGCCTGACCACTAAACCCAGCAATGGTGTCTCCCACTCCAGCACTAGTCCAGACGATTCTGTATCCAGCCTTGACCCTTATGATCTGTCAGGTGCTAATGCCATCCACAGCCTGTATGATGCTGATATTTCTTCTCATGTTGATGAGACATACATGCCAGCTGACCAGCCACACTCTGACAGCTCTGAACTGTCTGACATGTCTGACTTGTGGCCAGCTGATGATCTGAACACCAAGCCTACAGTAGATGGGCCCCTTCTTGACCCACGACCTCTTGAATCTTACAGCACTGATGGCACTAGGGGTCAACCAATGCTGTGTTCTACTATGCCAAAGAGTAGGTCTAGGCCATTGGTTACTGTTTAGTACTAATGTTTGAATCTGGACCTTGAATTTAATTTACTAATCTATTTTTTATTGTATAATTGAATAATGCACATTTTTTTTCCACTTAATTATGCATGTTTTCCCCATATGTTTTTATTTATTACTAATATTTGTATTTTTACAGCTTTTAAATAAGATAATTGAATTACTTGTTGCTACAAGGATGAATAACTATTTCCTTTGTTTCTGTTTGCTAATGTTTTGTTTTTACTTCTTAATTGTTAACCTCACAGGTTAAGATAATTTTGTACAATTTATTTCATCAGATTTAATTATAAATTTGATTAAATGTTGATTAACAAAACAATATGCAATAATGTTATCTTCTTTCTATTGAACATTTAAAATGTAATATGCAAATACTTCCCCAATGTTAATTAGTGCCACTGTTTTGACCTCTGACCTTTTATTTACTTTTAGATGAAGGTGATGCTGTGGATTCTGATCCCCCTTCTTTCCATGAAGACACTACTGAGGTGAGTGGTGGCTGTATTTTAGGTATTTAGTAAACCTGTTTGTAGGGTTGTTAAGTCTTAGTGGATCTGTTTGACTGGATGTTAGATCTTTAATACATCTGTTGGGTTTAGGTCTTACTAGCATGGTCAGTTTTTATAACGTAATTATTAAATTTGATTGAACTGGGGAAAACAATGAAATTTTCTAACCACTCGAAATACAAGGTAAATTGTTGAGTTAATTTCTGTAAAAAACATTTGATAAATTTAAAAATGGATTAGTTCACTTTTTTTTACTTTTAAAGGGAGTGATTTTGTGGACCCATGGGGAGGGTTGGGGTCTATGTGATTATAATTAATTCAGTGAATGTGTGCTTAGTTTAACAAGTGTGTTGTGGTTAAACAAGTGTGTTGTGGTAGCTGATCTCTGTTGGCAGTGAATGTGTGTTGTGTCAGTTCTGTAGTACTAAGTAGCTGATCTCTGTTGGCAGTGAATGTGTTTTGTGTCAGTTCTGTAGTACTAAGTAGCTGATCTCTGTTGGCAGTGTATGTGTGTTGTGTCAGTTCTGTAGTACTAAGTAGCTGATCTCTGTTGGCAGTGAATGTGTTAGTTCTGTAATACTAAGTAGCTGATCTCTGTTGGCAGTGAATGTGTCAGTTCTGTAGTACTAAGTAGCTGATCTCTGTTGGCAGTGAATGTGTCAGTTCTGTAGTACTAAGTAGCTGATCTCTGTTGGCAGTGTACACAAGAGCCAGCAGTTGACACCTCTCCACCTAAGATGGTAGATGAGGCTGGTGATGCCACAGAAGTTGTTGATTTTTACAAACTTGATTTTGGAATTGATGATGATGGACAAAGTGAAGAAACAGAAAGCCCAAAGACGGATATCCCTGAAGTTGAGTGCCCTGCTGTTGAGAGCCTTAAGACAGATGACTTAACGACAGAGGGGCCCATGACAGAAGGACCTCAGATAGTGAGCCCTGAAGCAGAGGGCCCAGTGTTAGCTTGATTCCTCTGTTGATCTGAGCATCACATTGCAAGGCATGTCTGTGTTAGCCAGCTTTGGCTTGTGACTAGAACAAACCTGACCTGTAAATAACTTCTTATTGTATAAGCTGTTTACCTTCCTCTATTGTTTCACTGAGATTGAGTGAGATGTCACGTGTTCACTGATCTATACAGCTTAATGGTGTTGTGTGTGCTTTCTGTTCATTATGTGAGCATGATGTCCTACACCAAACTATTTAATGCAAATCACAGCATCCAGATGTTGTATGGAAAGTCAGGTCTTTATTGCCTTGTCTTGACAATCTAATTGAGTTTGTCTTGTACAGCTTTTTTGTCTGCCCTATGGTAAACTAGTCTAAATCTTTAGAGTGCCTTATATACAATTAAAATCAAAATTTAAAAATCCGTTGCCTCTTATCCTGTGAGATTTTACTTTAAAAAAACAACTACTAATTAATACCCCAGCAATAAGATTTATTTGCTTGAAAGTCGTGTATATAAAATTATGTAAATTTTTTTCTTAAACGTTTTAAAGAACTTAACTACTTTCATCTTTAGTTTGTCTTGGTTTTAAATTGATGTTCAGCTATTTGATGACAGTATTAATATTATAGAGGTGTAACATTGTTGTACCAAGATGATGTACATTATACAATGGGCTAATTAATACTTTTTATAATGTTGACTACATTTGTAGTGAGACCGTTTGCTGTTTGCTTCTGTAATCAAAAGTTGTACAATATGTTTGTTAAATTTGTTATGCTTTTCAGATATTTGGGAAATAATAAATTTAATGTTTTCATGGTTTGTTCATATTATTGTTTTTATTGCTATTCCTGTTTGGTTTTTTTTTTTCATCTATTTCAAAGCCATTTCATTCATTCCGGTTTTTTAAAGATAAAGAAATATTAGTAGGTCCACACACACAAAAAGTAAGGCTTGCATGAGATTTAGGATTGCTGTTTTCTCCCTACACCCAGTCTTGTAAGGTTAGAGGTATGGGTAGTTTTATTTAGTCTAATGAAATTGAAAACTTGTTAGTTAGAACCGTATTACTGTTTCAACACGACTCCAGACACTGTTGTTTATCCATAAGTTAATCAAGATTGGCATATTTAGAATGACTTCAATCAATTGAAGATCGACTTATTCCCTTTGCGGCCTAATGTTATATTCACTTTGATTAATGCTCCCATACAACCATGATCATCTAATCGATAAATGAATTAGGACCTGTCATGTCAGCCACGCGCTGGTCAAAATAGTTTACACAACAAGAGTACTGTTTTACGGGGGGGGGGGGGGGGGGGGGGGGGGGGGAATGTGTCACGAACATGGTATCTAGGTGACTACAGTCTACGCTTGGAAAAATCAGAAAATGTACTTTAAGATAACCTATTCAATCTCCGTATCTAGTATTCGTTATTTTTAAAATATGAAAAGGTGGCTAGACACGTAGGTCAGTGAATATCTACGTGATGAGACACAACTGTTTTGACACAATCAACAACCCTTCACAGTAATCATATAACTATGTAGATGTACCGTAACACCCTCTGCCAAAGAATGCCCACATGTGTCCAGTATCAACTAATAAAACAATTATAAAAACCTTATAATGATAAGCTTTTAGATGCACTTAAAACAAATAAATAAAACGGATTTGTTTTCTTTAATAAAAGCATTGGTCGCCAAAATGTGCGAGCGACTAATGCTTTTTTCTCTAAAAAAAGTAAATTATTATTATTTTCTTATTTTGGTGCTTTTAAAAGGTTAATATAATAAAGTTTTTTTTTATGTTTTATTTTCACTATTTAGTAGTTCATTCTAAATAAAGTTGACATTCAGTACGACTAAGTACTTGCTTTAAAACCCGATCTGAAAGAAAATTATCTGCCCCTGCTTAGTCCGTGTGTGAACAAAACAGGTCACTATCGTCGTATCGTTGCTTTGCTGGTAAAGCAATCGCTAGTATTTTATCTGGTTATCCATCCTTTCGTCATTGAAGTTAGTAATATTTTAATTATTTCTATTAAATTTTAATGACCAGCCAAATGTCTAGACCAGGGGTCGGTAACCTTTTGGACAGAAGAGCCAAAAGTGACAATTTTCAAAATTTCCAAGTTTTTAAAGAGCCGCCAACATTTTTATATTATTATTATTAATATTATTATCTTTAATTTGGATTTAGTATAAATATTATTTATATATATATATATATATATACATATATATATATATACATATATATATACATGTGTATATATATATATATATATATATATATATATATATATATATATATATATATACATATATATATATATATATATGTATATATATATATATATATATATATATACATATATATATATGTATATATATATATGTACATATATATATGTTTATATATATGTATATATATATATATATGTATATATATATACATATATATATATATATCCCGTGAGCACTAAGCGTCTACCTTAGTTTTAAGAAGCACACTATAAAACGACATTCCGACATTCGATAATTAAACCGAGAAAGAGGCCGTACGCGGCGCCCCGGCGATAGTGTTATCGGATTCACGAGAGCGCCACTTACCGTCGGTAGTGATTAACGGTGATATTACGGTGAGTGATTAACTTACACTCAAGGCTTTCATACAGCACGACATGTTGGTGGGCGGTAGTGTAGGAAACCAGTGCCCATATAAATATGATCCAAACACAGGAATTGTTTACATTAAAATAACTCACGTTTTAGGAAACAAGGAAGTAGTTCTACATTGAAATATCGAGTAACTAAATGTTCTAATAGAATAGCGAGTGTTTAATGTTTATATTTATTATTATATCGTTCATTACTGAGTGTTGCAGACTAATACATTTATGAGTATTAAAAATAAAATAAAATAATTATTTATGTTTGTGCATCGAGCTGAACAGCCGCATCTTGACACCTAAAGAGCCGCATGCGGCTCGCGAGCCGCAGGTTGCCGACCCCTGGTCTAGACTAAAAACTAGATATTTTTGTCTTGTCACTGGAGATAAACATATCTGGAAAGTTTTAATGGCGGCATCAGAAGTGGGTCAAAAATTAGTTAAAAGATTCGCCACAAAACTACAAACAAATGAACAGACGCTGTAAATGAAATAAAAGCTTATATTAAAAAAAGATGAGTTACTGTTCTTGTTACACGACACAGCTTCTCTCAGCAGGTTACAAGCGACACTCCTCGAGCTAACCTCGTCAAACCGAGCAAGTCGCAATTTGTTTGACGAGATTCGCATTGCCAAACAGTTACGTCAACAGACCTGCACTCACACATCAAAGGGCATTCGTGTGTTCAGTTTTAGTTTATCAGCCTGATGGATCTCGTTAATGGACGCTCTGGTCACGTGGTACCCTCCTGCGACACCCAGCAATTAGCTGCCGTCTGGGTGCTGGTTCACGAGTCGACTTCCACTGTACTCAAGCTCGTCATTATCACGCCCATTGTGTCGTCATAAGTCGCCCTAATCACATCAAGAAGACTGCTGTCATCCACAAGTTTTTCACCTTTTAAGACATCAAGATGGTTGATATCATCCACAGTTTTGTCCCCTTTAACATCTCAAGATGGCTGATGTCATTCAAATATTTGTCCCCTTTAACATCTCAAGATGGCTGATGTCATTCAAATATTTGTCCCCTTTAACATCTCAAGATGACTGATGTCATTCAAATATTTGTCCCCTTTAACATCTCAAGATGACTGATGTAATTCAAATATTTGTCCCCTTTAACATCTCAAGGTGACTGATGTCATTCAAATATTTGTCCCCTTTAACATCTCAAGATGACTGATGTCATTCAAATATTTGTCCCCTTTAACATCTCAAGATGGCTGATGTCATTCAAATATTTGTCCCCTTTAACATCTCAAAATGGCTGATGTCATTCAAATATTTGTCCCCTTTAACATCTCAAGATGACTGATGTCATTCAAATATTTGTCCCCTTTAACATCTCAAGGTGACTGATGTCATTCAAATATTTGTCCCCTTTAACATCTCAAGATGACTGATGTCATTCAAATATTTGTCCCCTTTAACATCTCAAGATGGCTGATGTCATTCAAATATTTGTCCCCTTTAACATCTCAAAATGGCTGATGTCATTCAAATATTTGTCCCCTTTAACATCTCAAAATGGCTGATGTCATTCAAATATTTGTCCCCTTTAACATCTCAAGATGACTGATGTCATTCAAATATTTGTCCCCTTTAACATCTCAAAATGGCTGACTACATTCAAATATTTGTCCCCTTTAACATCTCAAGATGGCTGATGTCATTCAAATATTTGTCCCCTTTAACATCTCAAGATAGCTGATGTGATCTACAGACGTGTCCCATATATTTATGCATCCGCAGTGAAAATCATTCGCTCATCGTGACCTAGTGGCCGAGTTGATGGGAACCGATAGGTCAACCATTTCAAACTCTATCTGTCACAGTCACTGCGATCAGCGAAACTAAATCAGCAAACAAATGCCAGTCCTGGGATCTTTGATTCTTTTAGTGCTGTTTTGTGACGCACGTGTTCGCAGCCTGATCAATTATTCAAGCAATTAAGCGCTAATGACGTTAATGAATTCATTACAATTTGCTTCAAAGAGTTGATCAGTCTCGTTTCACGCGTAGACAGAACAAAAAATTCTAAATCTCGTTTGTGCCTGCAAATCTCGTTCAGGTACAGTTGAGACCAGAGCATTACGTTCAGGTACAGTTGAGACCAGAGCATTACGTTCAGGTACAGTTGAGACCAGAGCATTACGTTCAGGTACAGTTGAGACCAGAGCATTACGTTCAGGTACAGTTGAGACCACAACATTACGTTCAGGTACAGTTGAGACCACAGCATTACGTTCAGGTACAGTTGAGACCAGAGCATTACGTTCAGGCACAGTTGAAACCAGAGCATTACGTTCAGGGAACAGTAATTTCCAAAGGGTCATTGTATTCTACCCCCCCCCCCCCCCCCCCCCCCCCCACGTATAATATAATTACCACCCCACTACATAATATTATTTATATATAAGATAAGATGGCCAGACAAAATATCAAACAAAGACCTGTGGCGAACTTTAAAGCAACAGCCGATATAGACAGATGTCCAAGCCCGAAAATGGGGATGGATCGGACACGCATTAAGAAAGGAAAAAGAAAACATCGCAAGGCATGCTTTAGACTGGAATCCTCAGGGAAAAAGGAGGGTGGGCCGGCCAAAAAAGACATGGAGAAGAACGGTTGAAGAAGAGGCGAAAGCAGCTGGGCACACATGGGCACAGATAAAGGGGACAGCCCAAAACCGAGACCGATGGAGATGTGTGGCTGCAGCCCTTTGCTCCCCAGGGGCCACAAAGGAATAATGATGATGACATAATATTATACGATCTAGCGTACCCGTCCTGCAATTTGAAGCGCTCTCAGAAGAAAGTCTGACGCAATATTTAAAGAGGATTTGATCAATGATGCGTTATCAATGCGTGATCTCACTGTCCGATCCTCTGATGGGGTCATGTAAAAAAATAAACAAAAACATACATTGTGTCATTTGAGTGGTTCTAACTCGTTATTAATGTGAGTGGCTGGAGTGTTATTATTATTTATATGTAACTTAAAAAGGCGAATGTATCGTTTCATTTCATGTCGTAAACTGTTCGTGCTTTTTAGTTATGTAGTCCCGTATTGTGGCGCCGCTGTGTAACTGTTTATGTCCCTGTTTACGGCTAGTTTTTATATATTTTGTTTATATTGTTGTCAATGTTTATATTGAGTGTCTTTTTGTGTAAGTCTGTCTTATGTTTCGTGGCGTGTTATTTGTTGTCTGTGAATTAGGGACTATAGTATACGATTTTGTTTTATGTGAGCCTTGTGTTAAGGCTGATATCTATCTTTTGAGCTGGTAGTTTAGAGCTCAGTGTCCTGGTAATTTATTCCAGTTTGTGTTTTGTGTTTTGTTCTGTGTGAACTACAGGCGGACTGTTGATGTCAGCCTTTGATTCATAGGCTTAATGTGTACATTATCCATTTTATTATGGTGTCATTGCCTTGTATATAACCTTTTTTATTTTTAATGATTTTTGTCTATTTTTCCTCATTCTAGGACGGTAGTCCGAATTTGGGTGTTTTGTACGTTTTGTTTTGTGCGTTTCGTTTTGTATCGTTTTGTTTTGTATGTTTTTAACCTAGTTGTTTTGTCTGATATTGATGGTAGATTTTGTTTTTTTAATTATATTCTCTTTTTCATTAGCAATATTGGTTCAATTTGTTATTGTAAAATAAATTTTATTAACATGTTAAAGTTTTTTTTTGTTTTATTAACTAGTCTAAGGTTAAGGTTTTTAACCAGTCTGGGTTTAGCCGGACTTGCACTGACCAGACAGTAATTAGATAAGCCTAGGGACGTAGTATAGTTATCCCCCCCCCCCCCTAGCAGGGACAGGGTTTACATTAATCATTATTTTTAGAAATGTAATTTGGCTGACGCGTGTCTATGTTTTCTAAAACTAAGTTTTTTAAATGCAAACAGTGCCTGATTCAGTTTCGTGAACTATATAGTAACCCACAATATCCATCTTGTATCGCACTCTTTAAAACAAAAGTAGGCGCCATAATGCACATGGGGAAACCGGGGCGCCAAATCATAATCTTCCGATGCGCCGGAAGAAATAAGTTTAGTGAAATATTTTAGTAGCTCTTCGTATCCATAGCGCATCGCACTCTTTAAAACGAAAGTAAGCGCCATAGATCTAATAGGGGAGCAGTGGCGCCAAATTGCGCCTTCCAAAATTGAATGTTTTTCTCCTAGAACCCTTCCTGGGAGGATTCTCATCAACTTCCAATAGTTTCAAGGTGATCGGATGAAAATTGTAGTAATATATAATGGGCCAATACACATACACTTATATACTTTCACTTATATAGAGATAGCTATCCCTGTGTTTTTAGCGCAATTTCCATTCTGGAGAATTGCGATTATTAACTCGTCATTTCTGGGAATGGATGGATGGATGGATGGATGGATGGATGTCCGCAGCTTTAAGTCGTATCTCCTCCTCAACGAAGCAATATCGAGGACTAGTTCCAAAAGCAAATATGTTAAGCAAGTTCCAAGGATGATTGTGGGCCGAAAAAATTCCCGGATTTCCTTCCTGGATTTCCCGGAAAAGCAAAAAAAAAAACTCGAACAAATGCAGTTTTTGGTCCATATCTTGGCAACCAAACCACTTAGCGACTTGAAACATTTACCAATCGATTCCTGCCATAATTTAGACCAATATTGCCGAAGAAAGTTTTCAAAAATATCCTTTCGTTCGGTCACAAAATGTTTTTTAAAATTATTTAAACTGAGCATCTTGTAGGCCTAGGATGATATTTTAAACTGAGCATCGCGTAGGCCTACTAGAAGAAGCGAAGCGGTGAAGTTCCAAACCAAGCACACCGGCTCAGGCAGTCGCTAGTGAGAGGTAACGTCTACTTGACGCATGTTAATTAAGGATATTGAGCTTAAATTGTCACTAGACTTTTTATTAACTTGTTTTCATATCAATCACCCAATGCCTGATCCTGTTCCTAGCCAAAATTGAAAATAATTTCAATTGTCAAGGAACCCGAAAAAAAAACCCTTTTTTTGATACTTTTAAAAACGTTAATTAAGGCTTTTTTACTTTCTCGTATATACGAAGTAGACCTATAGAGAAAGTCTTGTAATCGTGCAAAAAAAAAATCGAGATTTTTGCAAATCTCGACGTTTTAGGGCTCCCTGAGCTGGAAAAATATAGTTTTGCAATCTTGTCCGTATGTCTGTGTGTATCTCTCTCTCTCTCTCTCTCTCTCTCTCTCTCTCTCTCTCTCTCTCTCTCTCTCTCTCTCTCTCTCTCTGTGTGTGTGTGTGTGTGTGTGTAAACACGATAACTTGAGTACCGTTACAGCTAGGTTGATGAAATTTCATATATAAGTATTATTTCAAAATCGTGGATCCATATCAACTTTCGAGTGATTTCCGATAAACGGAAGTGGAACTTTTTCTACTTTGAATTTTTCAAAAGCCTATAACTTGAGTACTATTTCAGATAGATAAATGAACTTTCACACGTAAGTAAAAGTTCTAATTCTCTGCCTCCTATCAAGTTTTGAGTAATTTCCGTCTACTGAAATTAGTAGTTTACGCTATTTCCGATTTTTCAAAAAAAACAAACAAAAATAAACCGGGAGTGATCTCCCCTAAGCTTTCTCGAATATTCTTATATAAAATAACAGGGGATGGGAACTCGGGCTATAGACATGATTTTTAATCCATTTTAAATACTTAAAGTTTTAAAAATAGAATAAAATCTCGTAGACAAATTAATTGCACACCAAGTGAACGCGAAATAAAAAAGCGCATAATAGTGCGCAATATTATTATTACTTTTAAAATTTACATTAGTTTTTTGAGAAATCGGAAGTAGCGTAAAGTACTACTTCCAGTCAACGGAAATGACTCAAAATTTAATAGAAGGTAGAGAATTAGATCTTTTACTTACGTATGAAATTTCATTTATCTATCTGAAATAGTACTCAAGTTATAGGCTTTTGAAAAATTCAAAGTAGGAAAAGTACCACTTCCGGTTATCGGAAATCGCTCAAAAGTTGATACGGATCTACGATTTTGATTAAATACTTATATATGAAATTTCATCAACCTAGCTGTAACGGTACTCAAGTTATCGTGTTTACACACGGACACACACACACACACACACACAGACACACAGACATACGGACAAGATTGCAAAACTATGTTTTTCCGTATCAGTGAGATGCAAAACGTCGAGATTTGCAAAAATCTCGATTTTTTTTTTTTGCACGATTACAAGACTTTCTCTATACTTCGTATATACGAGAAAGTAAAAAACAACCGCTTTTGAATTTATAAAGTAGCCTACTAATAATATCCCGCACTATTATGCACATTTTATTTGGCGTTCATTTGGTGCGCAATTCTTTTTTCTTTACGAGATTCTATTGTATTATAAAAAGTTTAAGTAATTAAAAATGGATTAAAATAAACCGGGAGCAATCTCCCCTAAACTTTCTCGAATATTCTTTTATAAAAAAAAACAGGGGATGGGAACTCGGGATATAGACATGAATTTTAATCCATTTTAAATACTTAAACTTTTTAAAATAGAATAAAATCTCGTAGAAAAAAGAATTGCACACCCGTGAACGCCAAATAAACTTGCATACTAGTGCGGAATATTATTAGTTTTAATTTACATTCGTTTTTTGAGAAATCGGAAATAGCGTAAATTAGTGCTTTCAATAAACGGAAACGACTCAAAATTTGACAGAAGGTAGAGAATTAGATCTTTTACTTACATGTGAAATTTCATTTATCTATCTAAAATAGTACTCAAGTTATAGGCTTTTAAAAAATTCAAAGTAGAAAAAGTACCACTTCCGGTCATCGGAAATCGCTCAAAAGTTGATACGGATCTACGATTTTGATAAAATACTTATATATGAAATTTCATCAACCTAGCTGTAACGGTACTCAAGTTATCGTGTTTACACACACACACACACAGACAACGGACAGAATTGCAAAGTCCAGTTTTTACGACTCGATAATGCATAAAACGCCAAAATGTTTATATATTTGTATCTATAATTTTTGCCTGATTAAAATAAGTCCTCTATACTCCGGATGTGATGAAGGACTGATGAGTAAATCGGTGAAAACTGTCAAAATTTCATGTTATTTTTGTGCACGATTACAATACTTTCTCTATACTTCGTATATACAAGAAAGTAAATAATGTATATGTCCCCAGTTGCCATCCCCCGCAGTGTTATATTAGAATATTCGAGAAAGTTTAGGGGAGATCACCCCCGGTTTATTTTATTTGTGCATTTATAGCAATCAAATTTAAACGGCTTTTATTTCACTATATCCTAAAACTTTTTTCACAACAATTTTTTGAAAGAGTTACTGTTCAGAACAGGTTTGAAAAATCGCACCCTTTTTAGCATGCAATAGTTTCAAAACTTGCATATTATTTACCATAAACCCTTTTCTATGAAAGCCATCACAATTACTGAAAATATGGTGGACATTGTTTAATAAATAAAAAAGTAGGAGTCTTTTAGTGTTAAAAAACTGCGAACTGAGAAAAACGGCAAAAATTAACGAAAAGTAGGTCACGAAAATACCATATCTGTGTAAGCCTATTGTAAGCTTTGGGTGTTTCCGAGATGATGGAAAATACAAATATCAAATACCTGAGAAATACAGCTTTCCACTGCCAAATACATTATGATGACGAATTGAAAACATTTCGCAGAGACCTTGTAAGATTGAGAAAAAAAGATTATTTTTTAATTATTAGGGCCATAACAATGGTATTTTAAACACATTAAAAAATTCATATTAAACTTATTATTTTTTTAATACAAAAAATGGACAAAGTATCCAAAAGTGCAAGAAACCAATTATGACGAAAAATCGTTTCAAACTTGACACATGGGTCAAGACGCGATGACACTGCAATCCGACATCAAATTTGACTTAAACTAATTAGGATTTAAGGCAACATTGATGCCAGTTTCTCTCTGCTTTTGAAAGTTTTTAATTTTGAGGTTTTTTTTACTATATGCATGTCTTCCACAAACATACAAACAGAGACTCTGTATAATATATTCAAGCAGTCCCGGCCAGTCCCTACACTGGCCTCTGTACAAACCCAAACTGTAAAGAACTGGGACTTGTATATTTATTAAGCAGCATATGCCGCATTGCCTGGGTTTAGCAAATATATTATTTTCCAATGAAATATTTATATGTAAATATGGACGTTTGAGAAAATCACACATAACCCTAACTCTAACTCTAAAAATAACTTTAAACTTCACCCTAACCACAACCAACTACAAACAAAACCAAACCGAAAACCAACACAAATGCAAATGCAAACGCAAACACAAAAGGAAACGCAAAAGCATACGATATCGCAAACACAAACGCAATCATAAACGCAAAAACAAATAAAAATAATAAGCATTTACTTTTTTTTAATATGTTTATAACATATGTCTTGATTACATTATTATCTTTTGGTTTGCGGATAAGCTGAGGTATTATAGTTGTTCACTAAATTGAATCAGACGCGTCAGCCGGCGCCCAATTGAAGTGAGTGCAATAGGCTATTGTTAAGTGGTTAAAATGTTTACTAAGGAATATATTGTGAGCACTATGAATTTATGTTTGCATTTACGTTTGTGTTTATGTTATGCGTTATTGTTTGCTTTTAGGTTAGAGTTTACATTTGTGTTTGTGTTGCGTTTGCGTTAGCGTAAGCGTTGGCGTTTGTGATTATATATGTGTATATGTTTTTGTTTGTGTTACTTTGAGTTTCTTTCGCATTTGTGTTTGCTTTTGCGTTTACACTGTGTTTAAGTTTTCTTTTGTGTTTGTTTTTGCATTTAAGTGTGTGTTTGCCTTTGCGTTGAGTTTGTGTTTGTGTTTTCTTTTGTATTTGTTTTTCTGTCTGTGATTGCTAGTTGCGTTTGCGTTGTTTTACGGTTGTGTTTGCGTGCTATGTTTGTATTTTTGATTGCGTTTTCGTTTGTGTTTTTTTAAAACTGAGTTTGCGTTCGCATATGTGGTTGTGCTTGCAATAATCGGTTGGAAGAGGATGTTGAACATGATTAGCTTGTCGCTGTTTTCGAATATGATACCGCAGATGTTGAATAGGAACCATCTGCACAGACGCTGCTTCGCTGAGATTTTGCATCTCTCTACCAAGAATCTGTTGGGGTGTTTCCTCTGTTTCCAGTGCCCTTTTTTTAAATATTGTGTTGAACTTCAAGAACTTCACATTGTGTTACATCTGATGCATGTGTGTGTTCATGCAGAAATCCAACAACAGTGTCGTTTTAAATTTTCATCTTTGTTTTGCATTCAGACATTTTTGTTCCATTTCCTCGACGCTTTTCACATTCTTAACTAACCACACCTCCTGCTAAATCTTTTTGTTTAACATAAACATATCCATTGTGCATCACTTTTTGAATACCACGAATACTAAGAACTTTATCCATGCTTAAATACGAATAACACAAAATTTAGTTTCTCTTATTTTGAATCATAGACTGATCGAATATTTCAGATAACTTGCATCTATAAACTGATGCGTCGAACGAGTCTACGCAAAATATATACCCGACACCGCGGTAATGACCGACTGTGAAGTAGACAACAAAAGAGAAGCCGCCTTTTGTTTGACGCGACACCGTGGGTGGCACGACGGTCAACTCAAAAGACAAACCGACGGATATCAAACGCAAGCCCTATGAGCAGCGGCAACACATTTAGGGTGTAACAAATTTCATTCGTCTGCCACACAAGTCCACTCCCCACACATGGTGCCTTCCAAAATTAGAATTATATGTACTTCAAAAGTTAAAACCGACTGGACATAAAAAGACTATATTATAAAGAGCGGCACCAAATTTAAGACTTAATTTTCGTCATTCGCTTTTAAAATCCACACCTTCACAATAAATCAAGTGAAAAAAAGCCCAAATAAGCAGTCACATTCTCAATCTCCTATACATATTATGATATTAAACTGACAGTGGGGAGGAAGGGGGGGGGGGGTAATATTCTACTACTGTTTTAAGGGCTTGGGCTAATGTCTAGGGGGGGGGGGTAGGTAATTGACAGGGGGTAATTGCTCCGGGGGATAAATACGGGGGGGGGGAAACGTCCTTCATTTGTGTTTTTTTTTTAATTGCCTCGTATAGACATGTAATTTACAGCGTCCGTTTACCCTGCCATGTTCGTTTTAGTATCACAGTTTTCATCATCTTCTTGTGAGGACTAATACAAATTTACAATAGTGACACTTTTTTCTGGCATGTGTTTTCACTCATTGAAGATCTTGTACTTAAACAGTACATAAAATGTCCAATTTTAGTTTCATTCTTAACCTAGTAAAAGTAAACTAACTGAAAATAGCACTTATTAGTTTTGCTCGTAGTCATTACTTATTTAAACATCGGATTTGCAACTTTTATCTTCTTCTTCTTCTTCGTTCCTAATTTTATTGTCAAAAAAGAATCCCAACAACATAATTGTGAGCGAGTGAATGGATGATTTATTTTGTATTATTTTTTTGTGTGCAAATCTGTGCGTAAATGGTCAAGTGGGCAGCGGCTACGGGGTTTTCCCTTCCGCCTGAGCAGGTATAAAGGCCGACTGACCGCTCGGAATCTTTCTTTTGACCCATGGCGAGATGTAGATCGGGTCAGTTTCTGTGTGGCCGCACCTCGTGCGTGAAGGTATTTGTTTTTTTAAATTTTATTTGTATGTGTGATTGGTATAAAAGTAATCTCAGCGCTGATGAACAAGCTGTTTCAAAGTCAATATATATATATATATATATATATATATATATATATATATATATATATATATATATATATATATATATATATATATATATATATATGAGCGGGTGAATGGATTATTTATTTTGTATTATCTTATTGTGTGCGAATCTGTGCGTGAATGGTCCAATGGACAGCGGCCACGGGGTTTCCCCTTCCGCCCGAAGCGGTCAGTATAAAAACTGACCGCTCGGATAATTTCTTTCTTTTTGACCCGAGGCGAAATGTAGATCGGGTCAGTTTCTGTGTAGGCACCTCGTTCTTGCAGGTATATGTTTTTTTATTTTACTTTTATATGAGTGATTTGTATGAATGCGACTGACGATGTGTTCTCGTTTTCTTTCTTTTTCGTCTAAAACGAGATCGTGAGCATCGGCGTGTCTGGTATGCATTTAGTGTGTTCTTTTTGAAAGATTTGAAATGTATTTTGGTATTTTCTAAACCCTTGGCGTGTGTTTTAGACCACGTGGTTTAGGTCGATATGTTTAGGAGTGTTTCCTAAACTGGTGTGAATGCGCGTGTGTATTTTACTATATTCTTTTAATGAATTGTTATTGTGGGTTCCCCACAACGACTAAGTTGGGCTTAGTCACAAGTAATTTTGTTGTAGTTGTCTTAGACAGTACTTAGTATATTTTAGTTTGCCTCGAGTTTTAGTTTGCTGTAAAATTAATGTGTGATGTTTCTTACAACGTCATGTTGAGTCACTTGCTTTGTGTCTGCCTTCATTGAGGTCTTAGCGGGTTATGTTAACTTAAATGTTATCAATATGGATGTTGTATAGTTAAACTAATGGCTTCGGGTTGCTCCTTGTGTAGGAAAGATTGGTTCTACAATGAATTTGTTTTACACGTTATTTTTAAGTTGCTAATTCTTGGTTAGACAGTGGTTAGTTGTGTTTTTACTAATTGATTTTAGAGTTGTAGTAGGAGAGATTAGTATTTTACTCGAGGCTTTAGCTATATATCTTTAGTAAAATTTAGTAGTATTTAAACATATGTATATATTGATGTATGTATTTGTCAAGCATTTTATTTATGTTTTCTTTATTCCAGTAAGGTTGCTTATGCAACTTGGCTGGGGTTTTGTATATATTGTTTAGTGCGTAGTGTTTTGTATATATTGTTTTGTTACGTTAAAGTCTGTTTTGTTTAGTCGTGTTTTAAGTTCTGGTTTGTTTTGTGTATGTAGTTTTTTAAATCTATTCTTTATTTTATTTTTATTATTGGTTCCATTTGTTTAATAAATTTAATACATTGTTAAAGTTTTTTTTTTGTTTTTATTTAGACTAAGGCTAAGGATAAGATTTAACCACCGTGGGTTTTACCACGGTTGCACAGACCAGATTAGTTCGATAAGCCTAGGGAAGGTAGAGTAGTGATTCCCCCCCCCCCCCCCCCCAGCAAAGCTTACATAATGGACAATGTTTTCAAAGGTTTACATCATATCAACAGCAATACCTGACACTTTGGGAACTAATGACATAGATAAACTACATAGAGAATAAAATTAACACTATTGTAAATTATTGCAGATATTTATTTTTCTAAAAGTCTCTTCTCACCGTTATTATTCCTGTCATGAAAAAAAGACATTTTGAAAATGGTTAATATAACTAACAAGAAAATGTATGAAACTACAGATGTGAGAAGGATGCAGTGTGGGAAATGTTATAACATGGGCTAGGTTTTGGGTAGAGATGTAGCAGGTTTGGGAAAAAAAGTTGAAGGATTACTGAAGCCGTTTACATTTACCAAATTTGTTGATACAATAGGTTGTAATGGCATTTTAGGGGTATCTTTGTGCATGCCTTCAATGCCTCTTTATAGGAAAGACTCTAGGTTGCACAGGATTGCTTAACGAATTAACAAAAACAAATTACAAATATATACATTAAAATCATTATTATAAATTGAATAAAGACACACAACAAAACAACAACATAAAATAAATTCTAAAATATTGCAGTTCTTCTAACATACTTAATATGTGTGAGCGGCTGGAGTGTTGTCATTACTATTTATATGTAATTTAAAAGGCGAATGTATAGTTTCGTTGTAAACTGTTCATACTTTTTAGTTGTGTAGTCCCGTATTATGGCGCCGCTGTGTAACTGTTTATGTCCCTGTTTACAGCTAGTTTGCATATATTTTGCTTATATTGTTGTCAATGTTTATATTAAGAGTCTTTTTGAATAATTCTGTCTTATGTTTTGTGGCGTGTTGTTTGTTATCTGTGAATTAGGGACTATTTTTTTAGGTGTAGTGTGTGAGGTGTGTGGAGGTCAGTTTCCGGAATGGTGGTAGCTTGTTTTTGGATGTTGTGCGGATGAAGGGAGGAAGTCTGTGTTCAGCTCCTGGACCATCCGGTGCATCAAAAGTCAGAGAAACACCATCAAACGGTTTTACCTTAGTGAATCCAATTCTTTTAAGCCTGGTTAGTTATATACTTTATGTTTTTCATTTTTATAACAGTATATCTTTTGCATAACTGTTTCCCGTCCCTGAAATAGAGGGCAAAAATGATTAATTTTAATGGAGCTCTGATACAAATGTTTGAATAATTAGCAAAAAAAAAAAAAACATAATTCCTTGTGCGCAATAGAGATTCTGTCACGTCCAGCCTAACTACCCATATTAATTGTGAATGGAATATGTTTGAGATTACTGCATGTACTTGAGCCTTCTGAAATGAATAAGTTTGAGACTACTTTACTGCCTGTACTTGAGACTTATGAATGGAATATGTGACTACTCTAGCTGCCCGTAGACTTACGAATAGAATGTAATTAAGGAAACCAACTGGGCAGAGAGACTTCTCGTCAGTAATGACGCCTTGATTAGTCTCTACAGCTGTCATTACGTGTCATGTTGTACTAGACAGCACTTCATTTACAACAATTTCTTTATTCTTGTGTTTTAGGGTGTGAATCATTGCTTAAACAAGTTGTGTGTAAGAAGAGCTGAGAGTTGAGCATTTTTTTTTTAAATGTATTCAAATTTTATTTATTTAAGAATATATCCACTTTAAAATATAATGAATGTCACGCTATTATTTTAAATTTTCCTTTTGTGCACATAGCATTTATAATTTTAGATAATTTCATGGGGCAGTTGACAATTCATGTAAGACCGCGTTTACACTTACGACATGTATACTAGACTTGACCTGCTTAAGTGTATACTAAACATGTCGTGTGTATATGGAACATATTCTGAGTCGCAGGGCACAAAACCACGCCCCTTTATATGTTCTGGGTCAAGTTTTTGCGAAAACATAGGACATGTTCTGAATTTTCAGATGAGTGCGCATGCGTCTATGCGTAGTAAGCGCATCCTCTCAGCTGATGCAAAGCCAAAATATAACATACATACTGATTTACAGCCTTTGAGCGCACACTTTAAAAATGTATAGCTTCTATAGGGCACTATAGGCCCTACTAAAAAATTACATTTTTAATTATTACTTATTATTTTTTCAATTAAATCCCAAACACGTTTTAATTAAACCAGTCTAATTTGTAATTGAAGAAATAATAAAATATATTCTAAAAATATATTAACGAAACTTATTGATGAAAGTTATTCTTCAATTTTCCTTGACCCATTGTTTGAAATGTATCCACATATTTTCAATGTCTGACTGACAGAGGAATAAATCTATAGGCCTGTCAGAAGTGCTTGTGGGATCACACTAGTGCCGACTATAAAAACAGGCAGATAACAAGCGATAGACTAATTAATTGGGTTTAAAATATAGGCTCAGTAGTGAGTATAGTTATAACTCGATCTCAATATTTGTAATGGATTTGGCAGATGCAAATTTATCGAAGAAATCAGGCCCTTCAGCAGACAAATGTTTAGCCCTGTTCATTCAAATCATTGAAGCTGTTTCTGAAGGATATAAAGCTATAGGACTTTTTTAACTTTTTAATTTGGAAATTATGAGAAGGTGTATCAAAAAGCTAAACTTCTCTCCAGTTACAAAGTATCGTAAAGTGACAGCTAGCCGGGGAAATGACGACAATGAGGTTGGGGTGGGGAGGGAAGGGTAGGTACTGCGGGATGGGAGCGAGGTAGTAGCAGGTGGGTAATTTCTTAGACCCTTGCTATTATACAGAACTAATATTATTTCTTGCTCTAGCTGGCACTCCAATAAAATGTCTTAAATGTTGCATGTTCTCTAATTTTTAGATAATTTATTGTTGCATCGTAGGCACAATGACTACACATTTTTCCTGTAATTAATAAATCTACCTGAAATCTATATCTACTTTGTTTTTTTTTTTTTACTCTGATTACTCTTTCTTTTAATTATCTAGGCTTAGATAGCAGACGCTCCAGGTCAAAGGTCATGTTTGTTATAAACAATGTTCTATAACATGTTCTGTAAGTGTGAACGCCAAAGTATACATGTTCTGTGAACAAAATGTTTCCAGATAAAAATAACTTGTGGCGGATTTTGGGTTATAGAAATGTATAGTATACATGTCGTAAGTGTAAACGCGGTGTTACAAATTAAAGCGCTACGCGATTCCATAAACTTTAAATGGGATTAAGCTATTAATTTAATTATAAACAACGTTTAAAAAAAATAACATTACTTATTTTAATTAATATAAAAAAAATTACGGCTGTTTCAGGCAATCATAATTATCGCAACAAACCCTCCCTGAACTGCAGGGAAAATTCTCGGTGTGGCAACAACTGTATTTGGAGAAGAAAGCATAAAACGTAATATGTTTTAGTGGTATAATCAGAACTTATTTGTAAGTGGACGAATACGTGTTTGTCTGGACATGCATGTTATCACAATGTTGACAAAATAATGTTAAAATTACACATACAAATTTGACGTTTTTTGTTGCGATTGTTTAACTATAAAAAAAACAAGAATTAAAAATTAAATGTGTACAGTTAAAAATTAAACGTACAAAACAAGATACTTGGATTAAAGTGAATTAGACAATAATCTAAAGGAATTAGTTTACAATCCCTTTTGATAAAAAAATAATAAGTTAACCTACCTTTCGGATATGACAGCGAGACTAGCAAAGCACACCAGAAAAAAGAGAAATAGGATCTTCATTTTATTCAGCTGTAAAACAAAAAAAAAGTATTTTCTTGAGTTATTTCTCAAGCAAAACTCTATAGTTCTAATATTAATTTTTTTCTAAAAACAAAACAAAAAAAAACTTAAATAATTATAGTTAATTAATTTTTCATGATCCGTAAAACGGTTAAAATTATTGTACGCACTTTAATTTTCAACTACTACTAACACTTATTATTTTGCAAAAAATATGAATATAAAAACATTAGTACGTGCAAAGTTTAGTTACAGTGTACACTTGTTTTGAAGAAGGCAACTGGTGTTTGCTTGATTGTCCAGATAACTTGTATATGATTGTTATCAAACGTGAGTCATTTCTATTGGCTGGTATAAACAAACTTAGTCATCGGTCCAAATTAAATTAAAAAGAGTTGTAAATGCTACTCTTGGGTTGAGAATATTAAGGATACTTCATGGCCAGAAGTTTAGGTGGTACTCGTTGTATGTTGAAATAATATAATTAAGTTTGCTAAGTTGGTTTGCTGCGTTTATTGATTAAGTTAAGTTTGTTGGACCAGCTGTCATGGCTCCATCTAAAAAATACATTATATATTGTATTAGGTAAACATAAGATATAGTTAAATGTTGTATTTACAATTAGATGTCATACGATTGTAACATCTGGTTGGTAATACGTGATATTAGAGAGGTTAGATTATAATATCATTTATGGAGTGTTGATGATAGTTCCCAAGAATATAAGTAATTTTAATGTTTCGTGTTTTTAAATTACTTGTAGAATAAACAAGAGTTAAAGTAAATTGTTTAATGATCCTCCAGCTATCATTTGAAAACTAGAGCTAAACTAAATTGTCGAATTAACCTCTAGCTGCCTAGTCTGTTTTTCTCTTGTTATGTCTCGATTGTGATATAAGCTATTAAGTTGGGTTCGAGGCAGTTCCATTTTTTAATGTATGTACCACTGACCAAGAGTGTATTGATACCCGATAAAATTGTAGGTGACACATTAAGGAAGTGTACTTACAAGGATTGTTATTATTACTTATAAAGAGTGTACGTTTTTGAATTATGGAATATATGAAATACAGCGATTTTAAAAACAGCAGACGTATTGTGTATAGTTATATGACAGTTGAATGTTTTTGCACATGTTATGTTTTAAAAACGAAACAATAAAGACTTGAAAATAAAATGTAGGATTTCAAGTAAACACAGCCAGAAAAAAAGTAAATGTACTGTTTTTCTGAATTTTGCTGACCAATAGATGAGAAATGACTCCAAGGGGTCGTCCATAAATGACGTCACACTCGGAGGGGGGGGGGTCGGTAATTTTGTGACGATGTGTGATGAGGGGGAGGGGGTTCAGATGGCGCGACGTCACACTTTTTTCATTATAAAAAAGAAATGTTAGAAAACGTATTTTTGCGCTATTTCGCGTTTTAGAAAACTGTTTTAATAAATTTTAATAGGAATTGATTAAAATACTCTATTTGGACGGATTTCAGAAAAGTTTGGAAAAATATCGATGTTTTAAAAAATTTCAACTGCAATTTTGAGGGGGGTTGTTGGCTGAGGTGTGGCGTCATTTTAGGTAAAAGTCGTCAAAAAAACGTGACGTCATTTATGGATGA
The DNA here is from genome assembly GCF_028476545.2 of Physella acuta. Lineage (NCBI taxonomy): Eukaryota > Metazoa > Mollusca > Gastropoda > Physidae > Physella > Physella acuta. Next base: position 366,195 of record NW_026732487.1, read on the forward strand.
CCCCTAAGGAAAGAGCAACAGAACAGAGCACACACAGAGGGCAGATAACTTGATTTTGGATAGGAAATATCCTTAGAAAAGTTTATAAATTCTGTTGTATAGGAGATGCGTATTTACTTTGCTTCATATTAATTCATTAAATAGCACATTTATAAAATGTGTCAATTTTGTCGAGTTATATGTGAAAGCCCTGCTAGGGGGGGGGGGATAACTATTATACTATCTACCCCTCCCTAGGCTTATCTAAATAAACTGTCCGGTCAGTGCAACCGTGGTAGACCCACGTTGGTTAGGTTCTAGGACCTTTGACCACAGGTGCTTTGACCATAGGGGGTTTGACCATAGGTGGTTTGACCACAGCGGAGCTTTGACCATAGGGGCTTTGACCATAGGGGGTTTGATCATAGGGGCTTTGACCATAGGGGGTTTGACCACAGGTGTTTTCTCAGCAGAGGGTCTTTGATCACAGGTGGTCTATCAACTGGTGTTTGATCACAAGCGCTGTGTCCGGCTTTGATCATAGGTGTTTTGTCCACATAGGGTCTTTGATCTCAGGTGTTTTGTCAACATAGGGTCTTTGATCTCAGGTGGTTTGTCCAATGCTGTCCATATATGGTAAGGATTTATTTTAAAAGTTGCTAAATTATATTTTAAATTTCGCCATGATGTAATAATATGGTCAAACAGATGTGTTGACATATTTGCATGCTATAGAAAATCTGTCATTTAGTTAACCATTTTATGTATTACATCTTTGACTATGTTGTTGGCAAGTTTTGTATCATTTTTTATCCTTTATATTTGCTATGTTCTACATTATTTATTTGTGAAACTTGTTATATGTCGCATTATTTGTGTTTCATTTATATTTAAAATAAATCTATGAGGTCTAGCACCGGCCTTTATGTGGAGACTAAAATATAGTTCTTGGCTTTTTTTTTAAATATTTGTTTGTGTTTATGTTATGCGTTATTGTTTGCGTTTAGGTTTGAGTTTGCATTTGTGTTTGTGTTACGTTAGCGTTTCTGTTTGTGTTTGTGTATATGTTTTCGTTTGTGTTATTTTGCGTTTGCATTTGTGTTTGCTTTTGCGTTTGTGTTTACATTGTGTTTGTGTTTAAGTTTTCTTTTGTTTTTTTGTGTTTGTTTTTGCGTTTGAGTGTGTGTTTTTCTTTGCGTTGAGTTTGTGTTTTCTTTTGTGTTTGTTTTTGTGTCTGTGATTGCTAGTTGCCTTTGTGTTGTTTTGCGTTTGTGTTTGCGTGCTGTGTTTGTATTACTGATTGCGTTTTAGTTTGTGTTTTTTTATTGAGTTTACGTTTGCATATGTGATTGTGTTTGCAATGTGATTGTGTTTGCGTTTATGTTTGTATTTTCTTTTCTGCATGTGGTTGTGTTTACTTTTATGTTTGTGTTTACCTCTTGTGTTTGTGCTTGTGTTTATATAAAAAGAGAGATAGAGGGGGGGGGGAGATAGAGATGGAGAAGGAGAATAAAGAGAGGGCAGTGATTACAGGAAATATGGTTTATCATTTATTATATCATATATACTTTGGCGAATTTAGATTCTATATTTTTCCGTTCTATGTGTACATGATACTTTGGGAACTAATGACATAGATAAACTACATAGAGAATAAAATTAACACTATTGTTAATTATTGCAGATATTTATTTTTCTGAAAGTCTCTTTTCACCATTATTATTCCTGTCATGGAAAAAAGACATTTTTAAAATGATTAATATAACTAACAAGAAAATGAATAAACTTACAGGTGTGAGAAGGATGCGGTGTGGGAAATGTTATAGCATGGGCAAGGTTTTGGGTAGAGATGTGGTAGGTTCGGGGAAAAAGTTGGAGGATTAGTGAAGCTTGCTGTTTAAATTCATTTAATTTGTTGATACAATAGGTTGTAATGGCATTTTAGGGGTATCTTTGTGCATGCCTTCAATGCTTCTTTGTAGAAAAGACTATAGGCTATACATGACTTCTTAATGAATTAACAAAAACAAATTACAAATATTTAAATAAAAAAACATTATTATAAACTGAATTAAGGCACACAACAAAACAACAACATAAAATAAATTCTAAAATATTGCAGTTGTTATAACATACTTAACTATTGGCATTTCTTGACCCCATCCCTGGAGTAGAGAGCAAAAATGATTAATTTTAATGGAGGTATGATAAAAATGTTTGAATAATTTGCAAAAAAAAAAAAAAAAAAAAAAAAAAAAAAAAAAAAAAAAAAAAAAAACCCACATAATTACTTTTGCGCAATAGAGATTCTGCCACGTCCAGCCTTACTACTCATATTAAATGTTAATGGTATATGTTTGAGACTATTCTATCTGCCTGAAATTTTGTGAATAGAATTCGTTTTAAACTACTCTACTGTCTGTAGACTTGTAAATAGAATATGTTTGAGACTATTCTATCTGCCTGTAGTCTTGTTAATAGAATTTGTTTGAGACTTCTCTACTGTCTGTAGATTTGTGAATGGAATATGTTTGAGATTACTGCATGTACTTGAGCCTTCTGAAGTGAATAAGTTTGAGACTACTTTACTGCCTGTACTTGAGACTTATGAATGGAATATGTGACTACTCTAGCTGCCTGTAGACTTACGAATGGAATGTAATTAAGGAAACCAACTGGGCAGAGAGACTTCTCGTCAGTAATGACGCCTTGATTAGTCTCTACAGCTGTCATCATGGGTCATGTTTTACTAGACAGCACTTCATTTACAACAATTTCTTTACACTTGTGTTTTAGGGATTTAGACATTGTTTAAACAAGTTGTGTGTAGCAAAAGCTTTCATTATCTTTCCATGATTTTAAAGGAGATTAAGCTATTAATTTAATTATAAACAACTTTTTAAAATTAACATTATTTTAAATATTATTAAAAAATATTATTACTTTGGATCTGCTACGCAAGTATAATTGTTGCAGCATCTTTCGTCAGAAGTGCAGGGATAATGCATGGTATGGCAACAACTGTATTTGGAGAAAAAAACATAAAGCGTGATATGTTTTAGTGGTATAATCAGAACTTATTTGTAAGTGGACGAATACGTGTTTGTCTGGACATGCATGTTATCACAATGTTGACAAAATAATGTTAAAATTACACATACAAATTTGACGTTTTTTGTTTTAAACTATAACACAAAAAACAAGAATTAAAAATTAAATGTAGACAGTTTAAAATGATACGTACAAAACAAGATACTTGGATTAAAGTGAATTAGACAATAATCTAAAGGAATTAGTTTACAATCCCTTTTGATAAAAAAATAATAAGTTAACCTACCTTTCGGATATGACAGCGAGACTAGCAAAGCACACCAGAAAAAAGAGAAATAGGATCTTCATTTTATTCAGCTGTAAAAAAGTAAAAATAAAATTAATATTTTCTAAAGTTATCTCTCAAGCAAAACTATATAGTTCTAATATTAAATTTAAAAGCAAAAAACAAAACAAAAAGAAAAACAAGTATATATATATATATATATATATATATATATATATATATATATATATATATATATATATATATATGAATATATATATAAGTTTAGTTACATTGTTCACTTGTTTTGAAATAGGCAACTGGTGTTTGTTTGATTGTCCAGAGAACTTTTATATGATTGTTATCAAACGTGGGTCATTTCTATTGGCTGGTATAAACAAAATTTGTCGTCGATCCAAATTAAATAAAAAAAGTGTTGTAAATACTACTCTTGGGTTGAGAGTATTAAGGTGTCTTCTTTGAATATAATGGCCGAAAGGTCGAACTAGTAAATTACTTCTGTGCGTGTGCTTGTCAAAAAGTCGATGTAATAAATTACCTTTTTAAATTAATGGTCGAATGGTCGATGTAATAAATTACTTCTTTAAATGTAATGGTCGATGTAATGATCGATGTAGTGAATTACTTCTTCAAATGTAATGGTTGATGTAATAAATTACTTTTTTGAATCTAATGGTCGAATGGTCGATGGCCAAAATTACGTCATTTATGGTTGAAGGGCCGATTAGTAAATTACTTCTGTGATGGTCGAATTGTCGGTGTAATTAATGACTTTTTAAAAATATAATGGTTGCATGGTCGATGTAATAAATGACTTCCTTGAGTTTGATTGTTGATGTAGTAAATTACGTTTGTAATAAATGAAGCAAAACTTTTACATTAGGTATTATTTGACTGTGATCCCTATGTTAGCTGTGATCCCGGTGTTAAAAATAGCGCCTATTAATAAACGACAGCAAGACTCGACACAAAAGAACAACAGCACTCAACTACAAGATGCAACACCAAATACGCTGACACCGATTATCAGCAATTCGACACAACTAAAGGACCCCAGCTGCACGATAAACAGTACTGCAAATAGCAATAAACCACTGTCAGAAACAGCAATGGACACCATCACATCAACAAAAAGGAAAAACAAACATAGTCCTACATCAGAACAGTGGAAAATAACAAAGGCGCCAAAAATATCTAATTCCGTGCCCGAGACAAACCCCGAAACAGAGGCACCGCAAAAAAGGAAAGAAGATGACCCAAGCATAACCCACAACAAAGAGACAAAGACAAAAACAGATGAAATCTCCATTCCAGAATCTCTACATCAATCAAGTAGTTACATAAGTCCGGTGGACACAATACCTCTAGCAAGGACTGACACAATTAAGGTCTAGTAGACATAATACTTCTAGCAAGGACTGACACAACTAAATCACAGAAAAAAAATCGGCTAAACCATACAAACCCCAAGCAATGAAACAAGAACAACGATTAAAGAATAGGGAAATACATCAAGGAAATTTCTCTGCCTAAACAAAACAAAAATTAGTCCTAAATCCCAAGTATACGAACCAGCCTACCAAGTGAGCACTATGCTTTTATGTTTGCATTTAAGTTTGTGTTTATGTTATGCGTTATTGTTTGCGTTTAGGTTTGAGTTTGAATTTGTGTTTGTGTTGCGTTAGCGTTTTTGTTGGTGTTTGTGTATATGTTTTCGTTTGTGTTATTTTGCGTTTACATTTAAGTTTGCTTTTGCGTTCGTGTTTACATTGTGTTTGTGTTTAAGTTTTCTTTTGTTTTTTTGTGTGTTTGCCTTTGCGTTGAGTTTGTGTTTGTGTTTTCTTTTGTGTTTGTTTTTGTGTCTGTGATTGCTAGTTGCGTTTGTGTTGTTTTGCGTTTGTGTTTGCGTGCTGTGTTTGTATTTTTGATTGCGTTTTAGTTTGTGTTTTTTTATTGAGTTTGCGTTTGCATATGTGATTGTGTTTGCAATGTGATTGTGTTTGCGTTTGTGTTTAAATTTTCTTTTCTGCATGAGGTTGTGTTTACTTTTATGTTTGTGTTTACCTCTTGCGCTTGTGCTTGTGTTTATATAAAGAGAGAGATAGAGGGGGGGGGGGGAGAGATAGAGATGGAGATGGAGATAAAGAGAGGGTAGTGATTACAGAAAATATGGTTTATCATTTATTATATCATATATACTTTGGCGAATTTAGATTCTATATTTTTCCGTTCTATGTGTACATGATACTTTGGGAACTAATGACATAGATAAACTACATAGAGAATAAAATTGACACTATTGTAAATTATTGCAGATATTTATTTTTCTAAAAGTCTCTTTTCACCATTATTATTCCTGTCATGGAAAAAAAAAGAAATTTTTAAAATGATTAATATAACTAACAAGAAAATGAATAAATTTACAGATGTGAGACGGATGCGGTGTGGGAAATGTTATAGCATGGGCTAGGTTTTGGGTAGAGATGTGGTAGGTTCGGGGGAAATGTTGGAGGATTAGTGAAGCTTGCTGTTTAAATTCATTTAATGTGTTGATACAATAGGTTGTAATGGCATTTTAGGGGTATCTCTGTGCATGCCTTCAATGCCTCTTTATAGAAAAGACTTTAGGTTTTACATGACTTCTTAATGAATTAACAAAACCAAATTACAAATATATACATTAAAACATTATTATAAGCTGAATAAAAGCACACAACAAAACAACAACATAAAATAAATGCTAAAATATTGCAGTTGTTATAACATACTTAACTATCTGCATTCCTTTTTCCCATTCCTGAAATAGAGGGCAAAAATGATTAATCATAATGGAGCTCTGATAAAAGTGTTTGAATAATTTGAAAAACAAAACCCCACATAATTCCTTATGCGAAATAGAGATTCCGCGTCGTCCAGCCTTACTACTCATATTGAATGTGAAAAGAAAATGTTTGAGACAACTCTACTATCTGTAGACTTGTGAGTGGAACATGTTTGAGTTTATTCTATCTGCCTGTATACTTGTGAATGGTATACACCCCCACGAACGAAATAAAATTTATATAATTTATATAGAAAATATATACTTTTAACAATGTCTGCCCCCCCCCCCCCCCGAAGAAAGTCTACCGCCCCCCCCCCCCCCCCCGGAAATTTCAAGTGCCCCCCCGGAGAAAAAAGTCTGGAAGAAACACTGATGGTATATGCTTGAGGCTATTCTATTTGCCTGTAGTCTTGTGAATAGAATTTGTTAGAGACTTCTCTACTGTCTGTAGATTTGTGAATGGAATATGTTTGAGACTACTTCCTGTACTTGAGCCTCATGAAGTTAAAAAGTTTGAGACTAATCTACTGCCTGTACTTGAGACTTGTGAATGGAATATATTTGAGAAAACTCTAGCTGCCCGTAGGATTTAAGGAAACCAACAGGGCAGAGAAACTTCTCGTCAGTAATGGCGCCTTGATTAGTCTCTGCCGATATACAGCTGTCATTACGGGTCACGTTTTACTAGACAGCACTTTATTTACAACAATTTCTTTACAGCACTTGTGTTTAGAGTTTCTTCCAGGCATCTCTTCGGGGGGGGGGGGTGTGCGCTCTATTGCCCCCCCCCCCCCCCCAAACGAGATGGATTGTATATAGTAAACATACACTTTTACTAGTGTCCCTTCCCCCCCTCGAAAAATGTGACCGCCCCCCACCCCCCCCCCCCGAAAATTTTAACCCCCCCCCCCCAGGAGAAAAAAGTCTGGAAAAAACAATGCTTGTGTTTTAGGATGTGAATCATTGCTTAAACAAGTTGTGTTACAAGAGCTGAGAGTCGAGGCTTTTTAAAAATGTATTCAAATTTTATTTAATAAAGAATATATCTGCTTTAAAATATAAGCAATTATTTTAAATGTTTCTTTTGTGCACAAAGCATTTATAATTTTATGATAATTTCATGGGACAGTTGACAATTAAAGTTACAAATTAAAGCGCTACGCGATTCCTTGATCTTTAAATGGGATTAAGCTATAAATTTATTTATATACAACTTTTTAAAATTAACATTACTAATTTTAAATAATATAAAAAATCAATAGTATTACTTTTTATCTACTACTACACAGCTAAAAGCTGGGCAGCAATCAGAGCCAGAACTGCAGGGATCATACATGGTATGGCAACAACTGTATTTGGAGAAGAAAGCATAAAGCGTGATATGTTTTAGTGGTATAATCAGAACTTATTTGTAAGTGGACGAATACGTGTTTGTCTGGACATGCATGTTATCACAATGTTGACAAAATAATGTTAAAATTACACATACAAATTTGACGTTTTTTGTTGCATTTTTTAAACTATAACACAAAAAACAAGAATTAAAAATTAAATGTAGACAGTTTAAAATGAAACGTACAAAACAAGATACTTGGATTAAAGTGAATTAGACAATAATCTAAATGAATTAGTTTACAACCCCTTTTGTTATAAATATAATAAGTTAACCTACCTTTCGGATATGACAGCGAGACTAGCAAAGCACACCAGAAAAAAGAGAAATAGGATCTTCATTGTATTTAGCTGCAAAAGAAAACTATAGGCCCCTATAGTTCTATTAGTACATTTTTCCTAAAAACAATTATATCTCAATTATATATCAGACAGTTATTTAATTTTTCATTATTATTACTGTTTAAATTATTTTACGCAGTTTAATTTTCAACTACCGACACATTATACTATGAAAACAATATGAATATAAAAAAAAATATATCCGTGCAAAATAAATAAATAAATAAATATACAAATATAGGTGTATATATATATATATATATATATATATATATATATATATATATATATATATATATATATATATATATATATATATATATATATATATATATATATATATATTTATATATATACATATATATATATATATATATATATATATTTATATATTTATATATATATATATATAAAGATATATACTAATATATATATATATATATACTATACTAATCCACTTTATTTTTGTCATATTTCATTGAAAAGTGTTTTATGGTTCTACAATGTACACGTGGTTATTCTTTGTCAGTGCCTATAAATGCTTGATTTAAGAAAACAAAAATGCCTTTGCGCACTTCTTTGTGCGCAGATTTCCGTTGTTGTTGGATAGAAAACACCCTTAAAACAAATAAAATGGCGGTGATTACGAGACCCTTATTTACTTGTTTACTATTAATTGTTTATATATAGCTTGGTACTATTTAACTTGTTCAAGATGGTTAATAAATCCATTTATTAATAGTTTTTACACTCTGGACAAAATTAGTATCAAGTCGCCTCTAGCAGTCCCGTATCCATGGAAACCACTAATATTTCAGCTTTTACTAACATAATTTTTTATCATGCATGTTTACATAATTCACGATCTGAACTCCTAAAATTAAAAATAAATAAATTAAAAATGCATTATAATCAACTATAGATTGTAACTACAATTATAGAAACAATCTGGCCAATTATTTTAACAAGATTTAGCTAATCCGCTGCTGTTCCATTGAAAACTCTTGCTGCAATGTCCTTGTAGTCTGTCAGTATTCCTTGTTATTGTAAACAGAACAAACAATTATTTTAGCTGTTACTTATCATTACATACAACATGCAGTACTTCTTTTTAAAGATCTCAACATTTGAATACGCTATAGCTATTAGCTATCAGACTGAATCAAACCTATTTATCTATTTTGGCTATTCAATTAAGCTTATTTGTTTGCACCCTAAATTTATGAAGCTGTGCTCGCCCGAGAGAGATTTAGCCGGATAATCAGTTTTCATTAAACAATGGCGCTCTTATAACACAGTGACCTGTAATTTAGGCCTGTACGAATTGGTTTTTAAATTTGCGCGGATCTCAGATCATATCTCCTTAGACTGTACGGGATTGCATGGAAAATAAAATACCTAGAATTATACATTTTAAACAGTATAGATTCCTCTTTAGACCTAGCCATCCGTTTGGCAGATGAAGTAAAGTAAAAGTAAAGTTCCCCCTTCCAAACCTGACGGTCAATGGGGCAAGTGAAGTAGAGTTCATATATTTCGTGACCTCGGCATATGAAAGGGTAATGTGGACAGCACTATGTCCAAGCGCCTTTACTTATTCAAACGTGAGCTGGGTACCCTTCAAAGCTGAGTGGACTCAGGGACGTTCCACTGACATGAACCCGGATTTGATCTCGAAAATTTCGGGTTGGTAGGCTAGCGCTCTACCGCTAGGCCACGCCCTCCTGCAGAATTGTTATATCATAAGATCACAATCGGTAAGATCTGTTAAAGAACTATTACGCTAATCTACGAGTCGGATACAACTACTACATTTTTTAGACGAATCAGAGAAAAGGCAAGTGACGATCTTAATTTAACTGCTGGGTCACAGGAAAGAATAGGATTCTACCCATTGTTTCTAGAGACAAGACTTAGTTTCTTTAATCAATGTAATATTACATTATTCATAATATTATTATTATGTATGGTTCATTATTTTAATGCATGAAGATTTTTTTTCATTTATGTACCATAATATAATTTAAAACATTTGTCATTTTTATAGAAGACATGTGAATACCAATAAGTAAATTAGTTCAATATAATCCTTTAATGCAAATGTAGTTTATAGCTGAATTGCACTGCAGCTTTAAAGAAAACATGTGACGTTCAAATTAACAAACGATTTAGTTAAGATACCAGTCATGAAATCTGGGTTATCAAACGTAGATGGTTTCTATTGGTTGGGTTGGACAAGCTGAGATCTCAATTCTTGTTGGAAAAAATTTCCACTTGAGTGTAATGTTTAGACGATGATATGTAGGGTGTAATGTTTAGACTTAAGACGGTGATATGTAGGGTGTAATGTTTAGACTTTAGACGGTGATATGTAGCGTGTAATTGTTTAGACGGTGATATGTAGGTTGTTCATTGATTTTTTTTTTGCATGGATGTTGTTCATCATTTTTGTTTTTTGCATGGTTTTTGTTCATTTTTTTTGCATGATTGTTGTTCATTGATTTTTGTTTTTTGCATGGTTGTTGTTCATTGATTTTCATCTAACTTGCTATCTCCCACCAGCAGCCATAATTTACCTAAACATAAATCACACAGTCAGATGTTTGTAGCATCTAGCTGGTGATGCGTGATACTAAGGGGAGGGGGTAGGTGCTTATCCTATTAAAACAGATTAGATGATACTAATACTCAAAAGCTATTACATATTACATTTATTTTTGACTAAATGCTAAATCCATTAAATTTTTGACTAACTGCTAAAACCATTACATATTACCGCTAAAGGCATTAAATTTAGACTAACAGCTAAAGCCATTAATATCTCACTAAAATCTTATGGACAACCCACTCAAGCTATTACAGATTTGTCCCACCGCCCAAACATGTCTGCTTTCTACACGACTTTCAAGGATAATCCGCTGCGTTAATAAAACTACTGGGCCCACCAAATTCAACTACCTAATCCGCTGGCTGTGTTAATAAAACTACTGGGCTTACAAAATTCAACTACCTAATCCGCTTTGTTATTAAAACTACTGGGCCCACCAAATTCAACTACCTAATCCGCTTTGTTATTAAAACTACTGGGCCCACCAAATTCAACTACCTAATCCGCTGCGTTATTAAAACTACTGGGCCCACCAAATTTAACTACCTAATCCGCTTTGTTATTAAAACTACTGGGCCCACCAAATTTAACTACCTAATCCGCTTTGTTATTAAAACTACTGGGCCCACCAAATTCAACTACCTAATCCGCTGGCTATGTTAATAAAACTACTGGGCCCACCAAATTCAACTACCTAATTCGCTGTGTTAATAAAACTACTGGGCCCACCAAATTCAACTACCTAATCCGCTTTGTTATTAAAACTACTGGGCCCACCAAATTCAACTACCTAATCCGCTGGCTATGTTAATAAAACTACTGGGCCCACCAAATTCAACTACCTAATTCGCTGTGTTAATAAAACTACTGGGCCCACCAAATTCAACTACCTAATCCGCTGGATGTGTTAATAAAACTACTGGGCCCACCAAATTCAACTACCTAATTCGCTGTGTTATTAAAACTACTGGGCACACCAAATTCAACTACCTAATCCGCTTTGTTATTAAAACTACTGGGCCCACCAAATTCAACTACCTAATTCACTGTGTTATTAAAACTACTGGGCCCACCAAATTCAACTACCTAATCCGCTTTGTTATTAAAACTACTGGGCCCACCAAATTCAACTACCTAATCCGCTTTGTTATTAAAACTACTGGGCCCACCAAATTCAACTACCTAATTCGCTGTGTTATTAAAACTACTGGGCCCACCAAATTCAACTACCTAATCCTCTTTGTTATTAAAACTACTGGGCCCACCAAATTCAACTACCTAATTCACTGTGTTATTAAAACTACTGGGCCCACCAAATTCAACTACCTAATTCACTGTGTTATTAAAACTACTGGGCCCACCAAATTAAACTAACACTATCTGTTTTATTACTAAATATGGTCAAATAACCTCTGTGGACCAGGTACCTATGACCAAAGAACCTCTGTGGACAAAGCACCTCTGACCAAACCCCTGCTGTGGTCAAATCACCTGTAGTCAATGCCTCAATGATCAAAGCCCCTCTGTAAACAAATCACCTGTAGTCAATGCCTCTATGATCAAAGCCCCTCTGTAAACAAATCACCTGTAGTCAATGCCTCTATGATCAAAGCCCCTCTAAACAAATCACCTGTAGTTAATGCCTCTATGATCAAAGCCCCTCTAAACAAATCACCTGTAGTTAATGCCTCTATGATCAAAGCCCCTCTGTAAACAAATCACCTGTAGTTAATGCCTCTATGATCAAAGCCCCTGTAAACAAATCACCTGTAGTCAATGCCTCTATGATCAAAGCCCCTCTGTAAACAAATCACCTGTAGTCAATGCCTCTATGATCAAAGCCCCTCTGTAAACAAATCACCTGTAGTCAATGCCTCAATGATCAAAGCCCCTCTAAACAAATCACCTGTAGTCAATGCCTCTATGATCAAAGCCCCTCTGTAAACAAATCACATGTAGTCAATGCCTCAATGATCAAAGCCCCTCTAAACAAATCACCTGTAGTCAATGCCTCTATGATCAAAGCCCCTCTGTAAACAAATCAACTGTAGTCAATGCCTCAATGATCAAAGCCCCTCTGTAAACAAATCAACTGTAGTCAAAGCCTCTATGATCAAAGCCCCTCTGTAAACAAATCACCTGTAGTCAATGCCTCAATGATCAAAGCCCCTCTAAACAAATCACCTGTAGTCAATGCCTCTGTGATCAAAGCCCCTCTGTAAACAAATCAACTGTAGTCAATGCCTCTATGATCAAAGCCCCTCTGTAAACAAATCAACTGTAGTCAAAGCCTCTATGATCAAAGCCCCTCTGTAAACAAATCACCTGTAGTCAATGCCTCTATGATCAAAGCCCCTCTGTAAACAAATCACCTATGTCCAAAACCCTTTTGGCCAAAGCACATAATAATATGGTCAATTAGTTATTAAAAATATTCTTATAACCGTTGTCGTTTGAACCGGATAATCAGTAATGTTATTAAACTAGGGTGCTTATGTACCAAAATGATCTAGTATTTATATGAACATTAAAATAAAATGTCCATTTCTTTTAAAACACCTGCAGAGTTACGTTTTGACTCTGACCAATTTACAGATATCGCTGTCCACATCTTGAAGGTGAAGCAGTTTACTGTGCACTTTGGTTCGTCGGATATGGAAATGATAGCATATATTTTAGTCCGTGTAAACTTTAAGATGGTGAACGTTCCAAAACAGAGACGCACCTTGTGCAAGGAGTAGAAATACAAAAAGCACACGATACATAAAGTTACTTAGTACAAAGCAGGAAAGGCTTCTTTGAATCCCCAAGGTAAAAGACGTTATGACAGAAAGCAGAGCGGTTATGGTGGTCAGTCCAAGCCAGATTTTAGAAAGAAGGCTAAAACCACCAGAAAAAAATGTCCTTCGTATGGAGTGCACTGAATGTAAATATAGGAAACAGTTACCAATCAAGCGCTGCAAACACTTTGAGTTAGGAGGAGACAAGAAAGGGACAGATGGTTATGTTTTAAGATTAATAAAATCTGGACAATAGAAAAAAAGCGAGATAAGGCTATCCGATTTAAAAAAAAACAAAGAAAACATTTTGATGTAACTTTCATTTTTTATTAAATTTGTGAAGGCTGTTATAAGGTCTATGTATGTACATTTTATTGCAACTTTAAAAAAATCACATAATATAGCCATAAATACTGCAATATCCAGAGATCATTTTTTTTTTAAATTTCTGATTACCGAATTCAATAATAAAGCTTATTTACCGAAATCAATTAAAAAATCTATTTGCAGAAATTGATAATTTAAAATAACCGTCAGCCGGAGCGACAGATCGATTAATGAACGTTAGATTGGTGACGAAGTTTGGTGCCGTCGCTTGGATTCTCTCATCACGTGGTTCCCGCCGCTAAATCTGTCGTCTGCGGCAGTGGAAATTTCTGGACTTCCGGCGTCTGCTGGTCTGCAAGGATGAAAAGTTGTCTCTCACAAAAGTAGTTGTCGTAATCACGCAGAGATGCTTAGGTAGCTGAGTATATTAACATCCATTTTATAAACAACATTAATTCCAGTGGTTCAAGATATCCAGATTAATTTTTAGTATATATTAACATCATCTTTCGTGTGTAACAAGTTTTTTGGGATTAGTTTTTTTTTAATTTAATTAGGCGAAATATCTAAAATCTTGTGGTTTTGATTCTAGGCAAATATTTTTGCGATTGAATAAATAAATATACGAGACTTATGATGGTTGACGCATCGAAGGTTCGCATTGGTTCTTGTTTTTTCATCACAGTCCTTTCGTGGTGCATTCTGGGAGATGAAAATACGACTTTAGATTTTGAAGTTAGAGTTAACTCCTCTAATAACCTGGCCTCTACCTGGAGTGAAATATCGGAAATTGAGGGTAACGCAACTTTAGGAAAGGATTCAAATTCCAGCCAAACACCAACATTCAACAAAATATCGGAAGATAAGTCAAGCGCAATTTTAAATTCAGTGCCAAGACTTCAGGCCTCGCTAACCAAACACGTACCAGATGGTGTCGTAGACAAGAACTGCCCCTGTGATGCTGATAATTTGACAACCTCAGACGACTGGATAAATGTGACCACCACAACATCGACAGTGACGACTCAAGATACAACCACCACGACAACCACATCACAACCCACAACCCAAGCCAACCTTGTCGTTTGGGACAAGAACCTTCTCTCACCTGCCGAGTACCAAGACGTTTACTGCTCAGCTAGGTGCAAAGACGGCATCAAAATTGTTCTCAACAGTTTTGCCGAGTGTTCTGACATCAGGTGTTTCCCTTGTGACTGTCAGAAACCGCGCTGCCAGATCTACGGCATCTGCTGTCCTGACGTCATGACACAGCCACCCCCCACCAGCCCCACCCCTCACATCCCGGCCCTCAACGACACACCCACCACCCTGACCAACTCAACAGTCGAGGCTGTCAGCAGCCACCCCCAGGATCTGGACAGGTCTCAGAGAATCTTCTGTGACCCTCTCATCCTGGACAACAGCAAGCTGCTGTACGTGCGATCGTGTCCAGCCGGCTACACGGACCAGACGACCAGGTCCAGCTGCGAGACCTCAGCAGCCGTGGAGCAGACGATGAAAAGCCTATGCCGTGTCTCTGACAGTCAGACTGGTGTCACGTACTACAACAGCTTTTGTGCCACGTGCAACAACGTCACAGAGGTGAGTAGACACGTTTGTTTTATCTAGACACTGACTCTAAGCCTCACTTGAAACGGCACAAAAATGCTAGTAGCAATATATATATATATATATATATATATATATATATATATATATATATATATATATATATATATATATATATATATATATATCAATGTATGTATGAATGTATAATATATAAGTTCGATGAGTAGAAGGTTTCTACTCCCTCTACTGATTGCTATATACCTTTGATTTATGTATACTAAGAACATCTCTGATTTTTAGAAAGTTGGATGAATAAGATCATAACTTAGAGTTTTTATCGTACAATATTAAACTCAGCAATTATTTCGTATAAAGCTAAAACACGCAATTTTTCTTATCAATAATATGATTGCAGTAATTGTTTTAAAATCTCAATGTGACGTAATAATCTATGGGGAAAAGGGCATCTAAAAATGTCATTTTTATAAAATATAAAATGTGAGAAACAGTTATGAGTAACTGTAAACCAAACATCTGCAGCTGTTGATGTGTGTGACCTCTGTGTGACCTCTGTGTGACCTCTGTGTGACCTCTGTGTGACCTCTGTCCCCAGCCACAGCCATGGAACATCTCCGTGTACTGCAGCCACTACCTGCAAGTGTACCGAGCCAAGAACTACAGGGAGTTCCTCTCGCTCAGCCTCAGCCCACACTCCTCCTGCAAGGTCTACCAGACCCCGCCCTCGGGCCTCACTCACTTCCCCTGCCAGGACCGCTGGTTCGGTGACGTCATCAGCCAATGTAACGTCACCGGAAAATGGGCGGTGTACGACGAGGACGTGGTGGCGTCATGTGAGAAGCTGACAGCACCCAGGTACAGGGTGTTCCACTCGAAGCTGGGCGGTGGCGTGTATTTACAGAACATCTTCTGCGCCATCTGCAACACTGACAGCTACCCCGCCTACAACTGGTCCTGTGCACCGCCCAGCACTGCCACAGTTCCACAAGACCAAGTCCTGCCGCTGTCTCTTCTACTGGGGTTTAAACCCGAACCCTTGAAGACGCGGGTGGAGTGTCCACGCTTCAGGTACAGCAACTGTTCCAGTCTAGAGTGGCCCAGCCCTGACGGGCGCTGCCTGCACGTCGAGTGCTCCCCAGGGAAGCTTCTAGTGGGGGGTAACTGCACCACAGTGTTGGGAGAAATCCGGGGCCTGGGATACAACATTTCCTTGTTCTACTACCCCCACCCTAAGGACGAGTTTCCTAAAAATGAAACCAAACGTGTTGACTTTCTTGTTAAATCAGTTGCCAAATTTCAAGAAAAAATTGAAACCCTTGTTCGTATGTTTGCGAATGAATCTGAAATCACGCTGGCGATAGTTTCACGACTTAATGAAGGATCGAGGGCCGATTACTCGTCGTTAAAGGCCGTGAACGAATCCGCTCCGTTTTTCTCAATGGTGTCGCCGTTTGTGTTTTGGGTACAGGTTTACCTGGTTGGTAAGATGGAGGACGGCCGCGATAAGCTTGAGAAAGACATGGTCGCCAGCTTTATTGGGACCGACTTACACCTGGAGGTGGCAGAAAACACAACGCTCCCCCTGCTCCCGGCAACTGTACCCGGTGACCTTGACTTTGTCAGAGACTGTTCAAGTCTCGCCAGAAACTCGAGTGGCCTAACGTGCCGTCTGGTCACCATCCCATCCCATAATTTCTCTCAGGTTTGGAGGGACAGGACCAATTTTTTGTACTTGACCTCGACCTTGACCTGTATATACACAACGTTTAACAAAAGCGAGTACGTCATCGCCAGCGACGACACAACGATCCCCCCAAGCTGGTCGGTGACGCTAAACTTAAACGTGACTCAGTTCGTGTTTGCGGGCAGCCGAGAGACGAACCAGCTGAGGGTAGAGAAGGACAGTCTGAAGGTGTGTCTGGATCTGCTCAACCTCAAGAGGGCGGAGAGCGACCGCTTCAAGTACACGACCCAGACCAAAAGCGCGGCCTTGATCCTGGGCATGTACATTCTGACCTTGACCTGTTTAGGCGTGTCTATGGCTTGTCTTTTGTGTACACTGCTGACCTATCTCCTGTTTCCGGTCCTGCGCAGTGTCGCGGGACAGAACAATATTTTTCTCAGCTTGAGCCTGCTGCTGGCCCAGGGGTCGTTGATCACCAGCTCCCACGTGACGGGACCCAGCGCCCTGTGCACGGTGCTAGGCGTGTCCACCCACTACCTGTGGCTGTGCATGTTCGCCTGGAGCTTCACCTGCTGCTACCACATGTTCCGCATCTTCACGGCCAAGACGAGAAACTCCACCAGCACGTCCCGGCACGGCAGGATGCACGTGTTGGTCAAGGTCGCGCTCTGCTCCCTCGTCCCGGCCTGCCTCATCGCCGTTGTCATGACAACCGTCTACCTGACCACATCGGAAAAAGCCATTGGGTACGGCCAATTTTCATGCTACCTGGATTCAGGTCTACTGATTGCCATCACAGTGGTAGCCCCGCTTGTCGTCATCGTTATATGTAACGCCTCCTTCTTCGTGGTGACCATCTGTAAGATCAGCAGCGTCCGGAGGATACAGACACACCCCAGCTTCAAGAAAGACGACCGGAAGAACATGCTGATATACATCAAGCTCTCCACCATGACGTGCGCCTTCTGGACCTTCGGCATCGTGGCCGAGGCCATCCACAACGACCCCCTGAGGATTGTCTCCATCGTCATGAACGGCCTGCAGGGCGTCTTCATCTTTGGCTCCTACGTCTGCAACAGGCGGGTCTTCCACCTGTACCTGCGGGCCATCAGCCTTGATGACACGTCATCGGTATCTGTGCCAGGTGTCACACCTAAACCAGCCTAAAGCAGTGATGACTCACCTACCAGGTGTGACACCTAAACCAGCCTAAAGCAGTGGTGACTCGCCTACCAGGTGTCACACCTAAACCTGCCTAAAGCAGTGATGACTCGCCTAGAGTGACACAGACACGATTGAGCTCACCTGATAACACACCACGATGACACCTTAAATAGATCAAACTAACGAGACATTCAATTGGATGACACATAGATCAGTTGATTGACCAATGTCTAGGGCCATTCAAGCGACCTGTTGGGTCAGTCAACTGTCACTAATAGAGCGTGGGTCTGTGTGGGTCACTGTGTGGGTCACTGTGTGGGTCACTGTGTGGGTCACTGTGTGGGTCACTTTGTGGGTCACTGTGTGGGTCACTGTGTGGGTCACTGTGTGGGTCACTTTGTGGGTCACTGTGTGGGTCACTGTGTGGGTCACTGTGTGGGTCACTGTGTGGGTCACCGTGTGGGTCACCGTGTGGGTCACTGTGTGGGTCAATGTGTGGGTCACTGTGTGGGTCACTTTGTGGGTCACTGTGTGGGTCACTGTGTGGGTCACTGTGTGGGTCACTGTGTGGGTCAATGTGTGGGTCAATGTGTGGGTCAATGTGTGGGTCACTGTGTGGGTCAATGTGTGGGTCAATGTGTGGGTCACTTTGTGGGTCACTGTGTGGGTCACTGTGTGGGTCAATGTGTGGGTCAAAGTGTGGGTCAATGTGTGGGTCAATGTGTGGGTCACTGTGTGGGTCAATGTGTGGGTCAATGTGTGGGTCACTTTGTGGGTCACTTTGTGGGTCACTTTGTGGGTCACTGTGTGGGTCACTGTGTGGGTCACTGTGTGGGTCACTTTGTGGGTCATTGTGTGGTCAATGTGTGGTCACTGTGTGGGTCAATGTGTGGGTCATTGTGTGGGTCACTGTGTGGGTCAATGTGTGGGTCACTGTGTGGGTCACTGTGTGGGTCATTGTGTGGGTCACTGTGTGGGTCACTGTGTGGGTCACTGTGTGGGTCACTGTGTGGGTCATTGTGTGGGTCACTGTGTGGGTCACTGTGTGGGTCACTGTGTGGGTCACTTTGTGGGTCACTGTGTGGGTCACTGTGTGGTCACTTTGTGGGCCACTTTGTGGGTCACTGTGTGGGTCAATGTGTGGGTCATTGTGTGGGTCACTGTGTGGGTCACTGCGTGGGTCATTGTGTGGGTCACTGTGTGGGTCACTGTGTGGGTCACTGTGTGGGTCACTTTGTGGGTCACTTTGTGGGTCACTGTGTGGGTCACTGTGTGGTCACTTTGTGGGCCACTTTGTGGGTCACTCTGTGGGTCACTGTGTGGGTCACTTTGTGGGTCACTGTGTGGGTCACTGTGTGGGTCACTGTGTGGGTCACTGTGTGGGTCACTTTGTGGGTCACTGTGTGGGTCAATGTGTGGGTCACTGTGTGGGCCACTGCGAGGGCCACTGGCTGTAACGTATATTTACCCAGCTATTGTGACAAAACATCACGGTCACGAGGACCTTGTCTAAAGACCCCGAAAAATCGACCCGCATTGGCATTTTGGGTTTAGACCAACCTATTGCCCCCCCCCCCCCCCCCCCAATAATATAGCAACAACAATTAGCCCCAATAGTACGAATACTTACAAATGGGCTCCCAATAAAAACGGCAATATGGTCACGGTCATAGCTTTTGATTGTGCTCAAAATATTTCGATAAATTGGCATTTTAAAAAGGTGAAATCGATCTTCTTACATCGTGTACCAACTCACCCCCCCCCCTCTAAAAAAACAACATTTGTCTGGACATCTTCAAATAACCAGGCAGGCAAGAAACATGCACTTTCTACGCTTCATTGCACGCCAACCTTACGGTAGCGTCATTTCACGCGAACGTTTAGTTTAGCGTCACTTCACGCGATTGATTTAGTGATTCCAGCAATCGTGTGATGCTTCATCTGACGTGAAATTAATTTTGCATCAAAAAGCTTCTTGTGTTTTGTTTTTTCAGAGCCCTGACTGACAATTTAGTTCGTTACTTCTGGGATGGTCGAATTGTCGATGTATAAATTACTTCTGTGATGGTCGAATGGTCTATCTAATAAATTAATTTTTTTTTTAAATGTAATAATCGAATGGTCGATGTAATAAATGTCTTCTTTGAATGTAAAGTCCCGAAGTTTGTATCACGTATGTTAGGTTTACGTCAATTAAACACAACATTTTACACCCAGAATTTATTTTGGGGAAAAATCGAAACCATATCGAAAGTTAATCGATAAAGCCACGACCAATCAAAAGCACGCAAAGCAATTTGTGCTGTAGTTATCTGATTTGCAGATAGCGTTTTGTTGCATGTTCAGATCTGCAGATAACGTTTTGTTGCAGGTAAAAAACTGGGACACACCAAGTTTAGTTGACAAAATAACTGCACGTGTCTTGGGGGTTTACTAGCTGTGAGCATTTAATTCATTACTTTTACAACATACAAAGTTTTTTTTTTCTTTTACTAAATTATTCTATAACTATTAAAGAGTGTTTACTTTTTATTTATTTATTTATTTTTTTAAAAGATTATCATTGGTGTAAGTTGTTTTGAAATGTATTTTGGACTAGACTTTATATTGCTTGGATGAACAGTACTTTTTTTTTTGGATGATTTTGAATAAGCGATAGTTAGTCTAAATGTTATTTGGTCTGGGTTGTCTGAAGTGATTTGTCCCCCTTGTGAACCAGCGAAGTACCACAAAACAAAGAAAAACAATGGTATGGGCATGAAGCAGGGGACTCCGGTCTATCCTAACCAAACATGACGGGCTGACATGAGCCTACGGTCTATCCTAGCGAGCCATGCTGGGCAGATAGGGCCTACGATCCATCCTAGCGAGCTGGGCGGGTGGGAGGAGGGAGGAGACGGGGAAGACGACATTGTATGAGGACATCAAGGACTGGCCTGTCCGTTGCAGAATTACTGAAATCAGCAGAAGACCGAGAAAAAAAAACAACGGTAAAATATTATGGAGGAAAATCAACTGTGGTGCATCAACGTCACCCCCCCCCCCCTCCCTCGTCTCACGGGATAATGGGACGATTGATTGACTGATTACGTTAAGTATTCAACAGTAAAGACACAAGTGGTCTGCCCTTGGTTTTTTTTTAATTACCTTTGAAAATTATAATGATTTAGAATTAAATTTGTTTGTGAAAAATCGTGTATTTTAGATTTTTTTTTTTACTTAATCAATTTGAGAGCTAGATTTTTAAATGAATTTCAATCTGTTTTCAACAATATTTTTAAGATTATGCTGGCGTTATTTATTTTTAGGATGTGATTGTATATTGTACACAGAGTTTAAGAGCAATATCGATTCAGCGATAAATTAGGCAAAGAGCAATATCGATTCAGCGATAAATTAGGCAAAGAGCAAACACTTCTAAAGCTTTGACTTTGTCAAATATAATTTAAGTCGCCAAAAAGTAAATGAACAAATTATAAAAGCAGAATTGCGTTTATCTAGATCAATAAGTTTACGTTCCATTTATCAACGTTTGACTTAGTGTTGGTATTATAGTTTAGATTACTTTAGAGTTATTGTTTGGATAAATTTGTTGAGATTAGGGTTCAGGTTTAGGGTTGGGGTTAGAGTGTTGATTACTTTAGAGTTATTGTTTGGATAAATTTGTTGAGATTAGGGTTCAGGTTTAGGGTTGGGGTTAGAGTGTTGATTAATGTAGAGTTACTGTTTGGATAAGTTTGTTGAGATTAGGGTTGAGATTTAGGGTTGGGCAGAAATTTCCTCGTATTAGTTTATAATTGCCACCCTTTGAGCACTTTAAGTAAAGTAACTTGTTTTTAATGGACTCAGCTCTCGTCATGGATTTTTGTCTCGTTAAAGTTTTGACAAAGCATTTTAAAGAATTTATAGGCACGTTATATAGTATAGTAGTAGTAAATGAAGTCATAACGTAACACCCTTAGGAGCAGGGGCGTAGCGAGGGGGGGGGGGGGGGGGCGGGGGGTGCGGACCGCACCGGGTGACACCATTTAGGGGGGTGACACCAAGGCAAAAAATAGCAAAGTATATATAGAGAAAAACTTGAGGGGGGGGGGTGCAAATCGAAAGTTTGAGGGGGGGGGGGGGGGTGCAAATCGAAACTTTGAGGGGGGAGGTGAAAACCTGAAAGTTTGTCCCCGGGAAGGGTCGCAACGCCTCCTGGGGGGTGACACCATTAAGTGCCGCACCGGGTTACACCCGACCTCGCTACGCCACTGCTTAGGAGGGTCGTAATTGTGTGACCATGAGTGATGAAGTGGAGGGCAGGTTTTAGACAGTGTAACGTCACACATTTTGCATTTAAAATATGTAGTGTTAGGAACTGAATATTTGACCTTATTTTGCATACTAGGAAGCTATTTTAATAAGTTGTTATTACTATTTTAGAAAGAAATCGTTGTTTAAAAAAAAATTAATCTATTTTGAAGGGGGGTTATAGGCGGACGAGTGACTTCGTTTTTAGGGGGGGGGGGGGTTGTCTGCTTGTTTGTGACGATGTCTGGCGGAGGAGAAAGGGGGGGGGGACTTTAAAAAAACGTGAAGCTGTTTATGGATGACCCCCTTTGCAATTAGCTGGAAAAATATTTAGAATATTATATATATATATATATATATATATATATATATATATATATATATATATATATATATATATATATATATATATATATATATATGTGTGTGTGTGTGTGTGTGTGTGTGTGTATGTGCTACGCCTGTAAGCTCGTAATAGAGTAGGTGAAGTAGAGTTTCTTGTGCCTCTTTATGTAAAGATACAGTGTGATTAGCATTAGTCCTTTCCTAAATTCAAGCCAGGTACCCGTCAAAGCTGAGTGGACTCAAGTATACCTTACTGTCTCGAGCCCGAATAACGCATGCATTGAAGCGACCTTCACCCCACACAACGCGACGTTAAATAAACAAAACACGCAAGTACATTTTAGCCATATGGCTACAATGAATTTATTTTTTAGACAAAAATATATTTTTATAAAACAACATATAAACAATATAGATGCAACACAGCAGGTTAAAATATACTTAGATCAGAATGACACAAAGGGACTGTGGTTTACGAAGGTCAGTCTGACACAAGTGGTCAACACAGGTCAGTCCGACACAAGTGATCTACAAACACGGTTTTACAGCGAGAAAAGCAACACATTTCATCTTAATTAGCTCAAGTGATCTAAATGTTGACACCATTTAATTCGTCCTTGACTTTGGCAGTGGTGGACACATTTTGATGACGTGGCAGGAGAAAGGCGGGGATAAATAAAATTCTATTTTTAGATGTTTCCTTCTTTGGTTAAATATATTTTTAAAATTATATTCAGGTAGATTTATATTTAGATAAATGTATTTAAAAATATATTTATATTGAGATACATTTATATTTTGATATATTTTATCTTTAATTTTAATAACTAATAAATTGACATGGAAGGGGACATAACTGTATAAACTAGATTCCATTGAAACAAACTCATTGTTAAAAATAAAACATAAAGATGAATTTTAAAATTTGTAAAAAACTAGTTCAACAGCAAGAAAGACTTATCAAGGGCAAAAAATTCCAAATAACAAGGGGCAGTGATAGTTGATACATGAATACACTTTACACCTAATTTCATTTCTTTTTGTTGATTCCAGACTTTATGCGTGTTTTAATACAAATGTTAATACATAGTTTCAAGCAAAAAAAAACTTGTTTCTTTATTAAGGGTTACGTAATTTGACCAAACACCAAGTTTTAATCCATTAGTTAGCATAATCGGATACAGTTTTAGTAGAAACTAGCAGGGAGGTAACTAGGTTGGGTGTCACCCAGTATGGTAACTGAGGGTGTCACATGGTGTGGTAACTGAGGGTGTCATATGGTGTGGTAACTGAGGGTGTCACCTAGTGTGGTGACTGAGGGTGTCAAATCATCCCCTACGCATATTTTTATTTCCACTAGATAAAACATTGTAGTAACAGTAATGTTACGACTTTTAATTTGGTGTCACCATTTAAATGGTGTCACCACTTAAATGGTGTCACCACTTAAATGGTGTCAACTCCAACCCCTCCACCCCCCCCCCACCGGTCGACGCTACTGGACAACAATACGTTTTTTTCAGGTGACCAAATTTGTGTGTTGTATTGATATCAGTGTATTTATCATAAGAAAAAACAGCTAAGTGACACGGGCGTCAGTCGTGTTTAATAGGACTTGAAAATATAGCACACAGAAAGTGATGTAGAAAAACATCGACAGGGAATACAGAAAAAAAGATCGTCAAATATGTATAAGGTCACTGATTTTATACTGCTAGTTTAAAACCAAACAATCGTACAAACATAAAGCCAGAGTTGTAAATTAAGTTCACGGATCAGGTCTGGTATTAAGATAAGCAGAGCCGGAAAGAAAAGTCAGGTTTCAACAGTTTCAAGATGTAAAACAAAATGAAAATTAATTTTTGTACTTGGGTTAAGCTCTAGCTGCCATTTTAAGAATAATTCTATTTTGAGCTGGAGCTGTTGGTATTTAACAATAATGAAAACAAGGGAGAGCACAGATTCATTAACAAACCAGGGGAGTTAATGAACAGCTGTAAACAGTGTTTATATTAAAATGAAGCAAAATCCTAGATCTTTAAATAGTTTGAAAAAATAATTTTAGTTTTTACTTTTAATGTTTTCTGTTCATAGATATTTAATAGCTACTATCACTAAACTATCTTTGCATTTAAAATTAAAGTAAAAACTGAATTTCGAAAAAATAATTTAATAAATGAGACAAAATTAAACGAGTAATTTCCCTTTAATTGTATCTAAAGTAAAAGTAGCCAAACTTGTTTTCCTTTCAATTTTAGCATTACAGTTAGATCTACTTTAATAAATTTCATTTTGAAGGATCAGTGTCCGACTAAAAAGCAAACGTTTTAAAATTATTTTTCGTGTAGCTAAGCGAAAAAATAAATAAATTTCATTTTGAAAAAGTACAACATTTTAAAAATGATTTAGATCTTACGTACTAAATGTGATACTATGTGCAAGAGCAAAGAATTTTGTATTGAATGAAGTAACAGAAGGTGTTGAAAGTGAGACAAACATGAATGACAATTGACATGTGACAATAGATCAAATATCACAATAAGTGCAAGTGTGTGCATCACAGTAAAAACATCAACAGATTTCTTCTGCTACCATCGCTAGTACTGGCACTGGGCTAGTACGAATTAGTACTTGACAGTACTAATCATTGTCCAGTAATTCTTCTGGGTCAGCACTAATCCAGGGCCAGCACTAATCCAGGACCAGTACTAATCCAGGGCCAGTACTAATCCAGGACCAGTACTAATCCAGGACCAGTACTAATCCAGGACCAGTACTAATCCAGGACCAGTGCTAATCCAGGGTCAGCACTAATCCAGGACCAGTACTAATCCAGGGCCAGTACTAATCCAGGACCAGTACTAATCCAGGACCAGTACTAATCCAGGGTCAGCACTAATCCAGGACCAGTACTAATCCAGGGCCAGTACTAATCTTAGGCCAGTACTAATCCAGGACCAGTGCTAATCCAGGACCAGCACTAATGCAGGACCAGTACTAATCCAGGACCAGTACTAATCCAGGACCAGTACTAATGCAGGACCAGTACTAATCCAGGACCAGTACTAATCCAGGACCAGTACTAATCCAGGACCAGTACTAATCTTAGGCCAGTACTAATCCAGGACCAGTACTAATCCAGGACCAGTACTAATCCAGGGTCAGCACTAATCCAGGACCAGTACTAATCCAGGACCAGTACTAATCCAGGACCAGTACTAATCCAGGACCAGTACTAATCCAGGACCAGTACTAATCCAGGACCAGTACTAATCCAGGGTCAGCACTAATCCAGGACCAGTACTAATGCAGGACCAGTACTAATCCAGGACCAGTACTATTCCAGGACCAGTACTAATGCAGGACCAGTACTAATCCAGGGCCAGTATTAATCCAACAACAGGTTGTAGCTAAGTACTCATCATCATTGTATAATAGCTAACATTGAATACTTCAGAGAAAACACTACCAAAACTTTCATTGTAAATAAAGAAACCAATTTTAAACACTGATCAATATTGATTTAAGCATGATTAAAAGAATGTAAAATAATTTTTCAGCATTACAAGACCTTTCATTCTTGAAATAAATTTTTGTTGTATTTTACCACGTTTTCTTTAACTTGCTTTCTCTGTGTGTTTATTTATTTATTTATTTGTTTGTCTTTCCAATCCAATCTTGCGATCGAAATTTCTGGCACTTCCCAGTTAGCTAGCGCGCTGAAATTTTCAGGGAAGCTTTCTTTTGGATGACCATTGAATATTCAATTGTTATTATTACTAAATTGATCAATGGAAACATTTTATTGAGCATTTTAGACCGCTATATAATCTATATATATAATTCTCCTCTGCTAGCCATTACAAAAAAAAACCAGCGACGCGTACCTCGCGCGCAGTGAAGCGAACGATCACATGTCGCCGCAGGCTTAGGGGCAGAGAATTTAGCTTGAACCGAGTTTAAACTTACAGGAGGTAGGCCAGTTTGGGGGAGACGATATGGTCGAGTGGTTGGGCACACGATTGCTATCCCACTCGACACGGGTTCAAATCTATGTGTTCTAGTCAGTAACGTATTCAAACAACGTGTTTTTTACGAGTTGTCTTTTTACGAGTTGTCTTTTTACGAGTTGTCTTTTTACGAGTTGTCTTCGTTTACCCAAAAAAAGTGAAAAGATAAAATCGATAGCAAGATTTTAATGCAAACAAACAGACAAAGACTAAAAAGTAGAAAATAATAATCATTAAAAAAGTTTTTAAAAACCCACGTTTTCTGATTGAACTAAAAAGTAGAAAATAAATGCTATAGGCCCTACATCACAATAATGCAAGCGATCACTCTACTATAAGCGAGCAAAAACGTGGGGCGCCGTGATTTTCTTACAGTTTCTAATACTGTTGACTCTCTACAAGCTCCCTAATAAAAGTCAATTGTATTATCTAATCAATAGTAATATAACTTTTACTTCGGCGCCCCACGTTTTTGATCGCTTATAGTAGAGTGATCGCTTGCATTATTGTGATGTAGGGCCTATAGCATTTATTTTCTACTTTTTAGTTCAATCAGAAAACGTGGGTTTTTAAAAACTTTTTTAATGATTATTATTTGTTGTATTTTTGTGGTATTGTTTTAAGAAAAAATTTACAAAATGTGACCAGCATCTTTACATACATAAAAACGACACAGTTATGTCATTACACAATACAATCTTGAATATATATATATATATATATATATATATATATATATATATATATATATATATATATATATATATATATATATATATACATTTCCAATATATTGAAGTATTATTTAAAACAAGAAATAACAGATTATGTAATGATAACGTTTTCATGACAAAAGATATGAATCTAGTTGATGAAAAAGACGAGCGTTTATAAAGTTTCATTGTTTGATGTTTGCTGAGGGTGAGGGTTCACAACCAATATTAGGAGCAAAATTAAATCACATAATCTAAGTTGTGTATTCCAGACTTATAAGGGGCAGTTTGAAAATTTGAGTTTTAAAATATTTTGGCAAGAGCGCTTTTTGTTGGATATCTGTGTTGTTATTATATTTGTTTTTATTTCTTAAATTGTGTAGAAACTTCGTTACATTGTTCATAGTATAAATTATAGACCTTGAAAGAAGATTTAAAATTTCAATTACATCCATATAAAAACAATACAATTTTTATAAAAATGAAGTATGTTTAAATTCAAGAATAAAAATAAAGTATCAAATTTGTTTGAGAAATATTTGTGTCGGACACTGTGGCCTGTAAGGAATGTGATGTAATGAAAGATGTACATCTGAAGAATTTGTTAAAAACGTCTCTTCGGCAATGGCAAGAATAAATTTGGACAATGTTATTTACACGTTGCCATAGCAACACGAAGACGAGTCATGGCAGTTTTGTTGTGGAATTAAATCTTGTGTTGTCATATATTTGCGCACCTCTCTTATGTTGTAATGGTGCGCACCATTTGCAGGAACTGTAAAGGACATGGACGGCACTGCGCCATTTCCGTGCTGTCTCCATCCATGTCAGTCTTTTGGCACCAGCTGGGGTCAGTGATCTTGGCTAGCACCATAGCTGTAGGACCCACAACATTGGTCTGACATAATTTTAGGGAGCCGCCAACTGAGGTACCAACAGTGTAGATCTAGGTGCCCGGAGAACCAGATACTTACACGTCAAGGTACCCACATTTTAAGGTACTCAAAAGTCAAGGTACCCACATGTCAAGGTACCCACATGTCAAAGTACCCACATGTCAAAGTACCCACATGTCAAAGTACCCACATGTCAAGGTACCCACATGTCAAAGTACCCACATGTCAAGGTACCCACATGTCAAAGTACCCACATGTCAAGGTACCCACATGTCAAAGTACCCACATGTCAAGGTACCCACATGTCAAGGTACCCGCATGTTTAAGCAAGCACGTACTAGCCTTGGTACCCACAGTATCGAGGTACTCACAAAAATCAACCGCGCCACACTTGAATGTAGCCACACGTGTAGGTAGCCACACTTGAAGGTAGCCACATGTGTAGGTAGCCACACTTGAAGGTAGCCACACTTGAATGTAGCCACACGTGGAGGTAGCCACACTTGAATGTAGCAACATTTGAAGGTAGCCACACGTGGATCTAGCCACATACCATCCAATGTTTGACCATCAGCTCACGGCACAAGTCCGTGGTTGGCGTGGAAGAGTTCCTCCTCGACCCTCCGCTCAAATGTTTGACCATCGGCTCACGGCACAAGTCCGTGGTTGGCGTGGAAGAGTTCCTCCTGGACCCTCCGGACGGCGCTGCCAGAAACCTTGCCCGGCATGTGACGTGTGAACAGCTCGGCCAGACCCGGCACATCTTCACGGTCAAGGCCATGCGCGAACCTGGACAATGTACAAAGGTTTTAAAACGTGAGCATGGTTTAGTGACTTGATGAACTGTTGGTGGCAAAAGGTATGTCACCCAAATATATCAATTAATGTTGATAAGACAAATTATCTCGAGACAAAATATCTCAAGATGTATGAACGATACATAAAAATATTTGTTACCATTTTGTTGCAGCTAAATTTATAACATGCTGATTGTTTACAAGTTTCCGTAGTGATACAATGTAAACAATATATGTAAATAAATAATTCGACAAGACGCATTTCATACTGAAATGTAGTTAATAAATAGGGTCTGTATAACTTCTACTTTACCCTGCTGTAAAGATACGACCGAAGTTCTTTCTCTAAGTTCTTTCTCTAAGTTCTTTCTTCAAATAAAACGTCTTATTTTAAAATAAAAATAAAAAACAACAACTGACAATGTACACGTAGCAGGTGCACGGAACTAGATAACAAAAGATGAATCAACTCTTAATTACTGGCCTATTACGTTACGCCTTAATGATGGTTGACATATTTCGAGACGTGTAAGTTGAGATATATCGCACGTAGCACTTACCTAGATGTGCCCACGGCACGTGATAATCACCTAAATATACACACGGCACGTGACACCTAGATATACACACTACAGGGGATACTCACCTAGATATACACACGGCACGTGACATCTAGATATACACACGGCACGTGACACCTAGGTATACACACGGCACGTGACACCTAGATATACACACGGCACGTGATACTCACCTAGATATACACACGGCACGTGACACCTAGATATACACACGGCACGTGACACTCACCTAGATATACACACGGCACGTGACACCTAGATATACACACGGCACGTGACACTCACCTATATATAGACACGGCACGTGACACCTAGATATACACACGGCACGTGACACCTAGATATACACACGGCACGTGACACTCACCTAGATATACACACGGCACGTGACACCTAGATATACACACGGTACGTGATACTCACCTAGATATACACACGGCACGTGACACTCACCTAGATATACACACGGCACGTGACACCTAGATATACACACGGTACGTGACACTCACCTAGATATACACACGGCACGTGACACTCACCTAGATATACACACGGCACGTGATACTCACCTAGATATACACACGGCACGTGACACCTAGATATACACACGACACGTGACATCTAGATATACACACGGCACGTGACACTCACCTAGATATACACACGGCACGTGATACTCACCTAGATATACACAAGGCACGTGACACCTAGATATACACACGGCACGTGACACTCACCTAGATATACACACGGCACGTGATACTCACCTAGATATACACACGGCACGTGACACCTAGATATACACACGGCACGTGACACTCACCTAGATATACACACGGCACGTGATACTCACCTAGATATACACACGGCACGTGACACCTAGATATACACACGGCACGTGACACTCACCTAGATATACACACGGCACGTGACACCTAGATATACACACGGCACGTGACACTCACCTAGATATACACACGGCACGTGACACCTAGATATACCCACGGTACGTGACATCTAGATATACACACGGCACGTGACACCTAGATATACACACGGCACGTGACACTCACCTAGATATACACACGGCACGTGACATCTAGATATACACACGGCACGTGACACCTAGATATACACACGGCACGTGATACTCACCTAGATATATACACGGCACGTGATACCTAGATATACACACGGCACGTGACACCTAGATATACACACGGCACGTGACACTCACCTAGATATACACACGGCACGTGACACTCACCTAGATATACACACGGCACGTGATACTCACCTAGATATACACACGGCACGTGACACCTAGATATACACACGACACGTGACATCTAGATATACACACGGCACGTGACACTCACCTAGATATACACACGGCACGTGATACTCACCTAGATATACACACGGCACGTGACACCTAGATATACACACGTCACGTGATACTCACCTAGATATACACACGGCACGTGACACCTAGATATACACACGGCACGTGACACTCACCTAGATATACACACGGCACGTGATACTCACCTAGATATACACACGGCACGTGACACCTAGATATACACACGACACGTGACACCTAGATATACACACGGCACGTGACACTCACCTAGATATACACACGGCACGTGATACTCACCTAGATATACACACGGCACGTGACACTCACCTAGATATACACACGGCACGTGACACCTAGATATACACACGGCACGTGATACTCACCTAGATATACACTCCTCCGTAAACTGACACAGACACAGCAACCTTGAGACGTGACGTTGCTGTGGGGGGTGGGGCAGAACCTGTCGCACCAGTTTGACCAGGTAGGGGGCACTCATCATGACGGTCAGACGTTCAGAGATGGACATCTGTGGAACACAAGGTTAGTTCTGTCAGGCAAGTCAAGAAACACAACCCGTTGTAAAAACTCAACAAATAACACTCGTACATCAACCCGTAACACTCGTACATCAACCCGTAACACTCGTATATCAGCCCTTAACACTCGTACATCAACCCGTAACACTCGTACATCAACCCGTAACACTCGTATATCAACCCGTAACACTCGTATATCAACCCGTAACACTCGTACATCAACCCGTAACACTCGTACATCAGCCCGTAACACTCGTACATCAGCCGTAACACTCGTACATCAACCGTAACACTCGTACATCAACCCATACTGTATTCATATGTCCAAACTGATCAACACTATGTACCTTAGCATACCCATGATAACACGTGTTAAATATACATTCTGTAACAATGTTAAGTTAAAGAAACCAATTTTAAAACAGAATGGCATTCAACATTTAAATTTATCTGGCACTCATGTGTTTAAAAAAGTGCGTAACTTCGGCATCATTTTTAGCGCAATTTCCAAAGTGTAGAATTGCGATTATTAACTCGTCATTTCTGGATGGATGTAATTTAATTTATAACAAGCATTACGATGTCATTACGACTGACACAACCTTGACCCGGAGACCCACCCACCCGTGGCCCTGAGATTCACCTAACCTTAACCGTAAGACTCACCCTACCTTGACATTAAGGCTCACCTAACCTTGACCTTAAGTATCACCTAACCTTGACCCTGAGACTCACCCTGCTGAGGTAGTGTTCGTCCCTCGTGTAGAAGGTGATGAGTTTGATCAGCTTTTCCCAGTCGTCCTCCATACACGCGAACAGCAGCAGGTCCACGCTTCTCTGGAATAGACAGGGTTCATTAGTGGGGTTCATTAGAGGGGTTCATTAAAGGGTTCATTAGAGGGTTCATTAGAGGGTTCATTAGAGGGGTTCATTAGAGGGGTTCATTAGATGGTTCATTAGAGGGTTCATTAGAGGGGTTCATTAGAGGGTTCATTAGAGGTGTTTATTAAAGGGGTTCAAAAGTAGGCAAAGCAGGAGGTCCACGCTTCTCTGGAATAGACAGGCTTCATTAGAGGGGTTCATTAGAGGGGTTCATTAGAGGGTCATTCGAGGGGTTCATTAGAGGGGTTCATTAGAGGGGTTCATTAGAGGGGTTCATTAGAGGGGTTCATTAAAGGGTCAATGTGTGGGGTACAGCTGTTTCTCGGGACAAAAGGGGTCACAGAGTTCTTTCACGAGACAAGCCGCGAATTGAACGAGATTTAAATAATACTTGGAGCACTCCAATACGCGTGCAGATATTTTTTTTTGCAGATTGATCTACAGACAAAAAGCAACCCCCCCCCCCCCCCCCCCACCTACATCACTGTAATAGCCTGCTCTTTATGTAAGGCAAATTTCTCGAATAATCATGTCGCAAAATTGGCTCCAAAAAATTTAAATTTAAACTCTCGTAACTTTTCTTTTAAGGATTTTCTGGATGATCCCAAACTGCTTCTTTTGGCAGCGAGAATGTCCAGAAATCCCAGCGAGGCTGCGGCTTGGATATGTTATCCAGGATTGGCATTTCCGGTTAGGGTCGAGGATAACACAAGGGTACAATCTGGCTAGCGAGGGTACAGTTTGGCTAGCGAGAGTACAGTTTGGCTAGCGAGGGTACAACCTGGTTAGCGGGAGTACAGTTTGGCTAGCGAGGGTACAATCTGGCTACCGAGGGTACAATCTGGTTAGCGAGAGTACAGTTTGGCTAGCGAGGGTACAATCTGGCTAGCGAGGGTACAGTTTGGCTAGCGAGAGTACAGTTTGGCTAGCGAGGGTACAATCGGGCGAGCGAGAGTACAGTTTAGCTAGCGAGGGTACAATCTGGCTACCGAGGGTACAATCTGGTTAGCGAGAGTACAGTTTGGCTAGCGAGGGTACAATCTGGTAAGCGAGAGTACAGTTTGGCTAGCGAGGGCACAATCTGGTTAGCGAGGGTACAATCTGGTTAGCGAGAGTACAGTTTGGCTAGAGACGGTACAATCGGGCTAGCGTCGGAAAGATCAAAATGTCATTTAAAAGTAGATTAGCTGTAGAGAGCCGCACGTCTGGAGCACCTCGGTCCATGAATACAAAACACGAGTCAATTTCTTATTTACATTTTCCCCCATCTTTCTTGCTCTTTTCTTTTTCCATGAGATTTCCTAAAGCAATTTGGTCTAGTAAAAATGTCGGTTTGGTTCCAAATATGGACACGGTAAAAAAGAGCAGAACAGTACCTTATTCGTTTTTTTTGCCTAAGAAAATATCAAACTTCGACCCTCAAACCACAGACCTTCCAGAACTTTCTCCTCACCCCCCCCCCCCCACCCCGGTCAATAACATTTCCTCTCCTAGTTGTCCTGGGCTAAACTTTTGTCTCGCTTCACCCGACACCCATAAACAGTTATTGTCTCCCATGTATGAACTCCCCCCCCCTCCCCATATTTATTCCGACGAATGACGTCATGGATAACTTACCACACAATCCGTAGCGTCAAAGTAGACAAAATAAATCTGGTATAGGTTAAGGTTAACTAATTAAACAAATTATGCTAAACAGGTTAGGTTAAGGTTAACTTTTGAAACAAATTATGCTTAAAATAATTGTGTATGATCAATACTTAAAGTGTATTCCAGCGCAACTAATATAACCAATACTTTATAAATTATTTTGTTCAACTGCTTAATATACATGTGTGCACCTCGTTTGTGTGTGTGTGTGTGTGTGTGTGTGTGTGCGTGTGTGTGTTTGTGTGTGTGTGTGTGCGTGTGTGTGTGTGTGGAAACATTTTATTTTAATTAGCACGATGTTTATTTCTTGGCTATCTTTGTTTGATGTTTCCATGTTGGTATTTTCGTGTCTGTGTTTCTGTGTGTGCGTGTGTGTGTCTGTGTGTGTGTGTGAACCTGTGTGTGTGTGTTTGTGTATGTGTGTGTGTGCCTGTGTGATACAGCCCACATAAAGGATACAGCGAAGATGTTGGCCCTGACGTGAGCCGCTGTGTGTGTGTGTCTGTGTGTGTGTGTGTGTGTGTGCCTGTGTGATACAGCCCACATAAAGGATACAGCGAAGATGTTGGCCCTGACGTGAGCCGCTGTAACAAAGAGTGGCCGCCCCTGGAAGTAGAGAGCCTGGTTGACGTCCACACAGTTCTGGACCAGGAGTCGAACAATCTGAAACAGATGGGAGTCAGTGGTTCACTGGTGGAGTCAGTGGTTCACTTGTGTGTGGGAGTCAGTGGTGTGTGGGAGTCAGTGGTTCACTTGTGTGTGGGAGTCAGTGGTTGATCATTTGTCTCTGTTTTCTTTATGAGTCAGTCATTGCATCCTAGTGTACCCACGTTACACGACTGGCCAAAACAAACATCACAGTCACATGATCAGGTCTTACCTTAGTCAGCCAATAGGCACGTCGCCACTTGATCAGGTAGCCAGTGGCTACCAGCCCCAGGGGGAAGAGAAACACGGCTAGCCTGACTGGTAGGGCAACTGTGGGAGAGATGAAGGTTAAATCATGTAGCAAGTGGCTACCCTTGTTACGGTGGCTACCCGTGTATTTGTGGCTACCTTAGCCATTGTGGCTACCCGTATATTTGTGACTACAATGGCCATGACTACTACAATAGTTCCCTTAATGGCAAATCTATTCAATTTGGCTACCCAAGTCAGTATTTACCACTACGCTGTATTTGAGCTACACGGTGTAGCCCGTGGCTACATTTTGTAGCCCACCATAGTCTCCACAACAGACTCCTTCACTACCTTAAGTGCAAGTTATTTTTACGCGAGCGCGCAATCATTCAAAGATCAATTTCTTTCAATTCATTGCTCCCGTTTTAGTTTTTTAATTTCCCTTTCCGTGAAGTCGAACTAAATATTCCCGTTTAAAATAGACAACACAGCACCCGGGGACAAAATTAAAAGCCGAACTAAAATTGATGAATTCTCTCCAGCCTGTGTCAACAACTTGTCCTCCAATTGTGGCCAATCGATGGAGGGGAGAC
This sequence comes from Physella acuta, assembly GCF_028476545.2. NCBI lineage: Eukaryota > Metazoa > Mollusca > Gastropoda > Physidae > Physella > Physella acuta. Next base: position 401,787 of record NW_026732487.1, read on the forward strand.
AACTCTCTGATAGGGGCAACAACTCGCCGCGTCAATGGAGCTCATGTGGGTGGTCTGCTCATGTCTCGCACACAACTCGATTCGCGCATTTCTAACCGGAAGTGACGATATTCGGAGCAGAAGCAAAGCCTGGCGGGAAATAGAGAACTGCACGGGTTATCTGTTGCGTACACGACAGCAGAAGTTGAAGTGTTTCGAAAAATCGTAATTCTGAAACCGTGCAAATTTTGCGAATCTGACTTGATCTATTCCGGAACCGTGCAGGATTTGAGAATCAGATTTAGAGCTTTGTAAACAAAATGATTTTTTCCCGATGAAGTGGCGAAAACAATTTCCTTGAATGCTGTGAGTGACAAGCGATTTCGTCCGCACTAAGAGTAGATGGGTTCGGCAGCAGGGGGGGGGGGGGGGGGGGGGCTGGAGCACTCTTAAAGCAGACGTCACGTCAGAAAAACATGTTCGCTGGATTGAAATGGGGCAATTAAAGAACGTAAAAAATTGATTAAAATCAAGGCATATAATGGGATTGTTTTTTTCATTAACTTCAAAATCGGTTTCATTAATTAAAATAAAAATAACAAAATAGCGGATGAAGACTCTCCAAACTGACAGTGTAACACCTCGTACTTTACAACATTACAACCCAACAACACAAAATTAATATACAACATCGAGAAATTGAACCAACATTACAAAATCCAAGAGCCATAAGCCCAGAATCATAATCCGAAAATCCAAAATCATAAGCCAATAAGTATAAGCCCAAAGTTCTGTACAAAATCATAAGCCCTTATCCCTCAGCCCAAAATGTCGAGCCCAAAACCATAAGCCTAAAGCCCTAAGCACCAGAATAAAAAGTCCAAAGCCATAGGCTATAAGCCCAGTCATAAGCCCAAACCCATAAGCCCAGTGCGATGAGCCCTAATCCCAAAGTCCACATCCGGATTGGTGTAGGCTATAATCCCTGAGAGACTCAGTTCACGCGATATAAGGATAGGGATTACATGCCGGGATAACACAGATATCACGTGCAGAGATGACGTAATGTGGTTTCTAGCGCACATATCGTGAGTGCAACTGCAGTGAGCATGCACGCGCGCCCGGGAAGTTCGCGTCGACGCCATTTATTTGTGATTGCTTTGGATTATTTGACCTCACGAGTTCAGTGGGTCAAAGGTCATTGAATAAATCCCCAACCCCAGACACCAGAACAACCTAACGAAGAGACAATTTGGCAACTCCGTGATTTTTTTCGTTTGACTTACCGACACGAAAATTATCTGGCATAAAATGAAGACCCGGCTAATGGCTGATTTATGACGCATCAATCAAACCTAAGTGAGCCTAAGATTACATTTTTTTTTCTCGGGTTTTTAAGTTGGGACGATAAAATACGGCAGTTCTTGTACTATCATATTGCTGGGTACTGAGCTCAAGCTGATCAAAATGATTAGGATATCCGGTATTTATTGTAATCACACATTTACATTGATTTAGCCATATCGATTTCTATGCAATCGTGGAAATCTAGAGACCAATGTGTGACTTAACGAAACTACCAGCAAGACATCTAGAATAATAAGACTTTTAGAAGAAAAAATACTTCAGACAGAACAAAACATCCGTCCGACAAACACAGCGAGCACTTAAGACCTTTAAGACCAAGACTTTCAAGACATGCGTTATTTGTTTCAGATGCACTAGCTTGCTGTTTTCATTACCTCTGTTGTTTTCAATGCCTCTGTTGTTTTCATTACCTCGTTGTTTTCAATGCCTCTGTTGTTTTCATTACCTCTGTTGTTTACATTAGCTTGTTGTTTCATTATCTCTGTTGTTCACATTACCTCTGTTGTTTACATTATCTCTGTTGTTTACATAAGCTCGCTTAATGTTTTTCGCTGTCAGAAAAGAGTGTTCAAATCATATTTCTCTGACAATATTCCCAGCCTAATGTAGTCGGCATCTGTTGTTGTTTGTATTAAAGTTCCCTCTCTACCTGTGCTCTACATGACAATTTGAAGCAATTATGTTATTAATAGCAATTTTTCAGTTATTTTGTGTTCGAAATAAACATTCACCATAATTGATGGCATCTGCATAGGACAACAAACAAAATAATTGCACGCTGGGTTTGTACTCTAGCGGCTAAGCTAGTGGACTTGATAGGCGTGTAGGCTTCAGGTGTCTGAGTGGACAGGATGGGCGTGTAGGCTTCAGGTGTCTGAGTGGACAGTATGGGCGTGTAGGCTTCAAGTGTCCGGGTGTCTGAGTGGACAGGATGTGCGTGTAGGCTTCAGGTGTCTGAGTGGACAGTATGGGCGTGTAGGCTTCAAGTGTCCGGGTGTCTGAGTGGACAGGATGGGCGTGTAGGCTTCAGGTGTCTGAGTGGACAGTATGGGCGTGTAGGCTTCAAGTGTCCGGGTGTCTGAGTGGACAGGATGTGCGTGTAGGCTTCAGGTGTCCGAGTGGACAGGATGGGCGTGTAGGCTTCAAGTGTCCGAGTGGACAGGATGGGCGTGTAGGCTTCAGGTGTCCGAGTGGACAGGATGGGCGTGTAGGCTTCAGGTGTCTGAGTGGACAGTATGGGCGTGTAGGCTTCAGGTGTCCGAGTGTCCGAGTTTACAGGATGGGCGTGTAGGCTTCAGGTGTCTGAGTGGACAGGATGGGCGTGTAGGCTTCAGGTGTCTGAGTGGACAGGATGGGCGTGTAGGCTGCAGGTGTCCGAGTGGACAGGATGGGCGTGTAGGCTTCAGGTGTCCGAGTGGACAGGATGGGCGTGTAGGCTTCAGGTGTCCGAGTGGACAGGATGGGCGCGTAGGCTTCAGGTGTCCGAGTGGACAGGATGGGCGTGTAGGCTTCAGGTGTCCGAGTGGACAGGATGGGCGTGTAGGCTTCAGGTGTCCGAGTGGACAGGATGGGCGTGTAGGCTTCAGGTGTCCGAGTGGACAGGATGGGCGTGTAGGCTTCAGGTGTCTGAGTGGACAGGATGGGCGTGTAGGCTTCAGGTGTCCGAGTTTACAGGATGGGCGTGTAGGCTTCAGGTGTCTGAGTGGACAGGATGGGCGTGTAGGCTTCAGGTGTCCGAGTGGACAGGATGGGCGTGTAGGCTTCAGGTGTCCGAGTGGACAGGATGGGCGTGTAGGCTTCAGGTGTCCGAGTGGACAGGATGGGCGTGTAGGCTTCAGGTGTCTGAGTGGACAGGATGGGCGTGTAGGCTTCAGGTGTCCGAGTGGACAGGATGTGCGTGTAGGCTTCAGGTGTCTGAGTGGACAGTATGGGCGTGTAGGCTTCAAGTGTCCGGGTGTCTGAGTGGACAGGATGTGCGTGTAGGCTTCAGGTGTCCGAGTGGACAGGATGGGCGTGTAGGCTTCAAGTGTCCGAGTGGACAGGATGGGCGTGTAGGCTTCAGGTGTCCGAGTGGACAGGATGGGCGTGTAGGCTTCAGGTGTCTGAGTGGACAGTATGGGCGTGTAGGCTTCAGGTGTCCGAGTGTCCGAGTTTACAGGATGGGCGTGTAGGCTTCAGGTGTCTGAGTGGACAGGATGGGCGTGTAGGCTTCAGGTGTCTGAGTGGACAGGATGGGCGTGTAGGCTGCAGGTGTCCGAGTGGACAGGATGGGCGTGTAGGCTTCAGGTGTCCGAGTGGACAGGATGGGCGTGTAGGCTTCAGGTGTCCGAGTGGACAGGATGGGCGCGTAGGCTTCAGGTGTCCGAGTGGACAGGATGGGCGTGTAGGCTTCAGGTGTCCGAGTGGACAGGATGGGCGTGTAGGCTTCAGGTGTCCGAGTGGACAGGATGGGCGTGTAGGCTTCAGGTGTCCGAGTGGACAGGATGGGCGTGTAGGCTTCAGGTGTCTGAGTGGACAGGATGGGCGTGTAGGCTTCAGGTGTCCGAGTTTACAGGATGGGCGTGTAGGCTTCAGGTGTCTGAGTGGACAGGATGGGCGTGTACTCTAGCGACTAGGTTAAAGTGTGTTGGTGTACTAGCTAACCAAGGCACAGGATCGATAACTCCGTCTTGATTACATCAAATTATAGTCAAGTATGAATAATGGCCCTTGGTGCTAGACGGTTTGACTGGAGCCACTACACTGTCTACGTGACTAAAGGTTCAGACAATTTTATTAACTGTGGGTCAGGGGAGAGGAGGGTGGGTCAGCGGAGAGGAGGGGTGGGTCGGGGGGTAGGAGGGTGGGTCAGGGGGTAGGAGGGTGGGACGGGCTAAGAATGGGTGGGGCTAGGAACGTGGGCGTCTGTGTGTTTAAATACCATGCTGGTGAGTGTCATGTTCCAGACGACTACTGGAGCCTGGTCTGGAGTTTCTTGATGAACTCAGGTTCGTGGGTCTGGCATTGGCGACTGGGTTTTTTTTTCTTAAGGGAGAGGAACTGTCAATAGTTTCCTGTGGGGAGGGGTGGGGCGGGATGGGGTTGAAGCTGAGTACAGTAACATTGACAAGTACACATTCAATTAGTTTCAGCACTCACTTCTTAGAACCTACAAAACTGCCTGAACTCGTCCCTTAGATGGACTACTAATATAAGAAACGCGAGAGAAATGGAGCAAAAAGTCAGCGAACAGATTCTCTAATCAACTAATAGGCTTTAATTAAGAAGTTTAAAATTAATTTACGCCTTAAACCTATGACGTGTACTGCTCAACACTTGGTTACCTGACGCCTCCACCCACCCACCTGAGTATATTATTTGACTGTACAAACTCAAGCCTGTCGGAGGATGAGGTTCACTGCAAGGGGTGGGAGAGGGGTGGAGGGTGTTGGGAATATCGCCGAACCAGATATACGACCCAGTCTTTAGAAACCAGCGTTGGTTAACGTCAGGCTCTGGTCAAGCTACACCTGAGGTTAGCTGCAAGTCACCACAAGGGCAGCACAAGTCACCACACAAGGGCAGCACAAGGGCAGCACAAGGGCAGCACACAAGGGCAGCACAAGACACCCAGACAACAAGGTTATCAGACACATTCCTACCACATCAAGCGGCCAAAATCAGACACAACACATGATCAGTACATTCAACTATTACTCGTGTTATATATATAAATATATATATATATATATATATATATATATATATATATATATATATATATATATATATATATATATATATATATATATATATATATATATATATATATATATATATATATATATATATATATATATATATATATATATATATATATATATATATATATATATAAAACACAGATCTGACGTTGAAATCTGGGAGAGTGAGATGGAATCAGCGCAGGAAATTGATTTTTGATCAGATGAAATGAGCGGAGAAAGCGAATCTCTTGTCAAATCTTTCCTAAATGAGGGATACATTACGTTGATAGAGAAATTTAGCTCATATCTCCCAGAGAAATGTCGGCCAGATTGGTTTCAGTTGGCCAGAATTTTTCGCCCAGACGGTTTAAATTGAGGCAATATGACGTAGAGGGTGATTTTAACCTCATGATATTTTAGTGAGGAATTTCTAAGGGTTTAATCCTCTGGTATATCAATGGTAGGAAGCCTTGAACAGCAAGACGATTTTAGGCCTGTGTTATATATATATATATATATATATATATATATATATATATATATATTAGACGGAAATATTTATCTGCGCCGTCTGCACAATTCATTTTATCAGAAAAAGCTTTTGTCTTAAAATTGGACGGCACAATTTATTCTATCGGAGAAACATATTTGTCTTCATTAGCCACCGAGTCAATATATCTGTGAGTCGCAGATATTGGTCTAAAATATGTGAACAACAGATCAAAGGTTTTACCCAAGTGTGATCACACCCAATGTCAGTGAAAAATATGTGAACAACAGATCAAAGGTTTTACCCAAGTGTGATCACACCCAATGTCAGTGAAAAATATGTGAACAACAGATCAAAGGTTTTACCCAAGTGTGATCACACCCAATGTCAGTGAAAAATATGTGAACAACAGATCAAAGGTTTTACCCAAGTGTGATCACACCCAATGTCAGTGAAAAATATGTGAACAACAGATCAAAGGTTTTACCCAAGTGTGATCACACCCAATGTCAGTGAAAAATATGTGAACAACAGATCAAAGGTTTTACCCAAGTGTGATCACACCCAATGTCAGTGAAAAATATGTGAACAACAGATCAAAGGTTTTACCCAAGTGTGATCACACCCAATGTCAGTGAAAAATATGTGAACAACAGATCAAAGGTTTTACCCAAGTGTGATCACACCCAATGTCAGTGAAAAATATGTGAACAACAGATCAAAGGTTTTACCCAAGTGTGATCACACCCAATGTCAGTGAAAAATATGTGAACAACAGATCAAAGAGGTTCTACTCATATGTGCTTATACCCAATTTAGTGGGGGGAAAAATGAACAAAATGAAATTGTGGGCAAAGGTGAAATAATCGTATTATCATTTGTATTAAATACGTTTTTATTCTGATAGTACATGTAAATCCACTTACATAAACTACGTTTTACACAGAATTATACACAGCAATTACATCAACATTTTGCACAGATTGTACACATCAAATACAACATTTTACACAGAATTCTACAGAGCAATTACAACAACATTTTACACAGATTGTACACATCAAATACAACATTTTACACAGAATTCTACACAGCAATTACAGCAACATTTTACACAGATTGTACACTTCAAATACAACATTTTACACAGAATTCTACAGAGCAATTACAGCAACATTTTACACAGATTGTACACATCAAATACAACATTTTACACAGAATTCTACACAGCAATTACAGCAACATTTTACACAGATTGTACACATCAAATACAACATTTTACACAGAATTCTACACAGCAATTACAGCAACATTTTACACAGATTGTACACATCAAATACAACATTTTACACAGAATTCTACACAGCAATTACAGCAACATTTTACACAGATTGTACACATCAAATACAACATTTTACACAGAATTCTACACAGAAATTACAGCAACATTTTACACAGATTGTACACATCAAATACAACATTTTACACAGAATTCTACAGAGCAATTACAGCAACATTTTACACAGATTGTACACATCAAATACAACATTTTACACAGAATTCTACACAGCAATTACAGCAACATTTTACACAGATTGTACACATCAAATACAACATTTTACACAGAATTCTACACAGCAATTACAGCAACATTTTACACAGATTGTACACATCAAATACAACATTTTATACAGAATTCTACAGAGCAATTATAGCAACATTTTACACAGATTGTACACATCAAATACAACATTTTACATAGAATTCTACACAGCAATTACAGCAACATTTTACACAGATTGTACACATCAAATACAACATTTTACACAGAATTATACACAGCAATTACAGCAAAATTTTACACAGAATTGTACACAGCAACTACAACATTTTACACCATACGATTGACACCTTAAAAAAAAACATTTGAAACATGATCTGAAACCACACGTAGACCTCGTTTCAAAGAGAATATTTGTTAATCTATCAGACGGCACGAAACAAGGAATTCATCAGTTGTCTTGGAGAAAACGGTGCTTGAGTTCCATACATAAATTAAAAAAAACCTTATTTGGTTATTCATCGAGATGAAACATGCAACGATCGCTGAGACGCTGGGCTGGGCTTACAAAAACAACAGCAGAGAATATTTGTGCTCCACTGAATCGATGAACGGCTAGAGGTTCACAATATTTGGCTGGTGAGCCGAGGGGGGGGGGGGCTTCTTGATGTAATGGCTCAATGTGAGGACATACAGGGTGGGGTGGAGGGGGGTTAGGGCAGTGAGGGCAGAGATGGTGTCAGAGATGGTGTCAGAGATGGTGTCAGAGATGGTGGCAGAGATGGTGGCAGAGAGCAGATATAGGTGGCAGAGATGGTGTCAGAGATGGTTGCAGAGGGCAGAGATGGTGGCAGAGGGCAGAGATAAGATACATTTGCCGATAGTTTTTCTCTCCCATAAGACAACCGGGGCACCAGAGAAAAAAACTCGCCCAATGGGAACGGATGAATTTTTTTGGATCTTATCGACATTTTTATAACGTTTACGGAAATTTCCCGTGTTTAGGGACATTTTCCCTGGAGCATGTGGACATTTTTCTACAGAGACATATTTTTGATCCTTATTGAAATATTTATTGAATAATAAAAAAAAAAAACGAATCACAATTTTCTCTCTCTCTTCAACCCACCCCCCCCCCCCCCCCCCACCCTGGCCGGGTCGATCCCCAATCATCCCTCTCTTGAATAAACTTATGATCTATGCAGTTTTCAAAGAACGACAAAATGGGTGAACACGCTTTTGCTTGATCAAAGTGATCGATATTCTACACCAAGGGTCTATTCTACAACATGGGTCTATTCTACAACACGGGTCTATTTTACAACACGGGTCTATTCTACAACACGGGTCTATTCTACAACACGGGTCTATTCTACAACACGGGTCTATTCTACAACACGGGTCTATTCTACAACACGGGTCTATTCTACAACACGGGTCTATTCTACAACACGGGTCTATTCTACAACACGGGTCTATTCTACAACACGGGTCTATTCTACAACACGGGTCTATTCTACATCACGGGTCTATTCTACAACATGGGTCTATTCTACACCACGGGTCTATTCTACAACATGGGTCTATTCTACAACATGGGTCTACAACACGGGTCTATTCTACAACACGGGTCTATTCTACAACACGGGTCTATTCTACAACATGGGTCTACAACACGGGTCTATTCTACAACACGGGTCTATTCTACAACATGGGTCTATTCTACAACATGGGTCTACAACACGGGTCTATTCTACAACATGTGTCTATTCTACAACACGGGTCTATTCAACAGAACGGGTCTATTCAACAACACGGGTCTATTAAACAACACGGGTCTATTAAACGGGTCAATTCGTACTTCTATCACAGCTAAAACCTTAAACATTTTTTAATTCACTATTTCATCTTTTCCGTACCCTTCATTTTTTCATCCTTCTAACCCGAATTATTGCTACAGAAAGTAGTTTATGCCCCTCCCCCCCCCCATTAAAAGTAAACAAATAAAGAATCCTCTTTAGACCAAGCTATGCACTGGGCAGATGAAGTAGAGTTCATATGTTTCTTGATCTCGGTAAATATCCGGACATCTATTTACCGAGTTCGATAAAAATATCCGGACATTGAAAGCGAGTAATGAAAACATGTTTGTATTTAAACAACAAAAAGACGGAATGATATTTGCGTGGAACAAACACTTGATGAATGAATTTTCTTAAAAGTAAAGCACACCTTTAAATGTGAATTAACACGGGTGTGGGATACGGGGGGGGGGGGGGGGCAGAAATGTCAAAGAAATGTGAAGAAAATCGTGCGTTAAAAAATCTTTCTGAAATTGCCAAAAATTTAATCTTACGGGGAAATTTATTTTGAGAAAAAAGTATTTCTCTGACATTGAAGTGGAAAATATTGTTTGAAACCTCACAATTGTAGATGTTTCTTCTTAATTTTTAATTACCAGCATGAGAAAACTGACAATCTATGGGACAGTTAACAGTACCTAACACTCGAGATATCGCCGGCCAATTTACTTCGTTGTGTTAATTGTAATTTCTCCCTTTTTTTAACATCGCTGTGTAAATTGTAATTTATTTCTCCCTATTATTTCCAAAATGAATTTTTTCCTTAGCAAGTAGAAAAAAAGGCAGGACCTACTGGAAAAAAAATCTATACTTAATTAATTACTTAACCCAAAAGTATTGGCACATATAATTAGATTATTATTGGCTAACACCGTCAAATGAAATATCGATCTCATTGTATTTCCCTAAGAGAGAGAGTGGTGGGGAGGGAGGGGGGGGGGCTAATTTTATAACACTAAAGTGCTGGACCCCAGATGTACAATATCCGGTTGTGGAAGTTTGGATGTTGAACTCTACTCCCCCCCTCTATCTTCTCTCTCCCCGCTCATTCATCTTTCCATATCTCTCTCCTTCTCCCTGTCTCTCTCTCTCTCGTTCCTTCTCTCCCTCTCTCTCTCCCTCTCTCTCTCCCTCTCTCTCTCCCTCTCTCTCTCCCTCTCTCTTCCTCTCCCAGATGCTCCATAACTAGGAAGTCTACAACAGAGCTAAAAATGACAAACCAACTAACTAAAGAGAAAACAAGGTTACATCCAGCTGTATTAAATGACCGACTCTAAACGAATACCGTACCTATAATCTATGCACAGTTTTAAACTGTCGCTGTGGGAGAGGGGTGACACCAACTAAATTATTAACAAATGTTCGACATGTCATCACAATGACCAAACCTTGACAGAGAAAGACATTCTGCAAGTTGTTAAAAGTTATAAAATGCGCGTGTCGAGTTAAATTATATTTTTAAATTAAAGGCCACGTGAACAGCATCTAGTCCAGATATTGGAGGCAACAATTTCTTGTGATATTATGATCAAAGACACAAATGGGAAACAAACAATGTTTACTTGCATCCAAATATCGTTGGTATTAGCAGCGGCGTAGACAAATAGAACAACACAGCGGCGCATTCTAAAACTTGTCGTCTGTCTTTTCTCGCCCTCCCTCCCCTGCCACAGACTACTGGGTTATACACCCACACACCGCCCTACCCCACTGTGACGTAGCCTAGATGTTCATAACGAAAATGTGTAGGCACGGAGAGATTGTGTGTGAAAGTGGTCTCACCTTGAAAGTGATGTGCGAGTGTGGAAAACAATTGTTTGAACGAGGGAGTGTGTAAGCAGTGTGGTATAGCGTCAACTCAGTGTAGCTAGTCGTCAGTTTTTTCTTCATGTCAATGTTTCTCTTGCAGTTGGTGAAAATTATACTCCAATGTTGCAAATTCACTTTGTGGATTGTGTTCTTTATTAGTGTTACACCTGGCCTCAAAACGAGCCAAAAATAATTAGAAAGCCGAGTATAACACCAACAATGTGTTATTTACGTGCTTCTTCTGCGCGTGCTGCTTATAAAACAAGATCAAATTAATCCGCCACAGAGTTTAAAACAAATCGCGTTAAGAGCAGGAACTATTTTTATGATCGGAATCTGTCACGTGATGTTTGATGAGGCTAAAATGGCGCGTTAATCCGCGTATTTCCGGTTCCTTTTATGCAAATATTTTCCTGCCCTTGATAACAGCGCTTGATTGGCTGGCGACACACAGGACACGCGCTTGTTGTTGTGTTCACACAATGGCGGGCAGACGGCAGCCCACACAAAGGAATCAGCATCAGTCTGTGGTGGGTGGGCCAGCCCACACACAGCTAGCAACATCAGACAGTGGTGGGCAGCCCACACAAAGCTAACAACATCAGGCAGTGGTGGGCAGACGACAGCCCACACAAAGCTAACAACATCAGGCAGTGGTGGGCAGACGACAGCCCACACAAAGCTAACAACATCAGACAGACGGCAGCTCACACACAGCTAACAACATCAGGCAGTGGTGGGCAGACGGCAGCCCACACAAAGCTAACAACATCAGGCAGTGGCGGGCAGACGGCAGCCCACACAAATCAAGCAACATTATGCATTGGTGGGTGGGCCAGCCCACACAAAGGAATCAACATCAGACAGTTGCGGGTAGGCCAGCACACGAAATTAACAACACCAGACAGACGGCAACATCATATATATTTGTTAGATGAACAAATCTAGACGTATAGTTTCATTTCCATATTTTTTAGATGACCGAAAATAGACGTAGATCTATAATTTCTCACAGTTTGCGACCAAACATGGATCCCATCTCACAAAATATTAGCTGTACAAGTTGAGTGAAGATTCCAAGAAATGTCGACCCATTTGGATGCCCGGGGTGAACATTCAACGTTGCCCCCCCCCCCCCTTTTATTTCAGCCACCCCATAATCGCCCCCCCCCCCTCCTCACAATATTGAAAGATCAGGACTGTCCCGGACAGTTTTTCATGTTGATGCCACATGATGTAGCCAACAGAAATCCCCAAATCTAGTTGGTTTTATGCTATTCCTCTCTATCTTGTTCTTCGGGTAAAAACAAAAACAAAAATTCTGTTTCCTCGACCTTTCTTCCTTCTTACTTTCAAAAAACGCGACAGTGTAGTATCTTCAATTTGTGTCTGGTTGTAGGGGGTGGGGGGGGGGGGGGTAATTCTCTCAAGCCAGGCATCTATAGGGGCTCTTATTAAAACTCTACATAATTAATCTGGACCATTGGATTCTGTAGCAGACGACTCCAGGGGCTGGCGTCTGTTTCAGCACGGATTATTTACGTTCCTGTGAGCATGCGCACTGAGGCGCTGTCTAGCGCTTCCGGTTGAAAAAAGTTGGCCGTTAATTTGTACTTTTTTTTTTGAAAGCTGCCCTTTGAAAACAATTCCTTATACATGGAGAGGTTATATTTCCAATGGATCACCTGTTGCATGGTGTGGATTAGAACTCCGGATCATAAGAGCAGTGTTTCTTCCAGACTTTTTTCTCCGGGGGGGGGGGGCTATTGAAATTTTCGGGGGGGGGGGGGGGCGGTCAACATTTTTCGGGGGTGGGGGCGGACACTAGTAAAAGTGTATGTTTACTATATAAAATCCATTTCGTTCGGGAGGGGGGGGGGGCGGTACACTTTCGTCGCCCCCCCCCCCCCCCCCCACCCCCCGAAGAGATGCCTTGAAGAAACTCTGCATAAGACGATGACTTGATCATAGTGTTAGTGGCATCTTGTGCTCTAAGCTTACTCAGGAAATAACCCGACCTTCGTTAGATGCGGCTATATATTCCATTTGCTACTTCTGTCATGTGCAGCTACTGCATTTAATCAACTACTTCTGTATTCGATGCACTTCTCCTGTATTCGATGTGCAGCTTTTGTATTCGCAACACGTTGTTGTAATCGATACTCAATTACGTGTATGCAAATAGGCCCATGCCTTGGGCTCTGGTAGTATCCGAGTTGTTAAAGAGCTGTAGCTTATAGAAGAAGATGAAAAGAAATTCACATGTTTTCTGAAAGAGTTAAGCTAGTAGTTAATCGTTCTAGTCTTTACATAATAGATTTAGAATGAACTCCACACCTATCCAGTATGCGAATACCATGTCTTTGTTAAGTTTTAGTTTTTCTTTTTTTTGTATTCACATCACAGAAAAGTTGATCGTTTTGAAAATGGCCAGACATCAACACCAATATTTCAAATGAATTTAAAAAGAAACAAATTCAAAAATAGCCGCAGAAATACGAACCGCTCCAGTCGAGCCTTGGAGTGTCAGGTAACAGAAAGTATGGCGGCACACTGCCGTCGTTAGTCGTGCCATCAGCGCAATAAATGGTTGCTATGGTGATCGACTGATTCAATTCAGCCATTTAAAAACATAAGAAAAAAAGGGCTGTCAGTTTTAATTCGGTCTGCTTGATTTATCAGGCTGATGTCCAGTGTATGATTGTTGATGTCCAGTGTGTGATTGCTGATGTCCAGTGTGTGATTGCTGATGTCCAGTGTGTGATTGCTGATGTCCAGTGTATGATTGCTGATGTCCAGTGTGTGATTGCTGATGTCCAGTGTATGATTGTTGATGTCCAGTGTATGATTGCTGATGTCCAGTGTGTGATTGCTTATGTCCAGTGTGTGATTGCTGATGTCCAGTGTATGATTGCTGATGTCCAGTGTATGATTGCTGATGTCCAGTGTATGATTGCTGATGTCCAGTGTATGATTGCTGATGTCCAGTGTATGATTGCTGATGTCCAGTGTATGATTGCTGATGTCCATTGTATGATTGCTGATGTCCAGTGTATGATTGCTGATGTCCAGTGTATGATTGCTGATGTCCAGTGTATGATTGCTGATATCCAGTGTATGATTGCTGATGTCCATTGTATGATTGCTGATGTCCAGTGTATGATTGTTGATGTCTAATGTATGATTGCTGATGTCCAGTGTATGATTGCTGTTGTCCAGTGTATGATTGCTGATGTCCAGTGTATGATTGCTGATGTCCAGTGTATGATTGCTGATGTCCAGTGTATGATTGCTGATATCCAGTGTATGATTGGGATATGGCGATGGTAGGGTTAGCGATGGTATTAATGACAGGGATAGGGTTAGTAATAGGGATATTGTGAGATATAGGGATAGGGGTAGGGTTAGTAAATGCTCTGGATCATGAGTGGGGTAATTGGCAGGTGAACAGGGGTAAATGACTAGGGGTAATTCATCCGAGGGGGAGGGGGGAGAGAGTTGGAAATGGTAATTTTTGGGTGGGCAACAGAAGGGAGGGTTATTGTCCTAGACAAGTTGTAATCTATTCCTGCATTTGTAAGATAAATCATGCATTAATCTTGGTATCATCTGGGGACTCTTACAAAACTGCCACTACCCCCGCAAGCACTGGGATCTACAGCTAACAACCCCCCCCCCACCCTCACGACCCCCCAGAGGAGTTCCTTACAAGAGACCACAGATAATCTCTATTGATACATTCTGTCTACCGTGAATGATTCATCACATGACAGGAACCAGACAAGGCCAGCTCCACCCCCCCCCCAAACCCCAGTAATTGTGACATATTTCATGGCTCGGAGCTGACAGCGACCTCTTAAGACGAGCAGACGGTAGTCAGAGCAGACGGTAGTCAGAGCAGACGGTAGTCAGAGCAGACGGTAGGCAGTGCAGACGGTAGGCAGAGCAGACGGTAGGCAGACGGTAGGCAGGGCAGACGGTAGGCAGAGTAGACGGTAGGCAGTGCAGACGGTAGGCAGAGCAGACGGTAGGCAGAGCAGACGGTAGGCAGTGCAGACGGTAGGCAGGGCAGACGGTAGGCAGTGCAGACGGTAGGCAGGGCAGACGGTAGGCAGGGCAGACGGTAGGCAGGGCAGACGGTAGGTAGGGCAGACGGTAGGCAGTGCAGACGGTAGGCAGAGCAGACGGTAGGCAGAGCAGACGGTAGGCAGGGCAGACGGTAGGCAGGGCAGACGGTAGGTAGGGCAGACGGTAGGCAGACGGTAGGCAGAGCAGACGGTAGGCAGAGCAGACGGTAGGCAGAGCAGACGGTAGGCTGACGATAGGCAGACGGTAGGCAGAGCAGACGGTAGGCAGACGGTAGGCAGGGCAGACGGTAGGCAGACGGTAGGCAGACGGTAGGCAGAGCAGACGGTAGGCAGAGCAGACGGTAGTCAGAGCAGACGGTAGGCAGAGCAGACGGTAGGCAGACGGTAGGCAGAGCAGACGGTAGGCAGGGCAGACGGTAGGCAGAGCAGACGGTAGGCAGAGCAGACGGTAGGCAGACGGTAGGCAGAGCAGACGGTAGGCAGACGGTAGGCAGAGCAGACGGTAGGCAGAGCAGACGGTAGGCAGAGCAGACGGAGTCAGAGCAGACGGTAGGCAGACGGTAGGCAGACGGTAGACAGGGCAGACGGTAGGCAGGGCAGACGGTAGGCAGACGGTAGGCAGAGCAGACGGAGTCAGAGCAGACGGTAGGCAGACGGTAGGCAGGGCAGACGGTAGGTAGGGCAGACGGTAGGCAGAGCAGACGGTAGGCAGAGCAGACGGTAGGCAGGGCAGACGGTAGGCAGAGCAGACGGAGTCAGAGCAGACGGTAGGCAGACGGTAGGCAGAGCAGACGGAGTCAGAGCAGACGGTAGGCAGACGGTAGGCAGAGCAGACGGAGTCAGAGCAGACGGTAGGCAGACGGTGGGCAGAGCAGACGGTAGACGGTAGGCAGAGTAGACGGTAGGCAGACGGTAGGCAGGGCAGACGGTAGACGGTAGGCAGAGTAGACGGTAGACGGTAGGCAGGGCAGACGGTAGGCAGGGCAGACGGTAGGCAGACGGTAGGCAGAGCAGACGGAGTCAGAGCAGACGGTAGGCAGACGGTAGGCAGACGGTAGGCAGGGCAAACGGTAGGCAGGGCAGACGGTAGGCAGAGCAGACGGTAGGCAGAGCAGACGGTAGGCAGGGCAGACGGTAGGCAGAGCAGACGGAGTCAGAGCAGACGGTAGGCAGACGGTAGGCAGAGCAGACGGTAGGCAGAGCAGACGGAGTCAAGCAGACGGTAGGCAGACGGTAGGCAGGGCAGACGGTAGGCAGAGCAGACGGTAGGCAGGGCAGACGGAGTCAGAGCAGACGGTAGGCAGACGGTAGGCAGACGGTAGGCAGGGCAGACGGTAGGCAGACGGTAGGCAGAGCAGACGGTAGGCAGACGGTAGGCAGAGCAGACGGAGTCAGAGCAGACGGTAGGCAGACGGTAGGCAGAGCATACGGTAGGCAGAGCATACGGTAGGCAGGGCAGACGGTAGGCAGGGCAGACGGTAGGCAGAGCAGACGGTAGGCAGAGCAGACGGTAGACGGTAGACAGACGGTAATGTTCAAGGACAATGTGAGCTTTGGCGAGTTCGTTCTGGGCTGGCTGGAACTGTCACGCAACCCTTGACAGATGCCGCATGAGATGTCACATGACAGATGTCGCATGACGGATGCTGCATGACAAAGTGCGCACGACAGATTCTGTAAACCTTATATCGCGTGGCATTGTTCTTTTTCCTGACCTTCGCCTTTACTTATCTCCTTCTGACCTTCACATTTAGTTATCTCCTCCTGAACGTCACCTTTAGTTATCTCCTTTTGACCTTCACCTTTAGTTATCTCCTTCTGACCTTCACATTTAGTTATCTCCTTCTGACCTTCACCTTTAGTTATCTCTTGACCTTCACCTTTAGTTATCCCTTCCTGTGTTTGCAAATATTCCGGTGTATCTGTCACGAGTCGTGTCCATCAATCTCAACCGATTAAGTTAATTAATTAACCACCGTTAAAAATCTAATTAAGGGAAGCAATCAACTAGATCTACATTATCTTCTGGTGGCGCGGGATTCAATTACAGACAGGCAAGGAATCCACTTTCCCTGGCAACATCCGGCTGGCAGATAAACACGGACGTCAAGTGCTTCTATTGTTAGGCGGTCTTCTTGAGTTTCAGCTCTCGAACATTTTGTCCAGGATAATTTAGGGAGCTTCAAATAACCAGTAAATAGGACCAATAATCTATTGGACCAAAAAAGCCAACAAATTGGATCGATAATCTAAAATATTAAGGGACGGAGTGGTCTAGCGGTAGAGAGCTAACCCGTAAGTCTCGAGTTCGAATCCGGGTTCAGCAAACCGTCCCTAAGTCCACCCAACTCTGAGAAAGTAAACAAGTGAACTCTACTTCACTTGCCCTATGGACCGTCAGGTTTGAAAAGGGAACTTTACTTTAGATTTAAACTAAAATATTGGACCAATAAGCCAACAAAGTGGACCAATAAGACCAGCAACAGGTAGGAACAGCAACAGATAGGACCACCAACACACAGGACCACCAACATATAGGACCACCAACACACAGGACCACCAACAGATAGGACCACCAACAGATAGGACCACCAACAGATAGGACCACCAACAGACAGGACCACCAACAGACAGGACCACCAACAGACAGGACCACCAACAGACAGGACCACCAACAGATAGGACCACCAACAGATAGGACCACCAACAGACAAGACCATCAAATGACAGGACCACCAACAGATAGGACCACCAACAGATGGGACCATCAATAGGACCACCAACAGACAGGACAACCAACAGACAGGACAACCAACAGACAGGACCACCAACAGACAGGACCACCAACAGATAGGACCACCAACAGACAGGACCACCAACAGACAAGACCATCAAATGACAGGACCACCAACAGATAGGACCACCAACAGATGGGACCATCAATAGGACCACCAACAGACAGGACAACCAACAGACAGGACAACCAACAGACAGGACAACCAACAGACAGGACAACCAACAGACAGGACAACCAACAGACAGGACCACCAACAGACAGGACCACCAACAGATAGGACCACCAACAGACAGGACCACCAACAGATAGGACCACCAAAGATAGGACCACCAACAGGCAGGACCACCAATAGGACCACCAACAGAGAGGACCACCAACATATAGGACCACCAACAGACAGGACCACCAACAGTTAGGACCACCAACAGATGGGACCATCAACAGACAGGACCACCAACAGATAGGACCACCAACAGACATGACCACCAATGGACCACCTTCAGATAAGACCACCAACAGACAGGACCACCTTCAGATAGGACCACCAACAGACAGGACCACCAACAGGCAGGACCACCAAAGATAGGACCACCAACAGATAGCCACGCCCCTGAGCAGTCATCATGGAGGTCTGAGCATTGTCTCGTATGCCCTGACACGGTGATCTCTAACTGGAGTTTATTGCCGCCATTTTTTTCGTCCAATTGTGCCAACAACGATTTTAAGCACCCCCACCCCCACATTTTCATCCCCCCCCCCACCTCCCGTCATTCTCCCACCCCTCACATCGGATGATTAGAGCGTGTTTCTCGGGAAGAAAGTCATGCACGCGACTGTGGTGTAAGGGGAGGGGGTGGGGAGTGGGGTTGGGAGGGGAGGGGTGAGCTATTTCAGTTGACTCTTGCACACAGGTTTACATGCACGTAGAAATTACAGTTCGTTGACCTGTGTTTATGAACCCGCAAGGTCAACACGGTGCCGTCGTCAGGAGGTCAAGGTCAAGTTGGTGTCATTATGTCAAGGTCATCTTGATGTCAACGTACCGAGGGCAAGGTCAGCCAGTTATCATCGTGCTGATGTCAAGGTCAATCTTGTGTTATTATGCAGATATCACGGTTTAGCTTGGTGCCAAGGTCACATCACACTAAAAGCTAGTTGATACTAATGAAACTATCATAATTACACTAATTACATTAGGTTATACCAAATGGCGATGATAATGTAATTTTTATCTTAAATTTTAACTAACCCGTCAAAATAATTTATTTCTTGATTAGCTTTTAATTATGCACGTTTTTACAATACACCAACGGATTCCTCCGGGTATAAAACCCCACAAATTATCGTCATTAACTTTTCGTGGAATCCGATTAGTTCACGAATGAGGTTTTTTGTAAAAAATAAAATAATTTTTCTGCACCAAAAATTTGGTGAAAAACTTTTCTCATTAAAATTTTCACGTTCGAGCAATGAATCATCGCTCGGTAGGTTTGTCAGGCTCACTTCCGGCTTAAATAAAAAACGAAAGTTCGTACTTCCGGATTAAAGAGATTTTTATTTCCCGTTGTGGAAATCCGTGATAGATCTCTCGACTAGTAGCCCGAATGTCTCGAGTTCAGAACTTGGACATTAATATGTAACATGTAGGACATCATGAGTCCACCCAGCTCTAATGTGTACCTGACAGGTTAGGGAAAGTAAAACTGACCATACCATTCTTTCATACACCGTGGTCACAGAAACTAATAAACTCTGCTTCAACTGCTCTACTGACAGGTTCCAAAGGGTAACGCAACACTAATTGCTAAACTAAAAATTCTTTTACGTGCAAAATAAAACATAAGTTGAAAGGCTTGTAGGTCCGAAAGTTCGTACTCCTAATAAAACAAAACGAAAGTTTGTACTTCTTAAAAAACAAAATGAAAGTTCTTACTTCCGCTTGCGTCATCCACGTGCACGACCAGCACCGCAATGAACGCTGGGAGCCAGAGACCACCGGCCAGCAGGAGGGCCGCCAGGGGCTGGGCTGACAGTAACCATGGCAACTTGTTGGAACCACCGATGATGCCTGAAACTTTGGTGACGATTTCTCCAAACTCGGTTTTCTCCATCTGTCAAAGTAGGGGACATTAGTTGGGGACATTTGTTGGGGACATTTGATGGGGGACATTTATTGGGGGAGATTTGTTGGGGGACATTTGTTGGTGGACATATGTTGGGGAAATTTGGTGGGGGACATTTGTTGGGGACATTTGTTGGGGGACATAATTGGGGGACATTTGTTGGGGGACATTAGAGGGGGACATGTGTTGGTGGACATTTGTTGAACGACATTAGTGGAGGGACATTTGGTGGGGACATTTGATGGGGGACATTAGTGTGGGACATTTGGTGGGGGAGATTTGTTGGGGAGATTTGTTGGTGAGATTTGTTAGGGGGCGTTTGTTAGTGTACATTTGGGGGGGGGGGGGGTCGTTAGAAGACAATTGTTGTATTTTGGAGGACATTTGTTGGATGTTATGTTACTAAAATGTGCTTTTTGCTTGAACAAAATGTCTCACAGATAAACCGATAGTTATTTTACTGGTGTCAGTGTTTCAATTAGGTTTAGGGCTATTGTTGGTTTTAATGATTAGATCTCTAGAAAATATTACTCTCATTTCTGTAGCACAATCTCTCAGATGATTAAGTGTTATTTTGCAGTTATAATTACCCTATTACATCAGAAACTGTGCACTTCATTTGGTGGGTAAAGCTAGGTTAATAAACAAATATTGTAGTTTTTTTTGTAATTTATATTTTCAAAAAAACTTACTTCGGTGAAAATCAAGCAAAGAAAGAGAATATTTATTTATTTATTTATTTAACTAAACTCTCAAATTACACCCAACAACTAGGCAAAGATATAATTTCCTCTGAAGCAATTTTTTGTAACAGCTAAACAAACAGAAACCTTTGCCCATAACCATACAGCAAGATCCATGGTGTGTTCATTTTCTGATACAAATATAACTGTTAGCTGTTAGCTTCAGTAAGATATGGAAATAAACCCTCCCCCCCCCCCCCACCCCGACTCCTCCCCCCCCCCCCCACACACCCACACACCCCCAAAATGTGTTGTTTATCCAACATTAACCGTAAAGTTGTACAGGCTAAGCTAGAAATAACACTACTAAAAAGACGAAAGAGCTGTAGGTTTAAGGGGACGAAAAGATTAATGAATTGTTTATACATTTTTAATAACGTGCGTTGCTTTAAAGACGATATTCTTGGAGAATCCCAGGGGTAGTGTAAAGATCGTTTATAGCGTCTGTATGAAGAGCCCCCCCCCCCCCCCACACACACATAATCCCAACCCACCCCCATCTAACCGCCCGCATCCCTTAGCACTATGTTAAGTAGATCGTAGTTTCAACGTATCTAATGCTGAAGCTCGTCCAGCACATACAATACAGTCGTCTGTCATCTGTCAATCGTCCAACACAGACTTTTTCACCGCGTCTGTCATGTCCATCATCCAACATAGAGTCGTCCCACGTCTGTCATTGGTCCATCATCCAACATAGAATTGGCCACACGTCTGTCATGTCCATCATCCAACATAGAGTCGTCCCACGTCTGTCAATGGTCCATCATCCAACATAGAATTGGCCACACGTCTGTCATTGGTCCATCATCCAACATAGAATTGGCCACACGTCTGTCATGTCTATCATCCAACATAGAGTCGTCCCACGTCTATCATTTGTCCAACTGTGCTTGTTTCAATAACTTGATTTAGTCACACGATTTCGTCAAAAACTCTATGACGTAACGAGCACGTGACTTACCCCAATGCCATGCGCAGACAGTGATGGCGGGATGTCCAGTTCCGGTCCGTCTGCCGGGTTGAGAAAAGAATCCCATCCGACCTTGATCTGCAGACGACAGAAGGTCAGGATCTTGCCATTGGTGACGTCTGCGGAGATAGAAACATGGGGGTTATGTGTCACATTTTTGTCACATTTAATGACACAATTTTGTGTCACCCATCAAACAGGAGGTCACCACAGCAGTCTAAAGATGCATCTACCCGGCACCCACAAGAAGATGTGCTACAGTTTTAGGCTTCAAGCTACACACCTTACACGCGGGCCTGTGACGTCACGTAACAAACCTCTACATGTGTGGTCTAACAACGCATGTGTAGTAATTAACATTTTAAACAGCACAAGCCTCGTTAATTATCCTTAATTTCTCACACCTTGCACATAACTAATCCAATTTAAATTTACTAATTAGTTTCGTTAATTTATAATTAATTTTTTTTTATTTCGTTGCCACATTTTAGACAGTTGTGCTAGCAGTGTTGTTTTTTGGTTTTTTTTTTTTTTGGAGCGAAATATTCTTGTGATCATGGCGCTAGTTCATCACACTGTTACGTGCTGTGTGTAGGCTAGGACTGTATCCCATCTTTTTACGGAGTGGTTGGTACACAACCCAGACTACCATACCAGACACCATCCAACAACAACGTAAGTGGATGTACCCCAACCCCATCACTTAGGATTTAGCCCAAAACAGCTCTGTCCGTTACATGCTGCCCAGGTCGATGGAATCAATACAAGAAGTCTGGTACTTACAGCTAGCCGGAGCCAAAATTGTCCTCTACTAAAAGCTAGCCGGAGCCAAAATTGTTTTCTACTTACAGCTAGCCGGAGCCAAAATTGTCTGGTACTTAGAGGTAGCCGGAGCCAAAATTCTCTAGTACTTAAAGCTAACCGGAGCCAAAATTGTCCGCTACTAAAAGCTAGCTGGAGCCAAAATTGTCTGGTACTTAAAGCTAACCGGAGCCAAAATTGTCTCGTACTTACAGCTAGCCGGAGTCAAAATTGTCCGCTAATAAAAGCTAGATGGAGACAAGATTGTCTGCTACTTACAGCTAGCCGGAGCCACCTTCTGTTTACCCAAATTTTGATTGTGTGACCAATACCCATCTTTAATCAATCTGTTGTAATACATTTATAACAAAACTCAAACAATTCTCCAAAGTTTTCCAGCGTGCCCAACATTCAGGTCCAAGCAACCAATGTGTCCTACACTCAAGGCTTTCTAAATGCTGGCTCAATGTGTTTTATCATTAGTGTTTCTTCCAGACTTTTTCCTCCGGGGGGGGGGGGGAGCACTTGAAATATTTTCGGGCGCGGGTAGACTTTTTTCGGGGGAGCGTCAAACCCCCCCCCCCCCCCCCCCCGAAAAAACAAAAACATGCAGCAATAATATCTGAAAACAAATCAGTCACCTCGACAAAACCTGTAAAACCTGGGTACTTATTTCAAAAGTTAAGTGACACCCCCCCCCTCCCCATCGGCTTGCCACAAACACACAATGAATTTGTTCGACTACACGTAAATGTGGGAGGGAACATCCACATTAATTCTGCCCCTCCCCCACCCCCTCACCAAAATAGTTCCCACCCACAACATGTGTGAGATGCCAGGCCACCCACTAACCTCTGGCACAAAAGTTGTGTGAACAAGTTGCAGCAACATGACCTGATTCATGATAGAGCACCTACTACGCGAAGAGACAACAATTTTTTAGGCCACCCAAATAACTCCGGCACAAAAGTTGTGTGAACAAGTTGCAGATACATCAGCTGGTTAGTGCCACAAAAACCTCGTTTCTTTTGTCAGTGTAATCTAATTAATTAAACCAGTTAATTAATTAGCTGTCCGTGAAAGTATTCTATCAGATTGATCAGCCTCTGGGTGTGTGATCTAGAGATGGAAGACCCCCCTTGTGTTGCTAGAACGTCTGTTAGGACCGTGACTGGCTTTGCGAGAGTGTCCGACAAAGGCTGACCAGACACTATGGTCAGTCGCCAGACCGAAATTATTGGATATTAAACAACAAAGGGAAGATAACCAATATGGACGCCAACTTTGTGAGGTCGACTATCGTCTCAATAAAAACATTTTCATATGACCATATTCTCTGTTGATAGATTATTTGAATGATTGGTTTATTGATTGATTAATTAAATTATTGGTTTCGTTGATTGATTATTCGAATTATTGTTAACACCTTTATGGTGCTCAATTTTATAATTTTAAGATGTAGAATTTTTATAGTTTAGTGCTAGGATTTATATATATATATATATATATATATATATATATATATATATATATATATATATATATATATATGCAGATAATAATTCTTTTAAAAAAGGTAAATAAACAAGTTAGAACATAGTTACAGAGGTGTGCTTAAACTCTTACACTCTACACTCACACACCCAACCCTCACACTGAACACACTTCACAAACCCCACCCTCCCACTGTACACACTTCACACACCCAACCCTCACATCCTATACACCTCACACTTTTAGCAACTTAATCTATTTCCTTATCACAACAACCAAACACCCCCCCCCCCCCCCAACACAACAAAGGAACAGCCGCATCGCCCACACAAACACAACAATTATTTCTAGCCCAGTAGCAACAAGGGGAGTTAACCTAGAAGGGGCAGACGACTTGGATTAACTACTTCCCTCGCTCTCTTTCAGTGGCTGAATCAAACGTAATGACTTAATCAAACTTAATGACCACATTGACCTTTGCCACATTGTCTTTAAGTTTCCATCACAGACTCTGTGAGGCACGACAATGCCATCCCTCCCCCACCCCCACCCCCCACAACACCACATGCACTCTAAGGCTGAGCACGGAAAACTGTTTAACCACAATTGTTGGCAACTGTTTTGTGTTGTGGTTAAATAGTTGTAGCGGCCATTTTGTGGTGCTACTACTAAAATTGTTGAATCAACCATTTTGTGGTGCTACTACTAAAATTGTTGAATCAACCATTTTGTGGTGCTACTACTAAAATTGTTGAACCTACCATTTTGTGGTGCTACTACTAAAATTGTTGAACCTACCATTTTGTGGTGCTACTACTAAAATTGTTGAACCTACCATTTTGTGGTGCTACTTCTAAAATTGTTGAACCTACTATTTTGTGGTGCTACTACTAAAATTGTTGAACCTACCATTTTGTGGTGCTACTACTAAAATTGTTGAACCTACCATTTTGTGGTGCTACTTCTAAAATTGTTGAACCTACCATTTTGTGGTGCTACTACTAAAATTGTTGAACCAACCATTTTGTGGTGCTACTACTAAAATTGTTGAACCAGCCATTTTGTGGTGCTACTACTAAAATTGTTGGACCAACCATTTAGTGGTGCTACTACTAAAATTGTTGGACCAACCATTTAGTGGTGCTACTACTAAAACTGTTGTTTGACACCACACACACGACCCCTCCACCACACACACGACCCCTCCACCACACACACTGACCCCCACATATCTGATCTAATCCTGACCCACACCTTCCCCTCCCCGACCCCCACACCTCACCCACCGACCCCCACTTATCTCATCTAATCCTGACCCCCATTCTCCAATCTATCTCACACCATCTTATTCTCGCTAAGACCGTGCAATCTATCAATCTCTCCCTACCCCACCCTACCCCCTCCCTACCCCCACCCTACCCCTCCCTACCCCCACTCCCAAGGTCCACCACTCTGCTATATTGCCTCTGTCATCTCCAGAAAAGGGAGCCAGGATCCCAGATCTGACCTCCCTCCCCCCCCCCCCCCACCCCCACCCCCTGCTATATATCCTAATCCTAAAAGCTGACGGACGCTGATAAATGGCATGCCTGCAATGCCAGAGAAACGTCTGGAAAAAACCTGGAGACGAGGCAAGTGCTTTGGTCAGTGATGGATTAAGTTGTATGTGACGTCAGCTTCACCCGCCTAAAAAAACTGGCCAATCCACCTGACAAAAATAGATCACAATTTTTATGGGTTATTTTAAATCTAGAAAATTATCTTTTCTCAAAAGTCGATTCATTTAGTTTCAAGTTTTGAAAGGCATTCTATTCCTTTAATGCTAAAAAGAAGGAAAAAAAGCGTTCTCATTTTAAACGTAAAGCTCCAGAAATTAAATAGCCTAAGATTGCGGCTAAGAATCTCTGCGTGGCCAGGACAATTTGTGTTCGAGTAAGTCAATGTCTTGTACAAACGTTAAAATAATTACATTTTTTTTTAACTTTAGAAAATGAATTTTTTTGCAGCATTGATAGAAATATGAGTAGATGTAGATCAAAAAGATCATCTAAAAGATCTAGATCTAGTTGATGTAGTTGATGAGATGTGTGGGCTAGTTAAACAGAGACGGGAGATGGGACAGTACCGACGCATGTTAGGCCGACATTACTAAATGTGATTGGCTGGGGTCAGTTTTAGCTCCAAAATGTTCTAGATTTCTAAAAACACGAAACTGATCTAATACAGAAACGAAATTCGATTTTTTTATCATCAACGACCGAAAGAGAATATTAAAATGACAGACCGCACGCTACCCTAAAACCGTAATGGAATTTGTTGGTTTGTTCGCGGAGAAAAGGTTTTAGTGTATGTGAATCAAGAACTCAGACTCTAGTGTTAAGCATACGTAGGGCCTACATAACAGTACGTGCACAACTCTACACACCAAACGGGGCGCACCGAATGGGATGCACCTAGAGGTACCAATTTAGTGAACGCATCTACCAGCAGTGTCTAGGCATATGCACTGTGTGGGATGAGCACTATCGTTGATAAGTACTCAACAAGAGGGTACATCTTTTTGTACTAGGCTTTATTACTGGGGTTTATTACTGGGATTTATTACTGGGGTTTATTACTGGGATTTATTACTGGGATTAAAACAAAAGCTGAAGTATGGGTGGGTGAATTGAGAGTGGGTGGGCTTGGTTGTGTGGGTGGTGGTTGAGTTGGCGGTTAGGGGTCAGGCGAATTGGGTGAATGGATGGGGTAATTGGGTGAATGGGGTGGTTGGGTCGGGTGGTTGGGCTGATGGGGTGGTTAGAGTGGTTGAGTGTGTGGGTGGTGGGGTGGGTGGGCTGATTAGGTGGTTGGAGTGGTTGTATGGATGATTGAGTGGAGTGGTTGAGTGAGTGGGGTGATTGTGTGGGGTGGTTGTATGGGTGGTTGTGTGTGTGGTTGTATAATTGGTTGAGTGGGGTGGTTGTATGGGTGAGGTGGGTGAGGTGGGTGTGTGAGTGGATGAGTAAGCTGTGTGCATCCCCCACTATTATGTACGTAAACATGTAACGTATAAAAATTAAGATGGATATGATTTTAATCTGTTTTAGTTAGCCTAATGAGCTTAATGAAATCAGGAGAGTGGACTAATTGACACAATCTATCAGCTATTCAAAATGAGATCAGCTTTAAAAAAAACTCCGGTGATTTTAAAGTAGGTTCGTTAGTTCAAGAATTAGGAGATTGATGTCTGGAATGAAACACTGATGACGTCAGTGGTGTAATGGCTGGCGGAAAATATTCCGGTCCATGTTTAAACGATATTTTTTTATATCCTGAGTGTGTTTGTACGATGATCTCAGCGTTTCCTGCATTTTGTATTGACCCGCGCAAACATTCGATCACGTGATGAACTAATTAAGTATGCACTAAGATTTAATGATCAAATTTAATGCTTTGTGTGGCTAAGGTAATTCACATCAATCTTGTGTTGTGCGAAATATTTGTAGCGATCATTTTGTGTTGCTATTGCTAAAATCTTTTTCGGCCTTGTCTTTTTGTAAGACCTTTTTGGTAACAGTATATAAAAATTAAATTTCACACAAAAAATGAGCAGAGCTTTAAATTTTAACTAACGATGGTGTCAACAAATAACTAGTTCTGCGGTGGTGTCAACACATATATTGTACTACAGTGACCTCGTGATATCGTTGTTTATGCTTTCGTCAGAAAACCCAATCAGGAAGTATCATCGCGTCTACAACCGTCCATGGGTACATTTAGCTTAGAGATCCAGAGATTGGTTGAAATGCCCGGGGGTATCATTTGATTAGAGAGATGTGATTGTGAAATTGTGGACGTGGGGTAGAACAGTGTGATTGTGATGTTGTTGATGTGGAGTGGAACAGTGTGATTGTGATGTTGTTGATGTGTTGGGACAATGTGTGGTGGTAGGACAATGTGATTGTGATATAGAGATGGTGGGACAATGTGTTTATGAAATAGTTGACTCGTTAGGGCAATGTGATTTTGTTGTAGTTGACGTGGTAGAACAATGTGATTGTGCTGTAGTTGACTCGATAGGACAATGTGATTGTGCTGTAGTGGACTCGATAGGACAATGTGGTTGTGCTGTAGTTGACGTGGTAGAACAATGTGGTTGTGCTGTAGTTGACGTGATGGTTGTGCTGTAGTTGACGTAGCAGGACCATGTGATTGTGCTGTAGTTGACGTAGTGGTTGTGCTGTAGTTACGTGGAATAACAATGTGATTGTGCTGTAGTTGATGTGGTAGAACGATGTGGTCATGCTGTAGTTGACGTGGCACCAGTCGATACCACCAGGACAATGTGGTTGTGCTGTAGTTGACGTGGTGGTTGTGTTGTAGTTGACGTGGTGGTTGTGCTGTGGTTGACGTGGCATCAGTCAATACCACCAGGAGAATGTGGTCATGCTGTGGTTGACGTGGCACCAGTCGATACCACCAGGACAATGTGGTTGTACTGTAGTTGACGTGGTGGTCATGCTGTAGTTGACGTGGTAGTCATGTTGTAGTTGACGTGGCACCAGTCGATACCACCAGGACAATGTGGTTGTGCTGTAGTTGACGTGGTAGTCATGTTGTAGTTGACGTGGCACCAGTCGATACCACCAGGACAATGTGGTTGTGCTGTAGTTGACGTGGTAGTCATGTTGTAGTTGACGTGGCACCAGTCGATACCACCAGGACAATGTGGTTGTGCTGTAGTTGACGTGGTGGTCATGTTGACGTGGCACCAGTCGATACCACCAGGACATTACAATTTGAGTCTGGCAGCGCCAGCAACATTTGAAGCTCTGGGCAGGGAGACAATCGATTCCAGCCAGATTTATTAATCAATACACACGGACCCCGTGATGGTCGGAGACTTTGGGCTAGCCCTAAGGAAACTATTCATGTTCTGTTAAGTAGGTCAAGATGGCAATATTCTTGCGACAGTATCCGGTCTGGGGTGGCGGTTATTGCCCCTGGACCAGTTGACGGGGGAAGTGTTAGGCGGACCAGGACTATTAGGATACATCAAAGGAAAGGTAATTCTAGATTCGGATCCGCCAAGGAAAGTTAACTCTGGATGTGCCAATGAAAACTGCACCTTAGAATTCAATTAGTCAAAAGGAAAAAAAACTCTTACTCTCTAGAAAAATTAATTTCAGATTATATTGCAATGGAAATCAGTATGGAAATTTTAGAAAATAGCAATATAAACTTACTTTGGTATTTGCTTCATAGATTTTCCAAACTACATAAGGAGTTGAGAATTGCTGAAGGTTTAAAGATCCAATTTATTTTTAGACATAAAGTCACGTGATGTTTATAATACAACAATTTTTTTAAAATCATAGCCTAAAACTGTATAAATGAGTTTCGTGGGTTATGTTTAGCTCTGACTCTACAAGTAAAGCGTTGTAGTTCAAACATTACTAGTTTACTGAAAGATAAAACTATTTTAAAAAATCAAGTGGGAATTCCGTGGATTTCATGTCAGAAGATGAGTACTGACATCGAATGCCGTCTGCCGTCACACGCAGGTCGGATTCCGAGCATCGAATTCATCGCTCCCCACATCAAAGTGAAAATAGAATAAAATATTTGAAATTCAGACTTTGTGTAGGCCAGCATGACCTTGAACTCTCAGTGTCAATTATCCCTAGTCCCACTACGACTGACGTCAATAACGTACGACTGACATCAATGACGTACGACTGAAATGACGGTCGTATTAGTCCTGACGTGTGGTTGTCACTTCGCTTTACTCCGCGCTACGTTCATCGATTACTTTCTCTTCGATTCGATATAGCTGAGTAATCGAATCTATTAACCTTACTTCCTAGTTAAAGTAATCGAATAAAAACCTCCCCTTTCGATTAACTTGTGGGCTAAAATGTTGATCATATTAGATCGGGAATATCCGCGCCATTAGCGAGCCTGCACGGTGCAAAGCTTAGCGAAATTTCCGCGCGCAATTTACCCCAGCAGACGGGAAGAATTTCGAGTGATCATAGGGGCTTATGACGAGATGAAAATGAGTTGACAGTTCAAGTAAGGGGGTGAGTGGAGGGTGGGGGGGCGACCCCCAGTTCAGGTTGGATAAAAGTATTGGCTGGCTGAAGAACAAGGTTCCATCAAGACCCGAGCTCAGATAAAAACTGCCATTTTTGGGACAAGAAAAATGAGAGAATTTGGCGGCTTGAACTAGTGGTTGAATACAATTTGGATGGGAAGAAAAAACGTGTTCGGTTTATTATTTTTTCAACCCCCCCCCCCCCCCCCCAACTGTCAGTAGGTGTCTAGACGTGGCAATAAAGTAAAGTTAGGTTAGCAAAATGTGGTACCAATAAAAAATAAAATGTGGTACCAATAAAAACTAAAATAAAATGAGGTACCAATAAAAAAAAATATTTGGTACCAATAAAAAATAAAATTTGGTACCAACAAAAACTAAAATAAAATATGGTGCTTATCAGAACTTGAACAACGTTTATATATATAATAACAAGCTTTTAAATATACAAAAACAAGAAGAAAATAAAAATAAATTTCTGTAAATATATTATAACATTAAATAACTATAGATATATACGTTTTTAATTTTAATTTGATACTTTTTAGGTTCAATAAAGTCGAATTAGGTAACAAAAGATATTTATGCACCAAAAGATTAGTACTTTATAGGCCTATGCCAATCAGTATTTCGTTTTTTTTAAATTCGTTTAATTTATCTAAAAAGTCATGTCACATAGGTGTGTCATTGAACTGAACCTATGTGACAAGTTTGGAGAAAATCTGTTCGGAGTGTGACTGAAATTTCGCTCGTAAGTTTCGACACATGAAGGACGAAGCACGAGAAATCAAATTTTAAAAAAAAGCTTGTGATAAAGTTGAAATAAAATTTGGTGTCAAGATGAGGCTACATAATGTATTGACGTGCCCTTGTCTCTTAGTTTAAGATAGCGTCTACTTTAAACTAAGCACCCAAACTTTCAACATTAACTACCTCAGTTACCCAAACTTTCAACATTAACTACCTCACTACCAAACTTTCAACATTAACTCCCTCACTACCAAACTTTCAACATTAACTCCCTCACTACCCAAACTTTCAACATTAACTACCTGTGAGGGTGGGGATTTTTAGAAGGCGGAACGAATGAATCCAATAACACACAGTTCAAGTTCCAAATACAAAGTTCTTTATTCAAATGTTTATATGTTCAAGTTTCGACCTAACTGATCTACACTGTACTATTTACTTCTACTACTGACTCTTCATACCACATGCTACCTACTACTACGCACTCCCATGACCAATCCTAACACTAACTGTTCTCTACATTCTACAACCTAACACCTTCTCTCCTCGCTATCTACCTATCAACTGCTGGCCTATCTCTCTACTGACCCACGCCTCAGTGGTCAGCTGACCGTCCCACGTGACCGGTCAGTCCTGTGCGCCCCTTGGTCTCTCTAACCAACCAACTAGGCCTATAGTCTGTTTCTGCTAACCTATATCTGCTAAACATGTCTGACGTAATCTTGCGTCATCACATATCTCCCTCCCTTTCTGTAGCTGACAAATTATATTTTTCAGCGTCTGCTACTAATCTAATACATCAACAACTATCTATCTTACTACTCTATTCTATCCCTAACATCAATCATGTAAATCAAATACAAAATGGGACAGCACAGTTTACAAAAACATAAAATCTTCTGTCTGTGTTCTTGGAAAGGAATGTCATTGTTCCAGTTCTTGTACGGTATCCTGACGTCTGTGGTGTCTCTGCTTGATAATGTATGTCTATGTTATGTTATGTGTGAATTCAATCATGTGTAACTCAGTTCTGGCTAGGTTGTCGTGTACTGGCCTTGAGCTAATCTTAGTAGAATGTGTAACTGGTTGAACGGGCTCAACGAGCAGTGTAAGTGTGTGTGTGTGTAAGTGTTATGTACTTATTGGCGTTTATCTGTGGTGGGTGGGTTGTGGCGTTGGTCTACGTAAGTTCCCGTGAGGCGGTGTAGGCGTAACTTTCGTTGGTCAATGTGATGACGCAACAATCTCATCTCAACGCTGGTTGAGACGTCCACGTAGAGTGGTTATACGATGAACTGGAGCTGTCTGATGCGTGGCGAACAATGACGTAACATTCCGACGCTGGGAACTTGGACGACGGGTCTTCTACCCTTTGTATCTGCCGACGAGGGTGTACGTAGCTGGCGGTCTGTTATTCAACCCCAGTGCGGGTGTGGAGCGGTGGCGATGCGTCCGCTGTCTTGACCAGGGCAATTCTCTGTTAAGCAGGGCTGTTCGCTGTCCAGGTAATTCAACGTAATCAGGGCTTCAGGTGGCGGCATTCTTTGAAGTGTCTGCTTCATCTCGTCTCATTCTGAATAAGCGTAGTGGGTCTGAAATTGTATTACGAGACCATGAGCAATGGTTTTACGTGACCATCTTAGTGCCCGCGCAGACAAGTATTCAGACAGAGGTACCTTCCATTAAAAAAAACCTCAATCCCAAATTTATACGTGCTGAACACTTGTCTGGCGGCATAACAAACATTAAAAAAAATAACATTACAACATAACTAAATAAAAAACCAGTAGACTCTAATCTAACAACAATCTGTAAAGCCTATAATAAACACAATAGACGTAAACACTACTAGAGCATAGAAATAGCTTCACAAAAAGAATAGACATGTAAGTGTATATCAATACTATAGTGCCGTTTCAAATCAACATTTGAATGCGTAATCATATAGTGGAGCAGCTCTCACTATCTGACTTCTGACTTGACCTAAACTGGCTGGTTGACTTATTTCACTTTAACTGACTTCAGTAACTTCACCTATTTCACTTTGACTTCAGTAACTTGACTGACTTCAATTTAACGACTGA
The DNA here is from genome assembly GCF_028476545.2 of Physella acuta. Lineage (NCBI taxonomy): Eukaryota > Metazoa > Mollusca > Gastropoda > Physidae > Physella > Physella acuta. The sequence continues at coordinate 434,513 of NW_026732487.1, forward strand.
TTCCACTTTGACGACTTCAATTACTTCAACTTGACGACTAACTTCACTTTGAAGACTAACTTGACCTCGACGACTTCAACTTCAATACAACTTAAAAGACTTCACTGACTGACTTAAACTTCGACGACTTAAACGTCTTCACTTTGACTTCAAAGACTTTTCCTTGACTTCAACTACTTCAATATGACTTCAAAGACTTCACTTTGACTTCAACGACTTCAATATGACTTCAAATAATTCACTTTGACTTCAACAACTTCAATATGACTTCAAAGATTTCACTTTGACTTCAGCAACTTCAATATGACTTCAAAGACTTCACTTTGACTTCAACAACTTCAATATGACTTCAAAGACTTCACTTTGACTTCAAAGATTTCAACGACATCACTTTGATTTCAAAGACTTCACTATAACTTCGACGATTTCACTTCTTCACTATGACCTCAACGACTTTAATATAACTTCAAAGACTTTTCTTTGACTGCAACATGACTTCAACTACGTCACTATGACCTCAACTACGACTTCAATAACTTATTGACTGACTTAACTGACTTCAAATAACTTCTTTGACTTCAGTTCTGACTTATACTTCACTGACTTCAATAACACAATTGACTTCAGATTTGACTACACTGACTTCTGACTGTACGACTTCACGTCGATTTCCTCGACTACTTAGATCAACACAAAAACTCGACTTGACTTCACTTTTGTCCGTTGTTCAAAATCATTTGTGGGGGCGGTCCGGGTCAAATTCCTGGTCATGGGGTTGATGTTCTTGGGCAGTTGCGTGTTATCTATGTGTTGTACTTTCCGTTTCACTAATTCTAATGCTAACTCTGCTTTTGTTCTTGACATGTTTTACTATCTTGACTATCTTGTTTTCTAACTTATTCTCTACAAATGTTTCAACTTCTTCTCCTGTTTTGTCTAATGGTATGCCCTGTTTATAGCATTGAAACTCTGCCTCCATGGTTGTGTATGTGTGTTTGTGTTGAGGAAAGTAAACAAAACTAATGCAACAGGGCGTAACATAAGAATGTGTAAGGCAGAAAAACCGCTGGCACAAACTATCCAGCACGGCTCTAAACCCAAACGTTTAAAAAAATTTTGGAAGGTACTTATCTTTTTGGACATGTTGACTGTTTCCTTGTGTTGTTAATCCAAACTCGTTCCGGTTGAAGAAACCCGCTGTTGTGTTGAGTTGAAGAAAGCTGTACACCAGTCGTACTCCGTCATGAATAGCTGATATACGTTCTTTCCCTCACTCGACCCGCGCTCCACCAGTTGTGAGGGTGGGGATTTTTTACGAAAGGCGGAACGAATGAATCCAATAACACACAGTTCAAGTTCCAAATACAAAGTTCTTTATTCAAATGTTTATATGTTCAAGTTTCTACCTAACTGATCTACACTGTACTATTTACTTCTACTACTGACTGTTCATACCACATGCTACCTACTACTACGCACTCCCATGACCAATCCTAACACTAACTGTTCTCTACATTCTACAACCTAACACCTTCTCTCCTCGCTATCTACCTATCAACTGCTGGCCTATCTCTCTACTGACCCACGCCTCAGTGGTCAGCTGACCGTCCCACGTGACCGGTCAGTCCTGTGCGCCCCTTGGTCTCTCTAACCAACCAACTAGGCCTATAGTCTGTTTCTGCTAACCTATATCTGCTAAACATGTCTGACGTAATCTTGCGTCATCACACTACCTCACTACCAAACTTTCAACATTAACTCCCTCACTACCCAAACTTTCAACATTAACTCCCTCACTACCCAAACTTTCAACATTAACTACCTCACTACCAAACTTTCAACATTAACTCCCTCACTACCCAAACTTTCAACATTAACTCCCTCACTACCCAAACTTTCAACATTAACTACCTCACTACCAAACTTTCAACATTAACTCCCTCACTACCCAAACTTTCAACATTAACTACCTCACTACCAAACTTTCAACATTAACTCCCTCACTACCAAACTTTCAACATTAACTCCCTCACTACCCAAACTTTCAACATTAACTCCCTCACTACCAAACTTTCAACATTAACTCCCTCACTACCCAAACTTTCAACATTAACTCCCTCACTACCAAACTTTCAACATTAACTCCCTCACTACCAAACTTTCAACATTAACTCCCTCACTATCCAAACTCTCAACATTAACTCCCTCACTATCCAAACTCTCAACATTAACTACCTCACTATCCAAACTCTCAACATTAACTACCTCAGTACCAAACGTTCGAGAAGGAAGATAACCCAAAAGGGAGCGAACTCTATTGACTAGAGACAGGCCCCGATAGAGATTGTGTTACTTAGACATGGCGACACAAAGCCTGACAGAGTAGTCAGGAAACACTGACACAGGTTGAGAGAGTAGGAAACAAACTGTGCTGCCCATAACTGTCAGGCAGTTGATGCCACCCACTCCGTCACTGACAAATTGCACCATAAAATAAATGATGACGTCAGCAGTTTGCTGAAGTAAAAAATGTTTTGATTTGAGATCAATTTTTATTCAGCTTCCCAAACCCACGACATAAACTGTTTTATGTAGCCTTTCTCGCTTTTACCGCCATTTTAGAACCGTTTGAGTGGTTCGTTATGTTGGCACACGATTGGCTGGGGCATAACGTTATGTTCAGGCTGACATACATACATTATGCCCGGCTAACATACAAGCATTATATGAGGGGGGAGGGGCAACAACAGGATGTGTTAAGCTACGTGACGGTTGACATGGAATGGTTGGGTTTCTATTAGGGTTGGCATGGAATAGTTGGGTGTATGTGAGGGTTGGCATGGAATGGTTGGATGTATGCGAGGGTTGGCATGGAATAGTTGGGTGTATGCGAGGGTTGGCATGGAATGGTTGGATGTATGCGAGGGTCGGCATGGAATGGTTGGGTGTATGTGAGGGTTGGCATGGAATGGTTGGATGTATGTGAGGGTTGGCATGGAATAGTTGGGTGTATGTGAGGGTTGGCATGGAATGGTTGGGTGTATGTGAGGGTTGGCATGGAATGGTTGGATGTATGCGAGGGTTGGCATGGAATAGTTGGGTGTATGTGAAGGTTGGCATGATTAGGTTGGGGTATCTGTAAAATGAGGGTTGAAGTACAACAGGTTGGGATGGTTGCTAAAGTGCAGGAATATTTGAAATTTAGGTTATATAAATCTTTGAAAAAAAAACACATAAACTTACTGGCAGGGGTCAAGGCCGTCTGCCCAAGGTCACTACTGACAGATGCGCTGCTGCGGGGAATGCGACCTGTGAAGGAAAGGTAACATTTAATTATTTGGATATTTTGTTACATGTTTCCTGATTGGTTAAATGTTTTGTTAAAAGTTTCCTGATTGGTTATATGTTTTGTTATGAGATCTTTAAATGATTGACTGCATTTGTGGTTGTTATAGACAGCAGAGATTACTGTCCTGTTTTTTCTGTGTAGTAAAAGTCAGTCAGTCTCTGTCTAGTTGGCTGGTAACTATGAAGTCATTGGCTAGTTATTTGTTAAATCAAATCGTTTGTTTGTTGGTAGCTTATGCAGTATATTATTTACTGGATACATTGGTTCGTTAGTTAGTGATGAGTTGGTGACGTCAGTTAGTGATTAGTTGGTGACGTCAGTGAGTGATGAGTTGGTGACGTCAGTTAGTGATCAGTTGGTGACGTCAGTTAGTGATCAGTTGGTGACGTCAGTTAGTGATTAGTTGGTGACGTCAGTTAGTGATTAGTTAAGTTGTCAGAATGAAATAAATGTAATTTAATTAACTATAAAGAATCTAATTAAGTAAAATCGATTAGCATTAAAATATTTTAAACCCACGTCATATTTCCAAATGAATTTTCTTTAAAAAATTTAAATTTTGATAAAATATCTTCCATTTTTTTTAGATTATTGATTTAACTTTTTATAAATTTTATCCAGGAGAGGAATAATGGACAAGAGCAAAAGTACATCATTGGGTTGTAGTTGGATGTATGACAACCGATGTCTGATGTATGACAACCGATGTCTGATGTATGATAACCGATGTCTGATGTATGATAACCGATGTCTGATGTATGACAACCGATGTCTGATGTATGACAAGCGATGTCTGATGCCTAACATCATATCTGATATTTGAAATATGTCTGATAACTATTATCTAACATATAATGACTGATGTTTGACTTTTAATGAATGACAAATGATTTGTCTGATGTATGAAGTATGATGTCTGATGTCTGATGTATGAAGTTTGATGTCTATATCCAATGTTTGACTTTTGATGTATGAAATCTGATGTTTGACAAAAAATGTCTGAATTTTTAATTTTGATGTATGACATGTAATGTGTGATGTTTCACACATTATGATATGCAATGTTTTTCTTATATTTTAAATCGTGTTAAAAGATTGGTGTGGGTATAATCAAGTGACCAGCTTGGTCTACATCAGATGAGTGTTATGTAGATGTTAAGGTGCATTGTATGTGACTTGTGAGCTTTTATCCTGAGCCGTATGCATTTTTTAGTGGATATTATGGTTAATTTTGGAGTTTAATGTAAACTTTATACGAGTTTTTAGTAGAGATTGTGGGTTAATTTTTGAGCTTACTGTAAGATTTATACGAGTTTGTGGTAGGTTCTAAATGTAATTTTTAGCTTGTTGTTGTAGGTTTGTGTCAGAGTTTAAAAATCTGCTGTGAGCAGCCACCTACTTGTTTTTAACCGCTTGGTGTTGTAGGTTTGTGTTAGAATTTAAAAATCTGCTGTGAGCAGCCACCTACTTGTTTTTAACCGCTTGGTGTTGTAGGTTTATGTTAGAGTTTTAAAATCTGCTGTGAGCAGCCACCTACTTGTTTTTAACCGCTTGGTGTTTTAGGTTTGTGTTAGAATTTAAAAATCTGCTGTGAGCAGCCACCTACTTGTTTTTAACCGCTTGTTGTTGTAGGTTTATGTTAGAGTTTTAAAATCTGCTGTGAGCAGCCACCTACTTGTTTTTAACCGCTTGGTGTTTTAGGTTTGTGTTAGAATTTAAAAATCTGCTGTGAGCAGCCACCTACTTGTTTTTAACCGCTTGTTGTTGTAGGTTTATGTTAGAGTTTTAAAATCTGCTGTGAGCAGCCACCTACTTGTTTTTAACCGCTTGGTGAAGACGAGGAAAAAATCCGGGTCTGACGAGTCCAGGAAATAGAGCTCCCCCAGGGACTCTGGGATCTGGCAGTCCTCCAACAAAACTCCCATGATCCTCTGGTTGTGCAGGCTCATCTGGGTCAGCTGCTTCAGAGTTTTCTCGAAGGAGAACCAGGTCTCCTCCACGTACCTGTGGCTGAGTACCAGCACCACACGCTCGCTCAGCATGGCCGCACACAGGATACGCTGCTGGAGGGTGCTCGGGTCCGCCTCGTCCTGGGCGGAGGCGTAGGCGCAGGTGTAGTTAAAGGGCGGCGCCTCGAGGTGGGAGACCATGTGCTCCACCCACTCCCTGTCCTCGGGGCAGTGGGAGAAGAAGACGTGATACCTGTAGAGGTCCTGGATGGGCGGGGCCGACACGGTGTCCTGGTGCTGGAGATACGCCCCTTCCTGTCTGGACAGCAGCCGGATCTCTTCCGGTTGAACGTGACCGTTGGCCAGTCCCGAGCCGTAGTCCGCGTCGTGGTAATGCTGGTGGTAGCTGGTGTAGCCGGTGGTGCACATGTCGGGGTAGCCGCCCGAGTCCTTGATGTACGGGTGGTTGTTGTTGTTGTGGGTGAGGAAGTCGTTGAGCTGGTAGTTCTCCTCCCCCGCGCTCTCCAGGGTCGGGCTGTCGCAGGTGAAGGGGATGAACGACTGCTGGGAGTTGGAGATGCAGATGGTCACTTTAGGATGGCCGGCGTCCAGCTGAGTCTGAACCCGGGAGGAGTTGGTGTAGTCGTCGGAGTAGGCGTCCATGTTGCCATGGTTACCGGGCAGGTTCAGGTAACCTGCGGAATGGTCGATGTGGGGCGTGGTGTAGTGTGGAATGGTGGCGTGGGGTGGGCAGGTATCGGGGCTGCCGGCGTAGGTCGTGTTGACTGAAGGAACGTTGGGGGAGTAACTGTTGCGCATGTGGCTTTCTGGCGTCTCAAATGGAATCGAACCCGACCCGCCGTGTCCTGGGTCTGGGTGACCAACCCCCGTGGAAGACGAGTCGAGGGTGTCAGCGAAGTGAGAAAAACAATCGGCCGGGGGCGGGAGTTCCGGCTCGCCACAGATGCATGACGGTCGTTTACTGGAGAGGGCGGGTGGGGCCACGTCGAAGGGCAGCTCGATGTTGTTGTTGGCGGCGGCGTCGGCCGACTCGTCGAACGTCAGCCGGAACCTCATGGCGGAGCTGGCGTGCGACAGGCCCAGGTCCTTCATCTTCATGCGGCCCGTGGAGGGGCTACTGCTGTACGAGGTGGACAGGCTCCCCCTCCACCGGTCCGTGTCGTCACCGCTGACGTTACCCGCCAGAGAGCCGCCGCTGTCCGTACGACTGAAATCCTCGTCCGCTCCTATCACCACCAGCGGCGGCGCCGGGCCCGGTCCGGCGTGGGGCACCCTGGAGAAGGAACAGTTGCTGGGGCGCCGGTTGGCGTTCAGGCTGGGGTCCCAGGGGTCGGGGTTCGCCATGTTTTGTTCGCCCGCTTGGCGACCACTGTCTTGGCGACCAGTATCACCGAATTTGATGTCTGAAAAATAGAAAGAGAAATCAGCAATGTACATCAGCATTTACAAGTGACCCACCCTAAACAAAATATTTTTAGATCACTCACACAACACAGAGGTCAGTACATCTGAACTATGTACTCGGTTAGCTGACAAACCACACCAACTAAAGGTAGAAAAAAACCCACAAGCAATAGAATTAAGAGGTCTTCTAATTCTCTGCGAGTCCCCACTGACCCACACCATTTCCGGTCTGCCGGTCTGCCGGTCGACTCCCGTGTTCCCAATCTACCCGGCATGCCTTGGGAATCCAGGATAAACCAACACAGAGCTATTTTTAGCAGTGGAGGGGTGAGCAAGAAAAGTTAAAAATAAAACAAGGCCGCGTTTAACTCGTACGGATCTTATCGGCCCCCATCTATAAATAAACACCGGGAATCTCCGAAAATAAAGGATTAAATCAAGTCAACGTTTTAACAGATATCTGTATTGTATCTGTTTATCTGTGAAATCTGATGATGCATCTAGTTGCAAGAAAATTGTTGCAAGTTGCTCAAGAGAACTGGTTAAATGGAGACATGGGGAGGGTGGGGTAGGTTTGAGTGTGGACATGGGGAGGGTGGGGTAGGTTTGAGTGTGGACATGGGGAGGGTGGGGTAGGTTTGTGGAAATGGTGTGGGTGGTTTATGTGGCTTAGTGCAGCTGATAAAATAACAGGCTAAGTGTGCAGTGTTTCTTCCAGACATTTTTCTCCGGGGTGCACTTGAAATTTTCGGGGGGGGGGGGGGGACGACACTGTCAAAAGTATATACTTTCTTTATAACTCTGTAAGTGTGTCTGGACGTCACTCGACAGAAATTAAGACAGATACACGAGTTGTCAATGGCCCTATCAAATCAAGTGTACTCAATTTGTGATAAAACACTAGTTCGTTGTGTCACTCCATATTGTTTCTGTCTGACATAGATTACTGACAAAACATTTGCGAGTACAGTGTGAACCATTTCATACTCGCTTATAAATGTATACAAAATGTCAATGCGTCCCGTTAAATATATAGTACTGGAAGGGTTAAAGTGATAATAATTAAATTTAATTAATACATGGTAGGTCCACCTTAAAGTGTTAAAACGATGACTGAGAAATATCGTTGTTGTAGTTCGATTTCTTACATGAAATGTTGTGTCGCTATTTTAGCTTTCGAATAGATAGGAGGATGAGGGGTGGGGGGTTATTAAAATGGATAGGGGGTGGGGGGAATGGGGTGCTGATGTCCGGGTGGGGGAAACTAAAAAATTTCCAACCGCTAGGTGGCGTTGTAAAAACCGTTATTAAAAAAAAATAACGACTAAATACAAGTGTACTGGTCAGTTTACTTGAAACGCTACATTTTTTTAACATAAAGGCTAAATGTAATACCTGCTATAAATGTTGGGTGACATTCAATGACATTTAATGACATTCAATGGCGGAATTTAATTCTATAGCGGCTCACATGACATGATAAATAAATGTTTTTTATTTCATATCTTTCACGTGATATCCCCCCCCCCCTTTTTTTTTTCTTGGTTAGAGACTCGCCAGACCACTGAAAAAGCTTTCAACTCCTCACCATTTTGTAGACGGCAGGACATTAACCACATCACTAAGCTTAGAAATTTTCTAATCAAATATGCTACGTCACATCATAAAGCCGACGTTAGGATTTATTTATAGCCAAACAGACATTTAATGAATAACTGTAATCTCGAGAATTCAATTTATTTCAGGTAATTTTTCACGGTTTTTTTCATAGCTTGGACCGCCTCATTCAGGTCTATTTTTAGCCCTGCGGCATCAGCGCCCTCTTGTGATAAAATAAAAGTTGAGGGCAAAAATGTGAGAGTGTTATTGTTAATATTGTGAGCAGTTTTTATAAAGTTGACTTATTGGTCCTAAGTTTCTCGCTATAATTATCATGACTGATTGGTCGTAATTCTCCCTATAATTAAATATGACTTATTGGTCATAAGTCACAAGCTATCAATAAACCTGACTTCTACATTGTTAGCCAAATGCTATCAATTAATATGAATTATTCGTCGTACGTTATACCCTATTCTACGACTTTGATATGTCAGATATATGACAGACGACTTTTATGCTGATTATGACCGATGACTTAAACCAACCAAAAGTTAAGTGAAATGTATAAAATTCCTACAATAGTAGCAGAGATTAGTGTCCTAGTGGCAGAAATTAATATCCTACAATAGTGGCAGAAATTAGTGTCCTAGTGGCAGAAATTAGTGTCCTAGTGGCAGAGATTAGTGTCCTAGTGGCAGAAATTAGTGTCCTAGTGGCAGAAATTAATATCCTACAATAGTGGCAGAAATTAGTGTCCTAAAGGCAGAAATTAATATCCTACAATTGTGGCAGAGATTAGTGTCCTACAATTGTGGCAGAGATTAGTGTCCTAGTGATAGAAATTAGTGTCCTACAATTGTGGCAGAAATTAATGTCCTAGTGGCAGAAATTAGTGTCCCACAATTGTGGCAGAAATTAGTGTCCTACAATTGTGGCAGAAATTAGTGTCCTACAATAGTGGCAGAAATTAGTGTCCTAGTGGCAAAAATTAATATCCTACAATAGTGGCAGAAATTAGTGTCCTAAAGGCAGAAATTAATATCCTACAATTGTGGCAGAGATTAGTGTCCTACAATTGTGGCAGAGATTAGTGTCCTAGTGATAGAAATTAGTGTCCTACAATTGTGGCAGAAATTAATGTCCTAGTGGCAGAAATTAGTGTCCTACAATTGTGGCAGAAATTAGTGTCCTAGTGGCAGAAATTAATATCCTACAATTGTGGCAGAAATTAGTGTCCTACAATTGTGGCACAAATTAGTGTCCTACAATAGTGGCAGAAATTAATGTCCTAGTGGCAGAAATTAGTGTCCTACAATTGTGGCAGAAATTATTGTCCTACAATTGTGGCAGAAATTAATGTCCTACAATAGTGGCAGAAACTAGTGTCCTACAATTGTGGCAGAAACTAGTGTCCTACAATTGTGGCAGAAATTAATGTCCTACAATTGTGGCAGAAATTAATGTCCTATAATGGTGGCAGAAATTAATGCCAAATCTCAAAGGGGTGAAAGTGATGTATGACCACAACCTGAAGGAAAACAAATCGAGAGACTCGATACGTTGTTTAAATCCACTTCAAGTCAGCCTGATTTTAGAATTGAATTCGGAAGGTTTAAAATTGGATATTCAAATCCTACACTACCAAAATAAAATCGAAAACATTTAACGGCAGTTTTATCAGTTTCTTTTCTGCAATCGCTTTTATGTTTTACAAAAGCCGACCTGAATCTATTTAACCTTTTTGATGTAAATAAATAAAAGAGTTCATCAGAACGCAACTCGATTGGTTCATACTGAATAGGTCGAATGATGTACGTCATATCCGGTGACGTAAACATATTCTGTCTGACTCTGATCTCGTTCTGAAGAATGGGCGCCGTCCCCGGGGAGTGGTACTCCCTGCCCTGACGTCACAACATAAACTCAATCAATGATCTCCCCTGGGTATACCCCCGAGATAACTTGCATCCATTTTCATCTCCGTGTTGCTTTTCTCGTGTCGTCTTCCGGAATATTTTGTCACGTTTTTATCTCACAATGCCGGCGTTTTCCGGTATCTTTGGTCACGTGGTCATCTCTTCATGCCGGCATCTTCCGGTATCTTTGATCACGTTTTTAACTTCTTATACCGGCATATTCCGGTACCTTCTGTCACATTTTCATCTGACCATACCGGATTTTTCCGGTATCTTTGGCCACGTGTTTATCTCCCTTATGCCGGCATTTTCCGGTATCTTCTCTCAAGTTTTTATATAACCAAGCCGGCATCCCGGTATTTTGGTTGCGTTTTTATCTCATAATGCCGGCGACTTTTTATATCACACGATGCCGGAATTTTCCGGCATCTTTAGTAACGTTTTTCTCACGTTACGCCGGCATTTTTATGTATTTTTCGTAGTTTTTATCGCGTCATGTAAGGGTTTCCTTCGTAATGATTTTTACCCGTCACTCTGTCAACTGCCGGTTTCTTCGGTAATTTTTTTATCTCGTCATGCCGGCATTTTCCGGTATCTTGAGGAACATTAAATCTAGTCAGTCCGTCATGTAATGGTTTCCTTACAAACGTCACGCTTGTAATTATATTTTATCCTCAATGTTAGAATCGATAAGCTCACGTCAATTTTGCAACTTCTTAATTGAAATATTTTCCTGAATTATTAGTGATGAACAGGGGAATTGAGATTTATTTAGATTGAAATTAATCCGTTAATTAATTTTAATAAGCAGGTGAATGGTGCTCAGTTAGGTAGGACGAACATTACAAAATTTTTAATCCGTTTTATGCAAATTATTTATCCATAATTCTGACGTGTATTTTCTCTCCAATACAGCAAGTATAAATGTTTTCCTCTAATACAGCTATTATAAATCTGTTTTCCTCTAATACAGCTATTATAAATCTGTTTTCCTCTAATACAGCTATTATAAATCTGTTTTCCTCTAATACAGCTATTATAAATCTGTTTTCCTCTAATACAGCTATTATAAATCTGTTTTCCTCTAATACAGCTATTATAAATCTGTTTTCCTCTAATACAGCTATTATAAATCTGTTTTCCTCTAATACAGCTATTATAAATCTGTTTTCCTCCAATACAGCTATTATAAATCTGTTTTCCTCTAATACAGCTATTATAAATCTGTTTTCCTCTAATACAGCTATTATAAATCTGTTTTCCTCTAATACAGCTATTATAAATCTGTTTTCCTCTAATACAGCTATTATAAATCTGTTTTCCTCTAATACAGCTATTATAAATCTGTTTTCCTCTAATACAGCTATTATAAATCTGTTTTCCTCTAATACAGCTATTATAAATCTGTTTTCCTCTAATACAGCTATTATAAATTTGTTTTCCTCTAATACAACAATTATAAATCTGTTTTCCTCTAATACAACAATTATAAATCTGTTTTCCTCTAATACAACAATTATAAATCTGTTTTCCTCTAATACAACAATTATAAATCTGTTTTCCTCTAATACAGCTATTATAAATCTGTTTTCCTCTAATACAGCTATTATAAATCTGTTTTCCTCTAATACAGCTATTATAAATCTGTTTTCCTCTAATACAGCTATTATAAATTTGTTTTCCTCTAATACAGCTATTATAAATCTGTTTTCCTCTAATACAGCTATTATAAATCTGTTTTCCTCTAATACAGCTATTATAAATCTGTTTTCCTCTAATACAGCTATTATAAATCTGTTTTCCTCTAATACAGCTATTATAAATCTGTTTTCCTCTAATACAACAATTATAAAACTGTTTTCCCTAATACAGCTATTATAAATCTGTTTTCCTCTAATACAGCTATTATAAATCTGTTTTCCTCTAATACAACAATTATAAATCTGTTTTCCTCTAATACAACTATTATAAATCTGTTTTCCCTAATACAGCTATTATAAATCTGTTTTCCTCTAATACAGCTATTATAAAACTGTTTTCCTCTAATACAGCTATTACAAATGTTTTTACAAGCTTTTATTTAACTTGCTTCCTCTGTCACTATATTATCTATTGGATACCTTTACTAATATTTTGGAAGAGACCCATGCTTTTCTTTAGAATTATTTGAATAGCTGTGTATCATTATATATTTAAAGAAAATCATTTATTTTCTCTATTTTAATGCATTATTACAGAAAAGCTTGTTATCAAAACGTTTTTATGCAATTTTTTTTCTCTAATACAGCTATTATAAATTCCCCCCCCCCCAATACATCTATTATAAAATCTTTTTTTTTAAACTTTTGGATCTCTTTGTATGTTACATCAAAACAAAATGAATGTCAACATTTTTTTTACCTTAATAACAAAACTCACGTAACGTCAATGTTTATTGAACCATGATGTAACTAAATATATTAATGTCGACATTTATTGGACATTGATCACGAATTAATGTCAGATTATTGGGCCTACCATTCACCCGGTTCCCAGAAAGAACCGCAACGGAAATAAGCGCACACGGAAAAAAGCACAAAGAGAAAAAAGCGCACACAGAAAAAAGCGCAAAGAGAAAAAAGCGCAAACGGAAAAAAGCGCAAAGAGAAAAAAGCGCACACAGAAAAAAGCGCAAACAGAAAAAAGCGCAAACGGAAAAAAGCGCAAAGAGAAAAAAGCGCACACGGAAAAAAGCGCAAAGAGAAAAAAGCGCAAACAGAAAAAAGCGCAAAGAGAAAAAAGCGCACACAGAAAAAAGCGCAAACAGAAAAAAGCGCAAACGGAAAAAAGCGCAAAGAGAAAAAAGCGCAAACGGAAAAAAGCGCAAACAGAAAAAAGCGCACACGGAAAAAAGCGCAAACGGAAAAAAGCGCAAACGGAAAAAAGCGCAAACAGAAAAAAGCGCAAACGGAAAAAAGCGCAAACAGAAAAAAGCGCACACAGAAAAAAGCGCAAACAGAAAAAAGCGCAAACGGAAAAAAGCGCAAACAGAAAAAAGCGCACACAGAAAAAAGCGCAAACGGAAAAAAGCGCAAACAGAAACAGAAAAATGCGCAACCAGAAAAAACACAAAGAAAAATGTGCAAAAGAGAAATTTAGCACAAAGACCATATGGACTAGATGACACATTTATACATGACTGTTAGGGCTGCTGTGAGAGTGTCGTTTGATCACGTGATCTACTACCATTTAAAGCGTACCACTACCATCTGCATTCCCATCACCACGATACAGGCGATAATCACTTTACACAATGCCTATTATTTTCTTGGTCAATAATTATTCAACTACTATTCTCGTATAAACATAAAACTATCGACATTACACGAAGTATCTTTCACATTCTCCCTAGTCCGAACTACCTAGCTTGCATACTATAACAACCCGTTCCTATGGCAAAACTTCACTCTCTTTCATCCGCGTCATCAAACATGCATTCGTCATATCTCTCGTAACAACATTCATTCGCACCAAAATAACAATTTTGTATTTAATATTTTTTCACATCATGACGCACCTACCTACCTACCTACTACCCACCTACCCACCTACCTACCTACCTACCTAACTACCCACCTACCCACTTACCCACCTACCCACCTACCCGCCTACATACTTACCAAACTACCCACCAAAAAAGTATCGGCGAAGTTCGTAAGTTTCGTAAACTGTACTAGACATCTTTTTTTTAAATGAAAATTCATTGACATCATTGACATATGTTACATTTTGCGACAACCTTAATTAGTGCGTTGGGCTTGTATGAAAACTCACTTCGAACTAACTAAATTACATGCTATTTATTTTAAGATTACACGGTAAGCGTCACCCAACTGTTGTGATGTGAGGTGAGGACAGGTTCGACAATAAACCAACACGAAAGTACGAAAGAGACATAGATTGCCTGTTAGAGAATGGACCCCTTAACTTTCCTAACCCCACCATTTATTATACCCTACCTAACCTCTAAATTTACTGCGCTAAATGTCACTTCCCTCCCAATCGTTCCTATTCTACAGAATTGTGTATACTATTTATTTACATTCTTTAATCTCAATATAACTAAAATAGACTTTTGTTTGAAGGGTAATGAAAACATGTAAACAAAAGGGACGCTACTCTAAATCTATGCGAATACTTATATGCAGTGGCGTAGGCAGGGGGGGGGGTTTCTGGGGGTCATAACCCCCCCCCCCCCCCAGACCCCTCGGTATATATATATATATATATATATATATATATATATATATATATATATGGTGGGGTTAGGAAAGTTAAGGGGTCCATTCTCTAATAGGCAATCTATGTCTCTTTCGTACTTTCGTGTTGGTTTATTGTCGAACCTGTCCTCACCTCACATCACAACAGTTGGGTGACGCTTACCGTGTAATGTTAAAATAAATAGCATGTAATTGAGTTAATTCGAAGTGAGTGTTCACACTAGCCCAACGCACTAATTAAGGTTGTCGCAAAATATAACATATATGTAACATAATATGTCAATGAATTTCATTTAAAAAAAATATGTCTAGTGCAGTTTACGAAACTAACGAACTTCGTCGATACTTTTTAGGTGGGTAGGTGGGTAGGCGGGTAGGTGGGTAAGTGGGTAGGTGGGTAAGTGGGTAAGTAAGTAAGTGGGTAGGTGGGTAAGTGGGTAGGTGGGTAAATGGGTAGGTGGGAAGGTGCGTAGGTAGGTGCGTCATGATAATATTAAATACATAATTGAGAGATACTTCATGTAATGTCGATATCAATGATATTTTGATGTTTATTTATACGAGAATAGTAGTTGAATAATTATTGACCAAGAAAATAATAGGCATTGTGTAAAGTGATTATCGCCTGTATCGTGGTGATGGGAATGCAGATGGTAGTGGTACGCTTTAAATGGTAGTAGATCACGTGATCAAACACGACACTCTCACAGCAGCCCTAACAGTTATGTATAAATGTGTCATCTAGTCCATATGGTCTTTGTGCTAAATTTCTCTTTTGCACATTTTTCTTTGTGTTTTTTCTGGTTGCGCATTTTTCTGTTTCTGTTTGCGCTTTTTTCCGTTTGCGCTTTTTTCTGTGTGCGCTTTTTTCTGTTTGCGCTTTTTTCCGTTTGCGCTTTTTTCTGTTTGCGCTTTTTTCTGTGTGCGCTTTTTTCTGTTTGCGCTTTTTTCCGTTTGCGCTTTTTTCTGTTTGCGCTTTTTTCCGTTTGCGCTTTTTTCCGTTTGCGCTTTTTTCCGTGTGCGCTTTTTTCTGTTTGCGCTTTTTTCCGTTTGCGCTTTTTTCTCTTTGCGCTTTTTTCCGTTTGCGCTTTTTTCTGTTTGCGCTTTTTTCTGTGTGCGCTTTTTTCTCTTTGCGCTTTTTTCTGTTTGCGCTTTTTTCTCTTTGCGCTTTTTTCCGTGTGCGCTTTTTTCTCTTTGCGCTTTTTTCCGTTTGCGCTTTTTTCTGTTTGCGCTTTTTTCTGTGTGCGCTTTTTTCTCTTTGCGCTTTTTTCCGTTTGCGCTTTTTTCTCTTTGCGCTTTTTTTCTGTGTGCGCTTTTTTCTCTTTGCGCTTTTTTCCGTGTGCGCTTATTTCCGTTGCGCTTTTTGATTTGCGCTTTTTTCCGTTGCGCTTTTTTCCGTTGCGGTTCTTTCCGGCCACCCATTCACCCAATAACTTAACACCTTAACGTCAACATGTGTTAATTAGTTTCTTTAAGCTCCACGAGAGGGTTGAGGAGGGGGGGGGGATGGAGACATACAAAGCCAGATAAACTTTGACCAAGTTTTAAAATATTACAGAATGCAATTCTATTCTTAGCTAGTGGATGCTGATTCGTTTACAAAAATAAAACGGGAAATAATTATTATATTTATAATTAGTCAAAAAGGTAATTAGTCGACCTTAGCCTTAGATTACCTGGAAAAGACGCGTCATCCATTTTGTAATGATTATTTAAATATTTAATCCACGAGAAAAAACACACAATCCATCGTGGATTAACAAGTGCCTACGATAATAATCCAGCGCCGTGGATTCATATCCACAAGTCCCTTTCAAGAGTCAATAAAAAAACATTTCCCAGAATCCAACGAGGACGTGTCGCTGATGATGTGAGTCCGTGTCTACTGGGTGCCGTCTGCACATCTCGGCGCCACGCTCGTGTTGCCCGTCACTTTCGCGGGATTTGCGGCTAGCGCTTTTCTCCCCAGCATCCTCGCCAGTTTTCTAGGGCTGGCCAGATTTTCTTCCATGCCATGCTTGGGTATTTTTGTATCACAGGCCAAACCTGACCACTAGGAGGTTGTTTAAGTTATGTTCATATCACAGGCCAAACCTGACCACTACGAGGTTGTTTAAGTTATTTTCATATCACAGGCCAAACCTGACCACTACGAGGTTGTTTAAGTCTAGTATTCTCCGTTATAACTGTTGTAAGTCTAGATTTTCCCCCTATAAGTGTTGTAAAAGTCTAGTTTTTTCCCTCTAAGGCTAGTGTTTCACTTTTGAAAAAGATATATCCAGAGCTGCCCTTGATAATAAGAAAAGTAATCATATGATGGTCATCCATATAAACATTGGTCAAACACCACTTTCGTATAGCCAGAGGTCAAAAACACATACAGATAGACGGTAGTAAAACAAGACACCCGTAAAGATAATAACCCCCCCCCCCCCAACAAGTTTGTAGCTTTAAGAGATGCCTGATACATAGTTAATAATTATAATTAGTTATGTTAATGTGTTGAAAATGGCAATTAAATACAGATAACAACTTTACTATAACGATGACGCAGACAGAAAACGTCACTACACAATTCTTTTATCGGTGATATGACGTAACATCAGTCCCCGTGTCACGGAGACCCGGCAATTAAACAAGTTATTTATTAACTAGCTTAACCCTTACTTTATCGCGTGCAGGCCCAGCTGTGGGGTGAATATCAATATCGGGCAATGCATTCACCAGTCACTCAGCACCATCTCACAACATGCTCAAGTCTTATCTGCAGCGTGGGTGCACGTGCATGGTGTGCTCACGTTCTTGCTCGCACGTGATATATGTGCTCACGTTGGTGACCACACGTACTGGACGTACTCAAGGTCAGTGCCGTGACAGGACGTATTAGATGTACTCACGTTCGTGGCCGCACGTGATAGATGTATTCACGTTAAATGCAGTGGCCGCACGTGTTAGATGTACTCACGTTCAATGCAGTGACCGCACGTGTTAGATGTACTCACGTTCAATGCAGTGGCCGCACGTGTTAGATGTACTCACGTTCGTGGCCGCACGTAATAGATGTACTCACGTTCGTGGCCGAACGTGTTAGATGTACTCACGTTCAATACCGTGGCCGCACGTGATAGATGTACTCACGTTCGTGGCCGCACGTAATAGATGTACTCACGTTCGTGGCCGCACGTGTTAGATGTACTCACGTTCAATACCGTGGCCGCACGTAATAGATGTACTCACGTTCGTGGCCGCACGTGTTAGATGTACTCACGTCCGTGACCGCACGTGACAGATGTACTCACGTTCAATGTCGTGGCCGCACGTGTTAGATGTACTCACGTCCTTGGCCGCACTTGATAGATGTACTCACGTTCGTGGCCGCACGTGTTAGATGTACTCACGTCCATGGCCGCACGTGTTAGATGTACTCACGTTCGTGGTCGCACGTGTTAGATGTACTCACGTTCGTGGCCGCACGTGTTAGATGTACTCACGTTCAATGCCGTGGCCGCACGTGATAGATGTACTCACGTTCAATGCCGTGGCCGCACGTGATGGATGTACTCACGTCGTTAGCCGTACGTGATAGATGTACTCACGTTCAATGCCGTGGCCGCACGTGATAGACACACTCACGACCAGGCCTAACCTCACCCACCACTGCCATCTGCTGTTGTGGACTTGGGCAAGGCTTACAGGCGAGGATCGTCTTAGATTTAAAGCCACTTAACCAGGTTAGGCTTTGTCGTGTGCCTTAGATTAGCAGATAACCAAGTTGACACGTGACTCGTAGGCGTGGCAAGTGCTGTCAATCACAGAGAAGTTGACATAGTTTCCTGGGGGAAATTACGCCTTCAACAAAAATTCACTCCAAAACAATTTACAATCTATTTTATAAGATTTTTTCAAAAGCTTCATTAAAATGTTTGCGGTTTTATAAAAACACATAACTTGAAGTGTTACATGGGAAAGTTTTCGATCTGATAAAAAAACACATCACATAATCAGTTTTAAATGGAAAAGTATGCGGTTTGTTAAAAACACATCATATATTCACAAGAATTTTCACATTGAATCAAGTCTTCAAGAAGTTGTCAGAAAAATGAAATTCTCACCACATAAAGCTCTTGCTATGGTCAACATAAAAACAAAGCTGTTGCTATGTTCACCATATAAATAAAACTATTGCTATGGTCACCATATAAACAAAGCTGTTGCTATGGTCACCATATAAACAAGAAGCTATTTTGCTCATCACATTTAACAGGTATGTGTCCTTATCAAAAGGTAAACAATGCCAGAGCTTAAAGCTCCAGCTCCGCACCAGAAACTGCTCGTCACGTGACCAACCTCTCGGCAGACGTGAAGCAGACGAACTCTTCAATCCCATCTAGCACGCGTGTACCCCCCCCCCACCACCCCTCACGACTTACCACGCGCGTGTACCCCCCCCCCCCTCCCCACAACTCACCAGGTGTGTGTCTGTTTCTATCGCTCTAATTGATGCCAAAAGCAAACACGGGAATCACGCGATAACGACCAGCCTGACCCGCATCTCACCCCCCCCCCCCCACAGTACCTGCTCGCATATAACCTCAACACTACATGCTCGACCCCCACCCCCCACCCTCCATTCACTACCCACCGAAGACTGCTGTAGGTTTACGTGAACTTTTATAAAACTTCCACGAGGGGCTCTATATAGATGTAAACACCATTCAAATATAACTTTCTAAAGATGTAAGCACCATTCAAATATAACATTCTGAAGATGTAAACACCATTCAAATATAACATTCTGAAGATGTAAACACCATTCAAATATAACTTTCTAAAAATGTAAACACCATTCAAATCTAACTTTCTAAAGATGTAAACACCATTCAAATATAACTTTCTAAAGATGTAAACACCATTCAAATCTAACTTTCTAAACATGTAAACACCATTCAAATATAACTTTCTATAGATGTAAACATCATTCAAATATAACATTCTGAAGATGTAAACACCATTCAAATATAACATTCTGAAGATGTAAACACCATTCAAATATAACTTTCTAAAAATGTAAACACCATTCAAATCTAACTTTCTAAAAATGTAAACACCATTCAAATCTAACTTTCTAAAGATGTAAACACCATTCAAATCTAACTTTCTAAAGATGTAAGCACCATTCAAATCTAACTTTCTAAAAATGTAAACACCATTCAAATATAACTTTCTATAGATGTAAACACCATTCAAATATAACTTTCTGAAGAAAAAATACTATTGAAATATAACTTTCTGAAGATGTAAACACCATAAAATATAACAACAGTTCTAGCTTTGGGCTACACGTGTAGCAATCTAGCCACAGGCTACTCACGGCTCTCTGGGTCAACAGGTCATCCTTAAAGTCGCCACAGGATGAGCGGCCATTGGCGTGATGACCCAGCACGTGCCGGCACGTGCTGCTGATTAGTTGAGCTGATTTAAGCTCACACGTGGGAGCTACGCTGGGTTTATCAACTCAACTTGTGTGGGTATTGTATGGGTGTAGTGTGGGGGAAGTTTGACAAGTTGTGTGAGTATTATGTGGGGCGGAAGTGTGTGGAAAGGTTGATAACAAATTTTGTAAGTATTGAGTGTGGCTGAAGTGTGTGTGAAGTTTGATGACAATGTGGGTTCAAATCTAGTGAGTTAGTTTCTTAACTGCTTATGCAAGTATTAAAATGTTAGAAAAAATTGTTCGCTGCTGACTTCAAGACATGCTGGTCATCAAATATCGTAGCATTTTTTTTACAAAACTTTGGCAACTATTTTGTTTTAGACAGATATTGTCAAGAAATTTTGACAACGTGGATGCCAAAAAAGGACAGCATATTTTCAATAAATTCCGCCCAAATTTCTCACAAATCTCGCAAGAACTCACACAAATCTCGTCCAGATCTCATGCAAATCTCGTCCAGATCTCACACAAATCTCGTCCAGATCTCACACAAATCTCGTCAAGATCTCACACAAATATCGTCCGAATCTCACACAAATCTCGCCCAGATCTCACACAAATCTCGTCCAGATCTCACACAAATCTCGTCAAGATCTCACACAAATCTCGTCCAGATCTCACACAAATCTCGTCAAGATCTCACACAAATATCGTCCAGATCTCACACAAACCTCGTCAAGATCTCACACAAATCTTGTCCGAATCTCAAACAAATCTCGCCCATATCCCACGAGAACCACGAAATGGCTGCTGCTGACGTAATGAAAGATAAAACACCGCGGGTCGTCGAGTGCGTTGATTGGCCAACTGCAGTCACGTGATGTTTATCTAGGTCAGTTTCTCCCAGGTATCTCTGCCAAGAGTTGACCTACTTTAGGCGAAATTTAGAACCAGAATCTTTTTATCCCCCCCCTCCCCCCCCCACCACACACACACCCTCACCCATGCTGGACACTTCTGACTATCTGAAGAGAGTGAAGGATAGCTCGGGCAGTGTTTGTTGTGTCGGGGTCCTCCGGTGGGGGTGGTGTTTGGGTTGGTTGTGTGTAGTGTGTGTGTGGGTGGTGTGTGGGTGAGTGCTGGGGGTGGGTGTGGGGGAGTTTTGATGTATTTGGGTGTGTAGGTGGTGTGTGGGTGGGTTGTGGGTAGTATGTGTGGATTGCATGTGAGTGGGATGGTGTGTTGGTGTACTTGGTTGTGTGTGAGATGGTGTGGGTGTGTGTGGTGTGTTGGTGTATTGGTTGTGTGGGTGTGTGCGGAGTCCGTCCACTACCACCACGTAAACACCAAACACCGACAATCTGCGGGTGACGTAAACAAACGCCCGAGCAGAAACAAGATTTCGCTGGGAAAAATATTTATTTAACCCCCCCCCCCCCCCCCACACACACACTTCCTTCTGCCTTATTAAATCGCAAACGTTTGGCGTAAAAACATGCACAATGAAGCTGGTCACAGCAAAACAAGTGCAAACAGTTTAAGTACATTTATATTCCAATAAGACAGCGGACTATTGCATACTGTGATTTTCATGCTTGTTTTTTAAAAAACTGAGTCTGTCCCTAATAGTTCAGGTAATAGACCAGAGACTCTGTCCCTAATAGCTCAGGTATTAGACGAGATACTCTGTGCCTAATAGTTCAGGTAAAAGACCATGTACTGGGTCTGTCCCTACTAGCTCAGGTAAAAGACCAGATACTTCTCTGATAGAAAAAGATCCCTACGTCAACATGGTCTATCTGATTATTTACAGAGGAACCTGTCGATATCGATTGAGTTTTTTGCTTTAATGTGTTAATGTAACGCACCTTCTCTGCCCCCGCTCCCATGGTATTATTGCTTTAATAATTTAACACGACGCACGTGCAAGATTTAACTAAGCGCTTTATGCTTATCAAATATTTATCATTTGTTACAATTGTAGGGTGGAGTTCAAGTTAGGGTTGGGATGGAGGGTTTGGGAAGGAGGGGGTTGGGGTTGGGATGGATGGGTTGGGATGGAGGGGTTGGGATGGAGGGGTTGGGATGGAGGGGTTGGGATGGAGGGTTTGGGAAGGATGGGTTGGGATGGAGGGGTTGGGATGGAGGGGTTGGGATAAATGGGTTGGGATGGGATGGAGGGGTTTGGATGGAGGGGTTCGGATGGAGGGGTTCGGATGGAGGGGTTCGGATGGAGGGATAAGTCGAGCAATGTTTAGAGGGAGAAGATTGATAGGGATAGATAGATATGTCTGGAGAGAAGACGAGGGATTGATTGATGGGAATTTAAAGGGAAGTGTTTGGGGAGGGGTGGGATGGTTTGAAAGACAGAGAAGCTGGAAGAAGGGTAGGAGAGAGAGAGGGCGGGGGGTTAAGAGGAGGGAGAACTAGTGAGAGTGAGATTGGATGCTGGGTGTGGTGATGTTGAGAGAGACGTTAACAACCTAGATGTTGAGAGACATTTCAACAACCCACCTGACAGCAGGTGCATGTCCTGTTCCAGGTTGGTGTTCAAGGACATCTGACGCATCATGACGCCGCGTCGCAGGGAAATCCTCTCCCTCCGTGCGCTAGTCTCGCCCGTCCCCCCACGTTTCGGCGCATGCCCGTGGGTCCGCTGGTCAGGCTCCCCGGCCCCCGTCTCGAAGTTGGCCACTATACAGATGGTCCGGCACTCCGAGTCGTCCACGCCGCTGTAGCACTGGTCGATGGTCACGTAGTCCGGCAAACGCCGGTCGCTGTTGAATCCCTGGTGAAAACCGGCAGAGCAGCACGGTTGCGGGCAGGGCTTAGGGTAGGCCTGTCGAGCCGGTTCTGCCGGTTCTCTGTAGTGGTTTTGGTGCTGAGATTCTCTCCTCGGCTGGGATTTGATCTCAGGGCCGGGGGAGTTGTGGCTGGTCTGGTTGCTATGGCAACCGTCCTGTCTCGGCTCCCCACAGCTGGACTCGCATTTGACCGCGCACTTGGCGGGGAACCCGATGCAGCCTTTCAGCGTCCCCGTCCGGGGTGACGCCTCTGTCTTGTCTTTTGATGAGATGTTTTTGTTGCTGTCGACGCTGACAAGTGTCTCAACATCGCTCGGTGTTTTGTCCTTTGCCCGGAACTTGTCATTATTTAGGACAGGGCTTGTGGCAAGTCGGACAGAGCTTGAGTCAGAGGTGGCATAATGGGCATTGGCAAGATGGGCAGGTGGGAGGTACCACTCGCACAGCGTCTCGTCCACGGAGGGCGAGTCGACAAATTTCAAGGTACACAGCTCGATGTTATGCTCTAGGAGCGGCTCCTCGCAAGATGGGGCTGAGCGGCTCATGGCTCCACTGGTCAGCCCTGTGGGCGGGGCGCCGGTCACATGGACAAGTTGCACCGAGTGCCTGTACGGCTGCGGGAAAACCCGGTCGGTGGGCAGCTGGCTGAGAGTCTTCTTCAGGCAGCTCTGGATCTCGCTGGGTTTGCTGCGCTGGGTGGGGTAGAGCTCGGAGCTTCTGGAGCCCTTGACACGAGCCCTGGCGAGGGCTGAGACGAGGGGCTTCCCCGCCCGCTGGTCGAGTGAGACGAGGGGCTTCCCCGCCCGCTGCTCGTGTACCTGCTTCACGCCCCCGTCCTCAGCGAAGGCGACCCGCGTGAACCTGACGACCGGGCCGGTGTCTTCTGGGATGCCAAGCTCGTGCCTGCCGCCCACGTGAATGCCACTGTCGCAGAACTCCTCATCCCAGTCAGGGGAGAGAAGCGAAAGCTCATCTGTGAAATCAAAGGGAAATAATTAATCAAGGGAGATAAGAGAAGTTTCATCTGAAGAAAAAAGGGAAATAATTCGTATCATGTTACATCCTGAGTTGTTAATTTAAACTTAAAAGAACAAAGGTACACAATTACACAAGCATTCAGTTTTCTTATCAAAAGGCGCGACATGAGTCTATTCCTGTACGAGGCAACACCAACTTTATAATTACTACATTTACATACATAATTACAACATTTCCAACCAGATTAGCATAAAATTTACATCAACAGGATTTTAACAAGTACGATCAAACATGAACACAACTTTAAAATATTCTGGTCGGGAAGATAGGGCTTTAAATTTCGGACATCTAATCAATGAAAATTTATGGTCAGACTTTCATGTTTCATTCAATTTTTTAGATAAAACGTAAGCTGTCGTTTCGATATACGTCGTCCGCGAATCAATGACGACTTAATCTGTGTATCTAGTTGACAGAAAATATGAAATGTTTGTTTCACGGAGGGGGCTAATGTTTACAGTCGGCGTGTAGTGGCGTCACTCGAGTGGAGTGGCGTCAGTGGAGTGTCGTGGCGTCACCCGAGTTTAGTGGCGTCACCCAAGTAAAGTGCCGAGTGACGCCAAAAATGATGTTCACCAAAATTGTAAATAAAAAAACGAGCAAGATGTTCAGGCAAGTGGGCTTTTGTTACGTCGCTTGTCATGGTAAAGTCACCTTTCACCTCTGACCTTTACCTTCAGACATTACTTCACGTGAATCCATTATAAGTGAGAGCTACTGCCCTCAGGATATTAATGTCTTAGGTGAAGATAGTGGTTATGGTTAGGGCAGATAACTGTTCTTATTCCGCACACATACATACACACTCAAACACGCACATACACATTTACCAACACAACCACACATACACACGCTCCAAGCACACAAACATACACTGAAACGTTTTTTCCTACTTGATGAGACCACGTGACAAGGAAATCAATGAGGCTGACAGATTAAGCCAAGCTTCAAACAAAAATAATGTCATAGATACGTCAGGGAAAGTAGTTCGGTCAACAGTTTAGGCCGGCTGTTTATGACGTCTGTCTGGACAGTCTACCTGCTGTCTGGACAGTCTGTCTTGGACAGTCTAGCTGCTGTCTGGACAGTCTGTCTGGACAGTCTACCTGCTGTCTGGACAGTCTACCTGCTGTCTAGACAGTCTACCTGGACAGTCTACCTGCTGTCTGGACAGTCTGTCTGGACAGTCTACCTGCTGTCTAGACAGTCTACCTGGACAGTCTACCTGCTGTCTGGACAGTCTACCTGCTGTCTGGACAGTCTGTCTGGACAGTCTCTCTGCTGTCTGGACAGTCTGTCTGGACAGTCTAGCTGCTGTCTGGACAGTCTGTCTGGACAGTCTACCTGCTGTCTAGACAGTCTACCTGGACAGTCTACCTGCTGTCTGGACAGTCTGTCTGGACAGTCTACCTGCTGTCTGGACAGTCTACCTGCTGTCTAGACAGTCTACCTGGACAGTCTACCTGCTGTCTGGACAGTCTGTCTGGACAGTCTACCTGCTGTCTAGACAGTCTACCTGGACAGTCTACCTGCTGTCTGGACAGTCTACCTGCTGTCTGGACAGTCTGTCTGGACAGTCTCTCTGCTGTCTGGACAGTCTACCTGCTGTCTGGACAGTCTACCTGCTGTCTGGACAGTCTGTCTGGACAGTCTACCTGCTGTCTGGACAGTCTACCTGCTGTCTGGACAGTCTACCTGGACATTCTACCTGCTGTCTGGACAGTCTGTCTGGACAGTCTACCTGCTGTCTAGACAGTCTACCTGGACAGTCTACCTGCTGTCTGGACAGTCTACCTGCTGTCTGGACAGTCTGTCTGGACAGTCTCTCTGCTGTCTGGACAGTCTACCTGCTGTCTGGACAGTCTACCTGCTGTCTGGACAGTCTGTCTGGACAGTCTCTCTGCTGTCTGGACAGTCTACCTGCTGTCTGGACAGTCTGTCTGGACAGTCTACCTGCTGTCTGGACAGTATACCTGCTGTCTGGACAGTCTCTCTGCTGTCTGGACAGTCTGTCTGGACAGTCTCTCCGCTGTCTGGACAGTCTCTCTGCTGTCTGGACAGTCTACCTGCTGTCTGGACAGTCTACCTGCTGTCTGGACAGTCTGTCTGGACAGTCTCTCTGCTGTCTGGACAGTCTACCTGCTGTCTGGACAGTCTACCTGCTGTCTGGACAGTCTGTCTGGACAGTCTCTCTGCTGTCTGGACAGTCTGTCTGGACAGTCTACCTGCTGTCTGGACAGTCTACCTGCTGTCTGGACAGTCTACCTGCTGTCTGGACAGTCTGTCTGGACAGTCTCTCTGCTGTCTGGACAGTCTCTCTGCTGTCTGGACAGTCTCTCTGCTGTCTAGACAGTCTGTCTGGACAGTCTACCTGCTGTCTGGACAGTTTGTCTGGACAGTCTGTCTGGACAGTCTACCTGCTCTCTGGACAGTCTGTCTGGACAGACTGTCTGGACAGTCTACCTGCTGTCTAGACAGTCTACCTGCTGCCTGGACAATCTACATGCTGTCTGGACAGTCTACCTGCTGTCTGGACAGTCTACCTGGACAGTCTACCTGCTGTCTGGACAGTCTACCTGCTGTCTGGACAGTCTAGCTGCTGTCTGGACAGTTTACCTGCTGTCTGGACAGTCTACCTGCTGTCTGGAAGTCTACCTGCTGTTTGGACAGTCTGCCTGCTCTAGACAGTCTGCCTGCTGTCTAGACAGTCAACATAGCCAGAAAATTGTGATAACACATAGTAATAGAAAGACGAATGTCTTATTGTTTACAAGAGTACACAATGAAACTTAATGTTGACTATACGAATGTACAAAAAAAAAAAAAAACTCGAGAAATTAAGTCACTGGGGGAAAAAGTCACGGAAAAAAAAGACAAAAGATTAAATAATATTAATTGAAAAAAAAAACCCACTCCAATTTTGATAACGCGCAAGATTTTAAATTTATCAGTTAAATCTGTACTGAAAATGTTTTTAACTTTTTCTCTGTAACTGTTTCTGGCACCTTTTCTGTTACATTTTTGCGGTAAGATTTTTTACTTTTTTCTTTTGCGACTTTTTTCTGAAACTATTTTTCGGTGAACGGAAAAAAATTCACAGGAAAAAAAAACACAGAAAAAAGTCAGTTTTTGCTAGTAAAAAAGGCACAGAAAAAAAGTCACAATGGAAAAATTTTATCGGAAAAAAAGTCACAGAAATAAAGTCATAGAAAAAAAAGTCACAAAAATATTTTTAAAAATATTTTGATTTATTTGTTAAGAATTGTAAAATTTTGTATGTTTATTATTGTGGGTTGTATTTTTTTATAGCATAAATTTTTTATAGACGTTAAAAGCATTATGGTTTATAACAATTGTAAATACAAATACTCTAAGATAATTTACACAACAATCTCAACTTTTGTTACGTATTTAGTTAAATACGTGGTAGAAAAGTTAATTCTAAAACAAATTTAGGCACATCATTGTGTTTTGCATATGTTTTGCCGTAGGCTATTCTCTGGTCGGCCTCTCCTCAGTCGGCCTTGTCTGAACATGTTGTGTGTTGGTCAACCTTTGAACCTTGTCGGCTTTCTGTTTTGATCCTAAGTTTTGTTATGTAATGAGCGTGATAAATGTGGGCAGTAAAGGTGGTTGAACTAAACATAACTATTGTTGCCATGAGTTGAGGGCAGCAAGTCAGATGAACTTACCATTTCACGGTAATTTAATATTAGTATTTTAAAAGAACAAGATGAAAACCGAGGACGTTGGAACATTTTATAAATGCTATTAATATTATGTTTAACATAATTACAATCTACAAACATCATACAAAATATTTTTAGATGAATTATAAAAATTACCATGCGCATACAACATACACACATTACATTACATTTAGTTAATCCTAAGTTAATTTGCACTCTCTGTATATTTAATACATAAAATTCCACGCAAATATATATTTGTGTTTTTTTTTCCTGTGACTTTTTTCTTGTGACTTTTTTTTCTGTTTTTTTTTTCCTGTTTTTTTTTTCCTGTGACTTTTTTCCTGTGACTTTTTTTCCTACAATCGTTTTTTCTCTCACCAAACAGCCACCACTTTTTCTCTTACTCTAGACGCCCTCCCCAACCCCATTTACTCAACGTGCTCCCGAGGCTACTCACACATCGTATAACTCTATTCCTCCCACCCTCCTCCCCTCCCTCCTCCGGCGGTCCATTCACCAATTGACAGTATTTACCTCAAACATGGCCGCACCGTGTCTATATTTGACTAGCACAACCACCGCCACAACCACAGAATGTACACAGACCACACGTGGCTACTACACCTTATACTTCCGGTAGCCATGTTTATTTTGGTAGCCAGTCCCGACAAAAAAATCAATTAATGATGTAATACTTGTCGATACTGTTTGTCATGTCTGTGTCTGATCTGTATGCTGGATAGATTCTATGTTGTATCCTAAGTGTATGTTGGTGTTGTAGATGATATGTTGTATCCTGGGTGTATGTTGGTGTTGCAGATTATATGTTGTATCCTGAGTGTATTTTGAGTAATTACATATTGGTGTAATAAATAAAAGATGGATTGGATAATGTCTGACGATAAAAATCGAATCCGTCCATTATAGGACCATTACAGCCAAGAAATATATTCACCGTTCTGGTATTACTGCTGGATGTGTGTGTGTGGGGGGGGGGGTTGTTAGATGTTGCACATGGGCCAGCTGATGGAAGCTCTCCTTTCATCAGGGCTGCATTCTCAGCTGTTGATGGGTCCTGGGAAATATTTCCGGATGGTGATGGGGGCTGGGAAATATTTCCGGATGGGCAATAGGGACTGTGTTTTTGTGTGGCTCTGGTCTGGGTTTTAGGTCCTGTCATGTCTTTGATCACCCATCGGGCGGATTTATTGGGATCGATTTGTGATCGATAAACACAAGTGTCACGTGATTTACTTCAGAGCAGACATTATAGTGGAGTTTGACAATCACAACATACAGATATTTTTATAGCGGGATGTTTGTGGAAAAGATAGCAAATGGACAAGAATCAACACACAGAGAGTAGATATAAGAGTAGCAGCAGACATTAGATAGAAGATAACAGACTGTAATATGACAGACAGTAAAATGACAGACAGTAAAATGACAGACAGTAAAATGACAGACTGTAAAATGACAGACAGTAAAATGACAGACAGTAAAATGACAGACAGTAAAATGACAGACAGTAAAATGACAGACAGTAAAATGACAGACAGTAAAATGACAGACTGTAAAATGACAGACTGTAAAATGACAGACAGCAGACAATTTAAACTGTAGCGACACGTCAGCCTGTTAAGACAAAAATATTTGACTAAACAATAAAAAAAATCGATGACGTCAACATTCCGCGCCGTATTTAGCTTAGTGGCTGTCAAATCTAATTAGCTAATTATTTATTGACAGACAGACAAAGACGACTGGACGTCACTGGTCTTACACGAGAGAGAAGGGGGGGGGGAGTCATTCAGCCCTGGACTCGGTTGATTGTTGCACTCATGATGTCATGTATGAAGCCAGTTGATTGTCCCACTCACCATGTGTGATGCCACTTGAAGGTTCCACTCACGATGTCATGTATGACGCCAGTTGATTGTTCCACTCACCATGTATGACGCCACTTAATTGTTCCACTCACCATGTATGACGCCTGTTGGTTGTTCCACTCATGATGTCATGTATGGCGCCACTTGATTGCCCCACTCACCATACCACACGCGTCATGTATGACGCCACTTGAAGGTTCCACTCATTATGTCATGTATGACGCCACTCGATTGTCCCACTCACCATACCACACGCGTCATGTATGACGCCAGCTGATTGTCCCACTCATGATGTCATGTATGGCGCCACTTGATTGTCCCACTCACCACACCACAAGCGTCATGTATGGCGCCAGCTGATTGTCCCACTCACCATACCACAAGCGTCATGTATTGCGCCACTTGATTGTCCCACTCACCATACCACAAGCGTCATGTATGGCGCCACTTGATTGTCCCACTCACCATACCACAAGCGTCATGTGTGACGCCACTTGATTTGGTCCACTCACGATGTCATGTATGACGCCACTTGAATGTCCCCCTCACCATACCACAAGCGTCATGTCTACATTGACGTCTCCTGTTCTGTGGGCCGGAGCCAAGCTCCGCATTGTTTACCGTAGGGCGTGTTTTCCCATCAGATGGCGGGTCATGCCGACCTCTTTTGCCAAAACTTGTCACGTGATCAGCAGTGATGAATGACCAGGGGAACTCAGTGACCTTCATCTGCTGGTGTTTGGTCGTCTCTGGTGTGAATTCAATGGATCGATGGACGAGATGTCCATATGGATGACAAACAAATCGATGAAAGGTGCGGTTCTAGCAAGTAATGTCCATCTTCAAAATCAACATCTACGATAATAACAATGTACATCTGCTATGCCAACATGTACGATAGCATGTCCATCTGCGATACCAGCATATACGATACCAACTATTTCTATCTGCGATACCAACATATACGATACCAACAATGTCCATAAACGATACCAACAATGTTCTTCAACGATACCAACAATGTCCATCAACGATACCAACAATGTCCATCAACGATACCAACATGTACGATACCAACAATGTCCATCTGCGATACCAACATATACGATACCGACAATGTCCATCTGCGATACCAACATATACGATACCAACAATGTCCATCTGCGATACCAACATGTACGATACCAACAATGTACATCTGTGATACCAACATATACGATACCAACAATGTCCATCTGCGATACCAACATGTACGATACCGACAATGTCCGTCTATGATACCATCAATGTCCATCTACAATACCGACTAACGGCTACCACCTAGTTTTACCCCCTTCAAAAAAATCCCGTAATGTCTAAAACACAACCCAATAACCCCTCATCGACACCTCACACCCCCACCCCCCACCCCCAACCCCGCCCGTCTAAAACCCCACCCCAATAAGAAAATGCGTTGGATCTCTGAAGACCACGTACACAAGATATAAATATGGGCAACACGCCTTCCTGGCACGCTGTTAGTGGCAAGGGCGGTAATCACGTCAGCTCTCACTCGGATTTATTACTCGCTTTGTAAACCTTCCAGAAAAGTGGATGCCTTTATGTACAGTATAAAATCTAAACACATTACCTCAAGGTTTTAAAATCTTTGCGCATGTTTCAAACCACTTGACAGAATCAGCGACAAACAAATAAAAATAAAAACGAGACTCCCAAACAAAGTGGGATGTGATGTGTTGAAACCATACTGGAGATAGAAGGGAAGCTACTCGGTTAAAATTAAAACGATTTGATGGGCCAAACTCAAATTACTCCCCCATCAATTTGGATACGTACAACACTGTCAACATTAAAAACTACGATACAGTTTACATTTTTTTTAAAGATTTAAATTCCATCCCCTTATACATTTCTATGTCAAACATATCATGTCTATAAATTTTTAAAAAGTTATTAATTCATTTCCCCAGTTGATGTTTTGTCTTGTGTTTTTGTGGATATGTCTAAAAATTATTGCAATGAAAGTAAACACATTTTTTTAATGTTTAATTAAGCTTAATAATTAATTCTAATCAATTAGAAACAGGATCAGGTTACAACATTCACTGTGTTGATGAAAATATTTTATACAACATTCACTAGGTTGATGAAAATATTTTCATAATCCTTTATGTTTGCTAGTTCGTATTTTTATTTTAATGGTTTTATGATGAGGTTAATAATACAATAATGCCACCACTCCTCGCGTGCCACTAGGAGCAGACTTGAAGAGACAAGCTATAGGATGGTATCATTTTTACGGTCCATATGTTGAACAGAAGATATATGTTGAATTATACTGACGATATTTGAAAAGATGATATTATATGTTTACTTATACTGACGATATGTTGATAAGATGTTAAAAATATTACAATAATTAGATTACCATAGTTTATGGTACCTGTTTTACGGACATTTGGTCGGACAAACAAGCCGGCTGTTGGTCGGATGAACTAGGTTCCAGATCGCCGGAAAACCGGAAAATTTGCCGGACAAATTCTACATTTTACCGTTATCAAGCCGTTCAGGTGTTTAGATGTTTAGATAACACCAGTGCAAGTGTTTAAATTACTGTTACAACAATTCAGGTGTTCAAGTTACTTAAATCAATTCAGGTGTTCAAATTATTACATCAAACATAGTCACAAACCCGTATCCATCACAAACACATGTTTGAAAGACAAATTACGACATCTTTCCTATCCATCCTGCTGATGTTATACGACTTAAAAGAATCAACCAATGATCAATACAATTTTGCAGACAGTACAGCAGTAGTAGCCTTTAATCTTACCAAAAAAAGTTAAGTACAGAAACTCATTGAATAGATCGTTACCCAGCAATAACTGAGATGTTGAGTTGGGCTCCGGCTTAATGTAATTTTTGTTGTTAATAAAATAATATTTTGGCCAAAGCTAATCTTTATACTGAAATATATTTTTAAATGAGCGTGAGAAAAAACGGTGCGGGGGAGAGAGGTGATAAAGTATTTGTAATTTTAAATTACGTACGGTATATGTACATTAAACAGACGTAGATTTGTACAATAATGTTCTACAATGTTCGTGAACCACCCAGTGGCGGAACTAGAAAAAAAGGGCCACCCCGCAAAGAAATTTGTTGGGCCCCATATATATATATATATATATATATATATATATATATATATATATATACGAAAAAACCAACATAGAACACTCATTTCGGGCTTGTTCGAGTTTTTTTTTTAAATAATTAAAAATACTTTTTTTTTATTAAATAGTAATAACAAGTTACATCACGTCATTTGTGTGACTGCTAATAGTTTGTTTTGAAAATCTCTGTCTTAACATGTTTTCTGAAAAGCCACATGTCAAAAAGTTGGTCGATATAATATAAAGGATGAAAGCTTTGTATGTGCAATGGTTTCTCGCCGTATGTTTATTTTTATGTTTTTTTTGTATATATATTATTAGTTTTAAATATATTTCCTTTTTGTGCTTTGTCAATCTTTATTATGTATTTTTTAAAATAATAATTAATAGAAGTAATAGCTTTTTAATTTGTTTAGTGCAAATCTATTAAAAGGTGCTTAAGAGCACACATATTTGACTATTTAAAAAAGGGAAATAAGTCATGGAAGTGGTTTGAACGTTTGCGTATCTTTCACGCAATGGATTTATTTTCAAAAGAATTTTTCCGACAACAGCGCGTGTTTGATTGTTGGAGAAAGAGGACCCGGGATGGTGTCTATAGAATAAAGATAATCTAACCTCTGCTGCAGTATTCTTTTTACAAAACAACCATAAAGTCAAAAATGCAGGAAGATTTTTTTTTTTTTACTGTAAAAAAATTGATTATGGTCGGCAGCGGGCCCCTAAACGTCCCGGGCCCCCCCGCAATGCGGGGTCTGGCGGCACTGTAGTTCCGCCCCTGGAACCACCGCAGTTTTCGCTCATGAAGACAGTAGCAAGGGAAATAACCAAGAAAAAGATCAAAGTTTCATGCTTGCAAATCTTGTAATGTCTCTTGTGTTAAAGTTTTATGATTTGTGTTGGATGTGTCCTGTTTTATGTTTCTTGTTTTAATGTGTCTTTTGTTTTAATGTGTCCTGTGTTTTATGTTTCTTGTTTTAATGTGTCCTATGTTTATGTGTCCTGTGTTTTAATGTGTCCTGTTTTATGTGTCTTGTTTAAATGTGTCCTGTATTTTATGTGTCTTGTTTTAATGTGTCCTGTATTTTATGTGTCTTGTTTTAATGTGTCCTGTGTTTTAATGTGTCCTGTTTTATGTTTCTTGTTTTAATGTGTCCTGTGTTTTATGTGTCTTTTTTCTGTCCTGTGTTTTATGTGTCTTGTTTTAATGTGTCCTGTGTTTTATGTGTCTTGTTTTAATGTGTCCTATGTTTATTGTGTCCTGTTTTAATGTGTCCTGTGTTTTAAATTATCTTGTCTTTCATCTGTCAAATTGTTCTTAACATATTCACCTGTAGACAAGGCTGGGATGTGCAGTGGGTGACTTACGTGGACATAAAGGTAAATTTTTAGTCAGCCATGTCTAGCTTACATCATACGCTTATCGGATGGGAACACCTTAAACACAGCATCAGTCTTGTAGAGAATTTGATCTGGTATAATTACTGCCAGTGTTCTTGAAACACAATCAGACGACAACATGACCAGTGGGTCATAGAACACCAGACGACCAAATTAGCTAATGAACCAAACACCAGACGACCAATTGACCAAATACCTGACAACCAATTAATAAAACACTAGACGACCAATTAGTTAAATAACCAAATACCAGACGACCAATGAACCAAACAGGCGACCAATTAATAAAACACCAGACGACCAATTAATGAAACAACAGACGACCAATCAACCAAACACCACACGACCACACACCATCCACCCCACATACAAACAGCTAATCCGATGTGTACCACACACAAGTCTCTCTCTCTCTCCACACCTCAGACAATTTTTTACTGGGCTCTAGTTCCAACTGATCACCGGCTAATTCCTTGTTGTTTTTTCGCTTGCGTAATTCAATTACCGCGACTCGCATGCGTGCCGTTACTATGGCAACGACCGGCAGTTGCCACTCTCCAACGCGTGAAGTTTCCCTTCAGCCAAACGTCAGGACAGGACTGGTTTCAAACTTGATTCAACCGGACAATGTCGTCGCCCTTGTATCAGTACTTTGTCTTCTTATGCTTGCTCGCGACAATTAACCGGCAATTAGCCGGCAATTAACCGGAAATTAACCGGTGCAATCCTTCAAACAATCCGGCACGTCATTCTGTTTGCGCGGGGTTTCAGCCAATGAGAGTTTAGGTAACCGAATCGTCTGCTTGAGTTCTGGCAACACTTGAGACTAAGATTGCAACTTCCGGTTAGATTATGCGATGTAACAGCTCTGTCACAATGGACATCTTTACGGCCTAGCACACTAAGTGAGTTGGAAAACGGTCAGCTGACTGCTTTGTTGGACCGGATGGTCAACAGAATTTGTGTATAGAGGTGTATCATAAGGTCAGTGGCGTAGCGAGGTCGGGTGTCACCCGGTGCGGCACTTAATGGTGTCACCTCCCCAGAGGCGTAGCGACCCTTCCCGAGGACAAACTTTCAAATTTTCGATTTGCACCACCCCCCCCCCTCAAGTTTTTCTCTATATATTTTGCTATTTTTTGCCTTAGTGTCACCCCGCTAAATGGTGTCACCCGGTGCGGTCCGCACCCCCGCCCCCCCCCCCCTCGCTACGCCTCTGCATAAGGTGTTATGAATCCGAATCGTAACCAATCATGAGCAATGGCGTCACTAGATGGGGTTTAACCCGGTGCATTAACTGAGGGGTGTCATTTCCCCCTCCCCACTTCCAAAAAAACTGTCCATTTTCTGTTAGGTGTCACCCCTCTCCCCAATATATTTTGTTATTTTAACTGAAAAAAAAATTGTTTTGGCAGTAATTCATACACCTTTTTGTCGTGGTGTCACGCCCTAACTAGTTTAGTTCACCCCCCCCCCCCCCCCTCCCCTTCCCTGTAACAGCGCTGATCATTAATGAGTACAGCCGTCGTTTCTGGAGGTTTCTAACCAATCTAACGCTACAGACACCGTCGATTAAATATCAGAGACCTTTCCAGAACGTTCGACAGCACTCCCCCTTACTGAAATATTCCTCCAATGAATTAGATAATTGAATCCCAAAAAAAAAACTCTCGCCATGGCCAGGATTTTTGAAAGATTTCATTTTAATCCGATGTCGAAAGCCCGGAATGATTGGAGTAGCTTCCCCTGTCTGCCAGCGGTTATCTTCCCTTGAGCGGTCATCTATTACACAACGGTCACGTGATTTTATCTACCCGTGACGTAATGAGGAACATCGTTAATCGGTACATACGGTGGGGGGGGGGGGGGTGAAAACAATGTTCTGATTTTTATAATTATTTTCACATTTCGTAACAGAATGTCTGTAAACTATATCAAGATTCTGGCTTAAACTTTAATGACAGGAATCAATAACATGGTGTAATACATAGGGGGGGGGGGGGATCTGATCAAGAATATTATGAACCGTATTCTTTATTAGGGTTTTCATTTGAACAGTGTACTTAATCAAGGACTTTT
Organism: Physella acuta; assembly: GCF_028476545.2. NCBI lineage: Eukaryota > Metazoa > Mollusca > Gastropoda > Physidae > Physella > Physella acuta. The sequence goes on from NW_026732487.1 coordinate 470,526, forward strand.
CATGAACTATCCTGTTTATCAGGGATTTTATAAGAAGTTTGTTGTTTATAAAGGATTTTGTATGAACTATGTTTTAAACAAAAGATTGTGAATGAACGATGTTTTTTATAAAGGGTGTTGTTTATAAAGGATGTTATTTATATGAACAGTGGGATTAGGGATGGAGCACTTCCCCTCCTATATACGACCTTTCCCCACCCCCTGCCCCACCCCCTGCCCCACCCCCTGCCCCACCCCTGCCCCACCCCCTGATGTTTGGTCTTGGGGTCTAACAAGCCGCAAGAGACAGTGACGTCATCCAGTGCGTGTAGCAGCTACTCACGAGAAGTCGGGATGAAAGGCCCCCGGACATTAATTACATCGGTGATTGGATCATTAATTACCTCGGTGATTGAGATCGATGCTGGTACTCGCACTTTATTATGGCCTTGGTCAAGATGTTGACTAGAACTTTGTCAAGATGTTGACTCGACAACAAGATGTTGACTCGTACTTTATCAAGATGTTGACTTGAACTTTGTCTCGAACTTTTTCAAGATGTTGACTCAAACTGTCAAGATGTTGACTCGAACTTTGTCAAGATGTTGACTCATACCTTACAGGGACCAGGATGTTGACTGGAAGTTGCAAAAAAGTTGACTCGTAGGCTACTCCGCTGGGGGTAAGATGTTGACTCGTAAAGCAATGAGGCCCTTTACATGAGCAGACGGCTCAAACCTGTGATCTTACATGAGCAGACGGCTCAAACCTTCGATCCTGTCGACTTCGGCCTTCAGATAAAGTTCATTTCCATCAGCCAATCAGCTGCGGCTTCAGACCGGCCAATCGTTTGCCCTTTTAGTAACAATCAAATCACGTGACCTTTTCAGCCGCAGCAGAAAGTGTGTACGGAGCACATTTGTTAAAACAAGAGAGAGAAGAGTTTATGTTTTCTGTCGTACATCGCGGGTCCAAGTTGCTTCTGTATGCTTCAATGTACGCTTTAATGTACGCTTCAATGTACGCTTTAATGTACGCTTCAATGTACGCATCAATGTATGCTTCAATGTACGCTTCAATGTATGCTTGAATGTATGCTTGAATGTATGCTTGAATGTATGCTTCAATGTCTGCTTCAATGTATGCTTCAATGTCTGCTTCAATGTATGCTTCAATGTATGCTTCAATGTATGCTTCAATGTACGCTTCAATGTATGCTTCAACGTACGCTTCAAAGTATGCTTCAGTGTATGCTTCAATGTGTGCTTCAATGTATGCTTCAAGATTATTTTTTTTTTAGTGTAGAAGCATACACACAAACACACACACACATATATATATATATATATATATATATATATATATATATATATATATATATAAATATATATATATATATAAATATATATATATTAGTTTATATTGAGAGAGAAAGAGATAGAAATAGGGGGAGGGAGTGACGATATAGAGAATAATTGCAAGAATTATGTTATCTTGTATCTAGTAATAACGTAATTTTAGGGTAACGATATATATATATATATATATATATATATATATATATATATATATATATATATATATATATATATATATATATATATATATATATATATATATATAGAACTCCGCTTTATAGATATCCCTAGCCTCCATAACTCCAAGCATTACACCACCCACCCACCGATGTAACTTTGGAAAGTTCGCCAAACCATAGTAATCTTTCGACAGACCACAGTAATCCATCTCCACACATGAACACAGTGTGTTTGGGCGGGTTGAGATCAGAGGCCAAGAGAAGACAACTGACATCCGTCTCGTGTACTGTTGGAAGGGAGATAATGGATCTGTGGAACACGAGTTGATGAGCCGGGATATAAGGGGAGAGAACTCAACTGTAACGAGCCCAACACAGTTTGAAGTGAAACATTTGGTAGGGGAACGTTTTAGGGTAGGTTCAACAAGGTCTTTTCGAAATAGCAGAAACTGTCCGAACATTCGCATTTTAATTTCCTACAGTTTCTAAAAATAGATTTAAGACGTTAAAGCTTCTTATCGGGATCTAATTACATCATAAATAACAGATAAAGCGGAATGAGTGTCTTAAAATAAGCAAGATAAAACAGATGATTTCGTTTATTCAACATACAACACCATCAGTTGATTTCGTGAATTCAACATCCAACATCATCAGCTTATTTCGTTAATTCAACATCCAACATCCTACACATTTCGCCCTCTTCAAATCTCGGCGACTTGCCTACCACGCCAAACATCCAACACAATTCGCCCTCTTCAAATCTCAGCGACTTGCCTACCACGCCAAACATCCAACACATTTCGCCCTCTTCAAATCTCAGCGACTTGCCTACCACGCCAAACATCCACCACATTTCGCCCTCTTCAAATCTCGGCGACTTGCCTACTACGCCAAACATCCTACACTTTTCGCCCTCTTCAAATCTCGGCGACTTGCCTACCACGCCAAACATCCAACACATTTCGCCCTCTTCAAATCTCGGCGACTTGCCTACCACGCCAAACATCCACCACATTTCGCCCTCTTCAAATCTCGGCGACTTGCCTACCACGCCATTTTACAGCGCGAACCTCGTGGGATCGATTAAGAAACCCCCAGGTCGGGCTAATTAGGTAATTAAAAAGTAAATGACGTCAGTGAGGGATTGTGTCAGTTTATTTCGTGATTAACCTTCGCTACAACTCGGATTTATTTTTTAACGGTTCGCGACATGCCCCCCCCCCCCCCTAAAGGCCGAGGTTCGCGACATGCCCCAAACTGCCCCTAACGATTCGCGTCATGCCCCTAAATGCCATAGTTCGCAACATGCCCCTAAATGCCATAGTTCGCGACATGCCCCTAAATGCCATAGTTCGCGACATGCCCCCCCCCCCCCCTAACGGCCACTGTGTTGTATAAATTACATTGACATGTTATGAGTAACACACTGTCTTTGTTTGACGGAATATTTTGGGATTTCAGCACTTCCGTGTTATGAACAAGGGGAAGCTATCCTGAACTTTCGAGTACTCACGACTATGTAGTGCTAAGAACGATCAGTGTATATGAACTTAGAGCATTAATGTAGTAATCATAGCACCCGTGATACCCGGATGTAAAATAATTTAACTATACTAAGGCCTTGAACATGATATGAAAAACCATTTTATTAAAATTGTTAAACGTTTTAATTAAATTATGTTCATTAGGGCTAGTTAATTGGGCCTGGACGAGAAACAAAGTTTCAGCTAAGTAAGCGAGACGGTCCCATAAAGCACTTTCACGCTGGAGTTATTTCAACATTCACCCCAATAGATCTATTCCTGTTGCCATGGTTACAGGAAATGATTGGTTAGCGCGGCTATGATGATAAAACCCGCATCAATCTACGACCATCGCTAACTAGTGTTCTGGTGTAATGGTGTAAGGTGTTTTGGTGTAACGATGTTATGGTGTTCTGGTGGTATGGTGTTATAGTGTTATGGTGTTATGATGTTATAGCGTTGTATTGGTGTGGTGTTATGGTGTTATGTTGTTATGGTTTTGTGTTGTTATGGTGTTGTAGTGTTGTATTGTTCTGGTGTTCTGGGGATCAACCATTGTAACAACAAATCTCCAGCCACGGTTGGTCAACTGTAGCCATCTACTTTAAGCTAACATTTAGTCGTCTGCTTTAAGTAAACATACAGCTAACTTTAGGTCGTTCAGATTTGAACATTTGGTCCACCGTATTTAGCATTTAGTTTTTTGATGAGCATTTAACTGGCTACCAAGATCACGTGACATTGAAAGCTTGGTTCACCTGGTGAACAAGGTCACAAAGTCCTGTAAAAGACATTCAGGTTAGAGTGAGTGTTAGGGTTTAAAAGTTTTGCTATCAGGAGTAAATCGATAATTGGCCCAATCATTAGTGTAATCGATAATTAGCCCGATAATTAGGTTTATCGATAGGAATTATTGGCACTAGAAGCAAACAGCCGCTGTAATCGCTGTAAGGTTTCTCTGTAAACCACATGCTGCTCGGGTAATTAGTTTTCTAATTATAGAACAGTGACGTCACGCTGCCGTTAACAACTGTGACAGAGTGAAACAAAATAGACAGACTGTGACAAAAGACAGACAAAGGACAGACAGAAGACAGACAGAAGACAGACACCAGACGGAGAGACGTGCGAGAGAAACTGCGAGTCTGGAGCTAAACAAGGCCAACAGGTGTTTACATACAATTAACACTGGATCACTTGTGTTTACGGCGTGTTGTCAGTCAGGTGGTGGTGGGAAACTGGGGGGGGGGGGGGGAGGGGATGGGTGGTTAGTTGGGGGAAAAGTCGAGGATGGGTGGGGTGGGGTGATGGTTGTGGTGGGTGGGTGTGGCGATTGGTTGGCGATGGGTGAAGTTGTGATGTTGTGAGTGGGTTGATGGTGGGATGATGTTGGTTGTTTTTTCTAGACCCTACCTAAATGAGGGTTTGGCGAAAGGTGAGGAATGAAGCTGGTGACACGTGAAACTAAACAAAGTGAAACGTGAAACGTGAACCTGGTGACACCTTACCAGTGGTGATGAAGAAGTGAATCGCGAACTGTATGTCATAACAAAAACGTGGCCACCAGCAAGTACACCGCGCTACTTGTACAAGCAAGTACACTTCATCTTTTCTCTGATGTACACAAACTACAACATTGGATAGTCTGTCAACTACCCGATCAATATGTATGGGGAATCGGCCTGCAATTATTTGTTATTAGCGCCAGAGATGTCCCTTTAATCATTGGAAAATCTCGAGGCTTAAGAAATTTTAAGGTGTATTGGGGTTTAGAGATGCATTGTAGAGGGTTGATGTGTGATATAGACTGTAGAGGGTTGGTGTGTAATATACATTGTAGAGGGTTGGTGTGTGATATACATTGTAGAGGGTTGGTGTGTGATATACACTGTAGAGGGTTGGTATGAGATACACATAGTTTAGGGTTGGTGTGTGATACACAGTATAAAGGGTTGGTGTATAGATATATATTTTAGTGGGTTGGAGTATTGTGTCTTAGAACATTTTTGTAGAGGGTTGGTGTGTGATACATGTTGTAGAGGGTTTGTGTATAATAGCCTAGATACATATTAAAAAGGGGGTTGGCGATACACATTATAGGGAGTTGGGATATAGATTTAGATAAATATTTTATACAATTTAAAAAGGTTAGAATATGGATGCCCTCTAAGAAGCATAAGAAAAAACAAATGTCAATTAGAAGTACAACAATATTTTTTTCTGAAACTGTTTGACCTAATTGTGAAGTATAAGTGCTTATATTTTAACTTTAGTGAATAATTGATGCGATATAACCAGCGGTTATTTAAAATCAATTTCAGCTTAATGTTTACCGTCTCTTAATGTTCTACGGATGATTTAGAAATAAACATTTCGAGATATGAATAGAAATTGTGTTCGTATAATCAAAATAAGTGCAGTGATATTAAAACCATTAATGTAAAATGTGTATGAAGATTTTTAAACAAATTAAAAAGTTGAAAGTACCAGCTTTTGTTTTAATAACCATCAGGTAAAATTACCTAATGACTAACATCGTAAATAAAGTTTTTTATACATATCAGGTAAAACTACCCAATGACTAACATCGTAAATAAAGTTTTTTATACATATCAGGTAAAACTACCCAATGACTAACATCGTAAATAAGTTTTTTTATACACATCAGGTAAAAAAAACCTAATGATCAACATCGTAATTAAGGTTTTTATGCATATCAGTAAAAAATATCTACTGACCAACACCCCAAATAAGGGTATGAATACCTATGAAGAACATGAATTACGTAGCATGTCGACTACCGGGCATTTAAATACACTTAGACATTTTTGGTGGCTAGGTTTTTGTTTCGTTTAGAGTTTAGAAAGTGGTGAATATTTTTATTTCAGTATTTCCATTGTGTTACAAGTTTTATAATTTTTACTTTCTCGAATACAGAGTATAGAGGAAGTATTGTAATCGTGCACAAAAATCACATGAAATTTTGACAGTTTTCACTGTTTTACTTCTCAGTACTTCATCATATACGGAGTATAATGAACTTTTTTCGATAACCGAAAGTGGAACTTATTCTACTTTTTGTTTTTCATAAGCCTATAACTTGAGTTCTGTTTCAGATAGATAAACGAAATTTCACATGTAAGTAAGATATCTAATTCTCTGCCTTCTAACGAATTTTGAGTTATTTCCGTTGACCGGAAGTAGTAATTTACGATAATTTTCGATTTCTCAAAAAAACGCATCTGAATTTATTAAGTACTAATATTTCGCACTATTATACACATATTGTTCGCCGTTCACTTGCTGCGCAATTCTTTAATTCTATTTTTAAAAGTTTAAGTAATTAAAAATGGAGTAAAAATCATGTCTATATCCCGAGTTGCCATCCCCCGTAGTGTTATATAAGAATATTCGAGAAAGTTTAGGGGAGATCACCCCCGGTTTATTTATTTCAATATTTCCATTGTCATGAAAAGGGCAGCATTGATTATTTCAATATTTTCATTGTGTTTAGGAATCAGGAGAGGGGAGGGGTAGGCACGGTCGACCTTAATAAAAAAGGAAAATTTAAAAAATATTTTTTCCCATCTGTTTCTCGTTTATTTATTTTTCTTGCCCGAATGTTTCGCAACCTAAGAAAAGATAATGTTTAAAACAGGTTTTATCAAAGCATCCCAGAGGTCCAAACTTCATCAAACTATACCAAAGGTCCAAACTTTATCGAACTATACTGAAGGTCCAAACTTTATCAAACTATACCAAAGGTCCAAATTTTATCAAACTATACCAAAGGCCCAAACTTTATCAAACTATTCCAAAGGTCCAAACTTTATCAAACTATATCAAAGGTCCAAAATATATCAAACTATACCAAAGGTCCAAAATATATCAAACTATACCAAAGGTCCAAACTTTATCAAACTATTCCAAAGGTCCAAACTTTATCAAACTATACCAAAGGCCCAAACTTTATCAAAGCATCCCAGAGATCCAAACTTTATCAAACTATTCCAAAGGTCCAAACTTTATCAAACTATTCCAAAGGTCCAAACTTTATCAAACTATATCAAAGGTCCAAAATATATCAAACTATACCAAAGGTCCAAAATATATCAAACTATACCAAAGGTCCAAACTTTATCAAACTATACCAAAGGTCCAAACTTTATCAAACTATTCCAAAGGTCCAAACTTTATCAAACTATATCAAAGGTCCAAAATATATCAAACTATACCAAAGGTCCAAAATATATCAAACCTTACTTAAGGTCCAAAATATATCAAACTATTCCAAAGGTCCAAATTTTATCAAACTATACCAAAGGTCCAAACTTTATCAAACCATACTAAAGGTCCTACGGACATAAAGACCTTTTGCCCTACACACAACACCGATCGTGTACCGTCATAAAGATAAAAAACCTTAAGACCTTAAGACCAATCCTCCTAAATACATGTCGTCCTACCAACCTCAAGACCTATCGTCCTACCAACCTCAAGACCTATCGTCCAACCGTCCAAAAGACATCGTCCTGCCGACCATAGACCTATCGTCCTACCGACCTCAAGACCTATCGTCCTACCAACCGCAAGACCTATCGTCCAACCGTCCAAAAGACATCGTCCTGCCGACCATAGACCTATCGTCCTACCGACCTCAAGACCTATCGTCCTACCAACCGCAAGACCTATCGTCCAACCGTCCAAAAGACATCGTCCTACGGACCAAAGACCTATCGTCCTACCGACCAAAGACCTATCGTCCTACCGACCAAAGACCTATCGTCCTACCGTCCAAAGATCTATCGTCCTACCGACCAAAGACCTATCTTCCTACCGACCAAAGACCTATCGTCCTACCGACCAAAAGACTTATCGTCCTACCGACCAAAGACCTATCATCCTACCGACAAAAAGACCTATTGTCCTACCGACCAAAGACCTATCGTCCTACCGACCAAAAGACTTATCGTCCTACCGACCAAAGACCTATCATCCTACCGACCAAAAGACCTATCGTCCTACCGACCAAAGACCTATCGTCCTACGAATTGTTAGTCGTAGTGTGAGCCACGTGAGGTGATCGCGTGATGAAAACATTTTAAAACCAGATTTCAACATTTGTTGGCGTCCACCTTGTTGGATGTTGATGGAGTGGCTGAAATTCTATACACGATTTTGTTGGTTTTTGTAGGGTTGGTAGTACAGCAAGTTTTGTTAGTCCTTGTAATGTGGAATGACTTTTTGTTCTCTGTGAAGAATTGCTCAGGCCTCATTTCACCGCTAGAGGGGGCTGTTCGACAAAACAACTTCCTGCTGTGACGTCACCAGCTTCCCAAGCTCAAAAAATAGTCTTATGGTCGTATGTTATCTGGTCAGTCGCAGAGCCTGTCAGCCGGAAAGCCGGTCAGCCGGAAAGCCGGTCAGCCGTGAAACTGACTTCAGTATCAGCGATGGCATATCTGAGGTTGTCGGATCGATTTTTTTTTTGTTTTTGAACCCACGTTTGGCTGTACTGTAACTTGTGTAAGTGAAAAGTGCAGAAGCTACAGTACTTGTGGTTGTTGGGAAAATGTCAACAACTTATAAATAACACACACTCGGGCCGAGGCTGAAAGGCTGGGGCCTAGAATAAGCTGATGGGCCGCGAACTGCCGGCTCCAGACGTACTCCCTCACCCCCAACCCTCAGAGTTTCTTCATGGCATCTCTTCGGGGGGGGGGGGGCTAAGCCCCCCGAAAAAAGTCTACCGCCCCCCCCCCCCCCCGAACGAAATAAAATATATGTAATTTATATAGAAAGTATATACTTTTAACAGTGTCCGCCCCCCCCCCCGAAGAAAGTCTACCGCCCCCCCCCCGAAAATTTCAAGTGCCCCCCCCCCCCCGGAGAAAAAAGTCTGGTAGAAACACTGCCCAGCCTACAGCCAGAAAGTGTGCCCCCCCCCCCCCCTGCCCGTCCCACCAGGCAACAACGAAAGTGTGCATTACGTGTTGTCAACATTCTTCTCTCCACCGATTGATTGCCCGAGTTCAAGTATTTTTAGAGCGATGTAAACTCGCTTGTAACAAGCAGGCCACTTAGTCTGTCACATTGATTTCAGCTGGATGCCAATCTACTCGCTCTACACACCAATTAGGCCATCGAATGACGTGGGCCATCGAAAGACATCCGCCATCGAATGACGTGGGCCATCGAATGACGTGAGCCATCAAATGACGTGGCCATCGAATGACATGGGCCATCGAATGACGTGGCCCATCAAATGAATCTGGCCGTTTCAAAAATTAAGTTATAAAATGAAAAGACCATCACATGAAGTAGGCCGATAAATGAAGTAGGCCAACGAATGAAGTAGGTCAACAACTGAAGTAGGTCAATACAAGAAGTAGGCCATCTTATAAACTTCCGTCACCGATTTAACATAGGGAAAATAATCGGGCGTCACGGTTGGTTGCTAGCAGCCATTGTGTCACGCCCAACTTGCACGTGCAATCCCTCTACCCCCCCCCCCCCCCCCCCCGGCCTTGTGAAGAGTGGCAACTGACCATAGTCTACTTTTTAAAATCACAGGGGTCTCACACAGGGATCCCACACAGGGGTCTCACACAGGGATCCCACACAGGGATCTCACACAGGGATCTCACACAGGGATCTCACACTGGGATCTCACACAGGGATCCCACACAGGGATCTCACACAGGGATCTCACACAGGGATCCCACACAGGGATCTCACACAGGGATCCCACACAGGGATCTCACACAGGGATCTCACACAGGGATCTCACACTGGGATCTCACACAGGGATCTCACACAAGGATCTCACACAGGGATCTCACACAGGGATCTCACACAGGGATCTCACACAGGGATCTGCCACAGGTATCTACCACAGGGATCTCACACAGGGGTCTCACACAGGGATCCCACACAGGGATCTCACACAAGGATCTCACACAGGGATCTTACACAGGGATCTCACACAGGTATCTACCACAGGGATCTCACACATGCATGGCATGGGATGGGGATCGTAATTGGTTTGTTGATACCACAGACAGTAATGTGTCACATATAGACAATACTGTATCACCACAGACAGTACTGTATCACCACAGACAGTACTGTGTCACCACATACAATGTGTCACCACATACAATACTGTGTCACCACATACAATAATGTGTCACCACATACAATAATGTGTCACCACATACAATAATGTGTCACCACATACAATAATGTGTCACCACATACAATACTGTGTCACCACATACAATACTGTTTCACCACATACAATAATGTCACCACATACAATAATGTGTCACCACATACAATAATGTCACCACATACAATACTGTGTCACCACATTCAATAATGTCACTACATACAATAATGTGTCACCACATACAATAATGTCACCACATACAATACTGTGTCACCACATACAATAATGTGTCACCACATACAATACTGTGTCACCACATACAATAATGTCACCACATACAATAATGTGTCACCACATACAATAATGTCACCACATACAATAATGTGTCACCACATACAATAATGTCACCAGATACAATACTGTGTCACCACATACAATAATGTGTCACCACATACAATAATGTCACCACATACGATAATGTGTCACCACAAACAGTACTGTGTCACCACAGAGAATACAACTGAAAGTACTTTAACAAAATATTATCTCCATCAATGTCCACGCACCTGGTCCATCCTGTTTAGTATCGAACCAATTTATCTAAAAATGGAAATGTTGACTTTGTCGCATTGTCTTCAATTTGATAATTGATCATAAGAATCGATACCGTTTTGTATACCGCCACATAACGCTCTATGGTAATCGAATACGTTGTAATGTATTATGTATGATGTATCGATTAGTTTTCATTGACTCCACCGTGATCGCTGTTTGATAAAATGGTGGAAAGTCTTTAGCTAGTTAAGGACTAGGACATTTAATTGTGTCCTGTGTTCGGTGTCAGGACATTTAATTGTGTCCTGTGTTCGGTGGCAGGACATTTAATTGTGTCATGCCGTAAGGACCAGGACAACCCCCATTAATCCCCCACGCCCAATTGATGTGTGTTGTCTGACCTGACAAAATGTTTGCCGGTTAAACTTGACCTGTCAAAATGTTTGCCGGTTAAACTTGACCTGACAAAATGTTTGCCGGCTAAACTTGACCTGACAAAATGTTTGCCGGTTAAACTTGACCTGTCAAAATGTTTGCAGGTTAAACTTGACCTGACAATATGTTTGCAGGTTAAACTTGACCTGTCAAGAAGACCACAAGGTCGACCAGGATTTTGTTTAAAAATTTGTTTTGATGAGAGAATGCACAACACAGCCGATCACGGGGCGTTGAAGTATTTTTTAACCTCCCACCCCCCCCCACCCCCCACCCACTTATAAAAATGATCATCAATGATTCTGTGAAAATCGATGCACCGCTGCGGAAAATGGCATAAATGTGCTTTACATTGGAGGCACAGGAGGGAAGGGCAGGGAGGGAGAGGGGGGTAAAGGGAGGAGTGAGGTGGTGAGGTAAGAGGAGGGTGTAGTGGTGTTGGGGATGCTTTATATTGGGGGCGAGAAGTATGAAGGAGGGAGGTGGGGGAGGGGAGGGAGGTGGGGGAGGGGAGGGAGGTGGGGGGGGGAGCACTGGAGACGCAGGCAGCAATAATTGAATTGTTTTCAGTAACCCACCTCAGCTCTGTTTACTAATGGTTGGATCAGTCTGAGTCGAAACAAGATGGCGGGATAGCAGTTTCCGGTCAGATGGGATCATGGGATTGAGTTTAATGGGGGACGTCATGTTTGTTGTCAACTGTTTCAAACACGCTGGTCCTTGGTGGTGAAACTAATGGCAGAAGGTGATACACTGGGGGATGATGGCAGGAGGTGACACATTGAGGACATGATGGCAGGAGGTGACACATTAAGGACGAGATGGCAGGAGGTGACACATTGAGGACATGATAGCAGGAGGTGACACATTGAAGGCATGATGGCAGGAGGTGACACATTGAGGACATGATGGCAGGAGGTGACACATTGAGGACATGATGGCAGGAGGTGACACATTAAGGACGAGATGGCAGGAGGTGACACATTGAAGGCATGATGGCAGGAGGTGACACATTGAGGACATGATGGCAGGAGGTGACACATTAAGGACGAGATGGCAGGAGGTGACACATTGAGGACATGATGGCAGGAGGTGACACATTGAGGACATGATGGCAGGAGGTGACACATTGAAGGCATGATGGCAGGAGGTGACACATTGAGGACATGATGGCAGGAGGTGACACATTGATGACATGATGGCAGGAGGTGACACATTGAAGGCATGATGGCAGGAGGTGACACATTGAGGACATGATGGCAGGAGGTGACATATTGAGGACATGATGGCAGGAGGTGACACATTGAGGACATGATGGCAGGAGGTGACACATTGAGGACATGATGGCAGGAGGTGACACATTGAGGACATGATGGCAGGAGGTGACACATTGAGGACATGATGGCAGGAGATAACACATTGAGGACATGATGGCAGGAGGTGACACATTGAGGACATGATGGCAGGAGGTGACACATTGAAGGCATGATGGCAGGAGGTGACACATTGAGGACATGATGGCAGGAGGTGACACATTGAGGACATGATGGCAGGAGGTGACACATTGAGGACATGATGGCAGGAGGTGACACATTGAGGACATGATGGCAGGAGGTGACACTTTGGGGACATGATGGCAGGAGGTGACACATTGAGGACAAGATGGCAGGAGGTGACACATTGAGGACATGATGGCAGGAGGTGACACATTGATGACATGATGGCAGGAGGTGACACATTGAGGACATGATGGCAGGAGGTGACACATTGAGGACATGATGGCAGGAGGTGACACATTGAGGACATGATGGCAGGAGGTGACACATTGAGGACATGATGGCAGGAGGTGACACACTGAGGACATGATGGCAGGAGGTGACACATTGAGGACATGATGGCAGGAGGTGACACATTGAGGACATGATGGCAGGAGGTGACACATTGAGGACATGATGGCAGGAGGTGACACATTGAGGACATGATGGCAGGAGGTGACACATTGAGGACATGATGGCAGGAGGTGACACATTGAGGACATGATGGCAGGAGGTGACACATTGAGGACATGATGGCAGGAGGTGATACATTGGGGACATGATGGCAGGAGGTGACACATTGGGGCATGATGGCAGGAGGTGACACACTGAAGACATGATGGCAGGAGGTGACACATTGAGGACATGATGGCAGAAGGTGACACATTGGGGATATGATGGCAGGAGGTGACACTTTTGGGACATGATGGCAGGAGGTGACACATTGAAGACATGATGGCAGGAGATGACACATTGAGGACATGATGGCAGGAGGTGACACACTGAAGACTTAACAGCAGGGGCGGGGGGGGGGGGGGGGGCTTAAGGGGTGACAACGTATTAAAATGTTCAGATGTTTAAAACAGATTATGTGTTCGGTTGTAAGTAGCGGTAGCTTACCCGTGCTACATACTTTAAGTAATTCATCAATTCCACATGATTTAATATAAAGTTACTTAAGTAACTGATGAATATAATTTGTTTCCAATTACGTGAGGTAACCTCAGACAGTGTTTCTTCCAGACTTTTTTCTTGAAATTTTCGGGGGGGGGGGGGGGGGCGGTAAAAAATTTTCGGGGGGGAGCTATGCCTGGAAGAAACTCTGACCTCAGAGACTCCCGCCCACCTGTCATTGGGGGGTGACACAGTTGCAAGTGGTGACCCATTAAAGACCTGATTCGCCACACAGGTGTCACCAAACCTAGCCACGCCACCAACCATGTTTTATCTCTCGACAACATGCCAGTGCTCACCAGGAGGAGCCACCAAGACAGCGGTCACGTGTTGGCATCAAATATTCATGGCTGACCACGACCCTGGACTCGGGCTAAAAAAAATCAATCGGAATGTGAGACTCCCTGCATTGTCAGTCGTCATCAAACTACGTGTTCAATCGTCATCAAACTACGTGTTCAATCGTCATCAAACTACGTGTTCAATCGTCATCAAACTACGTGTTCAATCGTCATCAAACTACGTGTTCAATCGTCATCAAACTACGTGTTCAATCGTCATCAAACTACGTGTTCAATCGTCATCAAACTACGTGTTCAATCGTCATCAAACTACGTGTTCAATCGTCATCAAACTACGTGTTCAATCGTCATCACGTTTTCAATCGTCATCAAACTACGTTTTCAATCGTCATCAAACTACGCGTTCAATCGTCATCAAACTACGTGTTCAATCGTCATCGTCATCAAATTACGTGTTCAATTTGCTGGGGAAGCTTTTTATTGCGGCGACTGTTTGTAAATACACCGTGTCATTCTCAACTGTTTGTCACGTGTTAGTTTATTGCTAGTGTCATTCGAACCGCAGTCAACAGCGTGGGTGGTGGTGATGGGGGTGTGATGGTGTCGTGATCCAGTTATATAGGATCAGTAATATGGGACCAGTTATATGGGACTAGTAATATGGGACCAGTACTGCGCAGTGTTTCTTCCAGAATTTTTTCTCCGGGGGGGGGGGGGGGTGGGCACTTGAAATTTTCGGGGAGGGAGGTCTTTCTTCGGGGGGGGGGCGGACACTGTTAAAAGTATATATTTTCTATATAAATTATACAAATTTCATTTCGTTCGGGTGGGGGGGGGGGGGGTAAAAAATTTTCGGGGCCGAAGAGATGCCTGGAAGAAACTCTGGTACTGCGCTAGTATCAGAGAAAACACCATAACATTATCGACTGTGTGAAAATGCTGTTATAGGGATATTAATTTTTGTGTTTTATATCTCGTCATGCACAGGTGGTCAACTTTATTTTGTGTAAAAATGAAGGTCAACTTTATTCTATATTACAGCGATGGTCAACTTTATTCTACATCACAGCGATGGTCAACTTTATTCTACATCACAGCGATGGTCAACTTTATTCTACATCACAGCGATGGTCAACTTTATTCTACATCGCAGCGATGGCGACTTTATTCTACATCACAGCAAGGGTCAACTTTATTCTACATCACAGCGATGGTCAACTTTATTCTACATCACAGCGATGGTCAACTTTATTCTACATCACAGCGATGGTCAACTTTATTCTACATCACAGCGAGGGTCAACTTTATTCTACATCACAGCGATGGTCAACTTTATTCTACATCACAGCGATGGTCAACTTTATTCTACATCACAGCGATGGTCAACTTTATTCTACATCACAGCGATGGTCAACTTTATTCTACATCACAGCGAGGGTCAACTTTATTCTACATCACAGCGATGGTCAACTTTATTCTACATCACAGCGATGGTCAACTTTATTCTACATCACAGCGATGGTCAACTTTATTCTATATCAGAGCGATGGTCAACTTTATTCTACATCACAGCGAGGATCAACTTTATTCTACATCACAGCGATGGTCAACTTTATGTTAGATGTGACAGATTGCGAGACGAGCTGTACTACCACACACATCTAGGTCATGGGTCATAGGTCATGGGTCAGTGTTTTGTCTGGTGAGAACACAATAACAAATATAAAATAGCCTGCGTGTCGGCTACATGAAAACAATGACCAAGGCTACCTGTATGGCTACATGAAACAATGACCAAGGCTACCTGTATGGCTACATGAAACAATGACCAAGGCTACCTGTATGACTAGATGAAAACAATAACCACGGCTACCTATTTGGCTACATGAAAACAATGACCAAGGCTACCTGTATGGCTAGATGAAAACAATGACCAAGGCTACCTGTATGACTAGATGAAAACAATGACCAAGGCTACCTATTTGGCTACATGAAAACAATGACCAAGGCTACCTGTATGACTAGATGAAAACAATGACCTAGGCTACCTATTTGGCTACATGTAAACAATGACCAAGGCTACCTGTATGACTAGATGAAAACAATGACCAAGGCTACCTGTATGACTAGATGAAAACAATGACAAAGACTACCTGGTGGCTACATGAAAACAATGACCAAGGCTACCTGTGTGGCTACATGACTACAACACATCTGTACGTACCGGTCAGCTGCTCGTGACCCAGCTAAATATCGATCCCTAGAGCCTGGTGACGCCCCCCATTGAATGAAAGATCAGCCACAAATTTGGAGACGTCTAAGAGGTCCGGACACAAACTGGCCGGGTTTCACAGACTCAAGAATGTAAACAAATCCGCGCTCCACGCGAGGCCAGACAACAGCAGCACTCCCTGGGTCTGGAAACACAGCCATTGACAAGCGCGCGTGCTACACGACAGACATTGAGCATGTGACGACGACAGAGAGCCACTCACCCACACACACACACACACACAGACACGCGCGCGCGACGCTCACGTGCCCTTGATAGTGCGGAGAAAGGAAATTCTATTAAAAGTCGTTCGAGATGCCGCCAAGATCTAAGGTAATACTTCGTGAAAGAGGGGGGGGGGGGGGTAAGAGGGAGGTGATTTATCGGGTGATACACGTGAATGTTCAGCGGTGTGTCTCTAACGTTGTCTACATCTTTATTACACAGTTTTTTCTCTCTCCCACACATTTATGTACAACTCCACCGGTGTCCATTAACTGCACTGCCGGCTCCACCTATATCAGCTCCACTGTCAGATCCACTTCTGTCAGCCCACCTGTGTCTATGAAATAGTTCACGCTTCAAGTAGTTGACAGTTGGTGATCCCAAACTATGACGTTTGCCCAATATAACACCACACCCCCACACATAACATAACACATAACCTAACATCTTAAATCTAACTTAAAACCTCACCCCTAGTTATACACCATACCCATTACGCCTTATCCCTAACTATGCAACCCACCTGTAACTATACCCCCACACATAAGTAGGCCCCCACGCCTAACTATACCCCCACCCCTAACTATACATCCCACCCCTAACTACACCCCACCCCTAACTATACACCCCACCCCTAACTACACCCCACCCCTAACTACACCCCACCCCTAACTATACATCCCACCCCTAACTACACCCCACCCCTAACTACACCCCACCCCTAACTACACCCCACCCCTAACTACACCCCACCCCTAACTATACATCCCACCCCTAACTATACACCCCACCCCTAACTATACACCCCACCCCTAACTATACATCCCACCCCTAACTACACCCCACCCCTAACTACACCCCACCCCTAACTACACCCCACCCCTAACTATACATCCCACCCCTAACTATACACCCCACCCCTAACTATACACCCCACCCCTAACTATACATCCCACCCCTAACTACACCCCACCCCTAACTACACCCCACCCCTAACTATACATCCCACCCCTAACTATACACCCCACCCCTAACTATACACCCCACCCCTAACTATACACCCCACCCCTAACTATACACCCCACCCCTAACAATACACCCCACCCCTAACTATACATCCCACCCCTAACTATACACCCCACCCCTAACTATACATCCCACCCCTAACTACACCCCACCCCTAACTACACCCCACCCCTAACTATACATCCCACCCCTAACTATACACCCCACCCCTAACTATAGACCCCACCCCTAACTATACACCCCACCCCTAACTATACACCCCACCCCTAACTATACATCCCACCCCTAACTATACACCCCACCCCTAACTATACATCCCACCCCTAACTACACCCCACCCCTAACTACACCCCACCCCTAACTATACATCCCACCCCTAACTATACACCCCACCCCTAACTATACACCCCACCCCTAACTATACACCTCACCCCTAACTATACACCCCACCCCTAACTATACATCCCACCCCTAACTATACACCCCACCCCTAACTATACATCCCACCCCTAACTACACCCCACCCCTAACTACACACCACCCCTAACTATACATCCCACCCCTAACTATACACCCCACCCCTAACTATACACCCCACCCCTAACTATACACCCCACCCCTAACTATACACCCCACCCCTAACTATACACCCCACCCCTAACTATACACCCCACCTCTAACTATACACCCCACCCCTAACTATCACCCCACCCCTAACTACACCCCACCTCTAACTATACACCCCACCCCTAACTACACCCCACCCCTAACTACACCCCCCCTAACTACACCCCACCCCTAACTACACCCCACCCCTAACTATACACCCCACCCCTAACTATACACCCCACCCCTAACTATACACCCCACCCCTAACTATACACCCCACCCCTAACTATACACCCCTAACTATACACCCCACCCCTAACTATCACCCACCCCTAACTACACCCCACCCCTAACTACACCCCACCCCTAACTATACACCCCACCCCTAACTATACACCCCACCCCTAACTATACACCCCACCCCTAACTATACACCCCACCCCCAACTATACACCCCACCCCTTACTATACACCCACACCTCAGCTTATCTTGTTGGAGTGTTGGCGCCAAACTAGGAGGGGCGATGTCACACTTGAACTAACCATTCAAGGGCTCCTATTCGTTCAACGAGTTATCGATTATCGCCCTCTCCCAACTCTCCCCCCCCCCCCCCCCCACATCCCACCCCCGTTCAACCATAACACAATTTTATTAGTTTTCTACAATAGGGTTTCTCATTTCAGAATGTACTTGTTCTGACACCCGTCGCCTTTTGAGCTAACTCAATTAACAGGCAAAGGTTATGTGGATCTATTGGGTTCTATACTTGCAGAATTCAAATACAGCACAGTTATCAAAATAGGCTGCATATATGTTTATAAACATATATATATATATATATATATATATATATATATATATATATATATATATATATATATATATATATATAACATAACCCCCAGTGTGCATCTATAGCCGAAGAGGATTGTAGATTACAAAAGTCAATAACTACAACAGTATGTTGTCATTTTTTAAAAGATGCTAATGGGCAGCGAGAATTCGAACCTTCATCTGCCAACTATGGCAGTTGCCTAGCACTGTGCCATCACACATAAGCCTCTCAATGACAGTGTCATCGATCATGTCATCATGTCGCCGACAGTAAAAATCAAATCATTATAGCCATTGATTAAAAGATAATTAAACATGGATTCTCGTTTAATGTTTATTTGCTGATTAATGTTTTGGTGAACTATTTACAAAATATCTTTGTCATATTTTATCATCGGCTGTTTGCAAGAGTACAGAGATGATGTGGGCGGAGGTGTGTTGATCTAACTGCTGACCTTTTGGTGGTAGGTCATAGTTAGCTGATCATTGGCTACTGGTCATTGGTTTGTAGGTCTTTGGGTTTTAGGGCATTGACCTGTAGGTCACTAGATATTGATCTGTCGCTGATTGGTCTGTAGGTCATTTGTCTGTAGGTCATTTGTCTGTAGGTCATTTGTCTGTAGGTCATTTGTCTGTAGGTCATTTGTCTGTAGGTCACTAGTCGTTGATCTGTCGTTGATTGGTCTGTAGATCATTAGTCTGTAGGTCATTTGTCTGTAGGTCATTTGTCTGTAGGTCATTTGTCTGTAGGTCACTAGTCGTTGATCTGTCGTTGATTGGTCTGTAGATCATTAGTCTGTAGGTCATTTGTCTGTAGGTCATTTGTCTGTAGGTCATTTGTCTGTAGGTCACTAGTCGTTGATCTGTCGTTGATTGGTCTGTAGATCATTAGTCTGTAGGTCATTTGTCTGTAGGTCATTTGTCTGTAGGTCACTAGTCGTTGATCTGTCGTTGATTGGTCTGTAGATCATTAGTCTGTAGGTCATTTGTCTGTAGGTCATTTGTCTGTAGGTCATTTGTCTGTAGGTCACTAGTCGTTGATCTGTCGTTGATTGGTCTGTAGATCATTAGTCTGTAGGTCATTTGTCTGTAGGTCATTTGTCTGTAGGTCATTTGTCTGTAGGTCACTAGTCGTTGATCTGTCGTTGATTGGTCTGTAGAGCATTTGTCTGTAGGTCATTTGTCTGTAGGTCAATTGGTCTGTCACAACATGGCACACACACACACCCTCTCACACACAATCTCACATACACAGCCCCCCCCCCCTCTCTCTCTCTCTCTCTCTTCCTCCCTCTCCCTCTCTCCCTTTCTCTCTGTCTCTATCTCTGTCTCTCTCTCTCCCTCTCCCTCTCCCTCTCTCTCTATCTCTCTCCCTCTCTCCCTCTCTCCCTGTCTCTCTGTCTCTATCTGTCTCTCTCTCCCTCTCCCTCTCCCTCTCTCTCTCTCTCTCCCTCTCCCCCTCTCTCCCTTTCTCTCTGTCTCTGTCTGTGTGTGTCTCTCTCTCTCTCCCTCTCCATCTCTCTCTCTCTAACGAAAGTCAGCCGAGTTGATAAAAGTAAAACCCCCAAAGCTTTTATTTAAGGGCATACATTTCTCATAGCCTGCCGGCGTGAGCACAACTGAGTTAACAATGCGCACTGTCTCTATTCCATTGCATCAGTTGTGTTTTCCATACCCATGAATCAATATACACCAGATCTCCGTGGAATTGGTTGTTTATGTGGGGGACTAAAAGCTAATCAATTTTTCTTGTCAACTCGCTCGGTAGGTAGCTCTAAACAGCTACCTGATACAGTCATACAACATAGCCAGTGCTACTAGCTACAGTCATACAACATAGCCAGTGCTACTAGCTACAGTCATACAACACAGCCAGTGCTACTAGCTACAGTCATACAACACAGCCAGTGCTACTCGCTACAGCTACAGTCATACAACACAGCTAGTGCTACTGGCTACAGTCATACAACATAGCCAGTGCTACTAGCTACAGCTACAGTCATACAACACAGTCAGTGCTACTAGCTACAGCTACAGTCATACAACACAGCTAGTGCTACTAGCTACATGTAAACTATACAACACAGCCAATGAATGCTGCTAGCTACAGTCATACAACACAGTCAGTGCTACTAGCTACAGCTACAGTCATACAACATAGCCAGTGCTACTAGCTACAGTCATACAACACAGCCAGTGCTACTAGCTACAGCTACAGTCATACAACACAGTCAGTGCTACTAGCTACAGCTACAGTCATACAACACAGCTAGTGCTACTAGCTACATGTAAACTATACAACACAGCCAATGAATGCTGCTAGCTACAGTCATACAACACAGTCAGTGCTACTAGCTACAGCTACAGTCATACAACATAGCCAGTGCTACTAGCTACAGTCATACAACACAGCCAGTGCTACTAGCTACAGCTACAGTCATACAACATAGCCAGTGCTACTAGCTACAGTCATACAACACAGCCAGTGCTACTAGCTACAGTCATACAACACAGCCAGTGCTACTAGCTACAGTCATACAACGCAGCCAGTGCTACTAGCTACAGTCATACAACACAGCTAGTGCTACTAGCTACAGTCATACAACACAGCCAGTGCTACTAGCTACAGTCACCCACTGCCAGCCACTACACGACACGACATTGACGATACTAGTGCTACATTATATTTGTTATTAGCTAGAAATGGCTGCGAGTAAGTGGATACAATTAGCAGATACTTGTTGCCAGCCAACGATTGTTAGTTGATGATTGTTGTTAGCTGATGATTGTTGTTAGCTGATGATTGTTTTTAGCTAATGCATGTATACTTGACGATTAAATAGTTTCATCTAACGTGGGTACACATCCCCTGGACATGCATACATCACCATTTAAGGCAGATCTCTCCCGGGGGAGGGGGGGAGGTAGTTATGTGCTTAGGTAGACAAAACACAATGAGATTGGTTTGACGTACACTAATGAAATTAACAAAAAATGTTAACCAATAAAGATACCTGACCCAAAAAATGTGATTGGTTTGATCTAGACTAATGAAATTAACAAAAAAAGTCAACCAATAAAGATACCTGACCCAAAAAAATGTGATTGGTTTGATCTAGACTAATGAAATTAACAAAAAAAGTTAACCAATAAAGATACCTGACCCAAAAAATGTGATTGGTTTGATCTAGACTAATGAAATTAACAAAAAATGTTAACCAATAAAGATACCTGACCCAAAAACTGAGATTGGTTTGATCTAGACTAATGAAATTACCAGCAATGTTAAACAATAAACATGCCTGACCTAAAAACTGAGCACAGAAATATTTCATAAACCAAGAACTTGGCCAATAGACTCTGGTCTAACATATGTGAGAGGTTCTCAGTGTGTCCTGCTTTAGCATTTGCTTCTGTCTGCCGTCTTTCATCGGCAGATGAGGCATGACAAACTCTAAAATCAAACAATTGCTGCCTAGCAATTAGTTATTGGATGGACAAAGGCTATGGAAGCGAATCCAAAAAGAAATCGAGTCAAGGGCCTATACGTCGTATATGACACGTAATACTTAATTAAGTTGGAGAAAACTCTGGGCAACATCACACATAAAAACAAAGAGGAAGTTTGAAGTGTGGGGGGACAATGGGTTCGATTTTTTAAAAATTAATCTGACGACAACAATGATTAATCAAACAAATGCGTCATTTTTTTACCATAAAAAATGTCCACCCCGCATAAAACAACGGATTGAATAATTAAACTATTGCAATTTTTTTTTAATTTGGTAGCTGTTAGGGCTAAGGCCAGAATTTAATTAATGCAACAAACTCTAATTAGTCAGTCTAGATTACAATTGACATCCTGTGACCTACTTAGGTCGAGTCAGGTTCTATTTTTATTTTGACATTGTATAATTCCTTATATGGAGTGATTGTGCAACAACCGGAAAATTTCCACTGACGTATTAAGGGGTCTAAGACATAGAAATTTTCCATTAAGATCTGATTGAATGATTCTGGTCAGATGACTATCCCAACCAATGGCTACATGAGTTGAGGATAATCTCCCCTGTTGCAGAAGTCTTTAATTGCCCCGCACACTCGCAACACGAGGCAGTCTACAGGGCGATTTTACCTTGATCAGACCAGGCCGTCCATATTGTCCGGCTATAGACTCTGACCATTTGAACGTGAGAGAAATTAAGTCCTGTGTGTGCCTTGCTTTCTTAAGTTGATTTAGGCTTCTAGTATAATATTACTCGTCGCTGAGTTATTCCAGAAGCTATAGCAGTGTTGTGTGGCCTGTAGCTATTTAGACAGTGTAGAAATCTGTGATAGTGTTTTTCCTACATTTTGTAAGTTGTGTTTTGATATTTTATACATTAAATATTTTAACTAGTTCAACCTTGTGTTTTGCCACAACTGTGTTCGCTGATTAAAGTTGTATGTAGATTGGATGAGTGTTAATTACAATAGTATCACTAGTTCACCCTAGACATAGAATTCGAGCCCTAGTGTGCCGTTGTGTTAGTGTTCATCCACTTAGGCCGTAAGGCATTTGCATATGATCCCGAAAAAAGAATCCGGGGACGTTCACCGTCTATTTGGCTGATAGATAGGGGACGTTACAAAGTGGGGGCTCGCCGAGATTTAATCTGTCGTTCCAGTTGTTGGTCATATCAGTTAAATACTAAGGTTAGTTGGATTTAGTTGTTTTTATATCCAGTAGCGCAGTGTTCTTACAACGCGCGCGCAAGCATAGAGTTATCTAGGTCAACAGCCAGACGTGTCACGATAGGAGGTCAAGTACACGGCCCAACGCTCCGTGTTAATTTAGAGACTCTAGGCTTGTTTTGATTTTGAAAGTTAGCGTCATGGAATCTTTTTTGGCTAATCCCACGGTTGAAGATGTAGAGAAGTTGAGTAGAAAAGTTTTGGTTAGTGTTGTTAAGGAATTGAAATTGGATTATTCTGTTACGCAGAAGTCAGAGGTGTTGAGAGATAAAATTGTTGTTCATTTCATTAATGAAGGTGTATTTGATGAAAGTTTGTTGGCGGATGTATTACTCCGCGAGGAGAAATCTCTAGAAGAGAGAGAGCTTTTATTAAAAGAAAAGGAGTTAGAGGCTAAAATTGCTTTAGATAAGAGGAGGTTGGAATTAGAGTTTGGTCAAGTTAGTGATGTCACTTCTCCGGTAGATCCAAAAAAGTTGTCGGTAGGGCAAGTGATTGCCAAATTTGGGAAATTAGTTCCTAAATTTGATGAAACAGATTTGGTCGTTTTCTTTAACTCATTTGAGAGTTTAGCGAAGACATGTGAATGGCCCGAAACTTCCATTACTGCTTTATTGAGTTCGGTCCTTACTGGGAAAGCTGCAAAAACATACCAGGCACTCTCTCACGACGTTCAAAATAACTATAGTTTGGTCAAGACTGCCATTTTGAAGGCCTACGCACTGACGCCCGAGGCCTATCGGACAAAATTCCGAACACTCCGCAAGTCACCCACTCAATCATATGTGGAATTTCTCTTTGAAAAGGAGAAAATATTCTCAAGGTGGCTACACTCTGAGGAAGTTTCTGAGTTTGAGAAACTCAGGTCACTTATCCTAAGGGAAGAATTCCTATCGTCCCTGCCTGAAGAGATACGACTACACATACTGGATAACAAGATAACTGACATCCAGAAGGCTGCTGAGTCGGCTGACACATATATGTTGGTGCATAAGAAACCACCAGTGTCAGGAAACCGCCTCAACCCTGTGCTTCCCCTTTTTGGCAGCAATCCTCCTGTTGGCCAACACGTGAAGGCATTACAGTCCAGAGAGAAACCAAGATCAACTCTCAATCGTCGAGCAGTATGCCAGTTCTGCAAAAGGCCTGGTCATCTTGTCAAGGACTGTTACAAACGTCGTCAATATAACAGAGAGGTGGTGCGTACTTCTGCGCACTATGCTCTATCCCCTCAAGCAGCCAGTTCAACTATGAACTCTAGAATTCTAAAGGACTCTAACCCTAAGTGTCCGCAAGAAGGTAGTCAAATCTCCACACATTATGTGCAGTCACATTTTGACTGTTTACACCACCATCCAGTTTCTTCCGAGTCTACCGATCTCGAGGGATCGAGAAAAGTTGACTTTTCATCTTTTATTGCCAAAGCCATCATTAGCAAACCAGGTGATCCGTTGTCTCAGCGGAATATCACCGTCCTAAGAGACACAGGAGCGTCACAATCACTTCTTTTGAAAAGTTCAATGGACATTTCACCAGAGACGAACACCGGAAGGATTTCCATTATCCAGGGAGTGGGGACAAAATCTACTGTAGTCCCTCTACACAAGTTTGCCCTGAAACATCATCTCGTCGAAGGTGAGGTCATTTTAGGTGTGATAGATAGTATTCCTGTCCCAGGAGTACACCTACTTCTAGGGAATGACCTTGCGGGAAGCAAAGTATACCCCTGTACGGTTTCAAACCCTTTGTCAACAGTTCCAGATAATGATAATGAACTGTATCCTGCATGCGCGGTGACAAGAAGCCAAACCAAACAATTGGCTGACATAACGTCTGAACCACACCTACCATCATCGTCAAGAAATTCGACTCCCAAATTGGAGTCTATGCTTCCAGAAAACACAAGTCTGGGCTTACCCCTGAGGATATCTCAGGAAGACATCATTAAAGCTCAACAAGTCGACGCAGAACTCAAAGCAACGGTCGAAAAATCTCTATCATCTGACGATGGAGAATATTTCTCCGAGAACGGCCTCTTCTTTCGTCGCGCTATACCAGTGATTGCCTCACCAGCCGAACCATGGTTGGGTAGAAACCAGCTGTGGGTCCCTCCACCTTATCGGCATGAAATACTTAAGCTGGCACATGACCATCCAATGTCAGCGCACCCAGGAGTCACTAAAACGACGGCGAAGATCAAAGAACTGTTCTTTTGGCCCAGAATGAGAAAAGATGTGTCGCGTTACTGCAGAAGTTGCTCGAACTGTCAGTTGGCCGGAAAGCCAAACCAGACAATTCCTAGGGCCCCTTTGAGTCCGATTCCTGTATTAGAAGAACCCTTTTCAAAAATCGTCATGGACTGTGTAGGTCCCTTGCCTAAAACCAAGGCGGGCAACGAGTACCTACTTACCTTTATGTGTTCAAGTACCCGTTTTCCCGAGGCGATTCCCTTACGGAACATTAAGGCAAAGACTGTAGTCAGAGCCATGACCCGGTTCTTCACTACCTTTGGATTACCTAGAATCGTGCAAACAGATCAAGGCAGCAACTTCACCAGTCACCATTTTCAGGAAGCACTAGCCAAGCTAGGCGTTACCCACATCACCAGCTCAGCCTACCACCCTCAGTCTCAAGGCGTACTTGAGAGGTTCCACCAAACCCTCAAAACCATGCTAAGAACGTTCGCTAACAGTAACACCCAATGGGATGAGACGGTTCCTTGGATTATTTTCGCTGCGAGGGACTGTGTCCAGGACTCTTTAGGCTACTCGCCTTTTCAACTTGTGTTTGGACATTCTGTCCGAGGTCCCCTGAAGCTGATCCACGAACAGTGGACAGGTACCAGCGATCATCCTGTGGAAAACTTTGACGATTTTCACGTTCGACTGAAAGCCGTGTGCGAAATGGCTCACAAGAACTTAAGAAAGGCCCAAGTGAGAATGAAAGGACTGTATGATAAGAGTTCTTGTAAACGAACATTCAATCCAGGCGACAAAGTTCTTGTGCTAGTGCCTAATCTGAACAATGCGTTATCCTTGAGATATTGTGGACCCTTTACTGTGCATTCAAAATTAAGTGATTTGAACTATGTTGTCAATACGCCCGACAGAAGAAAGAAACAGACAGTGTATCATGTTAACTCACTGAAAAAGTATTATGATAATTGTAACAATTTTCATTCCACAGCTAAAATTACTTTACCTGTATGTTCAAATGTTTCTGATGATGTGATACATGATAAATTGAAACCCCCAAAATTGGTAAATTCTTCCTTTTTAGATAATTTGAATGTCCACCTTATGCATTTGTCCACAGAGGAAAGCCATAGATTGTCTCAGTTATTTGAGACATTTCCCTCTATTTTTGGGGATGTCCCCAAAGAAGCGAAGGTTCCACCTCATGATGTAGACGTAGGTGACGCAAAACCCATTAAACAACACCCCTATAGAGTTAACCCGGAAAAAGCTGCTTTGATAAAGGATGAAATTGACTATATGCTCAAGAATGATATCATTGAGCCCAGTTTCAGCAACTGGAGTTCCCCATGTCTCCTAGTACCGAAAGACGGTGGATCTTTCAGGTTTGTGACCGACTTTAGGAAGGTGAATGCGCTCACCAAAGCTGATTCCTATCCATTACCTCGGATAGAGGACGTTATTGATAAAGTTGGTCAGGCTAAGATAATTTCCAAAATTGATTTACTTTCAGGATACTGGCAAATCCCCTTATCTGACCGTGCAAAAGAAATATCTGCTTTTGTAACCCCTAATGGTTTTTATAGATACAAACGTATGCCTTTTGGTATGCGCAATGCTGGTCAAACTTTCCAGAGGGTCATTAACTCTGTCATTGCTGACATAGACCAATGTGAGGCCTACATAGATGATATAGTTGTATTTTCTAATACTTTTGAAGAACATATTGTTCAGTTGACTAACCTTTTTAGAAAATTGTCTGAAGTGAATTTTACTGTAAACTTACATAAAAGTGATTTCTGTAAAGCTTCAATTACCTATTTGGGTTATCAAGTGGGAACGAACCAAGTTCGGCCCATTGAAGCTAAAGTAGATGCTATTGTAAGGTTACCACCTCCCAAAAATTGTAAAGAGATCAAAAAGTTCCTTGGGATGGCTGGTTACTAGAAACGGTTCTGTCAAAACTTTTCAGCTATTGCTGAACCTCTTACTGCATTATTGAAAAAGGGTGTTGAGTTTAAATGGTCAGATAAATGTCAAGAAGCTTTTTTTAACCATTAAGTCATTCCTATCTAATGCTCCTGTTATGGCTGCGCCAGATTTCAGCAAGCCCTTTAAACTTGCCATTGATGCTAGCAACTTAGCCATTGGCTCAGTCCTATTTCAAGAAGACAACATGGGAATTGACCATCCCATTGCCTTTTTTTCCAAGAAGTTAAATGAAAACCAAAAGAATTATTCTACTATTGAAAAAGAGGCTTTAGCTTTGGTTTTGTCATTACAACATTTTGAAGTCTATGTCTCTTCTTCAACCAATCCAGTCAGAGTGTTTTCTGACCATGATCCCCTGAAATTTACCTCTAAGTTAGGACAGACAAATCAAAGAATATTGAGGTGGTGCTTATATTTCCAAAATTTTAATCTGGAAATTTCACACATTAAGGGTAGTGATAATGTTGTGGCTGATTGTTTGTCAAGGATGTAAAATCTTATTGCACACATTAATCATGTGACATGTTTTGTGGTTCATTAAGACCACACACAAGTGTTGTGTTTTGACATGGAAATGAGTGGTATGATTTTTGATTTTTTACAAAATTCCAATTCTATTGAATATTTTGTTTATTTCCAGGTGAACCTTAATTAAAGGTGGTTTTTGATTCTATGTAATCTTTTATAATAATATGTCTCTTATGACTCAATTGATATTGTAGCTAGTCATTGAAATAAAGGTCTTACCCTGGCGGGTTTACCACTTTTAATATCCTCATGGAAAAATTGTAATACCCTTTTTTGAGGGATTTTGATGTATAATTACTTTTTGAAGGGTTACTTCCCTTTTACCAATGGTAAAAGTTGGAGTTACTTCCCTTTTATGTTCAGGGATATTTTCATCTGGTATTATGATTTTGATTGCCTACATTTGTAAAACATTTTTTTTATTTCATTGCCAGATTGGTTCCTTATGTATGTTTTTGTGGAACCTATCTGTCACTTCCAAAAAGGGAGGGGATGTGACCTACTTAGGTCGAGTCAGGTTCTATTTTTATTTTGACATTGTATAATTCCTTATATGGAGTGATTGTGCAACAACCGGAAAATTTCCACTGACGTATTAAGGGGTCTAAGACATAGAAATTTTCCATTAAGATCTGATTGAATGATTCTGGTCAGATGACTATCCCAACCAATGGCTACATGAGTTGAGGATAATCTCCCCTGTTGCAGAAGTCTTTAATTGCCCCGCACACTCGCAACACGAGGCAGTCTACAGGGCGATTTTACCTTGATCAGACCAGGCCGTCCATATTGTCCGGCTATAGACTCTGACCATTTGAACGTGAGAGAAATTAAGTCCTGTGTGTGCCTTGCTTTCTTAAGTTGATTTAGGCTTCTAGTATAATATTACTCGTCGCTGAGTTATTCCAGAAGCTATAGCAGTGTTGTGTGGCCTGTAGTTATTTAGACAGTGTAGAAATCTGTGATAGTGTTTTTCCTACATTTTGTAAGTTGTGTTTTGATATTTTATACATTAAATATTTTAACTAGTTCAACCTTGTGTTTTGCCACAACTGTGTTCGCTGATTAAAGTTGTATGTAGATTGGATGAGTGTTAATTACAATAGTATCACTAGTTCACCCTAGACATAGAATTCGAGCCCTAGTGTGCCGTTGTGTTAGTGTTCATCCACTTAGGCCGTAAGGCATTTGCATATGATCCCGAAAAAAGAATCCGGGGACGTTCACCGTCTATTTGGCTGATAGATAGGGGACGTTACAATCCCATATGTCATCCAATAACCAACACATGTCATGTCATTTAACAACTGACATCACACATGGCATACAACAACTGACACATGGCATACAACAACTGACATCACACATGTCATCCAACAACTGACATCACACATGTCATCCAACAACTGACATCACACATGTCATCCAACAACTGACATCACACATGTCATCCAACAACTGACATCACACATGTCATCCAACAACTGACATCACACATGTCATCCAACAACTGACACATGTCATCCAACAACTGACATCACACATGTCATTTTATCCAACAACTTGCACCAAACTTGTCATCTTATGACAAACACATGTGATCCAACAACTGACAACTTATCCGGCTGTCAACAACTGCTGTCTGTACATATGGGCATGCAAGGAAACATAACCCTGAAAATGTGGAATAAACAGAGTTACGTTTCACAAATAGATAGTTGCCCGTTAAGTTTCGTGTTAACGTGTGAACCATGGGAGGTAAATCCAGAAATAACTGCAGTGAAAACGATTTTATGGAGTTGTCTCGCTTTGAATGAACTGATATAATAACGTGGAAAGACAACTCGGGGAAAAAAAAGTCCAACTTCAAAACATGATTTTTATCAATTTTATTTCTGATAATGTCCCACAATCCTCATCCCAACCAAACACTATCGATACCAAACCATTGTCCTCCACACACACACACTATCCCTACCTAACACCACACTATCCCAAATTCAACACCACACTTCCCCCCACACACACACACTATCCCCACCTCAACACCACACTATCCCCACCTTAACACCACATTATCCCTACCTCAACACCACTTTCCGCACCTCACCCCCCCCCCACACACACACACACTACTGCCAACGCACTAACCTATCAACCACACACTGTCGCTATCTCATCCCCCACACTATAGCTACCTTACCATCCCCTTAACCCCACGCTATCGCCACTTCAACCACACCACATACCCACACCTCACCTCAGCCACACCACATACCCACACCTCACCTCAACCACACCACATACCCACACCTCACCTCAACCACACTACATACCCACACCTCACCTCAACCACACCACATACCCACACCTCACCTCAACCACACCACATACCCACACCTCACCTCAACCACACCACATACCCACACCTCACCTCAGCCACACCACATACCCACACCTCACCTCAACCACACTACATACCCACACCTCACCTCAACCACACCACATACCCACACCTCACCTCAACCACACCACATACCCACACCTCACATCAACCACACAACATACCCACACCTCACCTCAACCACACCACATACCCACACCTCACCTCACCTCAACCACACCACATACCCACACCTCACCTCAACCACACCACATACCCACACCTCACCTCACCTCAACCACACCACATACCCACACCTCACCTCAACCACACCACATACCCACACCTCACCTCACCTCAACCACACCACATATCCACACCTCACCTCACCTCAACCACACCACATACCCACACCTCAACCACACCACATACCCACACCTCACCTCATGACCCACCAAACACTATCGATACCAAACCATTGTCCTCCACACACACACACTATCCCTACCTAACACCACACTATCCCAAATTCAACACCACACTTCCCCCCACACACACACACTATCCCCACCTCAACACCACACTATCCCCACCTTAACACCACATTATCCCTACCTCAACACCACTTTCCGCACCTCACCCCCCCCCACACACACACACTACTGCCAACGCACTAACCTATCAACCACACACTGTCGCTATCTCATCCCCCACACTATAGCTACCTTACCATCCCCTTAACCCCACGCTATCGCCACTTCAACCACACCACATACCCACACCTCACCTCAGCCACACCACATACCCACACCTCACCTCAACCACACCACATACCCACACCTCACCTCAACCACACTACATACCCACACCTCACCTCAACCACACCACATACCCACACCTCACCTCAACCACACCACATACCCACACCTCACCTCAACCACACCACATACCCACACCTCACCTCAGCCACACCACATACCCACACCTCACCTCAACCACACTACATACCCACACCTCACCTCAACCACACCACATACCCACACCTCACCTCAACCACACCACATACCCACACCTCACATCAACCACACAACATACCCACACCTCACCTCAACCACACCACATACCCACACCTCACCTCACCTCAACCACACCACATACCCACACCTCACCTCAACCACACCACATACCCACACCTCACCTCAACCACACCACATACCCACACCTCACCTCACCTCAACCACACCACATATCCACACCTCACCTCACCTCAACCACACCACATACCCACACCTCAACCACACCACATACCCACACCTCACCTCATGACCCACCAAACACTATCGATACCAAACCATTGTCCCCCCACACACACACACTATCCCTACCTAACACCACACTATCCCAAATTCAACACCACACTTCCCCCCACACACACACACTATCCCCACCTCAACACCACACTATCCCCACCTTAACACCACATTATCCCTACCTCAACACCACTTTCCGCACCTCACCCCCCCACACACACACACACTACTGCCAACGCACTAACCTATCAACCACACACTGTCGCTATCTCATCCCCCACACTATAGCTACCTTACCATCCCCTTAACCCCACGCTATCGCCACTTCAACCACACCACATACCCACACCTCACCTCAGCCACACCACATACCCACACCTCACCTCAACCACACCACATACCCACACCTCACCTCAACCACACTACATACCCACACCTCACCTCAACCACACCACATACCCACACCTCACCTCAACCACACCACATACCCACACCTCACCTCAACCACACCACATACCCACACCTCACCTCAGCCACACCACATACCCACACCTCACCTCAACCACACTACATACCCACACCTCACCTCAACCACACCACATACCCACACCTCACCTCAACCACACCACATACCCACACCTCACATCAACCACACAACATACCCACACCTCACCTCAACCACACCACATACCCACACCTCACCTCACCTCAACCACACCACATACCCACACCTCACCTCAACCACACCACATACCCACACCTCACCTCACCTCAACCACACCACATACCCACACCTCACCTCAACCACACCACATACCCACACCTCACCTCACCTCAACCACACCACATATCCACACCTCACCTCACCTCAACCACACCACATACCCACACCTCAACCACACCACATACCCACACCTCACCTCATGACCCACCCATCCCCACCCACCCACATATTGCACCTCATTCACATCCCATCACATTATCACCCTACCTCACCCAATTATCCACTCCACCCCCCCCCCCTCCAGGCTTACCCCATACGGCCTTCCCCCCCTCCCCATTTAACCACGACTGTTTCGATAAAAATCTGGTGTACCCAAATCAGAAAGAGATCAAATGAACAGAAAACACGAGTCTGCTCATACAGACATACACACATAAAATACAAGTGTATCATATTGCCTGCTAGCACATACACACAGACACACAGACAAACAAATAATGTCGAGATATTAAAACCTCTCTAGATCTCTAGACAAATCACCACCTTAATGTAGGCTACACGCACACATACACACAAATAGACACAAATAACGTCGAGATATTAAAACCTATGATATATCTCTAGACAAATCACCACCTTAATATAGGCTACAAACACACACAGAGAGAGAGAGAGAGAGACAAACAGACAAATACCGTCCTGATATTAAAACCTATGATAGATCTCCAGACAAATCACCACCTTAATGTAACTGCACACACACACACACACACACAAACAGACACACAAATAACGTCCAGATATTAAAACTTGTGATAGATCTCCAGACAAATCACCACCTTAATGTAGGCTACACACACACACTCACACACACACACACACAAACAGACGGACAAATAACGTCCAGATATTAAAACCTATGATAGATCTCCAGACAAATCACCACCTTAATGTAGGCTACACACACACACACACACACACACACACAAACAGACACACAAACAGATACACAAATACCGTCCAGATATTAAAACTTGTGATAGATCTCCAGACAAATCACCACCTTAATGTAAGCTACACACACACACACAGAGACAAACAGACACACAAATAACGTCGAGATATTAAAACATATGATATATCTCAGGACAAATCACCACCTTAATATAGGCTACAAACACACACACACACACACACACACAGAGAGAGAGAGAGAGACAAACAGACAAATACCGTCCAGATATTAAAACCTATGATAGATCTCCAGACAAATCACCACCTTAATGTAGGCTGCGGTAATTGAAGCTCACGACGCCGCCCTGCTATTGTGTGACGGAGAAATCAATTTTGTCATTGAACCCTCGCTGTTGTGGCCAGATTTTCTCAGGTTTGATGCGGCTCAAGTGGCTATTTATAGACGGGGGGAAGATTCCCGTGACGCGATGTGACGTCATAGCCAGGGGTTTTTAATGTCGGATGGTGTGTACTTTATATACATATGTGGGCGTGTGCGTGCGCATACGCATATTTATAATATATATAAATTATATATATATATATATATATATATATATATATATATATATATATATATATATATATATATATATATATATATATATAATTTATATATATATATATATATATATATATATATATATATATGTTACGGTCAAAGCCCGAAGTGCGGCCAAAGCGCGGATTGGCCGGCCAATCCGCGCATTGGCCGGCTCTCTTGGCCAAAGCCCGAAGAACTTAGCACTAAGGTAGTATTTCGTACATTGGCCGGCCAATGCGCGCACTGGCCGGGACGTACTGGCCAAAGTCCGAAGCGCTTAAACTTGACAGCGTATTTTGTACATTGTCCGGCCAATGCGCGCACTGGCCGGGATGTCCTGGCCAATGTTCTATCTAGACTAAGTTGTGATCGCATTTTCTTTATTCTGGGTGCGTTTTCATTGAGAGTAACGTATTGTTTAGCTCATGTTTGTATAGCATTCTATATGCAAGGCGACATGGATCAAAAGGGCCGTCAGACCATGAGACAGACATAGCAGATGGCTGTCAAAAAAAAAATGTAAATCCATGTTAGTTTCCATATATAGGCTCTCGATAAAATAGTTGCTGAGGAAGATCTTGAGAACATTGAACAAGAAATTGAGGTTGCCATAAATGCAACGACATCCTCAGCTAACACATCTACTGCCGTGGCGGAACGCCCAGACCAGTTGCGTGACAATAATGTGGCCAACAGATTCTATATATTTTGTGAAAAACATTGTAGTGCAGCTCATTCTTTTGGATCCTGTGGCAACGATGTCCATGCTATTTGTGGAATACCCAATGAAGCAGTACGGAGGGAACATTACCTGCAGATTGTGTCACAACAAACAAGACATCATGATCTTCTAATTAAGACCTTGGCCGGTCCACCATGGCCAGTCCGCGGACTGGCCGGCCAAAGGCCGAAATCAAGCAAAGTTTCGGACTTTGACCGACCTATGGGAGGCGATATTGGCCAATGCGCGGATTGGCCGGCCAATCCTAGCATTGGCCGACTTCGGGCTTTGACCGTAACATATATATATATATATATATATATATATATATATATATATATATATATCAGTGGCGTAGGCAGGGGGGGGTTAGGGGGGGTCATAACCCCCCCCATAGACCTCTCGGTATATATAAAAAGTATGAGGGTGGGTGCAAATCGAAAGTTTGAGGGGGGGGGGGGTGCAAATCGAAAGTTTGAGGGGGGGGGTGCAAATCGAAAGTTTGAGGGGGGGGGGGTGCAAATCGAAAGTTTGTCCCCGGGTAAAAATTGGAACCCCCCCCCTTGAGACGATCCTGGCTACGCCACTGATATATATATATATATATATATATATATATATATATATATATAAAGTCCTCGGGCGCCGACCTTAGGGGGCGCCAGAATGGGTTGGAAAACAAATTAAAATATCATTTTTGCTGCATTTTTGCATTATAAATATAAAAAATATATGGGAGGGGTCGAAAATCGAAAGTTTGAGGAGGGGGGAGGGGGGTTGCAAATTGAAAATTGAAAGGTTGCTCCCGAGGGGGGGCACCAAATTGATAGTTCGGGAAGGATCGCTACGCCTCTGATATATATATATATATATATATATATATATATATATATATATATATATATATATATATATATATATATATATATATATATATATATGGTGAGTGTGGATGTGTGCGCGTGTGTATATATCTATAAGCATTAAAATAGTCGTGTAACAACCAAATATTTTATTTCATGTAACGATTTGTAACATGACACTTCTGGCTAATGGGCTATGTCTGGGACAACATGAAATTAAAATACTCACTTTCACCCCAAAAAAAAAAAGGAAATCGTTAAAAAAATCGGTTTGCCTCTAAGCGAACTAATAATTTCCAATAAAAACATACGGTAAAAACGGCTGTAATCAGGGGAGAAAACGGGATGAGGAAAAATGAGAAGAGAGTTGTCGTTCATGTCACACTGCCCTCGGTGGTTGCCTGCCTTAGCCTGCTACAGTCTGAATGGTTAATATTTTATGCAGCTATTTCTGTGTACGTGGTCAATACCGGGGGGCGTCAGTTTGTTGTGTCTACACGTACTAGGGCGTCAGTTTGTTGTGTACACGTACGTGGTCTAGAGTTGTGTACATGTCATGTATGTGGTCTAGAGTTGTGTACATGTCATGTACGTGGTCTAGAGTTGTGTACATATCATGTACGTGGTCTAGAGTTGTGTACATGTCATGAATGTGGTCTAGAGTTGTGTACATGTCATGTATGTGTCTAGAGTTGTGTACATGTATGTGGTCTAGAGTTGTGTACATGTCATGTATGTGTCTAGAGTTGTGCACATGTCATGTATGTGGTC
Source organism: Physella acuta (assembly GCF_028476545.2). Taxonomy (NCBI): domain Eukaryota; kingdom Metazoa; phylum Mollusca; class Gastropoda; family Physidae; genus Physella; species Physella acuta. Next base: position 507,266 of record NW_026732487.1, read on the forward strand.
TAGAGTTGTGGACATGTCATGTATGTGGTCTAGAGTTGTGTACATGTATGTGGTCTAGAGTAGTGGACATGTCATGTATGTGTCTAGAGTTGTGTACATGTCATGTACGTGGTCTAGAGTTGTGTACATATCATGTACGTGGTCTAGAGTTGTGTACATGTCATGAATGTGGTCTAGAGTTGTGTACATGTCATGTATGTGTCTAGAGTTGTGTACATGTATGTGGTCTAGAGTTGTGTACATGTCATGTATGTGGTCTAGAGTTGTGTACATGTCATGTATGTGGTCTAGAGACTCGCGACTGCTGCCTATATTTATCACATTTTCCCGCCTTTTTATTATAGACTTTTGCTGCAAGCAGTATCACAGTTATGGGTTTCACACTAGTCTACATACAGTGGTCAACATACAGTGGTCCACATACAGTGGTCCACATACAGTGGTCCACATACAGTGGTCCACATACAGTGGTCCACATACAGTGGTCGACATACAGTGGTCCACATACAGTGGTCGACATACAGTGGTCCACATACAGTGGTCCACATACAGTGGTCTCATTAAGTGGTCTCATACAGTGGTCTCATACAGTTGTCTCATACAGTGGTCCAGTGGTCCACATACAGTGGTCTACATCTGTTTGATTCTCCAAGATTTAATCATTCACATTTATTCCACTCACAACCATTTGATAAACCAACTCTTGGCGTCGTAAACTTCTGTCAACAGTCCATCCATCTCACCGCCTCATCTCTTATGCACAAATGTTGCTCAATGTTTGGCTACAGGTTTTAGCTTTGTCCTGGCCACTGGGGATTTTTTTCTTGACAGCCAACATGGCAACCCGGCACATGGAGCAGACTTTCAGCGCCTAACTCACCGGAGGGAGGGGGGGGGTGAAGTGTTTGTTTACTCAACTATCTGATAAAATGTCCAGGGTAGATGAGTACACAATGTGGTAGGCTTGGTCCTGCAGACGATGACCCCTGCCATACAGACTATGACCCCTACCATACAGACTATGACCCCTACCATACAGACTATGACCCCTGCCCAACAGACGATGACCCCTGCCCAACAGGCGATGACCCCTACCCAACAGACGATGACCCCTGCCCAACAGACGATGACCCCTACCATACAGTACCGTGGCACATTATATAAGTGATCAACTAACAACAGAGCAAACAATCATTGGAGGAAACGTGAATTTTACCAATGATGTCAATAACCAAAAAGTTCCAGAAATACAGCCTATATTATCTTTGGCACGTAAAAAATAAAATCGTAATTATGTAACGAATTCAGTTTAAATTGGGATTTGGGTTGAGTCTAGCGCTGAGCTAGAATCGAAACAAGTTTATAAAAAAATAATTGACCAAAACAAGCCGCCCTAATTACGGGCGACCGTTCAACAAAAATACGATTGGCGGTTGATTTTCGGGGCCGTTTCCACATTTAAATGAAAAAGTTGAACCTAACCAAACCAACAATTAGATTCCTTGTGATTTTATCCCGAAGTTAACTGCCTTTGTTTAACTCTTTGAATTGTGTGCCGTAGTGATCTAATGGGACTTTTCATTACGGCTGTCACGTGATGAAAACAGCTTAAAACGGAAGATAAGCACGGAATGTTTGTACAGTGGGATCTGTATCTGTGATCTGTATCTGTGATCTGTATCTACGGGGAGGTAAAAACCTGACCGGACATTGAGACAGAATGAACAGAGACCGAAGTTTGCCCTAACAACAAAATAAGAATTACAGTTGATATTTTAATTGGGCTATTATTAGAGTGGGAGGCTTAGACGATTCAATGGCATTGAAGGGCAGAAGCAAAATCGGAATGAAAAAGCTGAGAATTTGATTACGTTCAGGCGCCCTGCCCTCCCCTCCATCAGGCGCACTGCCCTCCCTCCACTACATAAAGCGCCCTGCCCTCCACTACAATAAGGCGCCCTGCACTCCCCTCCATCAGGCGCCCTGCCCTCCACTACATTAGGCGCCCTGCCCTCCCCTACACAGGCGCCCTGCCCTCCACTACATTAGGCGCCCTGCCCTCCCCTCCATCAGGCGCCCTGCCCTCCACTACATTAGGCGCCCTGCCCTCCCCTACATCAGGCGCCCTGCCCTCCACTACATTAGGCGAACTGCCCTCCCCTACATCAGGCACCCTGACCTCCCCTCTATCAGGCGCCCTGCCCTCCACTACATTAGGCGCCCTGCCCTCCCCTACATCAGGCGCCCTGCCCTCCACTACAATAAGGCGCACTGCCATACCCTCCATCTGGCGCCCTGCCCTCCACTACATTAGGCGCCGTGCCCTCCCCTCCATCAGGCGCCCTGCCCTCCACTACATTAGGCGCCCTGCCCTCCCCTCCATCAGGCGCCCTGCCCTCCACTACATTAGGCGCCCTGCCCTCCCCTCCATCAGGCGCCCTGCCCTCCCCTCCATCAGGCGCCCTGCCCTCCACTACATTAGGCACCCTGCCCTCCCCTCCATCAGGCGCCCTGCCCTCCATTACAATAAGGCACCCGGCCCTTCCTTCCAACAGGCGCCGAGCCCTACCAAACAGGCTGGGCCCAGCCCTGCGTTAGGGGTCCATGTTGAACCTCCCCTTAAATTGAAGACACCCTGGAGCAGTTGGATTGGCCTAAAATGTTTTGTGATTTGAGACAGAGGGGAGCTATTTACTGCATGGCTTCTTGCTTCATGGGTGATGTCATGGATACAAACTTCTCACACAAACATGACAAACATTAGACCTCAAGGGTTTGTCCGAATGACAAACCAAACATATCGATGTAAATATCTACTGATGTGGTATGGCTAAACCAATTGAACCAAAACTATGGCTGGGATAAATTCAGCTGCTACCAATCACGTGATCAGATCTGCTGCGTTCATGAAGTCAAACTGTATTTAAATCAGTTTGTGTATAATTATCTTACATTTTTAAAATTCAATTAATTTAATGTAAATAAAGTAAGGGATTGAAAAAGTTTTCAATTATTTCGATTACAAAACATGAATAAAATACTTATCGATCAGACATTTCAAATTTTGTTTTCAATCATTCCTTCTGGTCAGTTCAATTACATGTGTCCAGTCTGTGTGCGTATGGAGGGGGGGGGTACAGGAGGGGTGGGGTTGTGTCTTGAGGGTGTCTTATAAGCGAATCTTACGAGTGTCTTAACAGTGTGTGGGTGGGTGTCTTGTTGGTAAATGTTTTGTGGGTGTTTTGTCATGTTAGTGTGTTTTAACGTTTGTCGTGTGACTTGTGTGTGCTTCGTGAGTGGGTGTCGTGTGTCTACTTAGTGTGTGTCTTCAAGTGTGTTGTGTGTCTACTTAGTGTGTGTCATCTAATGTGTCGTGAGTCTAGTTAGTGTGTGTCTTCAAGTGTGTCTTGAGCCTAGTTAGTGTTTGTCTTCAAGTGTGTTGTGTGTCTACTTAGTGTGCGTCTCCAAGTGTGTTGTGTGTCTACTTAGTGTGTGTCTTCAAGTGTGTCATGAGTCTAGTTAGTGTGTCTTGAGCGTACATACAAACTAAAGGCAAACAACAAGCAGTTGTTAAACCATGAGCAAGCGGGATTCGAACCTGAGACAGTTACAGACACACACTCTTACCTTCGCTGTCCATCTTTGACGAGTCAGGTCAGTGACTGTAAGATCCCTGCGTCACTGCCATGTCAGTGTGTCAGAAATATCCACAAGAATCCCATTTCCGGTCACCCCCAGATCACATCCGGTCACCAACAGGTCATATCCGGTTATCTCCAGGTCACATCCGGTCACCACCAGATCACACGCGATCACCATGTGATTATATTGATCGGGTCAGCTGTGAATAGAGGACACGAGAGTTTAAATCCCATCTCGCTAAACCTCGCGAGAATTGCAGCTCGATGCGGAAACGGAAGTTGAAGCAGGTGGCTCTATTGAAATCGTGCGTTCTGGGCGACATTCTAAATTCTAAGTCGTTTTTTTTTTAATTAGTTTTTTTAACCGTTTTAAACTGTTTATTTTACAGCCTTGTTGTGTGTGTTTGTGTCTGTGTGTAGAATATCTGAGCTATGTTCTATGTGTGTGTATGTGCGTATGTGTGTATGCTCTGTGTATGTGAAAAAAAACAACCATGGCTGATGAGAGGGTATGCACTAACGCCAACTGGTAAAACGGACTTCATACATTAAAATTTTCTATCCAGTAATTATAGAGACAAGTTCGCCAGACATGACGTCACGGCTGACGTATTAAAAATGTCCTTCCGTCATTCAGCGAGCGACAAGCACGGCAACAATAGCGAGTGACGTCTCCATAAATTCCGGTAATAATTGGATGTCCAGGGGAGGTAACTTGCCCAGAGTTATAGAACTTTTTTTTTAAGTCGATGTTTAGAGTTCAACGTTAGAGACACAAGGGGGAGGAACTTGTGGAACAAATTTTTCTTGAACATGTGTCGTAGACCGTAGAACGGTGGGGTGTGGGTAGGTGGGGGGGGGGGGGGGGTAAATAGAGTCACAGATGAAAACAAGTAAAAGCTGACGATTGGGTGATGTAGCAGATAGCCGCATCAGCTTAGGACTGCGGTGTGGGAAATGTCAACGACCCCACCCCCCCACCCCCCCGCACACACACTCACACATACACACACACACACACACCCGCCACATAACTAACCTATGACGGACCAAAAAACTAACTACTGCTTTGATCTGTCACAGAGACAGATTTGCCCTATGGATCATCATGGTACCGGACCATCAGACTAAGCCGGACATCGTGTGACCGGACCATCAGACAAAGCCGGACATCGTGTGACCGGACCATCAGACTAAGCCGGACATCGTGTGACCGGACCATCAGGCCAAGCCGGGCATCATGGTACCGGACCATCAGACTAAGCCGGACATCATGGTACCGGACCATCAGGCCAAGCCGGGCATTGTGTGACCACCCCATCAGGCCAAGCTGGACCATCAGACGAAGCCGAACATCGTGTGACCGGACCATCAGAATAAGCCGGACATTGTGGTACCGGACCATCAGACTAAGCCGGTTTTAATCACTTCTAATAATTACAGATCCCATAAAATCTTTGAGCCGTGGCCTGTCCCACATCGACCATTAGAAATATTACAACATTCATTGCATGAAAATTTAGCACAAAAAAGATAATGAAACAGACAACAAAGCCTTAATGTCCTGAAGGCACTGGGTCAGCTTTGAGAAAACTACACAAACACAACACGATCGAAGGTTGGATAAAAGCTTTCTCGTTCGTACACTTCCGCTTTAGCACTGGAATAGTTTGGTGAAATAATTCACTACGTACATGTGGGATGTACGTTCAAGGGAGACGATCGTTACCAAGATCCACAAAAACGTATTTTGCTACACTATGTCGACGCGGTTTCTTTCAGGTAACTCTTCCGGAGGGGGGGGGGGAGAATAGCTTCTCAGAAATATATAATTAAGTCTATATAGAAAATAAAAAACTTTACCGGCGTCCGCCCTCGCCCCGACATTTAAAATAGTGTCCGACCCCCCCCCCCTCCATCCCCAACCCTCGAAGGTTTAAAATTTCAAGGGCCCCCCTACCCCCGGAGAAAAATGTCTGGAAATGCGCCTGGGTGAGTTAGCTGTGACGTTTTAACACCAATGTATGTGATTCTCAGCTGTATATACAAGCTGTGAAGTTTTAACACCAATGTATGTGATTCTCAGCTGTTTACAAGCCTTGAAAACAAAAATAGCCTTAAGGCCGTAATCTTTGGTAGAAGGATATCTTGTCATTAAGCTCTCAGCTTAGTTGACGTGTCCATATAAAGCTCTGAGCTTAGTTAACCTCATATGTCCATACGACACTGTCGAGCGTCGTTGGTTCAGCTCTAAACATCGGTACGGCTAATGGAGCTGTCCCATTGGTCAACCACAAAGGTTTGGTCGGAGTTTCTTACATAAACTCGCCGTAATGGCGCAGACGATAGTGGGCGAGTGCGCATGACTAGATCTGTTAGTGCCACACATCCGGTGTCTACTTCACGCTCCGGTGATCTCAGCTTGTGTGCCCGTGGGTTGGGAGTAATGCCAGCTAATGGAAGTAGAGGACAGCTGAAGGGTGTCAATAGGACACAGGACAATTGTAGGACCTCTAAAACTGGTGATAACAGGACAATGCAGGACCTCTAAAGCTGGTGACAAAAGGACAATAGTAGGACCACTGAAGGTAGTGATAACAGGACAATTGTAGGACCTCTAAAGCTGATGGCAACAGGACAGTGTAGGACCACAAATATTCAGTTGAGGGAATTTGAAGTTGACTTAGAACGTAGCGTTACGCTAGCCAACAGTACCAAGTCTATTTCTACACACCCATACAAACATTTCGCAATAATTGGCTGCTTATAAATATTTTAAACACGATGGCGCCCCTTGTTCTGATAATCCCCCTAAACCCCCACATGTATAATAATTCATACAATCCCCCCCCCCCCTCCCCACCACTCCAATAATCCACTTAATTCCGTGATTTTTTTCCGACACAGCGCTACGGATTACAAACCGAAGAAAATCGATGCTTCGGTTTTACAAACAGCCTCCTTCTCGCTGCCGTCTGTTGGCCGTCTTTCAACATCCTGGCTACTGACGTCATAATCAGGACCATGTTTCCTGACGTCATAATACTGACAATGTTTTTTGACGTCATAAAACTTTACGTTGAAACATTGTCCCTATGAATGCAACCTTGACCTTATCGATGCAACCTTGACCTTAACACTACGACTCATGCACAACTATGCTGGCTGTCGTAGTGAGACCCTTGACCCAGACTAGTCTAACTGACCTTATTCAGTGACCTTGACACACATCAAACTTGATTGGTTGTTGTAGCGCAGCCTTGACCTCTCCGCAGCCACCTCGTGACATTTAAAACCACTTTACTCTCCAAACCAAATTGTCTATAATAAACAGGTAAACTAATCCGTCTGGCGGCTGCCTGTTTGGATTCGATCCTGGTCCTGTCAACATGACGCTCTTCACCACGCCATGGTTGTCAACACGCCCAACAGATTTTTTTCTGTTTTCATGTCATAAATGGACAGTTTTAGCTCATCGAATTCTTTCAGAGAGTTTTGACGGTTGTTCTAATTTGTATACTTCAAAATGTTTCCTTGTATAGAAGCTATTATGGCTGGACACAATGTATTTGTAAACCTTGTATACGTCACTTCCTGTTGACCTGACAGGTCCATGTTAAAGTTGACAAGATAGATCAGGCGGTTTTTAAAATAATAAGTTCAATGGCCAGTTTTCAAAATAATACGTTCAATGGCCAGTTTTCAAAATAATACGTTCAATGGCCAGTTTTCAAAATAATACGTTCAATGGCCAGTTTTCAAAATAATACGTTCAATGGCCAGTTTTCAAAATAATACGTTCAATGGCCAGTTTTCAAAATAATACGTTCAATGGCCAGTTTTCAAAATAATACGTTCAATGGCCAGTTTTCAAAATAATACGTTCAATGGCCAGTTTTCAAAATAATACGTTCAATGGCCAGTTTTCAAAATAATACGTTCAATGGCCAGTTTTCAAAATAATACGTTCAATGGCCAGTTTTCAAAATAATACGTTCAATGGCCAGTTTTCAAAATAATACGTTCAATGGCCAGTTTTCAAAATAATACGTTCAATGGCCAGTTTTCAAAATAATACGTTCAATGGCCAGTTTTCAAAATAATACGTTCAATGGCCAGTTTTCAAAATAATACGTTCAATGGCCAGTTTTCAAAATAATACGTTCAATGGCCAGTTTTCAAAATAATACGTTCAATGGCCAGTTTTCAAAATAATACGTTCAATGGCCAGTTTTCAAAATAATACGTTCAATGGCCAGTTTTCAAAATAATACGTTCAATGGCCAGTTTTCAAAATAATACGTTCAATGGCCAGTTTTCAAAATAATACGTTCAATGGCCAGTTTTCAAAATAATACGTTCAATGGCCAGTTTTCAAAATAATACGTTCAATGGCCAGTTTTCAAAATAATACGTTCAATGGCCAGTTTTCAAAATAATACGTTCAATGGCCAGTTTTTAAAATAATACGTTCAATGGCCAATTATTTTAAAAACAATACGTTCAATGGCAAGTTTTTTTTTAAAAACAATACGTTCAATGGCAAGTTGTTTTTTTTTTAAATACGTTCAATGGCCTTTTTTTTAAAATAATACATTCAATGGCCAGTTGTTTTTTAAATAATACGCTTAGTGACCAGTTTTAAAATAATACGTTCAATGGCCAGCGTTTAAAAATATCCTTTGACACAAATATCGAAACCCCATTTTATTAGCTTTTACTTCTGTCTGTCAGTCTGTCTTTGAGCGTGTGGCGAATATTGTACCTCAATTTTGACCCTCATCTAATGCAGCGATTTTATTCCAGATACATTTGTCTCCTATGACAACCTTAAAATATCCCATTGTTAATGGTAATTAAAAATTAAATTAGTCAATAAAACATTATTTAGAAATGCCTATAATTTAATTAACCACAAAATCGGAGGTAACATCAGTTGCTGTTTTACTCCTACTGTCTGGTGAGCTGTGTTCAACCAGGTTTGTAAACAACTCATTGACGAGACTAAAGGGCAGATAATTCTCGTTCAGATAATGCTCGTTTACTGTTACTGATGGGGTTTTAAAGGAAGTATTTTTGCGTGTGGGTATCAGTGTGATTAACTGAACATTGTTTTAGTACTCAAAATATGTATGATTTTCTAGAGATGCCAATTATTTTTCTAACAGACAAAATTTTTTTGTTTTTTTTTATTTAGAACATTTGAAAGTTTATTATGAAGGAATTTCATACTTTAAAAAAATATTTTTTCTCATTGTATTTTAAGACACTTGTGTTATGTGGACACTGGTGTCTGGTGTCATTATCTGGACAGTGGTGTCATTATCTGGACAGTGGTGTCATTATCTGGACAGTGGTGTCATTATCTGGACAGTGGTGTCATTATCTGGACACCGCTGTCATTATCTGGACAGTGGTGTCATTATCTGGACACCGCTGTCATTATCTGGACAGTGGTGTCATTATCTGGACAGTGGTGTCATTATCTGGACACCGCTGTCATTATCTGGACAGTGGTGTCGTTATCTGGACAGTGGTGTCATTATCTGGACAGTGGTGTCATTATCTGGACAGTGGTGTCATTATCTGGACAGTGGTTCCATTATCTGGACAGTGGTGTCATTATCTGGACAGTGGTGTCATTATCTGGACAGTGGTGTCATTATCTGGACAGTGGTGTCATTATCTGGACACCGCTGTCATTATCTGGACAGTGGTGTCATTATCTGGACAGTGGTGTCATTATCTGGACAGTGGTGTCATTATCTGGACAGTGGTGTCATTATCTGGACAGTGGTTCCATTATCTGGACAGTGGTGTCATTATCTGGACAGTGGTGTCATTATCTGGACAGTGGTGTCATTATCTGGACAGTGGTGTCATTATCTGGACACCGCTGTCATTATCTGGACCGCTGCCATTATCTGGACACCGCTGTCATTATCTGGACCGCTGCCATTATCTGGACACCGCTGTCATTATCTGGACACCGCTGTCATTATCTGGACAGTGGTGTCATTATCTGGACAGTGGTGTCATTATCTGGACAGTGGTGTCATTATCTGGACATTGGTGTCATTATCTGGACATTGGTGTCATTATCTGGACAGTGGTGTCATTATCTGGACAGTGGTGTCATTATCTGGACACCGCTACCATTATCTGGACACCGCTGTCATTATCTGGACAGTGGTGTCATTATCTGGACAGTGGTGTCATTATCTGGACAGTGGTGTCATTATCTGGACAGTGGTGTCATTATCTGGACATTGGTGTCATTATCTGGACATTGGTGTCATTATCTGGACAGTGGTGTCATTATCTGGACAGTGGTGTCATTATCTGGACACCGCTACCATTATCCCACCCACGAAGAAAAAATTTCCCAGGCGATTATTATCCGTTACACCGGCACCGTGAATCACGTGACAGGCCATCAGTGGCCGCCAGAGATAAATTTTAGCCAGGAGTTCTCTGGTCCTCTAGACCCCCACGGTATCAGGGACTGTGTGAGGGTGGGGGGAGGGGGGGGGGGGTTAATCAATGGGTCCTTTTTGTCTGGTCATACAACTTTGTCAAGGGACCTATTTTTGTCTTGCTATACAGCTTTGCCAAGGGACAAGTGTTTTATGATTTTATACATCTATTGGAATTAAACACACGTTTCTAAGTTGTTTTTTTTTTTAATTAATTAAACGTAATTGTGAAGACTACACCGTTAACTTTTAACTGGTTGTTTTTAAGCTGAACTTAATTTTTTAGGAGTCATCGTTAACTTTAAATAAATGATCTTTACCGTAATTGTAGTTGTTTGTATGTCCTCCCTCCTATTTTAATCATGACAGCCGCCTCTAGTTTATTTCTTAATCATTTTAAAATCCCGTGGATGAGATAAAACGTTTAGCCCAAACTAATTCTAGAGGTTAAAGTTGAACTATTTGTTAAATATTTCCACAAATGTTGGGATATCGATCTTGTCCAGTTTGTTTTTGTCTCGCCACGATTTCAAGGTCATTTTTTGTTTTTATCAAGACCCAAACTTCGAATATCAACCATTGTTTGCAGCACTGTGCCATTAGCGTATGTCGTCCCCTCCCCCCCCCCCCCCCCCCCCCCACACACACACACACAAGCCATGTTTTTCAATGTATCCGTTGTTAAAAAGTTGCATCTCATCTCAGATTGGAGTGAAAAACGATACCAAAATGTCGGTATCGCTGCTCGCTGAAACCTAACCCTAATCCAAGCTCTAACCCCACGCCTAGTCCTAGTTTCCCTGTCCCCACTTTAATCTGACTCACATTACACAAACAGGCCGACACAGCAACTTTTTTAAAAGCCAAAAATGTTTTAATAATTTTTTTTTTTTTAAATTTAAAATTTGGAGCTACAGACGGCTAAACGGACCCCAAAGAAGAACTGACATTTAACTAGAAAAGTAACAAACTCATTTATACCAGAGATAATTAGTCCTCTACATCAAAAGACTTCAAACTAGACATTTAAGTGAACGGACTTTCAATTTTAACACCCCCACACATATTTATATAGGAAATAAGTCTAAGAGCTTTTGGCTTTTTATTGATGTTAAATCCCCATCAAAAAAAGTAAGACCAACTTCTTTAGATATTGATCTATAAAGATTTTTTTGTTGTTGTTTTATCAATCGTCTTTTTCAAAATGATGGAGAGGGGGTGGGGGCGTCGTATCTTAGCAATGGACTTAAATTTCTTTGTGTCTTAGCACTGAGCTTAACTTTTTTTGTAAATCTTCAAAGATTTAAACCCCCAAGTTTTCCATTCTCACAACAAATCCTCTAACCCCTTTATTTAAACTAAGAAAATATTGTCCTCTCTCGTCCTCTCCTCTCATAAGTCCCTCTCTGTCTCCGTACACTCCACAGTGTGGCTGTGTTTAACAGAGTTTCTACTTGACAGTTAGGCCCACGGGCGTTAGTTTTGGAGCCCTGGTCCATTGAGGGTGAGACGTAGTGTTCTTTAGTCCCGTCATTTTTTGTAGTGTTCCAGTGCTCACTTGTCTGGCTGATTCGTGAGTGGTATCCATGGATACAGGAATGGTGTTTGTTGTTTTCCACATCACCGTCTCTACGTCATCATCCACATCTTCGTGTGTACGTCATCATACACATCATTGTGTCTACGTCATCATCCACATCTTCGCGTCTACGTCATCATCCACATCTTCGCGTCTACGTCATCATCCACATCTTCGCGTCTACGTCATTATCCACATCTTCGCGTCTACGTCATCATCCACATCTTCGCGTCTACGTCATCATCCACATCTTCGCGTCTACGTCATTATCCACATCTTCGCGTCTACGTCATCATCCACATCTTCGCGTCTACGTCATCATCCACATCTTCGCGTCTACGTCATTATCAATACCTTAGTGCATTCGTCCTAACCACATCCTCTTCTCTATATCATCTTGCTAACTATTGTGTTTACGTCAAGTTCCAGATGATCTTGTCTCATCGTGTTCTACATCCATTTTTTTTAGATCAGGCAGGGTATAGATCATCATATAGGCGATGATTGTCTGCTGGTTGATGGCTGTAGATTGGTGGGGGGGGGGGGGGGGGGGAGCAGTGGTTGGCTGAGTGTTGAATGATGTGGGGGGGGGGGGGGGGTGGGAAGGAAAAGCAGTGGTTGGCTAACTGTTGATGTCTGTATAACGGCTGGAACTGATGCTGTTGGGTGCAGGTTTCTGTCACTCACAGTGAACCACCCCTCACCCTCTCATCTAGCAAACAGCTGATCACATTTCCTACAGACCTTAATCCTACCCCGGGATTTGCTTAATCCTACCCCGGGATTAGGAACAACGCAACGTTGAGAAATTTTAATTAACAACCTCTTCAAATACAAACAATAACATCTTCAGTTAATTAAAACCAAATATTTAATGAGCAGCCGAGATTAAACAGGCAGACGTGAAGTTTTAATTCCTGCCGTAATGAAATCAAAGTCCTAGCTTCTCACGTCCACTCACGTGATCGATCTCACAATGCCCAAATTTGGACGCCATGACATCCGTTATTTCCGTCACGGATAATGGCTGTCTAATTTGATACAGTCACGTGGTTAAGCCCGATCTCGCCGACTCTCGTGAGACGTGAGACGGCGAGACCCGAGGTGCCGCGGAGTCGGTTAAAAGCCTTTTAACAAACACAATTAGAAATGTTTGTAGCGCCCTCTGCCGACAGGGGAAGACAACACAACCAGAAGGATCTGGAAATATTCCAACAAAATCAACAATCGGAAATGTTTGGTTTTCTTAGAGTTAACGAAAACAAGCAAACAAGGCCAATAATTTAGACAAAATTGTGGCCACCTTTAGGACTAACATTAGGGCCAGCTCTGTGGCCAACATATGGGACTTGCAAGGGCCAGCTATAGAAGTCTGTGTGTGCTATGCAACATGTGATTACTGGGTTGATTGTCTCAATATCTCACATAGAAGCTCATGGTGGGTAGGGGCAATCCACCTATCAGGTACGGCACGTCAAGCTGGCTCTCTTTCTTTCCCTCTCTCTCTCTCTCTCTCTCTCTCTCTCTCTCTCTCCTTGTGCAGGTGAAGTAAATTTTCTACAGGTGCGAATTCTGTAGGCAATTAATTAAATGGGTGGGTATGAAAAGGACGCTCGTAAATGCAACCTTAAGTTGCATGCTAGTAGAATCTACGCTACTGTGAGATGCTATTACAGGTTACCTTACTTGGGGGGGGGGGGGGGGGTGTCTGTAAAAAGCTACTCTCCTGATACTGTTCGATAAAACACTTAATTTGATAACGTAAACAACCAAACACGTTTTCCTGCCTCTTTCAACGGCTGACGTCTTACACTCCAACCAGGGGAAATAAGCAATAATACTTTTGTTTCTTATTGATTACCCTTTAAACTCCGGCCTGGAAAGGCGCCAGTGAAGCCACTGATTACAAAAGTTGACAACCATTGCTCCACCGGCCGGTGAAGCCACTGATTACAAAAGTTGACAACCATTGCTCCACCGGCCAGCCACTGATTACAAAAGTTGACAACCATTGCTCCACCGGCCGGTGAAGCCACTGATTACAAAAGTTGACAACCATTGCTCCACCGGCCGGTGCAGCCACTTATTACAAAAGTTGACAACCATTGCTCCACCGGCCGGTGAAGCCACTGATTACAAAAGTTGACAACCATTGCTCCACCGGTCGGCGAAGCCACTGATTACAAAAGTTGACAACCATTGCTCCACCGGCCGGTGAAGCCACTGATTACAAAAGTTGACAACCATTGCTCCACCGGCCAGCCACTGATTACAAAAGTTGACAACCATTGCTCCACCGGCCGGTGCAGGCACTGATTACAAAAGTTGACAACCATTGCTCCACCGGTCGGTGAAGCCACTGATTACAAAAGTTGACAACCATTGCTCCACCGGCCAGCCACTGATTACAAAAGTTGACAACCATTGCTCCACCGGCCAGCCACTGATTACAAAAGTTGACAACCATTGCTCCACCGGCCGGTGCAGGCACTGATTACAAAAGTTGACAACCATTGCTCCACCGGTCGGTGAAGCCACTGATTACAAAAGTTGACAACCATTGCTCCACCGGCCAGCCACTGATTACAAAAGTTGACAACCATTGCTCCACCGGCCGGTGAAGCCACTGATTACAAAAGTTGACAACCATTGCTCTACCGGCCGGTGAAGCCACAGATTACAAAAGTTGACAACCATTGCTCCACCGGTTGGTGAAGTCACTGATTACAGAAGTTGACAACCATTGCTCCACCAGCCGGTGAAGCCACTGATTAAAAAAGTTGACAACCATTGCTCCACCGGCCGGTGAAGCCACTGATTACAAAAGTTGACAACCATTGCTCCACTGGCCAGCCACTGATTACAAAAGTTGACAACCATTGCTCCACCAGCCGGTGAAGCCACTGATTACAAAAGTTGACAACCATTGCTCCACCGGCCGGTGCAGCCACTGATTACAAAAGTTGACAACCATTGCTCCACCGGTCGGTGAAGCCACTGATTACAAAAGTTGACAACCATTGCTCCACCAGCCGGTGAAGCCACTGATTACAAACGTTGACAACCATTGCTCCACCGGCCAGCCACTGATTACAAAAGTTGACAACCATTGCTCCACCGGCCGGTGAAGCCACTGATTACAAAAGTTGACAACCATTGCTCCACCGGCCGGTGCAGCCACTGATTACAAAAGTTGACAACCATTGCTCCACCAGCCAGCCACTGATTACAAAAGTTGACAACCATTGCTCCACCGGTTGGTGAAGCCACTGATTACAAAAGTTGACAACCATTGCTCCACCGGCCGGTATCCACTGATTACAAAAGTTGACAACCATTGCTCCACCGGCCGGTATCCACTGATTACAAAAGTTGACAACCATTGCTCCACCGGCCGGTATCCACTGATTACAAAAGTTGACAACCATCGCTCCACCGGGCACGAGCACGTGTTGTAACAAGAAAAGGCAGCCATGCGGAAAATCTCACGGCCAGCTGTCAGTTTGAATCCCCCCCCCCCTCCACCCCATATTTAATCATTCTGCCGTGCTCATCTCCCCCACCCTGGGTCAGATAAAAATAGATTTTTTTCTCCGACTTTCTTGAAAGTAAAATCTATACAAACAAAGCCAGCGTCTCATCGATCTTGTCACTTGTGACGTGTTTCACTCCTGCAAGACGTCATCACGTGACGATACATGGGGAGGGGGGATCTACTTCATAGTACATGGGGAGGGGGGATCTACTTCATAGTACATGGGGAGGGGGGATCTACTTCATAGTACATGGGGAGGGGGGATCTACTTCATAGTACATGGGGAGGGGGGATCTACTTCATAGTACATGGGGAGGGGGGATCTACTTCATAGTACATGGGGAGGGGGGATCTACTTCATAGTACATGTTCACAAAACTAAACAATGTGCTAACAGGTTAGAGGAAGACAACTCAAGTGACTACCGAAAGATGCTTATTAATTCTTGAGGAAATTTGTGTTTTGATGTTTCTTTTAGGATAGGTGCAGTGGGGTGCATAGGGTAATGTCTTTTTTACTCGACTAAATACACCAAGAACCGACTTTGAGACATCCAGTATAGCACATTGAGCTCTTGCGCTCGGCCACACCACCACCCCCACAAAACAATGAACAATCAGCTTGGATACCGTGCTATGCACAGGAGTGCATATAAACCAAACCTTACATACAATCCAAAAAAGACTGAATACAAACCGGATGTGCTTACAAACAAATGCAAATGGTCACATACAAATTAAATAAGCCTCCACAATTACCAACCAAACAAGTCTGCGCATCACCCAAACAAGTCTACACAAACACCAAACAAGTCTACACAAACACCAAACAAGTCTATACAAACACCAAACAAGTCTCGACAAACACCAAACAAGCCTCAACAAACACCAAACAAGCCTCAACAAACACCAAACAAGTCTACACAAACACCAAACAAGTCTACACAAACACCAAACAAGTCTATACAAACACCAAACTAGTCTCGACAAACACCAAACAAGCCTCAACAAACACCAAACAAGTCTACACAAACATCGAACAAGTCTGCACAAACACGACATTTGAGAAATCCCATTGAAACATGTCCTGAATTGAACGAGCTCTCCAAAAACTAAGCCAAAAAAAATCGACTTTTACTTTTACCAATGTCAAAGGGAGAGAAGAGGAAATGACGCAATACTGTTGGTAAACCATGCTGCAGCAGATCAAGTTTGTTGATGGAAGAGCCATGAGTTATTTCCCCTCCGCAGAGTTGTGCTCTCCTGGTGCCAATTGAAAAAGATTAACCACTGGTTACAATAAGCCGGCACTCACTTAACCGATTTTCACTGTTCCTCGCAGACTTGACCTTTAGAGCCCGGCTAACTAAGACTGTGGCATGATTTCACGAACCAGCTGTTCTGACGGCCTTGACCCCTGTTACAGACTTGACCTTTAGAGCCCGGCTAACTAAGACTGTGGCATGATTTCACGAACCAGCTGTTCTGACGGCCTTGACCCCTGTTACAGACTTGACCTTTTAATGCCGGCTAAACAAGATACTGCGTGATTCCCGAACTTAATTTCTCAAAAATAAAAATAAAATTGTGTTGTTGTGCTCATTGTGTCTTGGTTGGTTTGTGTGTGTGTGGGGGGGGGGGGGGGGGGCTTGAAATCTGAGGGGTTGTGGTGTACTAAAATGTTATACATCGTTAGGTGTTGAAGGAGTGGTGGGGAAGTAAGCGTCGGGTTGCTAACTCCAAGAGTCTCGAGTTCGTACCCTGGGCAGATGAGGGACAAAATCTCATCTAGGGAGACACTTTAAAGAAGATTGTTCTTAGAAGCAATACCAGAGAGAAAAGCATGCTGAAGTCGGCGTCAAAACGGCCCATATGGTGACTATCATGGAGAAAATGTAATAATTTTAGTGTCGGGGGAAATCCCGTCCACCATTACAATTAAAAACGAAGAAGAAAGAAGACGGTATGTGTTAGTGTGTCAAAGGGTCCTACTCTCGTGTTATAGAATATGTGTCTAACCCATATTAGCAATTAGTTGACACGATGCTAAATGGCTGACAAGACTACTCATAATAAGACAGACTTCATTAACTTTTAATTTGGGAAAAATACTTCCATTCACACAGCGTATAAAAAGTCACCTAATTTCAACACTTTCCGGACTATTTTCTACTTGCTAAACGAGGCTAGTTATAAAAGGTGTCGCTGGATCAATAATCCAGGCGAAAGATGCGTGGCCAGATTTTCGTGCGACCAAATGTCTCTGTACGTAGGTTTCTCGGCCCAGTTTTCTTGTGAAATGGGTTGCTTTTGGCGTAACTAAGCGGGTACGGTAGCCCCGGGTGGCGCCAAAAAGTTGGCTCTAAAAGGGTTGGATAAAATGGTTATACTGAATCATACACACTGGAAGTTGTTTTTTTAAGATGAATGGCCTTTATGGCTTTACTGATTTGTTTACGTAATTTCTACATCGATTGTTTAACAGCACAGTTAATGGCCACTGACCGACAAACAGCGTTATCCTCAATTTTCCAAACTTAGCGAAGGCTGGGGGTGGGTTTTTTTTCGCAAACATAAAATCATTTCAGCTGGATCAGTGTGGTTCGAGAAATTATATGACAAGGTAGCAGTCCCTAAACACGTGTTTACATTTCTCTCTCGTTTTACACAGGAAAGGTCAGCCATTTGTATTGGATTGTCTGAGATATTATCGGCATCCATTATATAACAGCAAACTAAATACCCAAGCTAACTCTTCTGTCCACTGAACCAAAACGGGCGAGGGAGGCTATTTCATCGGAATTTTATGAATTTTTAAAATTAAAAAAAAAAAAATGAGTAACTTGTGCCAAATTGGGAAGCAAAATTCTTGAGTGACATCATCAGTTTAAATAAACCGCTTTCATCACAGCAGCTGACTCGTGATCGGCATCAAACACTGAGGGCACAGTCAAGCAGCGTAAAAAAATAGGACGGACATTTGATTGCTTTTTTTCCTCCTCGCCCTTTCAAATACTGCAAACTTCGACAACAGACCTAGTTAGAGCCACTATCAAAAGTAAGTACAGCCTCTGTTCAAGTTACCACGACCACCGTGTGAACTGCTTGTGATACTGATCGTGCTACCGTACCCAACTATAATACTATTGTCGACGTTGCTTCTAATTTGCTCCCGGAACGAACCACCCTTTCAACTCAGATGAGGCAATATATTTTCTGACGTTCGCTAATGATTCAGTTAAAGATTTGTTGAAAGCTAACATAAGTATTAGGGGATAACATGACCTCAAGGATTTATTGTAGTAGGTAACACAAAGAAGATACTGTGCATGCTAGAACTCTGGTATCAGTCGGGTATATATATATATATATATATATATATATATATATATATATATATATATATATATATATATATATATATATATATATATATATATATATATATATATATATATATATATATATACATACATATATATATAGGGAGGCACAGTGCCAAAAAGTTTAGATACCGCCTGATGGTTTCTGTGAAGGAAGTATTTATATTGATTTATTGCTGCACTGAATGTTGTCACAAAAACGAGTTAGCAGTTAGTGACAGAGCAAGTTAACACTAACCCAGTCCTTATTGCAACTGTTTGGAATTAACATGCCTGATTAAATTATTTTAAGTAAAGTTACAGTGAGTCTATAGACCAACTTGCTAAATTGTTCAGACAACCTAAATCTCGCAAACACCTTGGGAAGACAATTTCTGGGAAACTACGCCTGTTTTTTTTAAAAAGACGTACAAGTATCTAACGCGAACGCTTGTGCATTGTATATTCCCGGTGAAGTGGTTGACACGTTTTCTGAGCACAATGTGGACACAAGACGCTATGAACCAAATGGGAAGCTACTCTAGAATCTTGTCACAATCTCTTGACGAGCTGACACTAAAAATCCCGGAAGGAAATGGAAAGACTAGCGTTAAAGCTAGAACTGTTTCTGTGTACCCGTTTTTTTTTTTAAGGCGGTGAAGTGTTGTAGACAAAAATGTAACAGATTTGTTTAAAAACCTTATGTACAAAGTACTGACATATGCCATTTGTGTGTGTGACACAGAGTTGTTATTTGTATGTGAGTCAGTCATTTGTGTGTGTGTGTGTGTGACACGGAGCTGTTATTTGTATGTGACTCAGTCATTTGTGTGTGTGTGTGTGACACGGAGCTGTTATTTGTATGTGACTCAGTCATTTGTGTGTGTGTGTGTGACACGGAGCTGTTATTTGTATGTGACTCAGTCATTTGTGTGTGTGTGTGTGTGTGTGACACAGTTGTCATTTGTGTGTGTGACACAGTTATTTGTGTGTGTGTGTGTGTGTCTCACATAGTTGTTATTTAACATGCCTCAGCAAACGACCTTGACACCCATTTAAAAGTATAGCGCCGACAGTATCAATATCTTGGTGCTATTTCGTAATTTCAAGCAGGCTACAGATATCTCCGTTAGGTGGGTCAACATTTAAAAGCCAACCCTCGACGTTAGGTGGGTCAACATTTAAAAGCCAACCCTCGACGTTAGGTGGGTCAACATTTAAAAGCCAACCCTCGACGTTAGGTGGGTCAACATTTAAAAGCCAACCCTCGACGTTAGGTGGGTCAACATTTAAAAGCCAACCCTCGACGTTAGGTGGGTCAACATTTAAAAGCCAACCCTCGACGTTAGGTTGGTCAACATTTAAAAGCCAACCCTCGACGTTAGGTGGGTCAACATTTAAAAGCCAACCCTCGACGTTAGGTGGGTCAACATTTAAAAGCCAACCCTCGACGTTAGGTGGGTCAACATTTAAAAGCCAACCCTCGACGTTAGGTGGGTCAACATTTAAAAGCCAACCCTCGACGTTAGGTTGGTCAACATTTAAAAGCCAACCCTCGACGTTAGGTGGGTCAATCTATCTTTTAAAAAAATTTATTTTGGTAAATTTAAAAAAAACAATTTAAAACGAAATTAAAATTAAGTGAAAGAACTTATGTCAGTGTTATAAAAACGAAAGTATCTCACCGTGATCCACCATATGAAATCGATTATCCAGTTGGTACCTCTACATTGGTATTGATGAAGAAGAATATGAATATCCACAACACTGAGGCTATGAATGCTGGTGCGTACAGAATTGAGACCGACCCCAGAGAGAGACGGTGGCTTTATCCTGACCCGCCGAGTCCCGATCAGGCAGGGAGACGCCTGATCCAGACAGTCTGCGGACAGTCAGGCGCTCCCAACTTAGCCGGAATGTCGCCGCGGCAAGTCAGACAAGCACGTGCTTCTGGACCGCTCACCTTCTACAGCTGTAGGCCTGCACTGCGTTACGTTACACTACTCTATATAGGTGAATAGTTACACTACTCTATGTAGGTGAATAGTTACACTACACTATATAGGTAAATAGTTACACTATTGTATATAAGTGAATAGTTACACTGCACTATATAAGTGAATAGTTGCACTACTCTATATATTATAGGCTTAGGTGAATAGTTACACAACACTATATATAGGTGAATAGCTACACTATTGTATATAAGTGAATAGTTGCACTACTCTATATAGGTGAATAGTTACATTATTCTATATAGGTGAATAGTTACACTACTCTACATTATATAGGTGAACAGTTGCACTACTCTACACTATATAGGTGAATATTTACACTTCTCTATATAAGTGAATAGTTACACTACTCTATATAGGTGAATAGTTACACTACTCTAAATAGGTGAATAGTTACTACTACTTTACACTATATAGGTGAATACTTACACTACTCTATATGATATGGGTGAATAGTTACACTACTCTATATAAGTGAATAGTTACACTACTCTATATAGGTGAATAGTTACACTACTCTATATAGGATAAATAGTTACACTACACATTATTATTTCAAAAGAAACACATTGACATTTATCCATTTAATTTAATGAAGGAGATAACAAAAGAGAAAGAATTTTGTGACATATTAAAGGCTTTAGAATCATGAATTGTGGTAAGATGTGGAGTTGTACTTTTTTAAAAAACACAACAGCGTTGCTGTGCTTAGTTTGATGGAGCAATCACAGCATGCTATCAAACATAGTCTACATGTCTGCTACCTTTTAACATTTTTTTTTGTTACTAAAGCCAATAAAGGTAACAGGTTACAGCTGAGATTTACCAATACAATTTATTTTTAAAAACTCCAAAAACACGTAGCCTAGATCAGTGGCATCACTATGTGGGTTAACAAAATGTCTGAATAACATATTGGCCTTTGTCATCTAGCTCATATCAGAAAAAAAAGCTAATTGGAATTATTTCAATTCAAAATGGAAGCAAATATCTAAAATTAACTTGTACTTTAATATCACAGTTTAAAAAAATGAAACAAATATGTTGATCATTTAAACAAAAAAAATTTATTTTATTAGAATAATTTCCAGTAAGATATACATAAAATATCATGAATACAGAGACCTTGTATGTTGGTCTTGGTATAAAACTGTCAGTCAACCATAAGAAACACACCAACATTCATACACAAACCAATGGACACACACCTTATACAAGCAGACCTTTCACAGACAAGCTAATTGTGGTAGGCATTCAAATGATAACAGTGCTTGATCATACTGCAGTCAACTACTTCCACATTTTTCTCTAGGACAGCCCTGACTTGGGACAGCTCAAATTGATACTGTTAGACAGCTACCTGGACAAAGAAATAGTTTAGTATATAGATAATGAAATATTTTGTGTCACTGTATTAATTAAAATTATCCTTTTTTTATCTTCTTGTTTACAGAGTAAAGAGGATGTATAGTATTGTAATTAAAATGAAATGCAATTTTGACAGTTTTGCTTCTGTACATCTGTGTGTGTGTGTCTATTACACAAAAACTTGAGTACAATTTCATTTATGTTGATGGCCATACAACGTTGAAGATACCGGTTCTCACCCGATCACCGAAGTCAAGCAACGTCTGGTGTGGTTAGTACTTAGATGGATGACCGCTTGGGAACACCTTGTGCTGTAAATTGAATTGGACGGACGGAGTGGTCTAGCGGTAGAGAGCTGGACTGCTAACCCGTTAGTCTCGAGTTCGAATCCGGATTCAAGTCAGTAGACCGTCTCTGAGTCCACCTAACTCTGATGGGTACCTAAAAGTAAAGGCGGCTGGGCATAGTGCTGACCACATTATCTCTTCGTATGCTGAGGTAACAGAAACAAGTGAACTCTACTTCACTTGCTCCATAGACTGTCAGGTTTGAAAGGGAAACTGACAAAATTTCATGAAGTATTATATCAAATTTGTAGTTTCCTATCAACGTTTGAATGATTTCCAGTAACCGGAAATGGTCCGTTGCTTTTTTTCTGTGGGAACAAGATTACTTCAGTACTCTTTCAGTTAAGAAAACAAAATTTCATCTAATACTTGCATCACTACATTTTTGAGAGACATCCGACCCCCGGAAGTGGTAATTTGCTGTATTTCTGGCTTCTAATAAACCAATAAGTTAACTACTGTTTCAGTTAGCTGGACGAAATTTCATACGTAGGCATATTATCTAATCACTGGTTACTATTAAATTTTGAGTAATTTTCAGTGATTAGAAGTAGTATTTTAATGCTATTTCTTATTTTTCAAAAAAAAAGGTATTTAATGTTTCCTTTATAAAGTATCAATTTTACATTATAGTATACACACACTGTTTGCATTCATTAGGTGTGTAACACATTTTCTATGCAATTCTATTCTAACTTAAATATATCAGTATTAAAAAAAAATTAATAAAATAATTTCTGTTATCCCATAGCACAGGAAGTTCCATAAATAAGACTTTTGGAGAAAGGTTAGGGGAGATCATTCCCAATTTATTTAGCTTCATGGTGTTGAGGTAGTGACAACCTAATAATTAGACAAATATTTCTACCTCAACTGTTTATACTCATGGCTTCATCCAGTTATTTATTATATCTAGTTTAATGTGTATCCAACTAAAACCTACTTGCCTTAGCTCCATCCCTTAAGCTTGTCTCCTATCTGAAGACTCTAAGATAGGTTCCCCTTGTTCACCAGAGGGTGGCATCACAAACCTAGCTGTCACATACTCTATAAGTCTACCCCGGGCATCCAAAGCTTCCAACTTTACTATGTAGGGACTGAAAAAAGAAAACAAAGTCAGATGTTATAACAACTGGTTATGTGAACCAAAAATTTAAAAACCAATTCAGATGTTATCTGGTTAAATGAACTAACAATTTTTAAAAAAAGTCAATGTTATAACAATTGGTTACATGAACTAACAATTTAAAAACAGAGTAGGCCTATGTGTGGCTACTTAAGGGCCAACAAGACTAGAATAGTTGAATGTTCCATTATTCAACAACTGACAGTGTCAGTATGTTTATACTTATGTTTGTTCTAGGAGAATAACAGTTGGGTAAAAAAATTTACAATCTTATGAGATGAGTGGTGTAGGGGAGGCAATAATCTTTTTAAAATTGTTCAACTGACAGAACAAAAGTTTGGAAGTCTGACTAGTCCAATTAGTATTGTGAGTGGGACCATGATGACAGTGAGTGACATAAGAATTAACTGTTATGGCTGAGACCTTGATAAGTGTGACTACAGCACTTACATATTATAGTTGAGACCTTGATAAGTGTGACTACAGCACTTACATATTTATCCTTGATACCATGATAAAAGTGACTTAAGTGCTTAAGTAAAGACCTTAGATTGACTCAAGCTCTTACTAGTTATGGTTGAGACCAGTTGTTTGGTAACTGAACTGGTTGCCATCTAGAGTGGATGATTCCAATGTTGTTTTACTAGCATCATCATGGGTGATGGTTACTTTATATTTATCAACTGGTCTTAATGTGTTGTTTTCAATACCCCAGTTGATATCTACTTCGCTCGAGGCTCCCGGGGTAACTCTTAGTTCCAGTACTGGTTTCTCATCTGAGAAAGTTTGGCATATTTTACATCAGAAATCTTTAGACATAACATTTGTAATCAAAATGAAAAAATTCCTTCCAATAAACTACAATAATTGAATAAGGAAATATCTTTCAATCGACTACAATAATTGAAATAGCTTATTGCTTTCCAGTGGACAACTTTAATTTAATACTGTAAATACCTCCTAATTTCAATCTGTTTGCAGAATTTTCAACAACAGTGGTCCCCTCTTGTCCTTTTTGTGGTACCACAAACTTAGCATTCACATATTCAATCAATTCTTCTTTGTCATCAAAAGCTTTTAATGTGGCCAGGTAACGCCTAAAAGAAAAAAAAAATTTGCTAATTGTCCCTAAGTTGACTTTGATGCTTGCCCTTCAAGAAGCAGAAAGACTGAAAATGTATGGTCATAAAATACATTTAAAAAATTGCCAAGCTGAAATTTGTTTGATGTTAGCCAGATTTAAATCTTATAAGAAAAAGAAGCCTACTCTGGTGGTTGATAAACTAATCCTACAGGTAAAAATCTTAAGGGTATGTTCACCTGATACTTACATGTTCTCATGCAGTCCTTTCACTTTAAAGCTGGACAACATTTTAGAAGCAGAGTTGGCATAAAACAATGTTTGACCTGGGTCAGCATGTGTTATAGTTAAATTATATCTGTGAACAGGCCTCTTGATGCTATTCTGTAGAGTCCAATCTAACGCCATTGAACCATTTTTTCCTGGAGCTAATACAATTTCCATTTCTGCATCCTCATCCACTGAAAGTAATTTTTAGTTTTCTTTAGGTAAAGTCTAAGGCATATTTAAGCTAGTTTTCCAATAATTAAAAAACAACTAAAGATAAAGCAAAGATTGTGTACTTACAGTTGTCTATTGTAGACCCTTGTCTGTAATCAGAAGAATCAATGACAGGTTCTGCTTCTTCATCAAATGGTGGGGTGAAAACTCTAGCAGTGACAAACTGAAGGACTTCATCATTCTCATCCAGGGCTTTCACTGTTACAACATACTCTCTAGAGGGGGAGGTGAAACAGATAGAATAGTAGCTCTATACATTAGATAAGATGGTAGAATGATTGTTACATCAGATAAGTTGCTCTAAACATTAGATAAGATGGTACAACGATTGTCACTTACTTGTTTTCCTGAAATCCAGTTAATTGTGTGTTTGACGATTCTCTCATTTGAACATTTGAAAGAACTAAACTTTGTTTTGAGTCATCACTTGCTATTGTCAAATTATATTTGTTTACAGCAATGTTGGTATTCTTTGGCTTAAACTCCCATGTAATATCAACATTGTCAGCTTGCTCAGGTTTGATTGTCAGTTCCAATTCTGCTTTCTCTTCAACTAAAAATTAAAGTCATCCACTGAATTAGTTTTACAGCAAAGTAGCAAGTCATCAATTGAATTAGTTTTACACTAAAGTAGCAAGTCATCAACTGAATTAGTTTTACACTAAAGTAGCAAGTCATCCACTGAATTAGTTTTACATCAAAGTAGCAAGTTATCAATAAATGTTATAGCAGTTTTAAATAAATTAATCAGTTGTACATGTATCTCTGTATTCTAAAATTGACCATCCATTCACCTGTGGGTGCCATAGTTGTGATCATGTCTTCAGTAGAAGCTACTCTATAGTCTGAAGATTCTATGACAGGTTCCCCCTCTTCACCACTTGGTGGCATCACAAATCTAGCTGTCACATACTCAATAAGACCATCATTCTCATCTAATGCTTCAAGTCTCACCTGGTATTGTCTGTTACAAGGAAAATAAAAATAGATAGTTTAATTATGAGCAACACCAAATATAAAGAAGTAGAGCAAAAAAGTTTTATGCAAAGAATAAGTAGCAGTAATGTTAATTGATGTTTTTTTAATGTTAGATTATTTTATCTAAAGACAGTGGCAATAAACAAACCAAGTATTATTATATAATAAAAACTAAAGATAAAAATGTGGCTAAAAAGTGTCAACTGTATTATTGATTGCCGACTAGTGAATTTCTTACTTGTTATTTATCAATCCGGTTATCTTTTCTTCTGATATTTTTCCATTTAGAGTTTTGGAAAACTGGTGCTCTTTACTAGCATCTTCAAATTTTATAAAATATTTTTGGACAGGTCTGTTATTGCTGTTTTCTAGCGTCCATTTCAGATCTGCATTACCAATGGACCCTGGGGTTACTGTTAGTTCAAGCACTGGTTTCTCATTCACTGAAACATTTTTAACATCAGGTATAAAATGTTTTGGTTGTCATGCTTTTGTATAAATCCAGGGATCATGATATCTTGTTCCAATGAAACAAATTTCATGAGAATGTTTATACAAAAAAAAAGTATGCACTAAAAAGAAACTTTTTCTTAACTATAAAAATACCTCACTTTTGAAAACCTAACAAACTTACTTATGACATTAAACAACACCAAAAGTTAGAATAAAGTTATAGAGTGAGTAGTCAAGACACCTCCATATCAGTGGTAGACTATGACATAACATTAAAGAGGATAATTGGAAACATAAACACTAAAGGAACAGTAGCAAGATAATTCTGTGAGAAACTGAGTGACAAAAACTATTGAGCACTATTTGCAACCAACCAGATCAGTATCTTGGATATGCAATCCTTTAGAAAAAAAAAAGATGAAGACATAAAAGGTTTATTGAATTACTAGATGCACCTCTACATGCAGGACTAGAAGTGATTAGCAAAAATAAAAAACTTAAATTAGAAATCCCTATTTGAAAAGAGTGAACCTATTTGAATATTTGGGAATCTGGACAGTGTAAAACCTATTAGAATTTTTTTTTTTTAAATTATTTCTTCTGGCTGGCCACATGTAATACCATTGGAAGCACAACATACTGAATAGCAAGAGCATCAGTGTGAGCACAAAGAAAACAATAATATAACAATAATTGTAGAGAGAGTGTATGCCAGTAAAACCTGGACCTAGTACAAACCACAAAAATCATACAGATTACAGAAGAGAGAAAAATCCTCAAAAATATCTAAAACAATAAACTATGAAAATGATTGCAAAATATAAACCAACCTAGAGCTCTATGAGATACACTAACTTTACAATAGTGGCGGGAATATGATAGAAAACTGCGATGGTTGGGTCGTATTAAAAGAATGTCAACCCAGAGCGGAGTAAGTGTAGACCCATAACTCCAAAAGAAAATTACTTTAAAAGGCAGAACAAAGCTTAGAGCAATAATCAATGATGCAGACTTGGAAAAAGAAAACAATGAGTAGCCTGAATGGATTAGGTTAGGAAAGCAGGTCATAACACCATCTATGAGATGGATAATGGTACACCATGATTTTTATAGGTATTACTAAATGTTTTGGAACTTACACATCACTTTCTAACCCAAGAGAATTTTTTTACATGAACAAAACCACCGTATTCTAATGCATTTTTTTCTGTATGTTACTTTATAAACAAAAAATAAATCTTTTTACACATATTTTGAAGTTTGCAAGTTAACATCTAGACAAAAATTAGCACACAATGTATTGACATAATAGGCTATATCACAAAAGAAATATATGAAACTAAAAAATGTTTGATTACATTAGATGTTATTTTAAAACAATTTTTCCCCTAGAGATAATCCTTTAAATAATCATGTTCGCTTGGCTATATTTTTATACTAAAAACAAATTACTTTGGCAAATTGTTATTGCAACCTTCAACTATAATCTGTAAAAAGAGTAGGTATACTTAAATCAACAGGAAAACTGTATTCATGCAAAGTTAATGAATGTTTCACTTCATATCCATCTTCACTAGCCGCAGGGTCACAATCTGTTTACACACCATGGACCTTAATCTTGTAACTAACACTACCCTCCCCACCCTTGTAGCAACTTAGTAAGGTGAGTTCAGGTGTGTTATAAAATAATAAATGTAAGCCAAACATTTAAATAGCTGCATGGTACCAGGAAACAAAGAAGTTTCTAATCAAATTTGGTTATGCTTCTTCAAAGTTTAAAAGCCAATGTTGCTTATCTTTTATCATTAATTTTTCAATGCTATTTCAAGATTTGATTTTTACAGGAGCAAATTCTTAACTGTTTCATTACAAGCATAAAGTTTGTTAAAATTGTAGAATCTGGCAAAAATGTTGCTAGCACTCTACCTACCTTAGTATTTGCACACTGTAACCAGTTTGTAAAAATTGTATAATCTGGCAAAATGTTGCTAGCCTTCTACCTACTTCAGTATTTGCAGGTATAACTTAAGATAATTTAAATTGAATAATAAACCAATGTTGGTAAAAAAACAGTTTACTCTCAAAACATCTTTGCTTTCTCAGTTAAACTGCCTGAATCAGATTGTTGTATTCTTTTTTATAAATCACCGTACAAAAATCGGACTCCCCTACTTAACGAGACACATTATTTGTAGGTAACCACTTATGTTAAAAATTGTAGAAGACATATTTTGTCATGAAAAAATATTAACCCCAAATGTAAATACCTCCTAATTTCAATCTGTTTGCAGAATTTTCAACAACAGTGGTCCCCTCTTGTCCTTTTTGTGGTACCACAAACTTAGCATTCACATATTCAATCAATTCTTCTTTGTCATCAAAAGCTTTTAACATGGCCAGGTAACGCCTAAAAGAAAAAAATATATTTTCTAATTGTCCTTATGTTGACATTAATGCTTGCCCTTCATGTAGTAAAATGATTGAAAATGTGTGGTCATAAAATACATAAAAGAAAAAGTGCCAAGCTAAAATTTGATGTTAGATTTAAGCGTGGTTGAGTCTGAAAAGCTCATTGTTGCTAAACCAAAAAGTCTCGAGTTCAAACCCTCTGGCAGATGAGGCTCTTTTGCTGGGAGAGACAACTCCAAAATCAAACAACTGCTACCTTGTAGTTTGTTCTTGGTTGGACAAAGGCTATTGAAGCAAATCCAAAAAGAAAAGCAGGCTGAAATCAGAGTCAATGGCCTCGAGGGCACATAACTAGTTGACATGTAGACTTAAATTGTGTTGGAGGGGATCCCTTCAAACACTAAAATTAAGAACGAAGAAGAAGAAGAGATAGATTTAAATCTTGTAAGAAAAAGAAGCCTATTCTGGTGGTTGATAAACTAATCCTACGGGTAAAAATCTTAAGGGTATGTTCACCTGATACTTACATGTTCTCATGCAGTCCTTTCACTTTAAAGCTGGACAACATTTTAGAAGCAGAGTTGGCATAAAACAATGTTTGACCTGGGTCAGCATGTGTTATAGTTAAATTAAATCTGTGAACAGGCCTCTTGATGCTATTCTGTAGAGTCCAATCTAATGCCATTGAGCCATTTTTACCTGGAGCTAATACAATTTCCATTTCTGCATCCTCATCCACTGAAAGTAATTTATAATTTTCTTTAGGTAAAGTCTAAGGCATATTTAAGCTAGTTTTCTAATAAATAAAAAAAAACTAAAGATAAAGCAAAGATTGTGTACTTACAGTTGTCTATTGTAGACCCTTGTCTGTTATCAGAAGAATCAATGACAGGTTCTGCTTCTTCATCAAATGGTGGGGTGAAAACTCTAGCAGTGACAAACTGAATGACTTCATCATTCTCATCCAGGGCTTTCACTGTTACAACATACTCTCTAGAGGGGGAGGTGAAACAGAATAGTAGCTCTATACATTAGATAATATGGTAGAATGATTGTTACATCAGATAAGTTGCTCTAAACATTAGATAAGATGGTACAACGATTATCGCTTACTTGTTTTCCTGAAATCCAGTTAATTGTGTGTTTGACGATTCTCTCATTTGAACATTTGAAAGAGCTAAACTTTGTTTTGAGTCATCACTTGCTATTGTCAAATTATATTTGTTTACAGCAATGTTGGTATTCTTTGGCTTAAACTCCCATGTAATATCAACATTGTCAGCTTGCTCAGGTTTGATTGTCAGTTCCAATTCTGCTTTCTCTTCAACTAAAAATTAAAGTCATCAACTGAATTAGTTTTACACTAAAGAAGCAAGTTATCAACTGTATCCATTTTATACTAAAGAAGCAAGTCATCCACTGAATTAATTTTACATTATAGTAGCAAGTCATCCACTGAATTAGTTTTACATCAAAGTAGCAAGTTATCATGTGTTTTAGCACTTTCAAATAAATTAATCAGTTGTACATGTATCTCTGTGTTCTAAAATGGACCTTCCATTCACCTTTGGGTGCCACAGTTGTGATCATGTCTCCAGTAGAATCTCCTCTATAGTCTGAAGATTCTATGACAGGTTCCCCCTCTTCACCACTTGGTGGCATCACAAATCTAGCTGTCACATACTCAATAAGACCATCATTCTCATCTAATGCTTCAAGTCTCACCTGGTATTGTCTGTAGCAAGGGAAACAATCACATAGATAAAATAAATATCTTACAAACATCAACTTTTGTTTTTTAAATTCGCTGTAGACCAATTAGAAACAACAAGTTGACAATATATTATTTCTAAAACATTCATTACATTTTATTGCTTTACAAAGAGTTGGGGGGAGGGCAGGGTTATAGGTTTTAAGAAAAAAAAAGTCAGCCATTATCCCATAGCTTATAAAATATAATATAGTATCCAAAAACTTAAGTTAAAGGTAGAATTGCACATGGAGGCCTGCTAATTATCCTTACTTATTATTTGTAAATCCATTAAGCTCCACTTTTGACATGTTCCCACTTAGAATGTCTGAACGGACTATGTACTTATCAGCATCATGAAATATGAGTGAATATGTTTTGACAGGTCTGTTGTTGTTTTTTAATGTCCATTCCAGATCTACATTACCAGTGGACCCTGGCGCTACTGTTAGTTCAAGCACTGGTTTCTCATCAACTGAAATATTTTTATTGTTAACTTTTTCAATTATGGTATAGAGCCAGGTTCTTAAAATTAATTACATTTTTAAATTACAACAATTTTTTTTTAAAATGCAGCATGGAGCAAATTTTAAACAAGAATTAACAATGTTATAGTTTACCTGCTGCTGTTGCAGTCACCGTGCCGCTGGTAGGACTTTTAGTCATCATCTGTCGGTTGTCTGAAGATTCTGTAACAGGTTTGCCTTCTTCACCAGCAGATGGCATCACAAATCCAACTGTCACATACTCAATTGTTCTTCCCAAATCTGCAACAGCTCTCAGTGTGGCAATGTATTTCCTTAATGAAGCAAAATGTTTGTTAACATACAAGCAACTTGTATTATCCCTTACAGCCCCAGAGCCTAATTTTATCTTTATCTTTGTGCACAGTCAAGTAAAATTCAACTTCATTATTTCGTTCCATTAAGACTAGTTGCAAGATTTACCACCCAAAAGGGACTAGTTTACAAACACAAAACAAAGCATTTGATCTTTCACATTATTTTGGATGCTTAAATGCTGACTCTGAAATAATTATCAAAACTACTTCTTATTTAAAAATTATAAAAATTGACCCATTTTAACTTTTAATGGTGGATCTGTTAATATTAATTCATAACATGGCCTGAAATAATCAACCTGTCACCTACAAATTTTCATAAAATCGTAAGTTTAATTGGGATCAGATGGGTCTAATAATTACACATATCATTAACCATTGTTCCTTGATCTGCCCTAAATTATTTGGGTACCAAAAATAAAAATGTTGAAGTACAGAGCACTTTTTAAAAAAATTAATAACCAAAATATTTAAAAAACAAAATGTCTTCTCACCCATCTTGTTTCAATCCCTTTATTTTAGACTTTGATGTTTTTCCACTAAATGATTGTGAATAAAATTCACTTTTATTAGCATTATCTTCATTGATTTCCAAGAAATATGTTTGTACAGATATGTTATTGTTTTCCAGTGTCCATTCCAGATTTATATTACCAGTAGCCCATGGGGTTACTGTTAGTTTCAGCACTGGTTTCTCATCCACTGAAAACATAAATATATATTTTAACTTTACAAAGTTTATGTAGGCCTGTTACAGTCAATTGTAGGTTAGATAGAAATAGGTTAGAATAATCTAGAATTAGGGGAGAGTGCATGTGTGAGTTGAGTTTACCCTAGAGTATTGTTAACCCCGGTGTGTTGATGTATTGTTATCCCAAGGTCGAATGCGGTATAAAAGTTGGAGTGAAAGATTGCAAGGGGTTAGTTGGTAGCGATTAGGACGAGTGCTACTCTGGAATGTATATATTTGAGATGGAATAAAAGTAGTGAACGTAGTCACGAGGCGTTGTTTATCTGAAACTAACCTGGACGTAACAAGGCCTACATAAATTTTATTAATTTGTAACACAAACTCATAAAACCATGAGGGTTAATAAAGATGTTACCTTGCATTGGTACAGGGGTTGGTTTAGTTACCATGCGCCTAAACGATGATGATACCAACATTGCCTGAATGGATGGTCCTAGCGTCCGGAGCAGTTCTGTTTTTACATACTCTATTATAGCTCCTTTACTGTCTACTGCATCAAGTGTGATAATGTATTTTCTGAATGTACAGATCAAGGACAAACTAATAAGTTCATGGTCATTTTGAGGGAGGTCAAGATTACCTTGGTCATTCTGGTTTTATAATGGAAATCTCAGTTAAAATATGGAGTAGCGGCACTGCTACATGCATGTCCATGTCAAGTGTATTTACCCCCTGGAGCAATTACCCCCCTGTCAATTAGAAACTCCAGAAACTCTAACTCAAATTCTATACCTACATATTACCTTAATCCTAACCTTGAGAAAAAGACCAAAACCTTAGCTTTCAACTCACCCTAAAACTTAACACAAAACCAAAACCAACGCTAGACATTAGTTTAAGCCTAACCCTGACCATAACACTAACCCTAATCCTAACCCTATATCTAACCCTAACCCTGATACACTAACCCTAATCCTAAATCTAGCCCTAACCCTAAACCTAACCTTAACCCTAGCTGTACCTAGCTATGTTGGGGGGGGGGGGGTAATTGACAGGGGGTAATTACTCCAGGGGGGTAATGTCTGGGGGTAATTGAGGGGGTATAATGTCCTGTTCCCGTCCATGTGATGTCATTGCTGTATACATGTCCAGGTCATGTGTCACTACAACATATATCTCCCAGGTGTATGTTAGTTAGTCAT
The DNA here is from genome assembly GCF_028476545.2 of Physella acuta. Classification (NCBI taxonomy): domain Eukaryota; kingdom Metazoa; phylum Mollusca; class Gastropoda; family Physidae; genus Physella; species Physella acuta. The sequence continues at coordinate 540,620 of NW_026732487.1, forward strand.
ATGCTACTAGTATTTACTTTTGACAACAATTTATAAAGTTTTTTAAAACTATTACTTAATTCAAACTTTAAAAAATTAAATTTTCAGGAAGATAAAATCATTGGCAACTTACTCATTTTCTACCAGTTCTGCTATTTTAAATTCAGTTGTATCTCCTGGGAGTTGTTCAAACTTCCATAGTGTTTCTGCTTCACCTCGAGTGACCTTAAGGAGATACTGATCTACTGGTCTGTTTCGGCTGACCCCACTCAACGTCCAATTTAGAGATGCACCGCCTTCCTTGCTTGGTTGTATTTGTAGTTCTAGGTGTGGCAGCTCTTCCTCTCCTGACACAAACAAAAACACTTGGTATAATCAGGGAACACCCACATCACACATTAACAACTATCTCTACAGAATATCCCTGGAGTCCAGCTTTAATCAAAACAATAGTTACCACTTGGTGTTTCTGTTGTCAGCATAGCATCAGTAACTGTCACATCTGGCTCAGCTTCAGTAACTAGGTCAGTTGTGACAACCGCCTCAGTAACTGTGTCAGTTGCAATTTTCATTCCAGCAGATTTGAATGTGATTGGGTTTTTTGTTACACCATATGGAGGCACAACAAAATGGGCATGGACCTTGTCAATGATTTCACCAGCATCATCCACTGCTTCGAGTGTGATTAAAATGCCCCTGCAATAAGACAACAATTTCATTAACACTGACAGACAATATCCCATAGTGCACCACTGTGAACTTGTTTAGTCTGAGCCCAAGTGTAGAGGAAGTTTAAGTTAGGAGATAGAGAGCATAAACTATTAGAATCCAGTCAGTTTCTACATTTTTGTCAAAAAAATTCCCTGTACCCATTTTCCTGCAACCCTCGAAATAGGGTTGCATTATCATCTATCTTTGGATGAGTATAAATTTCTGCCTTGGTTTCTGAGTCTTGTATTCTCAAACTGTATGATTTAGCTGGCCTGTGCTTGGCACCTGTGAGATTCCAGGAAAACTCAGTCTCACCATCACTGTTTTGTGAGACGTAAAGAACCAGTACTGGCATTTCACCTGGAGAGGAGACAAGGAGCTTCAAATAACATGTTTCATTGTTCAGCATACAATTTAACAGAACAAATGTTCTCTTTAAATGTGTAATTTCACAAAAATGCAATGAATACCTTGTCCAGGTGCAGTGTGACTAGTTGCAGTTGATGATTCTATACTAGACAAAGTTGGGACAGGTGACTTGATTTCAACAGTGGAGACTGTTGTTCCAGACAATATGGGTACAAGTGATGGTAATTTGGTGGGTAACGGTGGAGTTACTTTTGCCAATGTGGGTACAGTTGATTTAGTAGAAACTGTTGTAGTTGTAGGAATTGTAGTTCTGAGAGTTGTAAGTATCTTAGCTACCATACTACTTATGCCAGATGGCAAAGCTGGTTTAGGTCTAATGGTAGTAGGCAAAGCTGGTTTAGGTCTAATGGTAGTAGGCAAAGCTGGTTTAGTTCTTAAACCTGCTGTAGTTTTAATAGTTGTGGGCCGAGTTCCTCTAGGATTTACAATTGTAGGTAAAGTTGGAATAGTTCTTACAACTGGTGCTGTCTTTCTAGTTGTTGGAACAGGTGCTGTCTTTCTAGTTGTTGGAACAGGTGCTGTCTTTCTAGTTGTTGGAACAGGCGCTGTCTTTCTAGTTGTTGGAACAGGTGCTGTCTTTCTAGTTGTTAGAACAGGTGCTGTCTTTCTAGTTGTTAGAACAGGTGCTGTCTTTCTAGTTGTTAGAACAGATGCTGTCTTTCTAGTGGTTACAACAGGTACTGTCTTTCTAGTTGTTATGACAGGAATAGTTGGTTTAGTTCTAACAACAATGGGCACTGTTGGTCTAGTTGCAATAGCTGGTTCTGTTGGCCTTGGTCTTTTAAAGGCAGGCACTGTTGTTTTAAACCTAGCTATTTTAACAGTTGTATGACCAACATAATCTGTCTGGGTTTCATCGGAGGTAGGATTGTATGTATATCGGTAGTAAAGCCTGTCTATAGCAGCATCTAGAATGTCCAGTGACTCCAAAGCAACAAAGTATATGCTGTATATAGAAAACATGGAAAGAGTTAATTTAAAAATAGAATGCTCCAAGTAAACAAGTTTTAGTTAAAATGTACACAAACTTCGACAATTATGAAAACTAATCACAAGTTTCCATCAAGACCAAGAGAAAGTAAGTTGATAGATGGCTGTGTTAAAACAGCATTATTTAAAGAAATAAGTGAAATAATAAAATACCCTTTCATAATAAAAAATGCCTTAGTTCAAGCATTGACAACTATTTTTTGTTTAGTGTATTTTAAGTAATCAGCATGTATCATTTAAGGGCATGGGCGGGTGATGAATACCCAATTAGCCAAAATGTTTATTTATAAAACTAATGCTATCATATCTAGCATATAGATCTAGTCATAACTCAAAGAGTTAAGTCTAAAAAATTAAAAATAGCTGCCATCTTGGAATTTTTTTTTACCATTTTAACATTGAAATAACTTTCTTAATTATTATTAAAATTAATCAAAACTGTATCTAGTTATTCTGTATAGGTTACATATAGAGCTTCCAACAAAAGTGATAGAACAAATTTTTGAAAATATGTATGGTTTTTCTTTTTTAGTTAAAATGGTGTATTTTGTGCACAAATTTCTATTTTTTTAAAGTGATTTTCAGATCAAAATTTGTAAAAACAAAAGTATTTTAAAATTTGAAAATGTAATCTATCAAGATTTTTACCACATGTATCTCTTTAATCCTGCAAGTTTTTATTGAATTTAGGATTGTTACTGTTGGGTGTAACAAAATTTACAACACAAAAAATATTTGTACCTATGTGGCTTTAGTCCTCTCAGGATATAACTCTTGACAGTTGGGGGTAACTTATTTGGTTTGACAATCAATTCATTGGTTTTATTATCAGCAACTTTCAGTAAAAATGCATTCACTGGACGGTTTATGTCTTCTGCTGATATCCATTGCATATACGAATAGCCATTTTTTTCAGGAATGATGGTCAGCCTAAGCTTTGGTGGATCTATACCTGGTCAACACAAAAATTACCTTACTAATGTTTTAAACCAGGCATAAATACTTTACTCATTTATAGTACAAAAATAAAATAAATAATTTTAAAGAACCAAAAGTAAAGGCTAATAATATTCATACAACTTAATTAGCTTAAAACTTCAGTACTTCACTGCCCCAGAACCAGACAGTTGTTAAGCAATTTTTAAAATGGTTCAGAGGGATTTGTCGTTACATGGTCCTTAACATTTTTATATTAAACACTTGCTTAAAGGGAGTTGTGATATGGCCACAAAATATTTTACCAAAATGCTTTGGTTCATTAAGAAAAAAAAAAGGTGTACAGTCTGGTTCTGGGGCATCACCATGTTAGAAGTAGTTATTGTAATAAAATCCAAGAAAACAAGACTTATATTTACACCTTCCAATACTTTTAAGAAAATGAGTTAAAAGTCAGGAGTTACCTGTTATTTCAGGAAATGTTGGTGGCTTGTGATAGGAAGTTTTTCTGATTGTATGTGGCACTAACTGCCGAGATGCAACATAACGTGAAGTGACGTAATCAATTATGTCATCATGAATGTCCAAGGCTTCAAGTGTTATTAAATAACCCCTGTATGATCAAATGCATTTTATTAGTATTATTAGCTCTAATTAAAGTAGTAGTGAAATCATTTGTTAAACAGAAAAAGAAGGAAATCCTTTTGATGCGACAAATTTTTACTTCTAATACATACACATTTAGTTTGAGTGGGTTGAGATAAACTGTCTTGATGTTGCTAGGGTAGACTGTGGGGGGCAGGACTTCCTTGTGGGAATCTGCCTCATTCACCTTCAAGCTGTATGTGCCAACAGGTCGAGATCTGCTCTCTCCCACCATCCGCCAGTCTAGTTTGGTTTCATTGTTTCCCTCAGGGCTGATGTCCAGGGTCAACATAGGAGATTCCACCACTGAAAAGAGTGGACTTTGAGTTAGCAGTTTTATAAAAGCAAACATAATGTCAGCATCATCATTGAAGTTAACACAAACAGCTTTATATTTATGGTGATCAATGAAGATAAAGTTCAGAAATAGTTATTCAAATGGTATATGCTTCACTAAAACTGAGTTTCAATATTATTTTTTTTCCCAGAAATTTATTAAAATGATAGCTTAGTTTTTTTACTTACATTCAATAATTTATTAAAAGAATATTTGCATAGCACTAAGATCCAGTAGAATTATATTAAGAAAGTATGATAAAAACTAAAAAAAGAAATGTATTACTTTCAGAAGTGGCAGTAGTTGTAGTTTCTTCAGGTATGTATGTGAAGGTGTCTGGTGATGTGTCAGCACTTTCGCTGGGATAGTAGTAAACTGATTTGATGGCAATTAGACCTTTATCTTGATTCAATGCCTCCAGTTTAACAATATAAGGCCTAAATTTGGATAAGATACATTATACTCCAGCATGTATATGTGAAACTAAGAAAAAAATATTTGAACAAGATGCAAAAGAACACATTTAGGTCTATTTATCACTTAATTAAAATTTTAAATTTTTCAATATCAATTTGCGAGTCCTCAAATGGGCAGAGATTGGGACTACCTAACAGCTTGTATTTCAAAAACCTGACGTCTAGATATTGTTAGGAAATCACCTCTGGCCTCACTAATCAGACAATGTGGGACAGAATGATCTAGCGGTACATAGCTAGACTGCTAATCCAAAAGTCTCAAGTTTGAATCTGAAGTCAGTGAAATGTCCCTGAGTCCACCCAGCTCTGATGGTTATCTAACACAATAGGGAAAGTAAAGGTGGCTGGGCTTAGTGCTGACTACAAAATCCCTTCATGTGCAGAGGTCACAGAAACAGGTGAACACTACTTCACTTGCCCCATAGACCATCAGGTTTGATAAGGAACTTTACTTTTTTACTTTTAACAGGCAATTGACTCCGGTCTCACTAATCAAAGACAATCGCTCTGGTCTGTTTTAAATGGAGTTTCATGGAGCACTTGAGAGACACAGCAATAACAATTTTTACTTCACTAGTTTGCTTACTGGTCAGTTTCCAAATCCTCACTGACCAATTCAGTAGTGATTGCTGGTAATGTCTTAATGGAATGGGTGTCTCCATCCCTGTTTAAGATAGAAAGTCTGTAAGTGTGGACAGAGTCAGCATCTTTACCCACAGGTTTCCATGCTATTTTTGTCTTTCTTGGACCATCTGGTTTCAATGTCATTTCAAGATGGGTTTCCTTTTCTGTCAATTTTAAAGAAGCTATAATTACAACACTGGATCTCATTACTTAATACTTAAGAAAAATAAAATACAATAAAACAATGGACAGTTTTATGTTTGAATAGATTTCTTGTTGCTTCTTGTTGCCAATGCAAAATTCAGAAAAATAAATGGCTACAACATGTTGTTAGCATCCTAGGTGTAGAAGAGGATTAAGTGAGCTGGGTGGAAATTTAGAAAAGATGGTTTTGTCACTACCTCAGATAACCTACATCATGCACTAGCATGTAATTCACTGGAGAGTCAATTCACATTGCCAGGTCAGAGGTCAATAAACCATTTGAAGGTTACATTTTCCAGATGACTGAGACAAGCATTGTAAAGAGTGGCAGTAAACACAAACCAAAAGAAGACAAAAACAATTAATAGCCTAACTAGCTCTGTGAGTTAGTGTAATTAAAGAAAGAAAACAAGCCTTTTCATTATTGCTTTCACCTTTAGGGTATTCAGGGATGACAGCACCAGGGCCAAACTTTGATCGCTCCGAGCTTCGAGATCTCACTGGCTCCCCAAACTTCTTAGTCGAGGGTGTATTAAATGTGGCGGATGTGCTCATTATTTCCTTCCCATCATGCCCCACTGTCGTTAAGACCACGTAGTACTGCCTGTAAAAGTAAATGAATCTGGCTACCTGTTGTAATTAGACACTAACTGTGCAAGAGAAATGTTCACTGTGTGGGCCACTTACCTCAATCAAACACAATTATGGTAACACCACACTGTTTGGGTGACACCAGTTTGGGTGACACCAGTTTGGGTGAACCACACTGTGTGACACCAGTTTGTGTGACACCACAGTTTGGGTGACACTACAGTTTGGGTGTCACCAGTTTGTCTGACACCAGTTTGGGTGTCACCAGTTTGTGTGACACCAGATTGTGTGACACCAGATTGTGTGACACCAGTTTGGGTGACACCAGATTGTGTGACACCAGTTTGGGTGATGCCACACTGTAAGTGTATTGGCTGTTGTCCCTTTCGCTGCTCCCCCTCCTCCCCCCTTCCAGCGTCTCTATAGTACGGTTTGAACCTAATTAGCAGGTCAGATTAGCGACCAGGCAGGAAGGCATTGTTTGTGCCCCTCCCCCTCTCGGATGACCCGATGTCTACCAGAGGGGGAGGAATGCAGCGGTGGGGGATCAGGACCGATAAGACGGCCGATGCGTTAGGTAGAGCTAGAAAGGAGACGGTTTTTTTGGTGTGGCTTGGAGAGAACTTTTTATACGTAAGTGTGAGGCATTTTTTATTATTAAATATTATACAATATGTCAAACGGTTGATATCTTTAGGCAATACTGATATTATTATTGTCAGATCTATGTACCAAATAATCAGATATAATTTAGGCATTAGCCTTAAAGAACCGCCTAGTTGTAATGTACCTACGTTTTATTCTGCCATGAGGCCTGTTAGAATTCCAGAATATACGTTACTGCATATTAAGTTAGACCTGTTCTAATTGTATTGTTCTGTTACAGCATAAATTGCTGTCTGCCTATTTTTGTTGGGTTTTATTTGGATTGACTAATTATTTTTGGTTTATTTTTCTTCGAGTTAAGTTTTACATTTTAGTTAATTCTTGTGTAGGTTTACATTACTTTAGTTGTGGAATAAAGTACCTCATAGTTACCCGACTTGACTTTGTCTTTTCTTAGTCTAGTTTAGTTTGGTTTGGTTAGGTTAAACAAACCCCTTTGACAACGAAGATGCACGGATGAGTGAATGAGATCACCTCTCGGTTCTCCCCTAACATGTGGATAAAACTACTCACTGTTTTGGGGAAAGCTGCAACAACACAACATCGTTAACATCTCCTGGTTTACTGGATGTAACCAGATTTTCACCCATAGGCCCTTTTTCAAACACTTCAACCCTAAAAAACAGGTGGGAAATAAATAATTAAAATGCCAAAACTTAAAATTTTATTAAAAATGTCCTATATCATAATTGCAATCATTTAATCTCAAATATATTTTGGAAAAATCTATAGGCCTATAACGGAAGTGATTTCAATCATTTTAAATTTTCTATAATTTTTTAAATTAAAATTCTTCAGGCAGTTGAAACTTGTCCTTTTAGATGATTTTATGCTGACCTGTATTCCTTGACTTCACTGGGTTCAACTCCTTCCATTTGCCAGTTAAGACGTACATTTGTGGCTCTAACTTCATTGACCTCCAGTAGTAATGATGGACTGGATTGATCTACACATGATGACAAATTTTAAAAAAGTTTCAAGGACATATTTCAGAAAGCCATACATTTTAAAGTACATCAAATTTTCACAACTTAAATCACTGTTTTATTTTAATTAGGCTAAATATCACTAGCAAACAATGGTATTTACAACAGCAAGTATTAATTAAGACATACCTGGCTTGAAAGATGCAGTACCCACCCAAACATTATCCTCAGCCAGAACTCCACCAGGGCCATAAGCTTTCACATTAGCGCTGTAGTTTTTACTGGGAGTCAGACCAGAGACTTTCAGGACTCTGTTTTAACATAAAATATAATGTAAGATTTTACATTGGCGTTGTAGTTTTTACTGCTAGTCAGAGCAGAGTTATACCTTTGATTTGCATCCACTGCATGCTCCATCAAAGTTTTTCCAGTAGCTGATGTTAATGTCACAACAAATCTATCTATCTGGTCCAGGTAGCCTTTCTGCATGGTCCACCGTATAATAGCCCTATATTTTTTAAAGAATTAAACAAATGAATTTATTTCACATAAGAACAAACTACTTGTTAGTGGGGGTACCTGACATAGAGGGTAAGTTAAACAACCCCTCCAAGAGTGAGGTATGAGATTACCTACCCTTAAACTGGTAAGTTACATCCCCTTCAATAACCAGGTATGAGATTACCAACCCTTAAACTGGTAAGTTACATCCCCTTCAATAGCCAGGTATGAGATTACCTACTCTTAAACTGGTAAGTTACATCCCCTTCAATAGCCAGGTTTGAGATTACCTACCCTTGGTGGATTATGGGATTGTGTGGTCTCACAAAAAACAAGAGTTTGGGATCAGGATTTGAGTCTGTAGGATGTCCCAGAGTTCACCCAGCTCTGATTAGTGCTGGACTCAAGACAAGTAAAGGAGGTTGGGCATAAAGGAGACTGACCAAACTATCCCTTAATACGGAGGTCTCAGAAACAGGGTAATTCCACTTCATCTGGGCCACTAAGGGTAATTTTATTTAAAACTGATATTTAAGTATATCCCAGAGAAGTACTCACTCAGTCTGACTCTTGTAAGTGACATCAGCATCAAGCTCATATGTCTTGTCTTCTTCTTCTAAACAAGAAAGATTACAAGTAGGTCTACATTTGAACATTTTGTGTGGGTAAGAAATCAAATCAAGTAGTCAAAAGGTAGTTGAGATCTCCATCAAGTACATAATTTTTTACTTCAGGTAAGTGGTGAAAGATGGGTACCTGACTCACGTTAAGGAAACTAAGGCAGTTGTGTATAGTGCTGACCACACTTTCTCCTTGTATGCTGATATTACTGAAACAGATGAACTCTACTTCATCTGTCCCAGGTGTCTTGGGCATAAATGGCAAAAGATGATGAAGTGGCTAAAAAAATTTCTTTCTGAGTTATTATCTATTATATATTTAGCAGCACATAATTTTCTTGCTAGGTGCATTTCTTTCATCAAGTCTTTGTATATAGGATATTATAACATGTTTAAAAATAGTTGTAGTTTAAAATTATCTACTGTCAACCTGAGCTTTTTAAGTAGACCACCATGACCAGTTAATTGTAGATGATGACCCTTGTTTGAGCTACAACCTAAAGAACCTAAATCCTAGGCCTACATTTGATTAGGATTATTTGGACAGACAATCATGACAAGAAAGAGCTGAAGAATCCACAAGTGTTTTGCATACAGCATGTAACAATCGGCTATTGACATGTAATAGGATCCCTACTAAGAAGATCAAGTAGATCATTTTTAAGAATGTTTTAAAATCTATTTTTAAATAAGGCAATAACCAAACAGGAGTTTGTTACTTGTATGTACCTTAAAAGCTGCACTTAAAGGTGATAATGACAACATCTATAGCTTCTCATGTCTTGTAAATGAAAGCATGCCCATGCATGTGGTTTATTAATAGCAAATGACAGCCTACATTAACTTTACATCTCACTATTAACATAAACATAATAAGATTTATATTGTTACTGATGACATGTGTATGTTAACTTAAGCGCTATACTAGACCTAAAATTTGAATATATCTCAGAATTTTATTAAAGTCTTTAAATACATTAGTGTTTATACATTCCTATTAATCATAATATTATTCTCTACAAAAGTACTTATTTTTAAATTTTATATATGTTGCAAATTTTCTTATCTCTTGTGGTCAGGCAAATATATGGGCCTAAATAAAGTTTTAAACACTTAAGTAGTATATATATTTGTTATTAATAACACATTTGAATGTCAACTGTGGTGGTGACATCTGTTATAATTTTTTGTCTAAACTACTAACTGAATTAGCAGCTACTCACCCTCTGTTGTTATTTCCACTAGATATGATGATGTAGTTTCAGTTGTAACTGGTGTGAGCGTTGTGTCAACAGCTTCAATGCTAGAAGTGCCAGAGGTAGCTGTGGTGGTCTGTGACTGGGTCATGTTAGAAGCTTCATCTGTTGGCTCAGTGGCTTCATCTGTTGGCTCAGTGGCTTCATCTGTTGGCTCAGTGACTTCATCTGTTGGCTCAGTGGCTTCATCTATTTTTTCTGTTGGCTCGGTGACTTCATCTATTTTTTCTGTTGGCTCAGTGACTTCATCTATTTTTTCTGTTGGCTCGGTGACTTCATCTGTTGGCTCAGTGACTTCATCTATTTTTTCTGTTGGCTCGGTGACTTCATCTATTTTTTCTGTTGGCTCGGTGACTTCATCTATTTTTTCTGTTGGCTCCGTGACTTCATCTATTTTTTCTGTTGGCTCGGTGACTTCATCTATTTTTTCTGTTGGCTCGGTGACTTCATCTGTTGGCTCAGTGACTTCATCTATTTTTTCTGTTGGCTCAGTGACTTCATCTGTTGGCTCAGTGACTTCATCTATTTTTTCTGTTGGCTCGGTGACTTCATCTATTTTTTCTGTTGGCTCAGTGACTTCATCTATTTTTTCTGTTGGCTCGGTGACTTCATCTATTTTTTCTGTTGGCTCGGTGACTTCATCTGTTGGCTCAGTGACTTCATCTATTTTTTCTGTTGGCTCGGTGACTTCATCTATTTTTTCTGTTGGCTCAGTGACTTCATCTATTTTTTCTGTTGGCTCAGTGACTTCATCTATTTTTTCTGTTGGCTCAGTGACTTCGTCTATTTTTTCTGTTGGCTCAGTGACTACGTCTATTTTTTCTGTTGGCTCAGTGACTTCGTCTATTTTTTCTGTTGGCTTGGTGACTTCATCTATTTTTTCTGTTGGCTCGGTGACTTCATCTATTTTTTCTGTTGGCTCAGTGACTGTGTCTGGTTTGTCAGTAGTTTTCTCTTTGGTTACTGTAGATCGTGTTATGCTAGTTTTATCTGTTGTTGTGTACCTTGTCACCTTTGATGTCACTGGAGTTGTCTGTTTGTCAACAACTGATGATGTAGTTTTTTTAGTCAACTTTGTCGGTTGAACTGTGGTGGTTCCAATAATATCTAATGGCACAAGTTTATTGGTGATGACTTTAACTGAAGGTGCATACCCTCCAATATTTGGTGTTCTAAAAGTGATTATGGCTTTTAAAAATTGTTTTTTCCCCCTATCAACTGCATCCACTGTCAAAATAAAATACCTGATAGAAAATAAAATAAATCAAATGCTGCTTAAGAAATTTTTTGTGTGTTTACAGAGATATACAATGGATATATACATTTGAGGAACTAAATTGTAAGCATGAACCACCTTTGAGGAATTTTCTGAATAGTCACTTAATGTTCGAGATAATGCCCGATCACTATGCACCAATGAATTTCACACCAAATAATTGACCGCTATATATCCTCAAACAGTATCTAGTCTAGCTATCCTGTCATGCGCCACTCTATCTAACTTGTGTTGTATATCACACCTGACAACTATAGGTTCCCAAGCTGCCTCTCGTCCAACAATAAGACTGAGGCAATAATGTCTCCCTATGGTCATCAGAATCGTGTCTGGCATCCATGTGCATGTCATGAGTAATGATTCTACCACAACCTCCAGCAGCATGCCTAAACTCAACTTATGACAAATCACTGCAGTTGTCTTCCCATATGTAAGTAGCCCTCAACAACCAGCGTGTCGATAACATTTAATTATATGCTAGATAACCCTTGGCCTGCTCAGGCCGAATATCTTAGGTTAACCCCTTGGATAGTAGTAAAATGGTGTTTGTCACTAGCACCTAGTCACCTGAGCCCCTTTGATAAGCACCCAAGTTACTATTTCATTTTAGGATAAACAATAGAATATCAGCAAACATAATAATTCCTTTGAGGAATTTTATTGTAATCATGACCCACCTTAGAGGAATTTTATTGCAATAATGACCCACCTTTGGGGGATTAGATTCCTGATAGAAAATGAAGCTGGGGAAGGTGTGCTAGAATTGAGGATGTACACTGGGGCGGAGCTTTCATTCATCAACTCCACCTGAATCCTAAAACAGAAGAGGACAGCCAATCATTAAACCATTTTAACATTTGCGCTGTAGCATTCAGAAAATGTATCTAGAAGGATTAAATTCACCTGAAATCATTGGCTTCTATTCCTTGTGTAACAACATCAATTTTTGCAGTTGTTTCCCTGATTTCAAAGAGCTCAACACATAGTTCTGGTTTTTTGGCTGTGGGTTAATGGGAATAAATCATGTGAATTACTAACAGATGTTTTTTGTTTTAAAAAAAAAAAAATATATATATATATATGCCTATATATGTATATATTTCAATGCAGCTATATTGCTATATTTTTCATTTATTCAATATAAACAAGCCCTACACATAAAATACCTGGCTTATCCTTCTTTGTAATGTCAATTTCTTTGGACACGTTGCTCACCATTCCATTGTCAGTGTAGGTGAGAAGATTTAAGACAAAAATTGTTGGTAAATTCCTGAAAAATGTTTTACTTTTTTAAAATCTCCAATTAAATAAATTAGGATTTCAGTGGAATCAAGCAATAGAAAAGGTAGGCAGGCAAGTTTGTGACAAAACTACTCATCTAACATAGGTTATAACAATATGAGAATATGATACAAAGATTTTAAATTTTTTTTAAAGTTATTTGAGAAATAAAGAATCACTTCAGATTCCTGCAATTGCTCAAAAGATGACAGAAATCTAAACTTTCATCCCCCTAACTGAAGCAGAACTCAAGTTATTCACGCTCACAGATAAACACAGACAAATACACAGACAAGATAACAAAATAGGCTTTTTTTTTTAACAGATTTCATACAATAAAGTAAAATGGAAAACATTACATTAGTGAAAAAAATTAAAATCTGAAAACCACAGAGAATGAGCATGACTGACCAGACAAAATATTTTAATTTACCACTGACTAATTTTAAGCCTTCTCTCTCTCTCTCTCTCTCTCTTTCTCTCTCTGCTGACAGAAACATTCCATACATAGGCTACTCCAGCCTTGAACACAAAATAATAAGTTCAACTTAATTTAGTGGCTGCACATAGTTGTGTTTGGACAGAAAGAAAGGTTTCAATACAATTTTTTAAATTGATCCACTAGTATTTTTTCTCTTACCCATTTGATGGATTTAGAAAAATCTTAAAATATCTGGCATTTGGTTCCTGTTTTAATCTACCCATCAGAACATTGCCAAATGTGTCTGTTAATTGCAAACTGAAGTTTCTGTAATCAGGAATTAGAAAAGAAAAAAATTAAATATATATACTAAGGTAATGGTCAAAAATGATACAAACTTTATATTTTTAATAAAACAAACCTGATAGCATTTATATTTCCTTTCTCTACTCTCCATCTTATTTCCAGATTTACAGCCTCCGTAGCCTCAGAGACATTCGCCAAGAGAGTAACAACATATGGCTTGACTGGAGAGAAAAAAGTCTATTGGGGTAAATAGTATTTGTGGGTGAAGGGTGGGGTGTTTTATGTGTGGGTAAATGCGTTTTTTTATCCTCCATGATCAAAACCAATTTTAACACATGAAACTACCAGTTACTATTATAATCATGTTGATTGGCTTGCTATCAAAACACTGTTCTTTTGATCATCTATACTCACATTTTTTAGTATACTTTCTTTACATAAAATATCAAAATAATAGTCTTTATATTTTTTACTAAATTTAAAAAAATGGTGCATTAATTTAGCTTATCTCTACTTCTTTTTCTCGTTCCCTTCTTTTGCTCTTTTTCCAACTCATCTGAGATTTAGCGTTGTTAGAAAAATTTTAAAGGTGGATAAAACTAAATTTGTTTTTCGTTTATTTTCAATGTTAATAATTTAAATTTGTGAAAGGAAGCATTTTAAACTTTTAAGCTTTACTGATTACTTATTTCAAAAAGAGTACTATTAATAGAACAACCTAAGGTCTAAATAACCCAACACAGCTTGTTAAAAAAGCGAAGTAAGCTAAAAAAAACTAATTTTATTGTCACTTTAAAATTACTGATAAATCCTCATTGTCTCCTGTATATTGGTACAATGATGCTCTCAAGATATGGGAGCTAATCAAAAAGTAAATTACATTTTTTTGTGCAGAAATCTTCATCATTTGTTAGCCTTATTTAAGAAGTTACATCTAATTATTACAAGTTATTTGTCAGTTTGGTAACTTTATTCTGTTGTCTAGCAGAACTTCTTATGTCAAGGACAAGTCACCTTTTGGTCGGACGGTAAGTGTGTACTGGACACTAACACTCCCTGCTTTGTTCTGACCAACACAGGTCAGTACAGCACTCCTCTCTGCCTTTGGAATGAAGAGAAAGTTCTTGACTTTGTCTGCAGGCCCTAACTGGACAGTGTTTGCATACCAGGCAATATCAGGTGGTGGGAACCCAGAGAACTGGCAGGGAATTGAGACATTTTCACCCTCCTCTACAACTATCTCTGTGCTCGTTGGCTGATGCTTTGGCTTTTGTAAGTTTCCTTCAAATACAAATTTATAAAGAAAAATTTTTTTTTCATTTTTAATAACATAAAAAAGTATGTGTAAGTTGATGTAATGTAAAGTCTTCCTTACCTTTTCTTACAATTAGATTGGTATTTGTTTCAGCATAACCATAGTCGTTTACTCCTCTACACTTTAGTTTAGAATTTTTCTCAACACTTTCAATGACCAGTTCATTCTTGGACTCCACTCCAGGTCCCAGAGGTACAGTCTCATTAAACCACTGCACCATTGGTCTAGGGTGACCTTTGAACTCACATGTGATATTTATTTTCTCACCAAATTCAGCTGGAATTTGTTTCGGGAGATGAACTGGTATAGGTGTTTGTGGTATTTCTGCAACATTGGGAACACACATTTTACTTTTGGTTACCTAAAAGATATTTTTTTTTTTTATAAACATAGCTACTGAAAACTCTCATTGGATAAATCATTTTTAATTATGATTACAGCTGCCCAGAATAAAATAATAGTTAATACTTTTAATATAGATAAAACATATATTAGCGTACTATGTGGGATGGTTAAGGGATTAAAAAAACCTTGAGTTTAAAAACTACTAGGATGGAACTTTTAGTGGTAAGTTAAATGTCTCAACTAAAACTGAATGGACAAGCTAAGACCTTCAACTTCAACTTGTGTTGATGTTTCTGCCTTTCCAAATTTGTTGAGAGCTTCACATCGCAGAGTGAAAGATCTGAAAAAAAGTTGAACAAAGATACCTTCTTATCATAGGAGGAATCTGTTCTTGTGATATTTTGGGTACCTTTCATTTTAATTTATGAAATAGGGTTATGAATTTTTAGAAAATACTTTTATGAGTATAATGGAATGGATGACTAAGTTATTAGAAATAAGTATGAGTATAATGGAATGGATGACTAAGTTATTAGAAATAAGGAATGTCTCACTCTGTAATATTACGCTCCTTATAGAAATTGAATCCAGGCTTTTCATAATTTGTAATGACATTTTTATTATCTTTGAACCATAATACAGTAGGGACTGGATCTCCTAAGGCTCTACAGGTCAGTGATACATCTTTTCCTCGCTGCAATTTTGTTTTCTCAGGTAACTTTTGCATGATTTTTGGTTTTTTCATCTCTCCATCTAGGATTTGTGTTATTGTTACTCTTATTAGAATTATTGATTGTAATAAAGGTAATTTGGGACAATATTTAAATAAATTTTAAAGACAAAAAAAAATGTAACATTAAAAATAGGTTAACTAAAAGTATTTTATCAAAATTCTAGAAATTAGCATCTTTAAACTTAGCAGTTTAAGGTTTTAGTTTATAGAGAAAAAGTGTATTTAAGTTAATAATCAGAGGAAACACATCTCACCTTCAATAACAAAGATAGATGTCTCTCTGTCTATGACATCCACAGAGTTGGAGGCACTACACATTAGGATAGAGTCTTTTATAATGTTGGACAGGGTCAATTGGCTGGTGCCTTTTGATGGAGTGCCAATTGATTTGCCATCTAAAGACCATGTGACAGTTGGGACAGGGTGACCCACAGCCGTGCAGGTGACATTGACAGTTTGACCAGGATAAATTTCTAGTTTTGGTTTATGATCACTAGTAAACTGTGGTGCTAGATTATGGGGTGGGATTTCAAAATAAAAATATATGCCATTTTAAAAATAGTTAACAAACTAGTTCAATTATTTAATTTTTATTATTATTAAAAAGCTTAAAATGTGTTAGAATTCATGACGTCTTCAGTCTATAAAATGATGTAATGACTAGAGAGTGAACTACAGCATAATTTGATGAAAAGATGTTGCCATTATAGCCAGTCATTTCTACTGGTCTAACTAGAAATGTCATAATAATCATTTTAAAAAAGAAAAAACAGCCAAACATATTACTGGTCCTATTATAATCGTATACTAGATGTTGGTACACATTTATTAGATGGAATAGTGATACATAGTCCCAAGTTATAACTGTTAGTATAATTATGTTTTGAAGTTGGTACACTAATGTATTAGATGTTGGTACACTAATGTATTAGATGTTGGTACACTAATGTATTAGATGTTGGTACACTAATGTATTAGATGTTGGTACACTAATGTATTAGATGTTGGTACACTAATGTTTTAGATGTTGGTACACTAATGTATTAGATGTTGGTATATTAATGTATTAGATGATGGTACACTAATGTATTAGATGTTGGTATATTAATGTATTAGATGTTGGTACACTAATGTATTAGATGTTGGTACACTAATGTATTAGATGTTAGTACACTAATGTATTAGATGTTGGTACACTAATGTATTAGATGTTGGTATATTAATGTATTAGGTGTTGGTACACTAATGTATTAGATGTTGGTACACTAATGTATTAGATGTTGGTACACTAATGTATTAGATGATGGTACACTAATGTATTAAATGGTACACTAATGTATTAGATGTTGGTACACTAATGTATTAGATGTTGGTACACTAATGTATTAGATGTTGGTACACTCATGTATTAGGTGTTGGTACATAAATGTATTAGGTTTTGGTACCTTAATGCAGGGGTTCCCAACCCCGTGCCCACGGGCGCCATGGCGCCCGCCGAACAATTCGTATGTGCCCGCCTCTCACTATTCGACAGAGACAGAATTTTTTTCATAAACATTATTGAAAGGTTGAAGGGGATGGAAATCGAAAGTTTGAGGGGGGGGGGTGCAAATCAAAAATTTGAGGGGGGGGTGCAAATCGAAAGTTTTGTCCTCGGGTGACGGGAAGGGTCGCTACGCCTCTGGAGGGAGTTTGTCGATTTAAAATAGGTGGTGCCCGCCACCCTACCGATATTTTAGAATGTGCTCTAGAGTAAAAAAAGGTTGGGAACCCCTGCCTTAATGTATTAGATGGTACACTAATGTATTAGATGTTGGTACACTAATGTATTAGATGTTGTTACACTAATGTATTAGGTATTGGTACACTTGTGTACCTGATTTACAATTACTACTGTAATCATTTACCTTTTTCAGGTTCTGGTGGCTCTGAAATTTTAAATTAAGAATAAAATTAGTTGTTTTTATTTACCAACATCAGGCAATTCATTCATTATTTTAATGACTAAAATAAACTAGGGATAAAAGTCAGCTGATACCTTCAATAACAACATCTGTAGAGGTTTGAGCTAACCCAAACTTGTTGACTGCTTCACACACCACAGTAAAGGCACTAAAATGATATGTAAAAAAATACACAACTTGTTACAGGATCCCCAACAAACTCTTTCTTAGGATTATACCTTGAGTAAGTTTCTCTTCAGTAACTTACCTTGTAACAGCTTTCTCGACGAAGTAACTTCTACCTAAAACTGTACGTTGTGTTGGTACCACTACCCCATCCTTAAACAATCTGACCTCAGGAAGAGGATCGCCTTTTGCTATGCAGTCAAAGGATGCATCTGTACCTTTTGTGACTCTTCTAGTTGGACTAAAGCGGGATGTTATTCTTGGTTTCTCACCAACTTCTTCTGTTAATAAAAAAATGTTTAGTTTAAAAGTTAAAGATTGAAGGAGCTTGTGTGCTACATAGAAAAGAAATCAACAAGCCTTTTTGATGAGAATTTTAACGTTCACTGGACCCTGAGTAATGGGCCATGTTATTATGATCCATGTATTTGGTAGATAACTAGACGATGATCAAACATAAAGGACAGTATCAAGTTTTAATCACTCCTATATCTTTAAATATCTGATGCCAAAAACCAATACCCCATGCTAAATTTTAAACACATCAAAAAACAGTAAGGTTTGATGATTGACATTACTTGTCAATGTTTGGCAGATGTGTTGTTTTGTAGTTCAACATGTATACTGAATTAAAATGACACTTTGAATTTGAAATGCTTCCTGTATTAAAATTAATTAAAAGTTTAATTTCTTCTAAGATCACAGTAACACCTGATGGGTAAAGTAGTAATATTATATACAGACATATTCAACTATGCCTCTCTATACTTATTTCTGGTTTTGTGTATACTTTTCCATTAGTTTCTGTAAATCACAATGTATAATGAAAGATAAACGTAGTTAGGAAGGACTAAATAATAGATAGAATGTTATACAAGAAAACTTCTTTAAAATAACCACCTTTAAACAGGCATGAGGTGATTTTTAAATTTTAACAAAGTTTTGGCCTGCTGCAAACATTGTTTTGATCAGTAAAATATTTTCAACATAATTCTAACAGAAAGAACATTTTTAAAAGTTGCAACCCTTACTTGGAATAATGCCAATTACAGTGTTAAATTCCACTGTACCACCTAGATTCTGAGCTTTGCATTTGGCATCAACTGGCTGAACAATATCTGTGAGCACAAGTTCCTTCATTGAATCAGCTGGCTCACCTACTGGATCCCCATTCTCAAACCACTGTACAGTAGGGACAGGGTAGCCTTCAGCCTTACAGGTTAAATTTATCTGCCCTCCCTCAGCAATCTTGAGCTGTTTGGGAAGGTCATGAGTAAAAACTGGAGCAGAATATGGCCCTTTGAGAAAAAATAAAACATCATATCAATTAACTGAAAAAAAATTAATATATGAACTTATACCTGGTTTGCAAAAAAAAAAAGTATGAGATTAAAATTTTAAACAAATCAGTCCTTTTTAAGACATTTTATTAGTAATATTAGCCAAAGTAGAAGTTGTTTAAAATCTAAGAAAGTCCTTAGCCAAGTACTTGAACCAATTGTTATTGTGCCAATTACCCCGTCCTCCCAAGGTTGTTTAACAGAAATTGAAATGATAATAAATGGTAGATCTATATGTTAGAAATGTGCATGAGGTTTTTAAAATAACCTTTGCTTTACCCCCTTTCCCGCCCCACCCCCCTTAAAATGAAATAAGCTGCTTATTGATATTGTACCTTCACCCCAAATAGCTATTTTCTTTCTCTATTAAAACAGTAATGTATTTCTAAAATATCAATTGAGTACTGTTAAGACTAAGTACAAGTTGACTAAAATAATGTGGTCTATGTTAGCCAAGATTCCTGTCATTAATGTTGAATTAATATTAAAACCTATTTAAATTAGAGATTTCCACTCACTGTCCTGAGAGACCATCAACCATGTACCAGTATTTTTTCTTCCATGTTTGTTCTCTCCCCTACATTGCAGGTACATGCGTGTTGATGCGCTGGGTATTATTAGTCTGTTAATGGACTCCGATGCTGGGCTGACAACCTTGTCATTAATGAGCCAGGTGACCATTGGCTTAGGACTACCCTTAAACTCGCAGGTTATATTAACTGGATCACCAATATATACATCCACTCTTTTTGGCAATGGGACAGGTACTGGCGGCTCAGGTGGCTCTAAACATTACCAACGATTGATGAAAATAATAAAGAAATGAAAATATTGAGTAAATGGAAATGATGTAGGCTATTTTAAATTTTTATATATGTTATTTGCTAGTATTTCATTATTGTCAGTTAAAATGAGTCTAGCCCAAATATTTTTTTAAAATTATCTATCATTATATGAACAGCACTCCCTACATGGGGAAAAACTTTTTAACATCCACAAATTCTTTACCTGGAGTTGTGCCTGGAAGTAAAATAAAAAAGATGTTAGTATTTAATAAATGCAAATGGCAAGTATATAATTTAACAAGCATGCTTGTGACTAATAAGTATATAATGACAATCTTCACCATTCACTAACATTCCAGCAGTTAGTGTTATTACTCACTTTCTTTCATATACAGCCAAGTTCCTGTATAGTTTGTTCCAAGTTTATTTCTCCCTGCACAAGTAAGGTAAGTGCTTTTCTCAATCTTAAAATCAATAAGAGTATTCCTTGACTCCACATCTGGTCCCACAGGTGCATTATTGACATACCAGGTGACCATAGGCTTTGGATTGCCACTGAATTCACAGGTAACATTGACTGGCTGGCCAGGGTATAAGGTAAAAGGTCCATCTACTGATAGTGGCACTGGACCCTGCTGAGGTTCTGTGTGGAAGAAAAATAATTGTTAGTATATGACCTTAAAGGTCATCCTTACATGATATTACAATTAATGAATTATAAAGAGAGGTTGATATAAGTTATAGTTATCAGAGCCGGCGTTAGGGGGTGGCAAACGGGGCGGTCGCCCCAGGCCCCGCGCTTGAAGGGGCCCCGCGCTTCAGCAACGCCATTGTTGCCTGAATTAGTTTGTAAACTTAAATAATCTTTGTTGAATTAAATTTAAAAAAAACCCAACTAAATGGCCGAAATTGTTGTATGTTAAAACTGAGGCCAAGGCTGATGTTAGTGAGTTATCCTCTACATGGACTGGGACAGACCGTTATTCTAAAGAAAGACATTAGTGTCACACATCGCTGGTACGGTCGACTCGCTATTGTCCTGAGGTGACTGGAGATGGCGGTCGCGAATTAGCCCCCGACCTGAGATGGGAGGTAAAAATCGGGAAAAACGTAAAAAGATACCCTATTGTTTGCGGACCGTTGAAGACGTTTATTTTTAGAGAGCAGGCGGGGGTGTCTGTAGTAAACAGTCAGTGACCTGATGATGGCTTGCAGAGGAGGAGGAGGGGGGGGGGGGAGAGCGGATGGGGACATGCCCCGGAAATCCAGAGTATTTATCCCTAAAATCATAATTTATACACTGTATGGGCATCTTTTGTGTAATTATGCATATTCACCACGATACGTTTGATAGGCATCCATACAGTAATTATGTTCATATTTATTTTATATATTGTCAGGTCATCTTTAAATACATTATACTTGTATTTATTTTTATATTTTTGAAGGTCATTTAAACAGTAATTATGTCCATTTTCATTTTGGTAAACTTTAACGGTATTCGTAAAGTGATTAAGCACATGTTTATTTTAATTAATTGTAGGGACAGTGGCGTAGCGAGGTCGGGTGTCACCCGGTGCGGCACATAATGGTGTCACCCCCCCCCCCCCCCCCAGAGGCGTAGCGACCCTTCCCGGGAAAAAACTTTCAAATTTCCGATTTGCACCCCCCCTCCTCAAACTTTCGATTTGCACCCCTTCAAGTTTTCGATTTGCACCCCCCCCCCCCCCTTCCACCTCAAACTTTCTATTTGCACCCCCCCCTCAAGTTTTTCTCTATATAGTTTGCTATTTTTTTGCCTTGGTGTCACCCCCCTAAATGGTGTCACCCGGTGCGATCCGCACCTCTGTGTAGGGATATTCAGTATAATAGTTAAGGCCATAGTGATTCTTGTTTTAAAATAGTGTAGGCACACTAAACAAATTATAAAGTCTATACTGTTTGATACATCGGGCCGAGACTGTTTTAAGGTAAAGTTCTCCTGATTTCTAAAACGTCTAAATTACCGGCAGTCCGAGAATGCCATCGCAAAACTCATTAATAACATGAAGCTGGCTGTCACATGGTTCACTTTCTAATTATAGACACGGACCTTCTCTTGTGAGAACGCGGTCTTAACCTGTAATGTAATACGCGGACGCTCTATAAACACCCACCTTCTCTTGAATGGCCGCGGTCAGAGATCCAGTAACGTAGTACCCGAACTGATTTTTTTTTAGGATTTGGCATCCCATAGATTTAAATGTACAGTTATCCTTCACGGACTTCACCTCACCCCACCAACTGTCACCCCCCCCCCCCCCCAGTGTTCCACCTTACTGAGCGTCCGTGATTACATTTGAGAGTCATTTCATTTGGATATCTATAGCTGTAAACAGTGTTTTTCACGATTCGAGCTTATTCCGAATTCTATCAATGTTTTGCTATTTTCCATGGCTTCCACACACTTTGAATGCCCCTGTTAACACTTGATAAATTAAGAAAATATCGATACTATCACCTGCCACTGTGGACCGATTTAACGTTGCTTCAAAGTGCCCTAAGGTATTAAGTCAGCCAAACAGTGCCTTCAGTACATTTGGAGTATTCGGGATTCCTTTCCCAATACGGCGATCGCCTACAGAATCTTGCTAACAGTTCCAGTCACAGTGGCAAGCGCCGAAAGAAGTTTCTCCAAACTGAAGTTGATCAAGAACTATTTGAGATCAACGATGTCCCAAGACAGGCTTTGCGGCCTGTCGATTCTGTCAATAGAAAAAGACATACCCTCCAGTTTGGACTATGATGATATAATCATGGAATTTTCCTCACGAAAGGCAAGAAAAGTAGATCTTCGTTTGTGAACGTACTGGTAAGATTTTCATAAATAAACATTAATGTAAAAAAATCAGGTTTGAAGCTGACGTTCATCGTCTCTTTAATGCGTGTCTCAAACTTATATCTGTTTTATTTTTTACTTTTCAAACAAAAAGCCTTAACAGAAACAAGCAACATTTCAAAAGCACTTCTAAGTAAACAAATTATTTGTTAATCAGTGTCTTAATGTTAATACGACATTGATAAACAGCTTAAAAATACCATATATATTGTTATAAATATTAATTCGCGTTGAGAAGGAAAAAAACGCCTCACTGTACATGTTTTATTTAATTATACACCAATGAAAAAAATATAAGGCCCCGCGCGGATGGTTGGCCATAGGCCCCGCGTACCCCTAACGCCGGCTCTGATATTTATAGGCAAGAGGCCTTCCATTTCAGTTTAGACAAGACTTTGTGTATAGACATAGAGATCTAGATCTAGTCAATAATTAGATCTATATAGGCCTAGGACAGATCTAGATCTAGTCATTAATTAGATCTAGATCTGTATATAATAGTCAGATCTAGGTCTCAGATCTAGAATCTACCAATTTTTTTTTTAAAAAGACAAACCTTCAACTTGAATTTTAGTTTCTCCAACTAAAGTCTTTTGCTCATAAAAAGCTCTACATGTCAAATTGAAGGATCTGCAAGAAATAATTTAGACCAGTAAAGAAAGTTATTTTATCATCAGTGGGTTGACCTAGAACAACTAGATCTAGGTAAAATAAAATAAATAAAAGATTATACTATGTCTATGAAACAAAGTTATGATGAGTCAAGCATGTATTAGATCTATACTCTATACATTGTAACATTTTATAGTTATAAAAATAAACTATTATAAACTAAACTGTTACTAAACTATAAAAATTAAACTATACAGAAGTTTCTTCCAGGCATCTCTTCTGGGAGGCTCTGCCCACCCACCCACCTTCCCTCAGGAGAAAGGCTTCTGTCCCCCCAATGTTATGGAATTTATATAGAATATAGATCTATGTAATTTTATCAGTCCCCCCCCCCCCCCCCCAAGAGAAAAGTCTCGAAACACTGCTTTATCATTTTCAACTATACTTTTTACTTAGATCTAGTATTTCTATAGTCTTCTAGATCTACTACATTAGAGTCTAGTACACAGAGTAATATATAATTAAATAATTATATAGAGTCTAGATCTCTAGATCTATATGGGCCTCTCTACTAACTGGTGTTAAAAGTTAAGTTGTAACGGGAATGGGTTAGGGCCGGTTAGGCTTAAGGCTTAAGGCCGTAAGGGGCTTAGGGCTTAGAGGCGGTTAGACCGGTTAGATTCTAGATCTAGACATCTAGATCTATTGTGTAAATAAAAAATAATATAGATCTCTAGATCTAGATTAGATCTAGAATAATATAGTCTTATAGTTATAGATCTAGAATCTAGATCTAGAAGCTAGATCTAAACTAGATCTACGCTCAACCACACTTGTTTTCAAGAAACAAACAGCAGCAGACGACAGAGAGACTAGCTTCGCTTCCGGTTTTTTTCCCACACAGACTGTCTCTCCAACTTATTGTACTAGATCTAGATCTAGAATCTAGATCTAGATTCTAGATAGATTCTGTAATAGATTGAGTTAATTGTGAGGTCAAGGGAACTCACTCTCTGTATTAGTATTATATTTATATTGTTATCTTGAGTGATGTCCCTTACATGTTGTTATCTATATATAGTTGTCTCTGGCCACTTCTTCCTCTCTCTTTGCATCATGGCGTCTGTACATAATAAAGACTGTTAACAACCAACGCGGCTTCTCGTCAGTCATTACAATCCACGTCATTTGGCGACGAAGGATAAACATCTACCAGAAAGAGCACCTACTTACGCAAAAAAGAGGTTTGCTAGAGCTTATTAGCTAATTATTTCTAGAATTATGGCGCTGTATGGCCAAATAAAAGAATTTGATGCGAATGATGAAATCATTCAAGATTACCTAGAGAGGTTAAGCTTTTACCTAGAAGCTAACAACGTGACGATAGAAGCCAAAAAGAGAGCTATTTTGTTAACAGTCATAGGGCCTCAACAATTTAGGCTACTAAAAGACTTATGCGCACCAGCTAGTCTAACTACCAAGAGCTTTAACGAGCTGAGCAAATTGCTAACAGACCACCATGCGCCTACCCCATCAAAGTTTTTATGTAGAGCTAGATTTGACAGTAGGACTCGTCAACCAAACGAGTCGATATCAGAATATGTTGCTGCCTTACGTCATTTAAGTGAATTTTGTGAATTCGGAGACACGCTGTCTGACAGACTGTGTGAAAAGTTTGTGACAGGTGTAAACAGCCCTGATATTCAAAGAAAGTTGCTGCTCGAGTCAGATCTAAAATTGGAAAAAGCAATACAACTTGCAATGTCATTCCAGCAGTCATCAGATGCGGCGAGATCTTTAGCACCTTCAGAGATCCATGCAGTAAACAGCAGGTTAGTCAATAAACATCAACCCCATCAGAGCATTCCAACTTATGCTAAACAGCCTGCTCGTTCAAATCCTAGATCTAAATCTAGTAATAATTATCAAAAATGTCATCGATGCAAGGGTCCCCATGCATCTCATCGGTGCAAGTTCAAGTCTGCAACTTGTTATAAGTGCGGTAAGCAAGGTCACATTGCCAAGGCCTGCTTTGCAAAGTCTTCGTCTGTTGCTAAATCTAGCCAGTCAAGACAGTACCGCAACCAAAGGCAGCACTATGTTAACTCTCACCAAGACTACCTAACCCAACCAATGAACCACTCTACCTGTGAAAATGCTCAAACTGATTCGCAGCCGGATTTCAACCTGTTCTCTGTGAAATCAATAAGTCATGCTCCCATCAATGTACCAGTTTATATCAACGGTAAGAGCATCAGCTTCCAACTTGACACTGGAGCATCGCTAACAGTCATCACAAAGAAGGACTTTGACGCTGTCACAGGAGGATCAGTGTCTCTACAGCCGTGTCACAAGTGTCTAACAACATACACTGGTGACAATGTTCCGGTAATAGGAGAGTGTATGGTTCATGTAAGTTATAATGGTCAAAGTGTTAAACTTCCTCTTCTTGTGGTTGAAGGAAATGGACCGCCATTACTAGGTAGGAACTGGTTAAGTGATCTTAAGTTAAATTGGGAGAGTATTTGTTCATTGAAGAATGTAAAAGAATCTAGTCTTACTTCACTAGATAAAGTTATATCTGAAAATAAATGTGTTTTTGGTAACTCTGGATTACTAAATGATAGAACAGTGAAGTTAAGCATTAAAGATACAAATCCAAGATACTGCAAAGCTAGAGTTCCACCTTATGCAATGAGGAATAAAATTGAAAATGAGCTAAGTAGATTGGAATCTAATGGCATTATAAAGAAGGTAGACTATTCCGATTGGGCGACACCCATTGTGCCAGTGTTAAAGAAGGATGGTTCTATAAGAATTTGTGGAGATTATAAAACTACACTGAATAAGCAAATAGAGCTAAATAGGTACCCTATACCTAACATTGAGGAAATTTCTTTGAATTTGGCAGGAGGAGACAAATTCACTGAATTAGACTTTAGTCATGCTTACACTCAACTAGAACTGCATCCAGATTCAAAAGTCTATACGACAATAAACACACATAAAGGACTCTACCAATATGAAAGACTATGTTTTGGCATATCATCTAGCCCTGGAATTTTCCAAGCTGTCATGGACAGTATTTTTAAGGATATTCCAAATGTTTGTGTGTACTTTGACAATGTGTACATAACTGGTAAAAATGACACTGAACATCTTAAAACACTTGATAAAGTATTAAAAATTGTTGGTGAAAAAGGTTTAAAGATAAACAAAGATAAATGTCAATTCATGCTGACAGAAATTAGTTTTCTTGGTTATATATTGAGCAAACAAGGCATCAGACCTCAACCTGAGAAAACAAAAGCCATTAAAGAAGCACCCAAACCTGAAAATACCCAACAACTAAGAGCTTTTTTGGGCTTGATAAATTACTATGCAAAGCTCATAGGGAATCTGTCTGGTAAACTATCACCACTGTACAAGCTGCTACAGAAAAATGCAACTTGGCACTGGGGTAAACAACAAGATACTGCTTTTAATACAGCAAAAGAGGCTTTGTCTTCTGACACCTTACTAACTCACTATGACCCAGGGAAAAGACTTATATTAACATGTGATGCTTCACCAGATGGTGTAGGAGCGGTCTTGTCCCACATGGATGAGAAGGGTGACAGACCCATTGCTTTTGCCAGTAGATCTTTGAACCAGGCTGAGAAAAATTATTCTCAGTTAGATAGGGAAGGCTTAGGCATCATTTTTGGTGTTAAGAAATTTCATAAGTTTCTGTTTGGTAGGAAGTTCACCATCTTTACAGATCATAAACCATTGCTAGGTTTATTTGGAGAAAACAAAACCCTACCTGAGCATGCCTCACCAAGAATTCAAAGATGGGCTATCACACTAACTGCATACAATTATGAATTGAAATACAAACCTGGATCTGAGAATAGTGCAGATAGTCTTAGTAGATTACCTTTAAAAAACCAAAGCCTGAGCTATGTACCAGAAGATGTATTTGTTCTCTTCACTATCATGGATAACTCCAATATAAATGTGAATGATATTAAAAGAGAAACACAAAAAGATGAGTGCTTAATAAAAGTATATGAGTACTGTAAGAATGATTGGCCTGAAGAGTCTGTGAATGATGACTTAAGGCCATATAAAATAAGAAATTAAAACCCTTTGTGAAGATAATATAAAGATGGAGAAGATGCAGTCCATTATCAGTCAGAATTGCCTAAACAAAGTATTTGTAACTTAATAAATGATTATGGTGATATGGCAATTTCAAATACATTAGTAAGAAGGAATGTGATCATCAAACAACTTTGCTAACATCATTAGCACTTACAGAAACTAAAAGGGTAACATCAAAAGAAAAGAAAAAAGATTTTTGCCATTTAATACTTTCAGATGCCAATTCAAAAATAGTTCCATTAAATCATGACAAGACATTCATTGAAAGAGAATTTGGTGTTAATAAGAATGTGTATCTAAGAAATTATGGGAGAAAGGAAAAATGGATACCAGGTCAAATTGTTCAATGTACAGGACCTGTGCCTTATAAAGTTAAAAATAACTTGTGCAGATAATAAGTGTGAATCTGTCAATCCCACCAAATCTGAACAGTTCACACCAACTCAGTTTGTTCCACAACCAAGTTCTGTTGATATGAGTGAACCAAGTTGTCTGGAGTCAGAAAATGTAAATTCTGGAGTTAATAATTTAAATCCTGGACCTCCTGAGATAGAGAATCCAAATGGTCAGAATATTGAGTCACCAAATCAAAGGCCACTGAGAAGGTCAAACAGGACAATCAAAGTCCCAAATAAGTTAGACCTATGATTTTAAAGGTCAAAAGGACTTTGACATTATTGTTTTGTATTTTGATTATGTTGTAGCATATTGTGCATTGTTTGTAAGGATGTAATCTACCATAGTGTTCATGTTACAATATAATTGGTGATTTTAGGATACTATCAATTGTTCTATTGAGAGATGTGTTATTGTGTTCTAAGGGTAAAGGGATGTAATAGATTGAGTTAATTGTGAGGTCAAGGGAACTCACTCTCTGTATTAGTATTATATTTATATTGTTATCTTGAGTGATGTCCCTTACATGTTGTTATCTATATATAGTTGTCTCTGGCCACTTCTCTCTCTCTCTTTGCATCATGGCTGTCTGTACATAATAAAGACTGTTAACAACCAACGCGGCTTCTCGTCAGTCATTACAATCTACCTCAGATTCTTTTCTTGGAAACTATTTCAACTAAAAATTTAAGCAGTTTACAGCTTTGAAAAAACACTTTCAGAAATCTAAGTTTTAATAAAAAAAAAAAAAACCCTTTTTAATGAGAAAGCATCAAATTGGCTTAATCAGAAGCAGAGGCGTAAAGAGGGGGGGGGGTGTAACCATTTGGGGGAAGGGTGGGGGGGGTGACCAGAGTTTCTTCCAGGCATCTCTTCGGGGGGGGGGGGGGGGGGCGAAGGGGGGCTTTGCCCCCCCCCCCCCCCCCCGAAAAAAATTCTACCGCCGCCCCCCCCCCCCCCCCGAACGAAATGAAACATATAATTTATATAGAAAATATATACTTTTAACAGTGTCCGCCCCGTCAGTGGGGGTGACACCAAGACAAAAAATAAATAAAAAATTATATACATAAAAATGATAATTCCACTTAATTAAGCGATTAATTAGAGTGAGTTAAATAGTCCTTTAAGAGCAAAGTTGACAAATGCCGACAAGATTGGAGAGGGGGGAGGGGGTTGATAGAGAAAACATTCTACATCAAACTGTATTTATAACCGACTATGTGTTATCTAAAATAAACCGGGAGTGATCTCCCCTAAACTTTCTCGAATATTCTAATATAAAATTACGAGGGATGGCAACTCAGGACATAGACAATATTTGTTATCCATTTTTAATTACTTAATTAAACTTTTTATAATAGAAAATAATCTCGTAAAAAAAAAAAGATGTGCACACCAAGTGAAAAGTTTCCCTTTCAAACATGACGGTCTATGGGGCAAGTGAAGTAGAGTTCACTTGTTTCTGTGACCTCGGCATATGAAGAGATAGTGTGGTCAGCACTATGCCCAGCCGCCTTTACTTTCCCTAAAAGGAGTTAGGTTCCCATCAGAGTTGGGTAGACTCTGGGACGGTCTACTGACTTGAACCCGGATTCGAACTCGAGACTAACGGGTTAGCAGTTCAACTCTCTACCGCTAGACCACTCCGTCCCACACCAAGTGAACGCCTAATAAAATGTGTATAAAAGTGCGGGATATTATTAGTACTTTATGAATTTACATGCGTTTTTTGAGAAATCGGAAATAGCGTAAATTAGTACTTCCGGTCCACGGAAATTACTCAAAATTTGACAGAAGGTAGAGAATTAGATCTTTTACTTACGTGTGAAATTTCATGCATCTATCTAAAATAGTACGCAAGTTATAGGCTTTTGAAAAATTCAAAGTAGAAAAAGTACCACTTCCGGTTATCGGAAATCGCTCAAAAGTTGATCAAGATCTACGATTTTGATAAAATACTTATATATGAAATTTCATCAACCTAGCTGTAACGGTAATCAAGTTATCGTGTTTACACACAGACACACAGACAGACACACAGACATACGGACAAGATTGCAAAATTATGTTTTTCCGTATCACTGAGGTGTAAAACGTCGAGATTTGTAAAAATCTCGATCATTTTTTTTTTGCACGATTACAATACTTTCTCTATACGAGAAAGTAAAAAGAGCGTTTTGACGCAAAAGAGATTTTTAATATCATTCCTTTTTACTTTCTCGTATATACGAAGTATAGAGAAAGTCTTGTAATCGTGCAAAAAAAAAAAAATCGAGATTTTTACAAATCTCGACGTTTTACACCTCACTGATACGGAAAAACATAATTTTGCAATCTTGTCCGTATGTCTGTGTGTGTGTGTGTGTCTGTGTGTCTGTCTGTCCGTGTGTAAACACGATAACTTGAGTACCGTTACAGCTACGTTGATGAAATTTCATATATAAGTATTTTATCGAAATCGTAGATCCGTATCAACTTTTGAGCGATTTCCGATAACCGGAAGTGGTACTTTTCCTACTTTGAATTTTTCAAAAGCCTATAACTTGAGTACTATTTCAGATAGATAAATGAAATTTCACATGTAAGTAAAAGATCTAATTCTCTACCTTCTGTTAAATTTTGAGTAATTTTCGTTGACTGGAAGTAGTAATTTACGCTACTTCCGATTTCTCAAAAAACTAATGTAAATTTTAAAAGTACTAATAATATTGCGCACCATTATGCGCTTTTTTATTTGGCGTTCACTTGGTGTGCAATTAATTTGTCTACGAGATTTTATTCTATTTTTAAAACTTAAAGTATTTAAAATGGATTAAAAATCATGTCTATAGCCCGAGTTCCCATCCCCTGTTATTTTATATAAGAATATTCGAGAAAGTTTAGGGGAGATCACTCCCGGTTTATTTTTTCTGAGAATATATGTGAGAATGTTTAGGGTAGCTCATCTCCGCTTTTTATAATTAATGTTCACACTGATATTTTTTTTAAATGCCACTTAATTACCTTCGAACATTTTTTTCTCGATAGATGCTTGCCGAGGCAGTTTCGTATTCGCCGCCCACAATCACGTTATCTTTGTACCACGTGATGTTCGGGGCAGGCGACCCGGATGTTCTGCAGGGCACTGTGATCTCATCCCCCCTTTGCACCAGTACTTCTTCAGGCATAGGTTCGGTGAAATAGGGGACGTTTTCGCTGTCTGTGTAAAAAAGTTTTTTGTCTCAGCTATTGTAGTTAGAAAAATACAAGGAAACTCAACAGTACAGACAACAGATATAAGCCCCACCCCCCGAATGCGAGCAGAGGCGTAGCGACCCTTCCCGGCGCCCGGGGACAAACTTTTCGATTTGCACCCCCTCCCTCAAGATTTCGATTTGCTCCCCCCCCCCCTCAACATTTCGATTTGCACCCCCCATCAAACTTTCAATTTGCACCCCCCTCAACCTTTCAATTTATTTTTCCAACCCATTTTAGCGCCCCCTAAGGTCGGCGCCCGGGGACATATGTCCCCCCCCCCCCTCGCTACGCTACTGAATGCGAGCTTATTCCATAGAAACCCCTTACTTAAATCTGACCTGTAATGACCTTGACGGTCAGCGTTTTCTCCGCGGAGCCTGCCCTGTTGTACGCCTTGCAGGTCAGGACGGTCGTCTGGTTGAGGCTGACCAGGAGGATGGTGCTGCTGCCGGGCGCCGGTCTCGTGTTCTGCTGGCCGTCCTTGAGCCAAAAGACGTGGGGGACGGGCTGACCCACGGCCTCACAGTTGAGGACAGAGTTGCGGCCAGGGGAGATTTCAATCTCATCTGTCAAGCTGGTCACAATCTGAGGGGCTACGTCATTTGACGAGGCTGTTGGAGAGAGGGGTATATCAAAATGAGGGGCAGTGGGATAGAGGGGCTACATCAATGTGTGGGATAGAGGGGCTACATCAATGTGTGGGTTGTGGGATAGAGGGGCTACATCAATGTGTGGGATAGAGGGGCTACATCAATGTGTGGGATAGAGGGGCTACATCAATGTGTGGGATAGAGGGGCTACATCAATGTGTGGGTTGTGGGATAGAGGGGCTACATCAATGTGTGGGATAGAGGGGCTACATCAATGTGTGGGATAGAGGGGCTACATCAATGTGTGGGATAGAGGGGCTACATCAATGTGTGGGATAGAGGGGCTACATCAATGTGTGGGATAGAGGGGCTACATCAATGTGTGGGTTGTGGGATAGAGGGGCTACATCAATGTGTGGGATAGAGGGGCTACATCAATGTGTGGGTTGTGGGATAGAGGGGCTACATCAATGTGTGGGATAGAGGGGCTACATCAATGTGTGGGATAGAGGGGCTACATCAATGTGTGGGATAGAGGGGCTACATCAATGTGTGGGATAGAGGGGCTACATCAATGTGTGGGTTGTGGGATAGAGGGGCTACATCAATGTGTGGGATAGAGGGGCTACATCAATGTGTGGGTTGTGGGATAGAGGGGCTACATCAATGTGTGGGATAGAGGGGCTACATCAATGTGTGGGATAGAGGGGCTACATCAATGTGTGGGTTGTGGGATAGAGGGGCTACATCAATGTGTGGGATAGAGGGGCTACATCAATGTGTGGGTTGTGGGATAGAGGGGCTACATCAATGTGTGGGATAGAGGGGCTACATCAATGTGTGGGATAGAGGGGCTACATCAATGTGTGGGATAGAGGGGCTACATCAATGTGTGGGATAGAGGGGCTACATCAATGTGTGGGTTGTGGGATAGAGGGGCTACATCAATGTGTGGGATAGAGGGGCTACATCAATGTGTGGGTTGTGGGATAGAGGGGCTACATCAATGTGTGGGATAGAGGGGCTACATCAATGTGTGGGATAGAGGGGCTACATCAATGTGTGGGTTGTGGGATAGAGGGGCTACATCAATGTGTGGGATAGAGGGGCTACATCAATGTGTGGGTTGTGGGATAGAGGGGCTACATCAATGTGTGGGATAGAGGGGCTACATCAATGTGTGGGATAGAGGGGCTACATCAATGTGTGGGTTGTGGGATAGAGGGGCTACATCAATGTGTGGGATAGAGGGGCTACATCAATGTGTGGGTTGTGGGATAGAGGGGCTACATCAATGTGTGGGATAGAGGGGCTACATCAATGTGTGGGTTGTGGGATAGAGGGGCTACATCAATGTGTGGGATAGAGGGGCTACATCAATGTGTGGGTTGTGGGATAGAGGGGCTACATCAATGTGTGGGATAGAGGGGCTACATCAATGTGTGGGTTGTGGGATAGAGGGGCTACATCAATGTGTGGGATAGAGGGGCTACATCAATGTGTGGGATAGAGGGGCTACATCAATGTGTGGGATAGAGGGGCTACATCAATGTGTGGGATAGAGGGGCTACATCAATGTGTGGGTTGTGGGATAGAGGGGCTACATCAATGTGTGGGATAGAGGGGCTACATCAATGTGTGGGTTGTGGGATAGAGGGGCTACATCAATGTGTGGGATAGAGGGGCTACATCAATGTGTGGGATAGAGGGGCTACATCAATGTGTGGGTTGTGGGATAGAGGGGCTACATCAATGTGTGGGATAGAGGGGCTACATCAATGTGTGGGTTGTGGGATAGAGGGGCTACATCAATGTGTGGGATAGAGGGGCTACATCAATGTGTGGGTTGTGGGATAGAGGGGCTACATCAATGTGTGGGATAGAGGGGCTACATCAATGTGTGGGATAGAGGGGCTACATCAATGTGTGGGTTGTGGGATAGAGGGGCTACATCAATGTGTGGGTTGTGGGATAGAGGGGCTACATCAATGTGTGGGATAGAGGGGCTACATCAATGTGTGGGTTGTGGGATAGAGGGGCTACATCAATATGAGGGGCAGAGGGATAGAAGGGCTACATCAATGTGAGGTGCTGTGGGAGAGATGGGCTACATCAATGTGAGGTGCTGTGGGAGAGATGGGCTACATCAATGTGTGGGTTGTGGGATAGAGGGGCTACATCAATGTGTGGGATAGAGGGGCTACATCAATGTGTGGGATAGAGGGGCTACATCAATGTGTGGGTTGTGGGATAGAGGGGCTACATCAATGTGTGGGATAGAGGGGCTACATCAATGTGTGGGATAGAGGGGCTACATCAATGTGTGGGTTGTGGGATAGAGGGGCTACATCAATGTGTGGGTTGTGGGATAGAGGGGCTACATCAATGTGTGGGATAGAGGGGCTACATCAATGTGTGGGTTGTGGGATAGAGGGGCTACATCAATATGAGGGGCAGAGGGATAGAAGGGCTACATCAATGTGAGGTGCTGTGGGAGAGATGGGCTACATCAATGTGAGGTGCTGTGGGAGAGATGGGCTACATCAATGTGTGGGTTGTGGGAGAGATGGGCTACATCAATATGTGAGGGCTGTGTTGGAGAGGGGCTGATATCAACTGAGTTTGCTGTAAGAGATTTTGGGCTACAAGTTGTCCAGCACTGACAGACACACAGACAAACTAACCAGTTGGCCGGACAGGGTCCACGGGCCGCTGTGTTGTGATCTCTAAAGACACCTGCTCAGTGCAGGCGTCTTTGTTATCCAGGTTAAAAGGTGTGATCTGCAGACGGTATTGGACCCCGGCCTTGACATTGGACATCCGAGCTTCTGTCTTGTTAATTACAATTTGTTCAGAGCTCCTAGCAAATTAAAAGTACGCGCAATTTACGCTAAGTTCAGCGAAGGAAATATTTGATTCGTATTATTGAATTCGGAAGTTTTTAAAGAACTTACGAAACTTGACCATTCTCTGATTCCGCTTGAAGTTTGACCACAAACCCTTGCATTTCCGTCGGCTGCGGGCCGTTGTAGGTCCAGGAAGTTATGACCTCTTCTGAGGAAATAGCTTTGACCTGGATATCTGTCGGCACTGACGTCACTGAAATACAGATCAAGGTCCTTTACGTGAGATTGGGGGGGGGGGGGGGGTGTCCTGTGACTGACACATGGTGACAGAGAGAGAGGTGTTTTGCTTTTTCCTTTTGTATGGGGAAGGGGGAGGGTATGTGTGTTTAATTTTTGAAACTCCTTTTGACCCATTTTGTAATTCTTCCAAACTCTCCGTTGACAAAGCAAAAATATAAAACAATACATTAGGCCTATGGTTAAAGTTGCTTTTCCGTTACTTGAATAAGGTAATTTACTAATGTTGTATACATCATTGGGCACAGGATGGCACCATAGTGGATGGGAAAGAGGGGGGGGGGGGGGGTGGCAACACATCCCCTATGGTTGTAATATATTATATATAAAGTGGTTGGCTGAGGGTCTGGTGTCACACGATCTAGGCATTGGCGTGCCTGGGAAACGGGGGGGGGGGGATTTAGTAGGGGTCAACAATTAGGCTAATGGTAATTAACTCTTGCACTACCTTCTGTGGGCGTGGTTATGTGAGTGACGGTTTGTCTGTTTTTCTTGTTGACCTTGGCCTTGGCTAAAAAGAAATATCGACTTCCGGGCTTTAGGCCGGTGATGATACCGTAGTTGTTCTGTTGGAAAAAAGATCAAGTTATGTACCCTGATTTCAGTTATGTTGGAATATTAAATTTGTTATCTTTCAATATTAAAAGTGTTATGTTGGAATAAAAAAATGAAGAATCCGATTAAAATGCTCCTTGTTTTAGAACTAGAATATCTGAATAAAATTCGCAGATTTTCTGATGCTCCCCGAAACACCATACATATATTACATGCTAATTTCACATCGTTAAAAGGTTCAGTTTGTCTAATCCCGTTAGTTGTTCGCTAAACATTTATTGGTCGTAGAGTTTATTGATGCTAAAGAGCCGGGGAATTGATGTTCCAGATTATTCCACCTGAGGAGGGTTTGTGTCACCTTGAATGTTTGAAATGGGCGCCACGCTACGGCGCTATCGTCTGTCCAACGAAGTGAAAAGTTTTCAACGATGACGTCATCGCCGACCGTCTGCAGAGAGACCAAAGCAGACGTCGGGCTAAGCGGGAAGGCGCTCAAGCTGATCTCAGTCGCTGAGGAGGATAAAACAAAGGAAGTTTACCACACACCACACACCACACACAGATCACACCACACACCACACACAGATCACACCACACATCACACATCACACACCACACCACACACCACACACAGATCACACCACACACCACACACAGATCACACCACACACCACACACAGATCACACCACACACCACACACAGATCACACCACACATCACACATCACACACCACACCACACACCACACACCACACACAGATCACACCACACACCACACCACACACCACACACAGATCACACCACACACCACACACCACACACCACACCACACACCACACACAGATCATACCACACCACACACCAAACATCACAAACCACACCCCACACCAAACATCACACATCACACACCACACACCAAACACCACACATCACACACCAAACATCACACATCACACACCAAACACCACACATCACACACCACACATCAAACATCACACACCACACGGTGAATATGACATACGTTTTAAAATCTCGTGTGTGTGTGTGTGTGCTTCTACACATGCTCCTATATTACTACAGTTGATTCGTTTTGTTTTGAAGAAATATTTTAACGGTTTGGTATGGCGCATCAATAAATGGCCAAATCCTAACTAGGATTTAACCTTGATTGGATTTCACGTTGCATAAGGTTTTATTACGTCATGACATTTGCATTTAAAGATGTAGATTTATGGGAGTGTTTTAGGTTTTAAACTTTATAAAAGTACGGACTGTTTTAGCCTAGCATTTCAAAATTTAAGGTTGGAATGTGCTGAGTGGTGTGTTGGTCATCTGATCGTGTGAAGTGGGGGGGGGGGTGGATAATCTGATCGTGTGGAGTGGGATGTGGGTAATATGAATGTGTGGGGTGGGGAGTGTGTAAGTTAAATGTGTGGGGTGGGGAGTGTGTAAGTTAAATGTGTGGAGTAGGGTGTGGGTAATTTAAATGTGTGGAATGGGGTGTGGGTATTATGGACTATCAAGCAACTACTCACGAAAGCCATCGTGCCGGAACTCGTTCCCCACCCCCTTCCTGCCGATGTACGTCTTGTTCCCTGGTAGCCTGAACACGGCGGCCACCTCGATCCGGTACTTGACCCTCAGTGGTAGCCTCTCTAGCACCGTACTCCACTTGCCGCCAGACTCTGCTTCATCTACATAGATCTTGCCTTGTAGGGCGTTCTTCACGTTACCCTAATCACCACGGTTAGATCACGTTTTCAAACAGTTTTAGAATTTGTCACAGATACGGTAATGAATTAAACGTAGATCTTAATTGACAGAACGTTATAACATCTAACATCTAACGTTATAACATCTAACATCTAACGTTATAACATCTAACATCTAACGTTATAACATCTGGATGAGATGCCAGCCGATACAACCTATAGATAGAAATCAGCAGGCAGACGACAGAGACAAACCAACAAGCAGACGACACAGAGAAGCCAACAAGCAGACGTCACATACAGAGACCAAAAGACAAGCGCCGCATCAGAAGATGTAGTTCACTTGGCAACCTTGAATGATAGGGTTACCGTTCTTACCTTTTAGCTCACTTGGCAACCTTGAATGATAGGGTTACCGTTCTTACCTTTTAGCTCACTTGGCAACCTTGAATGATAGGGTTACCGTTCTTACCTTTTAGCTCACTTGGCAACCTTGAATGATAGGGTTACCGTTCTTACCTTGTAGCTCACTTGGTAACCTTGAATGATAGGGTTACCGTTCTTACCTTGTAGCCCACTTGGTAACCTTGAATGATAGGGTTACCGTTCTTACCTTGTATCTCACTTGGTAACCTTGAATGATAGGGTTACCGTTCTTACCTTGTAGCCCACTTGGTAACCTTGAATGATAGGGTTACCGTTCTTACCTTGTAGCTCACTTGGTAACCTTGAATGATAGGGTTACCGTTCTTACCTTGTAGCTCACTTGGTAACCTTGAATGATAGGGTTACCGTTCTTACCTTGTAGCTCACTTGGTAACCTTGAATGATAGGGTTACCGTTCTTACCTTGTAGCTCACTTGGTAACCTTGAATGATAGGGTTACTGTTCTTACCTTGTAGCTCACTTGGTAACCTTGAATGATAGGGTTACCGTTCTTACCTTGTAGCTCACTTGGTAACCTTGAATGATAGGGTTACCGTTCTTACCTTGTAGCTCACTTGGTAACCTTGAATGATAGGGTTACCGTTCTTACCTTGTAGCTCACTTGGTAACCTTGAATGATAGGGTTACCGTTCTTACCTTGTAGCTCACTTGGTAACCTTGGATTATCGTCGGCTCCACGTCTGCTGGTGGCTGCCAGGATACATGTAACGAGTTCTTAAACCAGGGCTGAACTCGCACATTTCTTGGCGCTCCTAAAGACTTGGTATCTGTAAACATTGGCAGAGTTCAAGACAAAAAGTTTCGAGAAAATTTTTCAAGACAAAACTTTTTGAGAAAAAAAAGATGTTGAGAAATAAAGTCTCAAGACTAAGTTTAAAGCGAGACAGTTTCAGGAAGAAAAGTTCCAAGACAAAATCTCAGAATGTGCCCCAAATAAAATGTCCCCCAAACAAAATGTCCCCCAGACAAAATATCCCTCAGACAAAATGTCCCCCAGACAAAATGTCCCCAGACAAAATGTCCCCCAGGCTAAATGTCCCCCAGACAAAATGTCTCCAAGACAAAATTTCCCCAGACAAAATTTCCCCAGACAATCTTGACCAGCCACAACTGTAATGTTGCTCACCTGCTCGTGTAGGGGACACGTACTCACCTACAGCTTTTGTTGGCTGACCGGAAGTTGTGGTCTCTGGTTGGTCAGTGACGGGCAATCGTTTGGGTGTGGTGATCTTCACTGAGTCGCCCGGCCCCTCGTGTTCCCCGGGGGCTGAGGACGCTCCTTCGTTATACACGGGCACAACCTGGCACATTACACACGTCATTATACACTGGCACAGTATACACGTCATTATACACTGGCACATTACACACGTCATTATACAAGGTCACAGTACACACGTCATTATACACGGGCACAACCTGGCACAGTACACACGTCATTATACACTGGCACAGTATACACGTCATTATACACTGGCACATTACACACGTCATTATACAAGGTCACAGTACACACGTCATTATACACGGGCACAACCTGGCACAGTACACACGTCATTATACAAGGTCACAGTACACACGTCATTATACACGGGCACAACCTGGCACAGTACACACGTCATTATACACTGGCACATTACACACGTCATTATACAAGGTCACAGTACACACGTCATTATACACGGGCACAACCTGGCACAGTACACACGTCATTATACACTGGCACATTACACACGTCATTATACACGGGCACAGTACACACGTCATTATACACGGGCACAACCTGGCACAGTACACACGTCATTATACACGGGCACAACCTGGCACAGTACACACGTCATTATACACTGGTACAGTACACACGTCATTATACACGGGCACAACCTGGCACAGTACACACGTCATTATACACTGGTACAGTACACACGTCATTATACACGGGCACAACCTGGTACAGTACACACGTCATTATACACTGGCACAGTACACACGTCATTATACACGGGCACAGTACACACGTCATTATACACTGGCACATTACACACGTCATTATACACTGGTACAGTACACACGTCATTATACACGGGCACAACCTGGCACAGTACACACGTCATTATACACTGGCACAGTACACACGTCATTATACACTGGTACAGTACACACGTCATTATACACTGGTACAGTACACACGTCATTATACACGGGCACAGTACACACGTCATTATACACGGGCACAGTACACACGTCATTATACACTGGTACAGTACACACGTCATTATACACTGGTACAGTACACACGTCATTATACACTGGCACAGTACACACGTCATTATACACTGGTACAGTACACACGTCATTATACACTGGTACAGTACACACGTCATTATACAAGGTCACAGTACACACGTCATTATACACGGGCACAGTACACACGTCATTATACACGGGCACAGTACACACGTCATTATACACGGGCACAGTACACACGTTATTATACACTGACAGAACATGGTACAGTCCACAAGTCATTATACAATGTCACACAGAATCACACCATGCCACCCTCCCACACACACAATAACACCATGCCACCATGCCACCTTTATCTCATAAACCGTCTCCGGCGTCAGATCGTAGATGGTGAACCTCTCCCCGCCATTTCTCTCCGTCTTGTTGACGATGAAAGCGATCTCGTCGTCCGGCTTGACCAGGTCGTCCCCGACATAGATGTGGTACAGCCGGACCAGCTGGGGGTGGTTTTTGGGGGGTCTCCACGACACCTGGACAGCTGTGGCGTTGACCACCTTGGCGGACAGATCCAGAGGTTTTGAGGGCGCTGAAAGATGTTTGATGGCAGGGTAGAGACAGGACGCGGCGTTTCTAACACGGAGGTAGGACTTTACCCAACCCTCTCATCGATTACCCCCGGTTATTTCACCCCCACCCCCTGGTTAACCCCACTCATTTCACCCCCACCCCCTCACCGCAACATAACTTACGGATCACAATTTCCCCGCTGTCAATTAGCCCCTGTCAGTTATTCCCCCGGGGAATCACCCCCACCCCCTAGCATACATATTATACATTTACCCATCTCTATCAACAGACATCTAAATATCCAGCTCCCTAACCTGAACCCTATCTCTAACTTACTCTTATCTGTATCTGTATCTATACATCTAAATGACTAGGAGGTGTGTGGGGGTGTATTTGACAGGGGATGCCCAACTGTTTTTGTTTTGGGTGGGGAGTAAAATACAGGCGTGGGAGTTTAACTAAATCTTAAATGCTTCCCTATTCCTCCACCCCTCCTCCCTAGACTTACCGAACATGATCACGAAACTGTTCCCCCTGTTCAACCACATCCACTCCACCCCCAGACTTACCAAACACAATGAGCCTAACGGAACTGTTCCTCACCACACCACCACCTCCACCCCCCCACCCCCCACCCACCCCCAGACTTACCAAACACAATGAGCCTAACTGACCTGTTCCCCCCACCCCCAACCCCGCCACCCCCACCCCCAGACTTACCAAACACAATGAGCCTAACAGAACTGCTCCCCCACCCCCACCCCACCCCAGACTCACCAAACACAATGAGCCTAACAGAACTGCTCCCCCATCTCCCTCCCCCACCCCCAGACTCACCAAACACAATGAGCCTAACTGACCTGTTCCCCCCACCCCCAACCCCGCCACCCCCACCCCCAGACTTACCAAACACAATGAGCCTAACAGAACTGCTCCCCCCCACCCCCCCCCCAGACTCACCAAACACAATGAGCCTAACAGAACTGCTCCCCCCCACCCCCCCCCCCCCCCCAGACTCACCAAACACAATGAGCCTAACAGAACTGTTCTCCACCCCTACCCCCATCCACCCCCACACCCCCCTCCCCCACCCCCAGACTCACCAAACACAATGAGCCTAACAGAACTGTCCCCCCCCCCCCAGACTCACCAAACACAATGAGCCTAACAGAACTGTCCCCCCCCCCAGACTCACCAAACACAATGAGCCTAACAGAACTGCTCCCCCTGGAGTTGCTACAGACGAAGGTGTCCGAGTCCTTAAACTGCAGGTCTGTGAGGACCAGATGGTGCAGGGTCGGATCCTCGTCGTCCACCACCATCTTCGCCCCTGCCGGCGGCCTCTGGTTGCCCAGGGTTGACCATCTCTGGGGGAGGGGAATCATGGTTGTCATGGTGATGTTTTTTTAAATAGGCAAAACTCAAAAACGGTTACGTTGATAGGGGGATTTAGCAACACACCACTTCCCCTACACCACACTGTTGTCAGACTCCCCCACTCCCCCCCCCCCCAACATCACACTGTTGTCAGACCCCCCCCCCCCCAACATCACACTGTTGTCAGACTTCCCCACTTAACCCCACCCCCACACCACACTGTTGTCAGACTCTCCCACTTAACCCCACCCCCACACCACACTGTTGTCAGACTTCCCCCCACACCACACTGTTGTCAGTCCCCCCCCCCACACCACACTGTTGTCAGTCCCCCCCCCCAACATCACACTGTTGTCAGACTCCCCCACACCCCCCCCCCCCACACCACACTGTTGTCAGACCCCCCCCCACACCACACTGTTGTCAGTCCCCCCCCCCCAACATCACACTGTTGTCAGTCCCCCCCCAACACCACACTGTTGTCAGACTCCCCCACTCCCCCCCCCACACCACACTGTTGTCAGACTCCCCCACCCCCCACACCACACTGTTGTCAGACTCCCCCACACCCCCACACCCCCCACACCACACTGTTGTCAGACTCCCCCCCCCCCACACCACACTTTTGTCAGACTCCCCCACACCCCCCACACCACACTGTTGTCAGACTCCCCCCCCACACCACACTGTTGTCAGACTCCCCCACTTAACCCCACCCCCACACCACACTGTTGTCAGACTCCCCCCCCCCCACACCACACTGTTGTCAGACTCCCCGACACCCCCACACCCCCCACACCACACTGTTGTCAGACTCCCCCACTCCCCCCCCCACACCACACTGTTGTCAGTCCCCCCCCCCCCACACCACACTGTTGTCAGACTCCCCCACTCCCCCCCCCCCCACACCACACTGTTGTCAGACTCCCCCACCCCCCACACCACACTGTTGTCAGACTCCCCCCCCCCACACCACACTGTTGTCAGACTCCCCCACCCCCCACACCACACTGTTGTCAGACTCCCCCCCC
This sequence comes from Physella acuta, assembly GCF_028476545.2. NCBI lineage: Eukaryota > Metazoa > Mollusca > Gastropoda > Physidae > Physella > Physella acuta. The sequence goes on from NW_026732487.1 coordinate 583,386, forward strand.
CCACACCACACTGTTGTCAGACTCCCCGACACCCCCACACCCCCCACACCACACTGTTGTCAGACTCCCCCACTCCCCCCCCCACACCACACTGTTGTCAGTCCCCCCCCACACCACACTGTTGTCAGACTCCCCCACTCCCCCCCCCCCCCCACACCACACTGTTGTCAGACTCCCCCACTCCCCCCCACACCACACTGTTGTCAGACTCCCCCACCCCCCACACCACACTGTTGTCAGACTCCCCCATCCCCCACACCACACTGTTGTCAGACTCCCCCACTCCCCCCCCCCACACCACACTGTTGTCAGACTCCCCCACTCCCCCCCCCCACACCACACTGTTGTCAGACTCCCCCACTCCCCCCCCCCACACCACACTGTTGTCAGACTCCCCCACCCCCCACACCACACTGTTGTCAGACTCCCCCACTCCCCCCCCCACACCACACTGTTGTCAGACTCCCCCACTCCCACCCCCACACCACATTGTTGTCAGACTCCCCCACTCCCCCCCCCCCACACCACACTGTTGTCAGACTCCCCCACTCCCACCCCCACACCACATTGTTGTCAGACTCCCCCACTCCCCCCCCCCCACACCACACTGTTGTCAGACTCCCCCACTCCCCCCCCCCCACACCACACTGTTGTCAGACTCCCCCACTCCCCCCCCCCACACCACACTGTTGTCAGTCCCCCCCCCCAACACCACACTGTTGTCAGACTCCCCCACTCCCCCCCCCACACCACACTGTTGTCAGTCCCCCCCACACCACACTGTTGTCAGTCCCCCCCCCCCCCCCACACCACACTGTTGTCAGACTCCCCCACCCCCCACACCACACTGTTGTCAGACTCCCCCACCCCCCACACCACACTGTTGTCAGACTCCCCCACCCCCCACACCACACTGTTGTCAGACTCCCCCACTCCCCCCCCCCACACCACACTGTTGTCAGTCCCCCCCCCCCACACCACACTGTTGTCAGACTCCCCCACTCCCCCCCCACACCACACTGTTGTCAGACTCCCCCACCCCCCCCCCCCCACACCACACTGTTGTCAGACTCCCCCACCCCCCACACCACATTGTTGTCAGACTCCCCCACTCCCCCCCCACACCACACTGTTGTCAGACTCCCCCACTCCCCCCCCCCACACCACACTGTTGTCAGACTCCCCCACTCCCCCCCCCCCCACACCACACTGTTGTCAGACTCCCCCACTCCCCCCCCACACCACACTGTTGTCAGACTCCCCCACTCCCCCCCCACACCACACTGTTGTCAGACTCCCCCACTCCCCCCCCCACACCACACTGTTGTCAGTCCCCCCCCCAACACCACACTGTTGTCAGACTCCCCCACTCCCCCCCCCCCCCCCACACCACACTGTTGTCAGACTCCCCCACTCCCCCCCCCCCACACCACACTGTTGTCAGACTCCCCCACTCCCCCCCCCCCCACACCACACTGTTGTCAGACTCCCCCACTCCCCCCCCCCCACACCACACTGTTGTCAGACTCCCCCACTCCCCCCCCCCCCCACACCACACTGTTGTCAGACTCCCCCACTCCCCCCCCCACACCACACTGTTGTCAGACTCCCCCACTCCCCCCCCCCAACACCACACTGTTGTCAGACTCCCCCACTCCCCCCCCCCCCCCAACACCACACTGTTGTCAGACTCCCCCACTCCCCCCCCACACCACACTGTTGTCAGACTCCCCCACTCCCCCCCCCCACACCACACTGTTGTCAGACTCCCCCACTCCCCCACACCACACTGTTGTCAGACTCCCCCACTCCCCCCCCCCCCACACCACACTGTTGTCAGTCCCCCCCCAACACCACACTGTTGTCAGACTCCCCCACTCCCCCCCCACACCACACTGTTGTCAGACTCCCCCACTCCCCCCCCCACACCACACTGTTGTCAGACTCCCCCACTCCCACCCCCACACCACACTGTTGTCAGACTCCCCCACTCCCCCCCTACACCACACTGTTGTCAGACTCCCCCACTCCCCCCCCACACCACACTGTTGTCAGACTCCCCCACCCCCACCCCCCCACACCACACTGTTGTCAGACTCCCCCACTCCCCCCCACCCCCACACCACACTATTGTCAGACTCCCCCACTCCCCCCCCCACACCACACTGTTGTCAGACTCCCCCACACCCCCCACACCACACTGTTGTCAGACTCCCCCACTTCCTGTTATCCAGGAGCTGCTATAACAAAATTTGAAGCGGGTGAGGAGGAGGTAAAGAGAACAAAATCTAAATAAAACAAACATAAAAACCTTTATAGCAACATAAGATAATAAAACTAATTTTCTTTAATAAAACCTTTTGTCGCTAAAATATATTTTAAAAACCCTCATAATCTCATTTTGTTCTCTCCCTTTAGTTTCGAACCCATTTAATTAATTTCTACTGATTATACATCTAATTAAATTTTAAAATAGATAGACTTGTATTGTCATCGAAGTGGAACGTAATAGAAAAGCTTGAACAAAATCGCTGCATTAGAAGTTGGTCAAAATCGAGTTACAAGTTTTGTCACAAATAAACAAACAAACAGCCTGCAAACTAAATAGAAGCTTGTAAATAACAACTCACCACTCGGTCCCGAGGGTTGGCAACAAAACACGGCAGCTCGACTGACTGACCTTTCACTGCATAAAATTTGTCGGGCGTTTTGGGATAGTTATCACTTTCTGAAACCATAATGTTAGACATCTTTAACTTGCAATCAATTTTAATTTGATTAATTACATTTTTAAAAATTAAATGCCAAACGAGCGTCGTCCATCGTCTGTTAGATCACAGAGGCTTACAGAAAGCCTATAAGAAATTAATTAACTAATACACAGGTAGGGTGTTGTAGTTCAGACTTCAAACATGGACAATAAAGAGGGAGTGATCTCCCCTAAACATTCTCGAATATTCTCATATAACACTACTTGGAATGCTACTCGGGATATAGACATTTTTACATTATTTCAAATTGTGTTTGTTTTATAAAACTTTTAGTTTTAATACTTTGAATAGAACCCTGGAGAGTGAAAATGACTTTGTTAATAATTATAGTTGTGTTTACGGCTATCTGGCTTTAGCGCAACTACAACATTAATTTTTAATTTTGTTAATATGTGTCTGTGTATGCCAGCAATGTAGGTATATATGTTTTGTGCGAATGTTTGTATGTAGACTTATGTGCTATGTGTTGATGAATGTGTGTGTTATCCGAGTGTGATGGGTTGGTTTATGTCGTGTTTTCGTGTGCTAATTTGTTGTGTAATGAGTGCGTATGTAGGAGTGTGTAGGAGTGTGTAGTTGTGTACAATTGTTACAAATATTTTGTGTATTTAAGTATTTGTTTAACCAGGTGTTTCTCCTTCAATGACGTATGTCCAGTAAATCAGGTAAATTAACTTTCCTTCCCTATCCTGCACATCGCATCTATATAAGACAGTCATCTCCAACTGCGGTTAACGTCAGCCTCTTCCCTCACACACACAATGTAAATATCAGCTTCTTACTACAAGTATAACTTCTATCCCCACGTATCCATCAACAAAGCCTCAATCCCCACCCACACACACAACCTAAATCCCCACTTACCCACATACAACATCTATCCCCACTTACCCAAACACGCAAAACGCATATCCCTACTTACAACCTATATCCCCACTTACCAACACACAACATCTATCCCCACACACAACCTCTAACCCCAGTCACAGTCTCTATCCCCACTTACCCACACAGTCTCTATCCCCACTTACCCACACAGTCTCTATCCCCACTTACCCACCCACAAATTCTCTTCCCCCACCCACCCCCACACACACCCTCTACCCCCAACCACCCCCCACCCACACACACACACACCCTCTACCCCCACCCACCCCCCACACACACCCTCTACCCCACCCACCCACACATACAAGCAGTCGTCTAGTGTAACCAGAACCGTTTTAAGCAGCTTACAGGCTGTTAAAGCAAGAAATACAATACAGCTTAACAAGAGTTCTCTCCCTTATCTACAGTTCCCTCCCTTCCCCATTCTTCCAGTTGTTTCCCTTAGATCGCAAGGTATATGTTTTTTCAAATCCGCCCTAACAAACAGATCGGGGGGAGAAAAGGCTCGCATGTGTTTATATACAGCTTTAGCTTCTGGCCCGGGGGTGGCAGCTTAGAGTGGGCGTTAACCTCGTGCCCGGGGCTGGACAATGTAAGAATCACCGACAGAGTGGGGGGGGGGGGGGGGGTGGAGACGTTCTGAGATGTAGATGTTCTGAGGTGGAGATGTTCTGAGATGTAGATGTTCTGAGATGTAGATGTTCTGAGATGGAGACGTTCTGAGATGTAGATGTTCTGAGATGTAGATGTTCTGAGATGTAGATGTTCTGAGGCGTAGATGTTCTGAGGTGGAGATGTTCTAAGATGTAGATGTTCTGATGTGGAGATGTTCTAAGATGTAGATGTTCTGAGGTGGAGATGTTCTGAGATAAAGATGTTCTGAGATGTAGATGTTCTGAGATGTAGATGTTCTAAGATGTAGATGTTCTGAGGTGTAGATGTTCTGAGATGAAGATGTTCTGAGATGTAGATGTTCTGAGATGTAGATGTTCTGAGGTGTAGATGTTCTGAGATGAAGATGTTCTAAGATGTAGATGTTCTGAGATGTAGATGTTCTGAGGTGTAGATGTTCTGAGATGTAGATGTTCTGAGATGTAGATGTTCTGAGAGGTAGATGTTCTGAGGTGGAGATGTTCTGAGATGAAGATGTTCTGAGATGTAGATGTTCTGAGATGTAGATGTTCTGAGGTGTAGATGTTCTGAGATGTAGATGTTCTGAGATGTAGATGTTCTAAGATGTAGATGTTCTGAGATGTAGATGTTCTGAGATGTAGATGTAGATGTTTTAAGAGGTATATGTTCTGAGATGTAGATGTTCTGAGATGGAGATGTTCTGAGATGTAGATGTTCTGAGATGTAGATGTTCTGAGATGTAGATGTTCTGAGATGTAGATGTTCTGAGATGTAGATGTTCTAAGATGTAGATGTTCTGAGATGTAGATGTTCTGAGATGTAGATGTTCTGAGATGTAGATGTTCTGAGATGTAGATGTTCTGAGATGTAGATGTTCTGAGATGTAGATGTTCTAAGATGTAGATGTTCTGAGATGTAGATGTTCTGAGATGTAGATGTAGATGTTCTGAGAGGTATATGTTCTGAGATGTAGATGTTCTGAGATGGAGATGTTCTGAGATGTAGATGTTCTGAGATGTAGATGTTCTGAGATGTAGATGTTCTGAGATGTAGATGTTCTAAGATGTAGATGTTCTGAGATGTAGATGTTCTGAGATGTAGATGTTCTGAGATGTAGATGTTCTGAGATGTAGATGTTCTGAGATGTAGATGTTCTGAGATGTAGATGTTCTGAGGTGTAGATGTTCTAAGATGTAGATGTTCTGAGATGTAGATTTTCTGAGATGTAGATGTTCTGAGATGTAGATGTTTTGAGATGTAGATGTTCTGAGATGTAGATGTTCTGAGATGTAGATGTAGATGTTCTGAGAGGTAGATGTTCTGAGATGTAGATGTTCTGAGAAGTAGATGTTCTGAGATGTAGATGTTCTGAGATGTAGATGTTCTGAGATGTAGATGTTCTGAGAAGTAGATGTTCTGAGATGTAGATGTTCTGAGATGTAGATGTTCTGAGATGTAGATGTTCTGAGATGTAGATGTTCTGAGATGTAGATGTTCTGAGATGTAGATGTTCTGAGATGTAGATGTTCTGAGATGTAGATGTTCTGAGATGTAGATGTTCTGAGATGTACATGTTCTGAGATGTAGATGTTCTGAGATGGAGATGTTCTGAGATTTAGATGTTCTGAGGTGTAGATGTTCTGAGATGTAGATGTTCTGAGATGTAGATGTTCTGAGATGTAGATGTAGATGTTCTGAGAGGTAGATGTTCTGAGATGTAGATGTTCTGAGAAGTAGATGTTCTGAGATGTAGATGTTCTGAGATGTAGATGTTCTGAGATGTAGATGTTCTGAGATGTAGATGTTCTGAGATGTAGATGTTCTGAGATGTACATGTTCTGAGATGTAGATGTTCTGAGATGGAGATGTTCTGAGATTTAGATGTTCTGAGGTGTAGATGTTCTGAGATGTAGATGTTCTGAGATGTAGATGTTCTGAGATGTAGATGTAGATGTTCTGAGAGGTAGATGTTCTGAGATGTAGATGTTCTGAGAAGTAGATGTTCTGAGATGTAGATGTTCTGAGATGTAGATGTTCTGAGATGTAGATGTTCTGAGAAGTAGATGTTCTGAGATGTAGATGTTCTGAGATGTAGATGTTCTGAGATGTAGATGTTCTGAGATGTAGATGTTCTGAGATGTAGATGTTCTGAGATGTAGATGTTCTGAGATGTAGATGTTCTGAGATGTAGATGTTCTGAGATGTAGATGTTCTGAGATGTAGATGTTCTGAGATGGAGATGTTCTGAGATGTAGATGTTCTGAGGTGTAGATGTTCTGAGATGTAGATGTTCTGAGATGTAGATGTTCTGAGATGTAGATGTTCTGAGATGTAGATGTTCTGAGATGGAGATGTAGATGTTCTGAGATGTAGATGTTCTGAGATGTAGATGTTCTGAGATGTAGATGTTCTGAGATGTAGATGTTCTAAGATGTAGATGTTCTGAGATGTAGATGTTCTGAGATGTAGATGTTCTGAGATGTAGATGTTCTGAGATGTAGATGTTCTGAGATGGAGATGTAGATGTTCTGAGATGTAGATGTTCTGAGATGTAGATGTAGATGTTCTGAGATGTAGATGTTCTGAGATGTAGATGTTCTGAGATGTAGATGTTCTGAGATGTAGATGTTCGGAGATGTAGATGTTCTGAGATGGAGATGTAGATGTTCTGAGATGTAGATGTTCTGAGATGTAGATGTTCTGAGATGTAGATGTTCTGAGATGTAGATGTTCTAAGATGTAGATGTTCTGAGATGTAGATGTTCTGAGATGTAGATGTTCTGAGATGTAGATGTTCTGAGATGTAGATGTAGATGTTCTGAGATGTAGATGTTCTGAGATGTAGATGTTATGAGATGTAGATGTTCTGAGAGGTATATGTTCTGAGATGTAGATGTTCTGAGATGGAGATGTTCTGAGATGTAGATGTAGATGTTCTGAGATGTAGATGTTATGAGATGTAGATGTTCTGAGAGGTATATGTTCTGAGATGTAGATGTTCTGAGATGGAGATGTTCTGAGATGTAGATGTTCTGTTGTATGCCAGGGATTGGGGACAAAGGAACGGAGAGTTGATGTTATTTTTGACGTTACTCAACGTTTGCTTGTGATATGTTTGCTATTGTCTCAGATATCAGTTGAAACGTTAAGTCAAAATGTGATTGTTAAGTAGATTGTCTCTAAAACATGTTGATATCACAATGTGCATCTAAAGGCGTGTCTTGACTGTGTAGCCAATCTGGACAGTCTGGACAGTCTGGGTCATAAGGGTCAGTCTGTGTCACGTCATAATGGTCAGCTTGTGTCACGTCATAAGGGTAAGTTTGTGTCACGTCATAAGGGTCAGTTTGTGTCACGTCATAAGGGTCAGTTTGTGTCACGCCATAAGGGTCAGTTTGTGTCACGTCATAAGGGTCAGTTTGTGTCACGTCATAAGGGTCAGTTTGTGTCACGCCATAAGGGTCAGTTTGTGTCACGTCATAAGGGTCAGCTTGTGTCACGTCATAAGGGTCAGTTTGTGTCACGTCATAAGGGTCAGTTTTGTGTCACGTCATAAGGGTCAGTTTGTGTCACGCCATAAGGGTCAGTTTGTGTCACGCCATAAGGGTCAGCTTGTGTCACGTCATAATCGTCAGTTTGTGTCACGCCATAAGGGTCAGTTTGTGTCACGTGAGCGGTGTGATCCCTAGATTGTGTAAAGATTGTCCTAAGCTCCGCCCTATAAAACACCCCACCCCCTCATCACCACACCCTGACGGTACGACACCAACTGGCAACATGTAATTCTGAGACCATGAGACTATGTTCGTGGAATAAACCAGATACGTCTTTAGTGGTAGGCTATTTCACAGACACTAATCTGACTTTTGCCAGAAAATGAATGAATTGTAAAAAGGTTAAAATATAACAAAACACCGCATTATGCTACATAATTGGCTGCATAGACCAACTGGTTACACTAGAGCAGAGGTTCCTAACCTGGGTTCGATCTAATCCCAGGGGTTTGGTGAATCAGTCTCAGGGGTTCGGCGGAGGTCAAGACACACACCCGACTCAAATGTGATCGGATTTTGTCAGTGCGGACAATAGAACTAGAGGCCGCGGCCGATGACAGTTGAAATAAGACATCGCGACATACGACGGACATATTTATTTCTATATCGTGGCGCAGTAGTGACTGCCGTTATGGTGTGTTGTCTTTATAGTTTAATCCCTTCCTACTTAATGTCGAGCAAAAAAAGAAAGTGGTCGGACGAATATTTACAAAATGGATTCACGTGTTTAACGGAACTTGATGGGAGCCAGCGTCCTAACTGCATGATTTGCAATGCCAAGTTAAGCCACTCTAGTCTAGCACCGGTAAAACTAAGAGAACACTTTCATAAGCTACTTGGAGATTGAAAATACAAGATCACAACGCTCGCTGAATACATGGTGAAGCCGTGGATATCTAAATTGGTGTCTGAAAGACAACAGTAGAAGTCGCACCGATTTGCGGTAATTATGCACTATTATTATAAGGTTGTTATTTTTTGGGGGGGGGGGGGGGGGGGGGTTTGGTTTTTTTTTTTTTTTTATAATTGCGATTTATTTTTGTGTGAAAATAATGATATTTTAATGGTTTTGTTCTTAGTACACATTGATGTCGATGCACAGTAAAATAATTATATACCGTGTTTTGTGAATGCACATATGAAGTTGGTGGACAATGTTCCCGCTAAGCTGCGCGATCGCGCGGCCGCGCAGTAGTTTTGAGCTGCCGCGCTCAAATTGTTTTAAATAAATATATAGATCTAGATCTACTTAAATAAGACTTTTAGAAGAGCGCGCACAAAAATAAATTTTGCACACTAGCTTTTCCCCCTTAGAGGGAATATTGTTGGTGGGGTTGGCGACCTCCAAAAAGGCTGAGAACCACTGTACTAGATACAGAATATTTTCGATGATCGTAAAACTCTAAAACAGATTTGTGCGTGTGTGTTGGACATCCGCTACTAATCGAAGTAGGAGAAACATCAACACATCACATCGCAAAAACACTTCACATCGCTAGTAAATAAACATCAACACGTCAATAGCAAATAAAAACTTCACATTAAATACGTTTTCACTGAACTATGACCTCAACACAGTCGTTACTTCATTACGGTTTTAATTATGAAAATTTCCTATACAAAAAAACTAATCAAAAAGTGATCTTACCGTCTGCACGTGAAATTTGAGCACTAATGACCGCACACAATAACAAATACAACCCGTGGTAGTACATGCTAGTGAGTGCTTAATCACAGCCTTGACATTGACTCTTGAGGTCAATACAGTCCGGTTCTTATGTCTGTCTAAAGTCTGTCTGGACAGACTAATCCTGCGATCTGTCTTCACAAAGCTTATATCAGGTGTGGGGATTGGTGCTTGCTACCGTGACCTGCTCCCAGAACAAAGATCAGTGGGCATGCAACGCCCCCTGTACTGTAAGACTCGGCTACTGGCACCAGTGAGCAGAGAGCGCCCCCTGTACTGTAAGACTCAGAATCACGGAGCAGACAGCACCCCCACCCCGAGGCTGAGCTAACAGGACTGACCTTACAGACACAAGGTGGCTCCATAGACCTGACGGAATAGTGTTGTGTGTTCACGCAGGAATCAGACGTACAATGGAATCAGTACCACATTGCGCTGAGACAAGTACCGGATGCGCCTGTGGATGGCTGGGTCTGGGTTCCAGACCAGCAGAGACCAGGAGACACAGTGGGTGGCGGGGTGGCTAGCGTGTGGGTGGCGGGGTGGCTAGCGTGTGGGTGGCGGGGTGGCTAGCGTGTGGGTGGCGGGGTGTAGCCCTGGGTGGCAGCAATACAGACATTTGTCTCCAATCGGGGTGGTACCGCTACCTGTGGCCCCCGCTTTAGTCTTTTAAGACAACGCCATCAGTTCAAATTACGTGACCTTTTGTGACCTTTAAGACACTTTGAACCAACTAAGGCAATTTGTTTCCGTGTATTTCCAAAGCTCTACCTTTGGAAAGCTTACAGTAAACTCTCTTGGCCCACTGAGCTGCCCTGTTGTTTAAAAAAAAAAGTTAAGATAACTCTGAAATTAAACAAACATTACCTCCCTTTGTTGGGCTTGTCTAATGTTTCGAAAAATGAAAAAAAAAATTTTAAACAATTTCATACATTTTTTTTTTTACATTTATGTCAGTCTAACTTTTACTTCGCATTGAAATAATTTTTAGTGTTATTTACATTGCCAATATTTACTTAATTAGTCGCGTGGCTAAAATCGCAGCTTGAAATAAATAGATTTTTTAACATATAGAGAAACAGCCGTTTGAGATTGGTATAAATATAAAAATGTGATTCTGAAATTGCGGTTAATGTGGGACAGGTTGTGTTGTTGTCTTTCAGTTCGGGAGGGGTGTGGGGGTGTGGGGGTGGTCACGTGGTGTAGTAGCGCGCCCTGGGGTGAGCGGGGCGCGAGGACATCAGGGGAGCTAATCTGTAAACAAGAGGCTCGCGTGTCACAGCGCGCCCTACTGAGTACCCTGGGCTCGATGTCAGGGGGGCGGGGGGGGGGGGCAAATTGTGTGAGGCCGTGAGTTGGGGGGGGGGGGGGGGAGTCTAAGATTTGTGTTAGTTCGTCTATGTTTATGGAGAGGGGGTTGGGGAAGTTCAATTTTAGGGATGTTGGCGGGGGGGGGGGGAGGAGCCAGTTTTGAAGGGGGTGTTATGAGGGTAGGGTGTAAGTCGATGGGGTGGAGGTGTGTTAGTTTATCTATGTGGGTGGGGATCGGTGTCAGTACATCTGAGAAGGGGGAGTTTTGTTTGGGGTGGGGTGGGCGGGGGAGTCTAAGACAATTGGGAAACGTAATGTTTAACTGTTGGAATTCAGCTATGATGCATCAGAAAATGTTGATTTGATGACGACGCTACTATCATAATACAATTAGCTCGTGCATTGTCTAAAGAATATTTTTATTTCATTTTGAAATACTTTGTTTTATGTAACTGGATATGGCTGGAACATAGCACATGACTGGATATGACTGGAACATAACACATGATTTGATATGACTGGAACATAGCACATGACTGGATATGACTGTGAACATAGCACATGACTGGATATGACTGTGAACATAGCACATGACTGGATATGACTGTGAACATAGCACATGACTGGATATGACTGGAACATAACACATGATTTGATATGACTGTGAACATAGCACATGATTTGATATGACTGCAACATAGCACATGACTGGATATGACTGTGAACATAGCAGCACCACGATCACTAAGGCAATCATAGAAACTGGCAAAGGACTGTAAGTGGTGGAATAAAACTTGAATGTGTAGTAATGTCGTGGTCATAAGCTCCACATCAGCCCCTAAGCCGTACCCTAATCTCTTAAGGTGTGGGTAAAAACGATCTGCCATTCTAGAATTTGCACACAAACATGGCATTTTTTGCGGGGAAGGAAGGGGTTATTGCGAAATTAAGCTAATGAGCAGATTTAATGTGGAGGTTAATTAGTGAAAGCTTGTGATACAAGATATAAATAAAACAAGGTGGTTGTTTGTTTGGGGCTCGAATGTAGCAGTTACATGCCAGCTGTGGGAGGATGGGAGCTTGGGGTGGGAGGGTGGGGGTGGGAGCTTGGGGGTGGGAGGTTGGGGGTGGGAGGGTGGGGTGGGAGCTTGGGGGTGGGAGGTTGGGGGTGGGAGGTTGGGGGTGGGAGGGTGGGGTGGGAGCTTGGGGGTGGGAGGTTGGGGGTGGGAGGGTGGGGTGGGAGCTTGGGGGTGGGAGGTTGGGGGTGGGAGGTTGGGGGTGGGAGGGTGGGGTGGGAGCTTGGGGGTGGGAGGTTGGGGGTGGGAGGGTGGGGTGGGAGCTTGGGGGTGGGAGGTTGGGGGTGGGAGGTTGGGGGTGGGAGGGTGGGGTGGGAGCTTGGGGGTGGGAGGTTGGGGGTGGGAGGGTGGGGTGGGAGCTTGGGGGTGGGAGGTTGGGGGTGGGAGGTTGGGGGTGGGAGCTTGGGGGTGGGAGCTTGGGGGTGGGAGCTTGGGGGTGGGAGCTTGGGGTGGGAGGTTGGGGGTGGGAGGGTGGGGTGGGAGCTTGGGGGTGGGAGGTTGGGGGTGGGAGGTTGGGGGTGGGAGGTTGGGGGTGGGAGCTTGGGGGTGGGAGGTTGGGGGTGGGAGGGTGGGGTGGGAGCTTGGGGGTGGGAGGTTGGGGGTGGGAGGTTGGGGGTGGGAGCTTGGGGGTGGGAGCTTGGGGGTGGGAGGTTGGGGGTGGGAGCTTGGGGGTGGGAGCTTGGGGGTGGGAGCTTGGGGGTGGGAGGTTGGGGGTGGGAGCTTGGGGTGGGAGCTTGGGGTGGGAGGTTGGGGGTGGTAGCTTGCGGGTGGGAGCTTGGGGGTGGGAGCTTGGGGTGGGAGCTTGGGGGTGGGAGCTTGGGGGTGGGAGCTTGGGGTGGGAGCTTGGGGGTGGGAGCTTGGGGGTGGGAGCTTGGGGTGGGAGCTTGGGGGTGGGAGCTTGGGGGTGGGAGCTTGGGGTGGGAGCTTGGGGGTGGGAGCTTGGGGGTGGGAGCTTGGGGTGGGAGGGTGGCAGAGCATTAAATAACAATGTTTGTGTGAGGTCGTGTTGGTAATGTAAACAAACACACAAACAGTTGAATAGCCCTAGCCAGCGTGTCAAGTTTAGGTCATTATATTCTATGCCAACAAGTCAAGTTTAGGTCAGTATGTTCTATGCCAACAAGTCAAGTTTAGGTCAGTATGTTCTATGCCAACAATTCAAGTTTAGGTCAGTATGTTTTAGTCCAACAGGTCAAGTCAATGTCATTATTTTCAGTGGTCAAGAATTTCTAGCACGTGATGTTCAACTATAGCTGTCAGCACCAAAGAGGTATTGTTCGTGCTTGTTCCAACATAAGAAAAAAAAAATTTCTTTTCCATGACAACAGGATGACTTAGTCGAAAGGTAGAACGTTTGGCTGCTAGCCCGAAAGTCTCGAGTTCGGATCTCAGCTTTGACTTGAGTCTGTAGGACGTTCCAGAGTTCACCCAGCACTAATGGGTACCTGACTTACGTTCGGGAAAGTAAAGGCGGCTGGGCATAAAGCCGACTACACCATCCAGAGGCGTATCCAGGTTTTCGTTGTAGGGGGAGCGAAAAGAGCAAAAAAAAGGCGCCGAATTTTTAACACGTCCTATATACGTGGATTATATATATATATATATATATATATATATATATATATATATATATATATATATATATATATATATATATATATATATATATATATATATATATATATATATATATATATATATATATATATATATATATATATAATTACTAGCTGTATGTCATTACTTCGCTATGATGTAAGATAAATTGAAAGTAGCACTCTGCAGAAATAAGAAAAAACACACAATGTAGGCCGACAAAACAAAAATTGTATCAATCTAAACAAAAAAAATATATATATATTCACACACTAGAACCAAAAACAATTAACGTAACACAATCTGTTTTGTAATTCTTGTAAAAAAATAAGTTAATAAAAAGTCTAGTGACAATTTAAGCGCAATTTCCTTATGTTATCCATAACAATTTTTAATTTTTTGTGACCGAACGAAAGGATATTTTTTTGCGCTAAAAAAAGAGAACTATATTAACCTATATCAACGGAAATAGGTTTATTTTAACAAGTAGGCCTACGCGATGCTCAGTTTAAAAAGTAAATATCATCCTAGGCCTACACGATGCTCAGTTTAAATGTTCTTAATTAATTTTTTGTGAACAAACGAAAGGATATTTTTGAAAACTTTCTTCGGCAATATTGTTCTAAATTATGGCAGGAATCGATTGGTAAATGTTTCAAGTCGCTAAGTGGTCTGGTTGCCGAGATATGGGCCGAAAACTGCATTTTTCGAGGTTTTTTGGCTTTTCCGGGAAATCCAGGAAGGAATTCAGGGAATTTTTTTGGCCCACAATCATCCTCGGAACTTGCTTAACATATTTGCTTAGGAACTAGTCCTTGATATTGCTTCATTGAGGAGGAGATACGACTTAAAGCTGTGGACACACATCCATTCATTCATTCATCCATCCAGAAATGACGAGTTAATAATCGCAATTGTCCAGTATGGAAATTGCGCTAAAAATTCTTACACAATAATTCCTGGGAAATTATTTAAGACAAGTGAAATAGGGGAAATAATCACTCTCTTAATATAAATATGTATATATCTACACATTTAATTATAAATGTCAAAACAAATAAATAATTACTTTAGAATATAATGAAATTGTTTAACACTATTCGTATTTACAAAATGTTTTTGTCTATAATCAGAATTTAATATATCGTCATCATAAATGCTAAAGTATTACAGCATAATGAAAGTTTTTAAAATTAGAGTTGGTATAAAATCAAGCTTTTAATTATAGCAGAAAAACATTTGGAATAACATCCTACATTGAACTAAATTTCGGTCTTTTAGTTCAGATCATATATTTTTAATTAACTACTGCTTCTTTGTGTTCTTTAAAGATCATTTTTTAACATAGTGATAGGTATGGGTTAGATCACTGTATTGATCACACACCTTTCTAGTGGTAATTGAAAAAACAATATTCACAGAGTTTTACGTTTAAAAAGCTAATTTTCTGGCGGCATGGTACTTTGGTACATCATTACGCGTTTTTCTACATGTACTTTACAGATCAGTTCGGGTTGGGTTGGGGGTGGGTTCAACTTCATTCACCATAGTCCGTTCACTTTAGGTAAATTATCCAACCCAGTGTATATCTAGGTGTGACATTAATGTCGCTCTACACAATTGTGGTGGTGAGGTGTGTGTGGGGGGGGGGGGGGTGATAACCAACTTAGAGTGAACATAGCGTCAGTTTTTAGATGATTGTTCTAAACATACATATATATTACACAAATATATATTACACAAATATATTTTACAGAAATAGATTTAAATAAGTAGCAGTGGTATTATGACAATATTTTTTTTACAGAAGGGTCCATGGGGGAGGGGGATTGTAACTGTTTCATATAATTTGTAATCGTACTCACTATCGCCCAAACTGTAAGAATACTACTACTTCATCGTGATGACGTTGTTGACCTTGTCAAAATGTCACCACCACTACGCAGTTTGCTCATAAGTAAATTTAAATAGAGGTGCCACATCAGTTGTATTTGTTTCTGTATTGTAATGTTAAAAAAAATAATCACACGATTCAAACTGTATATATAAAGTAATAATGTGTGAAGTTTTATGTATAACATTTTCTAATTCAATTATTCGTAAGCAAATACATTATACAGTTGCCTTAAACTTAACACCCCTCTTGCCAAGTGGTACTACCATAGAGGTTTTTTAAACATTGCAATGCGTCGTAATGGTTATTTTTAGAATGGCAAACTGATGCAGCTGTTAATACGTGTTGTAAACGTAGACACTACTAGACTAGTACAATAATGCTTAATTGCTGCATGAAAAGAAATCTTGTGATTTACATAGATTTGCCGACCAAAAATATTTTTTTTTAAATATCATTGTTTAAAACGTTGTGTTTAAAAAATTCCAAAAAGGCGCCACTTTGCTGAAAATGGCCAGAGGGGGAGCGGCCGCTCCCCCTGCTCCCCCCCCCCTGCGTACGCTACTGACACCATCCCTTTCTTATGTAGAGGTCAAGAAAAATATGAACTCTACTTCATCTACTTAATGGATAAATAGGTCAAAAAGAAGAATCTGGCAAGGCCTTTTAGCATAAATTAGATCTAGATCTATATTTGTATCATTCACCCCGGCAGCTCTGAACATGTTCACTTAACTCACGAACGCACGCCGCCGATAATTGACGGATCAAATCTGGCTTTTTGCGTTCATCTTTTTCAGCAGGGAAACAAGTGTGGGTAGCGGTGGAGCCACATGTGGTGCCCAGCAGTAAGAAAATGTGCACGCTCTACTTTCGTTTGTTCTGTGACCGATTTCCGGGAGGGGAGAGAACTTAATTTACATTTCACGTGCTAACAGGCCTTGTTAAATAAACACAATTTTGTGTTGTGTTAAGGATACGATTTAATCCTCCAACTGCATTTTGGATTCAAATATCAGGAAAAAATTAAAACTCAATTAGATTATAAAGAAATTAGTTTCGTCAAAGTTATATTTTATACCCAACAAAAAAAATTCAAATTTAGCAAAAGGGTTTTTGACTATACGTAATCATCAATATGAATTGAAATGACAAAATTATCCTAAAAATTAAACAACAAATGTATTGCCTTATATGAAACAAAATTAAAACAAAAATAAAAGCCTATTATAAATAATAACAAGCTTTGAAATGTGCTAAAAAAAGTAAAGAACATGGCTCTGCTTTATGTAGTTAAAATTGTTTATTATAAAAATGTGTGCAACATTTTTGATAATGTGCCATGAGTTGTCGGTTAAAAAACATGTTTTTTTAAAATTGTTTTAAGTTTGATACAGATCTAGCATTGGTTTAATTGATTTGGTCAGGTTCCAACGTCACGGACTGTCACAGTTCCACAACCACCTCACCCTATGCTTACCCCACCCCGCAACCCCAACCCACCTCACCGCCACCCACACCCCTCCAATCCCCACCCAGATTACAAAGGAGTAACATATTTTAGTGCTAACCCGTTAGCGGACAGGATACGCAAGCAAAGGAAAAGTTCCAAACACAAATCTACGAAATGTGCACGTGCGACAAGTTGTTCTTGTACATCCGGGTACGTGGACGTGAGGGTGCGACGTGAAGTAGTTCACACCCATGGGAGTTGTCAGCTCGTTGATCACACCCATGGGTGTTGTCAGCTCATTTATCAAACCAACAACCTGCTTCAGACGTCGCTCCAATCCCAGCGTGTCTGGCCAGTAGCAAGACGTCATCAACTGTCTGGCACCCGCCTAAACCCAACTTCCGGTGCAGCGCTTTTGACGCCGCGCGCACTTATCTTGACGAGCCCAACAATAGCGCCCTCGCCCGCCATCTTATCGCGTGACGTCACATCGGGTTCTCACGGTGAGTCGGGCGATAAAAATGTGCAGCAGACGTGACCTATATATCCAGCGCCTCAACCCAGATTGGGGAGAGTGGATTCAAACAATGGCTTTATAGGAGGGGGGGGGGGAGGCTGACACAGAATTTCTTCCAGGCATTTCTTCGAGGAGTCTCCGCCCCCCCCCCTAACGAAATGCAATTTATATAGAAAAAATATATACTTTTAACAGTGTCCTCCCCCCCCCCCCAGGCAATTTTAGTCCCTCCCCACCCCCACCCCCCCCCCCCCCAAAATTCAACCCCCCCCCCCCCCCCCCGAGAAATAAGTTTGGAAGAATCACTGGGCTGACAGCTCGCCTAGCGAGGAGGGGGGGGGGGGGGGGTAAGTACGCAGGTGGGTTAATGAGAGGGGTGGGGGCTTAATGTTATAGATCTGAACTGTCATCTCATTACTTGGTGACTACTAGATATAGAAAAAGACGATGGTACATGGACCAAAGACCAAAGTATGTCTACACCGCTAGATCCACTTATAGAACGCCCCAGATTTGTTCTCGAAACTTCCATCAAGCAGATAGATGTGTGGGAGGGGGAGGGGTGTGGGTGCTCTAGTGGAAGCCAATTTGCACCAGCGTCCAAAGAAAGGTAACATGATCTTCACAGCTTAGATATTAAACACAAAAGCCTTGCATCTGATTGGTGGGTTAAGACATCCGGTGCAAGGTCACGTGATCTATCAGCACCTGCGTCTGTTGAATGTGAGGCTCGCTGATCTAACCTGACGGACGCGGCACAGGGGCATAGTGGTACAGTGGCACAGGGGCATAGTGGTACAGTGGCACAGTGGAAGAGTGATACAGTGGCACAGTGGAAGAGTGATACAGTGGTACAGTGGCACAGTGGAAGAGTGATACAGTGGCACAGTGGAAGAGTGATACAGTGGTACAGGGGCACAGTGGCACAGGGACACAGTGGTACAGGGGCATAGTGGTACAGTGGTAGAGTGATACTAAGGCGCAATGGTACATGAGCACAGTGGTAGAGCGTTTAAAAATGCGCACGGGCACAGTGGTACAGGTGGCGCCATGGTACAGTGATACAGTGGTACGCCAACAGTGATACCGTGAAACAGGGGCACTGTGTTACACGTGCACAGTGGTAGCCTCACGGTACAGTGGCATACTGTGCCAGAGATTTGTCCTGACGTGATCGTTTTATTGTTGGCATACAACCAGTCAACTATCAGGAAACAAAAGCTATACACCGTATATGTTAGACGTCTTACCCGGAGTATGTGGATAGATACACGTCACACACAGACACACATACATACATACACTCACACACATTACAAATACTTCAAGTCATATGTTAAATTGCTACACATTCCTCAACACTACTTTTTAAAAAAATTATTTAATAAACAACAGAACTAAAAATCCAGTGGCGTAACTAGGTGGGGTGCCTAATTAATAGGCTAATGAAGTAGAGCCACACCGGGATCATTACCCCTTAACCGCCGCCTAGCACACAGCACTATCGGTAGAATGGCATACTATAAAAACTTGATTTCGTTTTCTAATTATTAAACTTGTTATCCTTAACACGAGCAATGCCGTTTATCCACTGAAGTTGAGTTTTAGTACATGCCATACACATGTATGTTATATGGTCATACATTTACCGTCGTTCTCAACCCTCCCCCCCCCCTACCTCGACGGGGCCAGTTTACATGCAACTAAATTAGACATGCCCCCCCCCCCCACTCATCCCAACGACCGCCCGTCCATCCACGCAAACCTTATCAATGGACGTCGCATAGTTAGTGGTAACAAAAGAAAATATACAGAATCTTTTTTTAATTTAATAAACGATAACTCTAGCTTTACAAAATCTGAAAAGTAATCTTGATTACTTCCCTTATTGACTCAGACCTAACATTTAAAATATTGGTTAAAGATTATCTTGATTACTTCCCTTATATTTATTCATTGACTTGATCATGAGAAGACCATCCACGGACCAAAAAAGATGGAATTCAGTGGTTCCTAACTCAACAGCTTGAGTCTCTATATTTGTGGAGACATCAGCCTCCTCTCACATCAACAACAGCATGACCAGCCCAAGCTAAGCAAACTCAGCGCGATGAGATTCTTAAGACGGGCCTAAAGATTAACTGGGACAAACAGAGGTGTTGAGAATTTACAACAAACAGGAGCTCCCACTTCAGATAAAGAAATGACTATTTCTGAGGTGGATCACTTCACACATCTAGGAAGTGTAGTAAGTAAGTATGAGGGAGCAGATGAGGACATTAAAAGACACGCCAGCAGGACGAGGTACACATTCAACACCCTCCACACAACCCTGACGTGTAGAGCACATACATGTTAATTTCACCCTCCACACAATCTGGACGTGTAGAGCACATGCATGTTAATTTCACCCTCCACACAATCTGGACGTGTAGAGCACATACATGTTAATTTCACCCTCCACACAATCTGGACGTGTAGAGCACACACATGTTAATTTCACCCTCCACACAACCTGGATGTGTAGAGCACATACATGTTAATTTCACCCTCCACACAACCAGGACGTGTAGAGCACATACATGTTAATTTAACAGCAATGTGACATCTGTTCTCCTCCATGGTTCTGTGACGTGGAAAGTAACACAAACAAAAAACAACGAACTTCAGACTTTCATTGACGGATTCCTACGCCGCATATTGAACGTGAGGGGAAAAACTGGGCCAGACCCTATTGGCAACTAGGGATGGATAGGACACACCTTTCGTAAACCACCAACAACACTACATCACCAGACAGGTGCTAGACTGGAGTCCCCAAGGAAAGAGGGAAGTAGGCAGGCCAAACAAACATGGAAAGGTAGGCTGTCACTGAAGCAGAAGCGGCCGGAATGTCATGGGCCAAACTTGGAGGAATGTCATGGGCCAAACTTGGAGGAATGTCATGGGCCAAACTTGGAGGAATGTCATGGGCCAAACTTGGAGGAATGTCATGGGCCAAACTTGGAGGAATGTCATGGGCCAAACTTGGAGGAATGTCATGGGCCAAACTTGGAGGAATGTCATGGGCCAAACTTGGAGGAATGTCATGGGCCAAACTTGGAGGAATGTCATGGGCCAAACTTGGAGGAATGTCATGGGCCAAACTTGGAGGAATGTCATGGGCCAAACTTGGAGGAATGTCATGGGCCAAACTTGGAGGAATGTCATGGGCCAAACTTGGAGGAATGTCATGGGCCAAACTTGGAGGAATGTCATGGGCCAAACTTGGAGGAATGTCATGGGCCAAACTTGGAGGAATGTCATGGGCCAAACTTGGAGGAATGTCATGGGCCAAACTTGGAGGAATGTCATGGGCCAAACTTGGAGGAATGTCATGGGCCAAACTTGGAGGAATGTCATGGGCCAAACTTGGAGGAATGTCATGGGCCAAACTTGGAGGAATGTCATGGGCCAAACTTGGAGGAATGTCATGGGCCAAACTTGGAGGAATCGTCCCGAACCGAAAACGATGGGGAGGTGTGGTTACGTCCCTATGCTCCACAAGGGGTCAACAAGAATGATTATGATGATGGTGATCGAATAATCTTGATAACGCTGGATTTCCTGACAACCAATCATCAATTAATGATTAGCCCTCTAGGCCTATCCCTCGACCACTTGCATCTCTTCTATTCAGCAAGTTCCTATATGTCCTGCCCCCCCCCCTCAAATCCATACACACACACACACAAACACACACACACACACTGAATGGACGAGCTTGAAATCTCTAGCGGTCATTGTTCTGTTTAACTGTTTAATGAGTCGTGTCATTAGCTAAATCTTTAATCACATCCGTCGTGTCATTAGCTAAATCTTTAATCACACCGGTCGTGTCATTAGCTAAATCTGTAATCAAACCAGTAGTGTCATTAGCTAAATCTTTAATCACACCGGTCGTGTCATTAGCTAAATCTTTAATCACATCCGTCGTGTCATTAGCTAAATCTTTAATCACATCCGTCGTGTCATTAGCTAAATCTTTAATCACACCGGTCGTGTCATTAGCTAAATCTTTAATCACATCCGTCGTGTCATTAGCTAAATCTTTAATCACACCGGTCGTGTCATTAGCTAAATCTTTAATCACATCAGTCGTGTCATTAGCTAAATCTTTAATTACATCAGTCGTGTCATTAGCTAAATCTTTAATCACACCGGTCGTGTCATTAGCTAAATCTTTAATCACATCCGTCGTGCCATTAGCTAAATCTTTAATCACATCCGTCGTGTTATTAGCTAAATCTTTAATCACATCCGTCGTGCCATTAGCTAAATCTTTAATCACATCCGTCGTGTCATTAGCTAAATATTTAATCACATCCGTCGTGCCATTAGCTAAATCTTTAATCAAATCCGTCGTGTCGGTAGTATAATTAGCTAAAGCTGTAATCACACCAGTCGTGTCGGTAGTATAATTAGCTAAATCTGTAATCACACCAGTGGTGTCAATAGCGTCTTTATCTAAACCTACGTTAACATGAGTTGACTTTGCAGCAAATATCAACCATTGCAAGGAAATTAATTCCTTAAATTATCCTTTCACTTTCTAAGTTATCTGCCAGTTCAGTCCCCCTTTCTCCCCCCCCCCCCCCCCTGATATAGACTTACCTAGCAAACATTCCTGCATGAACACGATGCAGTCAGTCACGCTCTGCTTGCTGCGGGGTCTGGCACCCACGGGCACGTACACCCCTCCACAAGAACTAACGCTAGGTAAAATGTGTCTATCAGCCCACGTCATCGTCCTGTGACCGTCCCAGACTTGGTCCCCACCGCCAGTAAACCACCAGCACTAAATATAGACGGCCGAGATGCGAGAGTGGAGCCCAGAGTTATCGGACTTGCCTAGACTGTACAGTCGCCCAGAGTAGTGGGACTTTATTTGTGAAGGCCCCCAGACTTAAGGACAGCTAGAGGAATTTTTGTGTGATTCGCTGTTGTGTTTGTGTGTGATTTTGGTGATTCCGCGGTGTGTTACCCAGGTGTGTCAAGATCGTGTTATGATTGAACGTGTGCGACACTGCCACCAGGACTATAGCGGAACGTGTTGACCTAGATATACAGGTAAGTCCAGGTAATGCATGTGTTGGGGGACATAATTAGATGGGGTTAGGAGGTCGGTTCGTGGTAATGTTGGGGTATGAAGTGTATTGGGGTTAGGTTATGGACTGTGTAAGGTTAAAAGTATGAGTTGTGGTAAAGTTATTAAAGCCAACTTATATAATCGTGACAGCTAGGCCTGATAGATATATGACACTATGGCGTTATGTGCTACATATTGTATGACACTATTTCGTTATGTGCTACATATTTTATGACACTATGGCATTATGTGCTACTTACTATATGTACATTTTATTGCGTCATGAATCTGTCATCCAACAAATAAATACATGATGTTATGGCGCCAAATTTACTGTCGTCTGTTCATTGTGCCAGTAGCTCCACATTGTCTTCTGGAATTTTCTCTGGCATAATATTTCTGCTCACTTACTGAATGTACAATTGGAGGGGGTGGGGGTCCATCACACGAGGGATGGGGCGGTTTAGACCTGTGACTATGTGCTTCGCTTATGTGTTTGCTGTTTGCTAGGGGTCTAGAACATGACCCCCCCCCCTATACTGAGGAACCCTGACCCTTACCATAAACCCCAACGACAAACCTATAGCTAACCCTAACTCCAATATCAATCCTAATCCCAACTCTAAACCTGCCTCTAACCCTATCACTGAGTTATCCCTAACTAGTCGGGGGGGGGGGGGGTAATTGAAAGGTAGTAATTGCTCCAGGGCAATAATTAACCCGGGGTCCGGGGGGAGGGGGGTAATGTCCTGCTCCCATATGTTAGACGTGCTGTTATTTTAGATGGTGAACAATGTGAATTCTGTTAAACTAGGCGAATTCGGTTAAACTAGGTGAATTCGGAAACTAGGTGAATTCGGTTAAACTAGGTGAATTCGGTTAAACTAGGTGAATTCGGTTAAACTAGGTGAATTCGGTTAAACTATGTGAATTCCGGTAAACTATGTGAATTCCGGTAAACTATGTGAATTCAGTTGATTTGGTTAAACTAGGTAAAATTCGGTTAAACTAGTTGACGTGATTTCAGCGCAGAGACTGTTATATTGGACGATAAATTGGGGAGGGGGTGGGGAGCGAAGTAAACGTTGTGTCATTATTTTCAGACGTCCCCTTAATTACATGAGCACAGTGACGTTGCTTTTAATACTGTAGGTCCTACGAAACCGTCAGCTTCTTGGTGATATCAAAGTATTTATTTGTCAACTCTTTACACCATAAATATTTTCTTGAAATTTGTCAACTCTTTACACCATAAATTATTTCTTGAAATTTGTCAACTCTTTACACTATAAATTATTTCTTGAAATTTGTCAACTCTTTACACCATACATATTTTCTCTAAGACGCAATAACACGGTAACCTAATCCAGTTCCTGTGAGTGCAAGCTATGCCGCGCACCACATCAAATGTAAGTTCTTGGGTTACCCAGCATAATCTCATTGACGTCATCAATAAAAGAGCTAAGTCATGATATTCAACAAGAAAATATGTTCTAATTTTAGCTTGCGGAAATACCAACTTATGGCGCCCTAGAACTAGTACATAACTATAAAATATTTTACCCCTAAATTTGATGCCCTGAAATATGAAGTCATGCTTGGAAATTAATGTCTTACTTTCTGCCCTAAGGCAGTAAAGTCATGTCATGGTTTTGTCCGGAGAATGTCGGGCTTAGGTCGTTAAACGAATTGGTTAATATTGCAGTTAACCAGATGGTTAGCGTTAATTAATTGGTTAGACTAATGCTTTGACGTGGGTGTGTCAGTGGTTATATTTCTAGTTGAACATCCTTGTCTATTAGTTTGTGTCTAAGTCAAGTAAAAATAACACCAAATCCCCACCTCCTGTTATATTACCTCTAGACACCCCACCTCCTGTTATATTACCTCTAGACACCCTACCTCCTGTTATATTACCTATAGACACCCCACCTCCTGTAAACAAAAACACCACCAGACACCCCGCCTCCTGTTATATTACCTCTAGACACCCCACCTCCCGTAAAAAACCACCATTGTACAACACCCCACCTCATGTAAACAAAAACACCACCAGACACCCCACCCCCGGCTACAGCCACCACCAGATATTTCACGCCGGCTACGCTTGACTGACTCTCGTCTTTGCGAGTCTGGAGAATTTACGCGACGAAGATGGGGATTTCTGTAAACGAGCCGACCCGCGGCGTATCATACGCCGCTATTTAGTTGTTGTTTTTTCTACTTTTCAGTAATTCATAATTTGTGAATTCGACAGTACCAATGCTGTCAATGAAAATATTTCTTTAAAACACTATAAGTAGCTCGTTAAGGACGATAAACCCCCCCCCCCTCCTTTCACACCCCCCCCCCCTCCGTTAAAGTAAACTCCACTTAGTTACCTCCCCCCCCCCTACGTTAAAAATCGTTTCAAACTAAATTATCTCCCCCTAATAGTCGTCACTAAACCCGGCTCTGCTTGTAAACATTTAGCCCGAACAACAGCTCACCAGACCATATAGGGGTGGGGGTGGTAGGGAGCGCGCTTACAGCTTGTTTTCAAGCGTCTCCCAGAAGAGAATTATATATATAGATAGATAGGTAACACCGCACGAAGAGGTGGGGTGGGGGTGAGAGGGAGATGTGCTCTGATAACAAAGTAACTGCTTTTAGTTTAAGACCGGCATCATATCAGGGCTTTTGAAAAGATTAGGATCCCATTTGTCTAACTTTTTTGTCGGGGGTAACATTCGCGTGACGTCATCAATCAGGGTGTGTGAGGAATGTAGTTGTAAAACGTACCGTAACTTTAGACCTTGCCGTAACTTTAGAACGTGCCGTAATTTTAGAAAGTGTCGTAACTTTAGAAAGTGTAGTAACTTTTGAAAGTGCCGTTCATTAGAAAGTGTAGTAACTTTAGAAAGTGACGCAACTTTAGAAAGTGACGCAACTTTAGAAAGTGGCGTAACTTTAGAAAGTGTAGTAACTTCAGAAAGTGTCGTTACTAGAAAGTGCCATAACTTTAGAAAGTGATATAACTATAGATAGTGTAGTGAATATTCACATTTGTATGTAGCTTACTTTAAGAACGCCTGTGCTTGACTATCAGCACTTAGCTATTCAAGGGTATTGTGTTTTGGTGGAAGCTCTTGAGTCTATCTGGGGTAAATTTTTTTCCCCCTTATCTCGTAAGCCTTACATACATTCTACCCCCCCCCCCCCTCCTCCGGCTTGTATATAAACTATGTAAACAAAATCCAATCCACCATTTTATTGCTAGCCTGCTCTGAGGTTTTACTTCCTGATGCGGTCAGGTGGCCCCGCGTCATTCGTAGCAGACGACAGAAGACAGCAACTCAAATGTGTAGATCTAGTCTACTGTAGCCTACTGTAGCCTACTGTAGCCTACTGTAGCCTACTGTAGCCTACTGTAGTCTACTGTAGCCTACTGTAACCTACTGTAACCTACTGTAGTCTAGCTAAACCTAAGTGGTTCTGTGGCTTACGTCTTTGTAAGGATTTTCTGAGGTGGACTTTGATCCTCGATCTCAAGTAAGAAAAATATTTGTTTCTTAAACTTGAGCTGCGTTATTCTTATTGTCACTAGATCATCTAGATTAAACTTTTTAATCTCTTCTGGTTGGGCTTTACAGTTAATAATAGTTAATAACTAACTCTACTAAACTGAACTAGATCGTAATTGATTATATTTCAATGTGTTTGTTTTTTTTAACTAGTTTACAACTATTGTGAAGAGAATTTTTTTTTAAAAACCGAAATAGAGAATGTCACGTGTCGTCATTATAACGTAACTCTAATTGTTTGTTTTAAACTTATAAAGCCTTGTGCATGCCGCTGACGAAGACCTTAGGTAGAAACTTTATTCGTGTATTTAACCCTCTGAGCCCCATAGGGTCTCAATCACCATAATGACCCTCCATATTTTTACACGTCGTCACAAAAAGCCAGACCCCTCAAATATGACGCCACACATAAAGGTAGCCCCCCCCCCCCCCCCCCCCCAAAAAAAAAATAATTGCTACTTTTCTCTTTTTTTTCTCAACTTGGTCAAATTTTATAGATTTTTCATTGCAAATTCAAAAAGAAATATTTTTTAAAACGTGAAGTATCGGTAAAAATTCAGTTTGAAAATGACTTTTTAAAATGCAACAGTGCGTCGTTATACGTTTAGACCTGCTATCACTAGGCTACAACTGAGGAATACGTACTAAGTGAAATATAATAAACGTAAAGATTAATTAGGACTTACGCAATAATTAAACAGCCTAATTAAGTAAGTCACAACCTCTTAATTAACATTGTCCTCGGACATAAGCTGACATATCCCCTCCCAGTGATTGGCTGACCTTCACCCCCTCCCAGTGATTGGCTGACCTTCACCCCCTCCCAGTGATTGGCTGACCTTCACCCCCTCCCAGTGATTGGCTGACCTTCACCCCCTCCCAGTGATTGGCTGACCTTCACCCCCTCACAGTGATTGGCTGACCTTCACCCCCTCACATTGATTGGCTGACCTTCACCTCCTCACATTGATTGGCTGACCTTCACCCTCTCCCATTGATTGGCTGACCTTCACCCTCTCCCATTGATTGGCTGACCTTCACCCCCTCCCATTGATTGGCTGACCTTCACCCCCTCCCATTGATTGGCTGACCTTCACCCCCTCCCATTGATTGGCTGACCTTCACCCCCTCCCATTGATTGGCTGACCTTCACACTCTCCCATTGATTGGCTGACCTTCACCCTCTACCATTGATTGGCTGACCTTCACCCCCTCCCATTGATTGGCTGACCTTCACCCCCTCCCATTGATTGGCTGACCTTCACTCTCTCCCATTGATTGGCTGACCTTCACACTCTCCCATTGATTGGCTGACCTTCACCCTCTCCCATTGATTGGCTGACCTTCACCCTCTACCATTGATTGGCTGACCTTCACCCCCTCCCAGTGATTGGCTGACCTTCACCCCCTCCCAGTGATTGGCTGACCTTCACCCCCTCCCAGTGATTGGCTGACCTTCACCCCGTCCCAGTGACTGGCTGACCTTCACCCCAATCCCAGTGACTGGCTGACCTCCCCCCCCCCCCTCACCCTGCTGGCTCCCTTTAGTACCCATAATAACGAGTTATTATTAGCAACACAGTCTATATATAGACGAGTGTGTCTAACTACAGACTTGATATTCGCATGTGTCAGCATTTATCAGAATTCAGGCGAATTAAATGCGAGATTTGTTTTTGCTTTATGTCAACCAGACAACGCTGGAACAAAACTGAGTTCTTCTAGACTTGATAGTTTTTAGATTCCACTTACTGCAAATTGGTTTGGGTTGGGTTTTTTTTTTTAATATTTGTTAGAATGTTAGAATTGGTTTAGAACAAAAATATCGCTAGATATGTTTCAGAACGTCTGTAGATTTTCTTTAGAAATTAACTTGTTCTAGAATCTTCTAAGTATATAAACAGTGTATCGTCTGCCTCTCTGTATCGTTCATAAAACCGTCCACACATAATCTACAAGCGTGGATACTATTTTTCTGTATAGCATTGCAGTGTCAGGATATAATTTAACACAAAGGGGTTGTAGCCCTAGCCATTTGGAGCAGTGGGTAAATCTAATCGTATGCTTGCTATTATTGTGCTCATAATCACAATTTTTTTGGCGGGGCTTCCTTCGTATCTAGATCTAGGCTGTTGTTCCCTGTTTGGGGGAAAATCCGTATGTATCAAGTTTCTATTAATATGAAATGCGTGTTTTTCTTTCTTGCTTTGGACTTTTTTTCGTCACACGAAAGATATAATTAGCCGGAGTGCTAAAACAAAGAAAATTGCGTTCTATTGTCCTCCTATTGTCCTCTCCTCCAACTGTCATGTCCTCCAACTGTCATGTCCTCCAACTGTCCTGTCCTCCAACTGTCTTGTCCTCCAACTGTCCTGTCCTCCAACTGTCCTGTCCTCTAACTGTCCTGTCCTCCTATTGTCCTCTCCTCCAACTGTCATGTCCTCCAACTGTCATGTCCTCCAACTGTCCTGTCCTCCAACTGTCTTGTCCTCCAACTGTCCTGTCCTCCAACTGTCCTGTCCTCCAATTGTCCTGTCCTCCAATTGTCCTGTCCTCCAACTGTCATGTCCTCCAACTGTCATATCCTCCAACTGTCATGTCCTCCAATTGTCCTGTCCTCCAACTGTCATGTCCTCCAATTGTCCTGTCCTCCAACTGTCCTGTCCTCCAATTGTCATGTCCTCCAACTGTCCTGTCCTCCAACTGTCCTGTCCTCCAACTGTCCTGTCCTCCAACTGTCCTGTCCTCCAACTGTCCTGTCCTCCAATTGTCATGTCCTCCAACTGTCCTGTCCTCTAACTGTCCTGTCCTCCAACTGTCCTGTCCTCCAACTGTCCTGTCTTCCAACTGTCCTGTCTTCCAACTGTCCTGTCCTCCAACTGTCTTGTCATTCAACTGTCATGTCCTTCAACTGTCCTGTCCTCCAACTGTCCTGTCCTCGAACTGTCATGTCCTTCAACTGTCCTGTCCTCCAACTGTCCTGTCCTCCAACTGTCCTGTCCTAAAATGTGACACACTGACACTAGTCTTGAGGGGGGGGGGGGGCGGGATGAATAACACACCCTGCTTCGAGTCATTTGATGACACCATGACAACATAAACTGTTTGAGGCTAGGTTAGCATAAAAAACAATATGGCAGTTTTACCATAGCTGAAAGTTGTCGTTACAACACTATGACATACAATGGTGGTGTTAGTACACTAGTACACGCACCATGGGGTTTAGATGTGACACCATTAAACACTCAATTGAACATAGCTATCACCTTTGTCATAGGCAGCAGGTGTACGATATGACACCAAGGCATATCATATCGGGGTACATATGACACCATGCCATAAGCACCAAGTGTAGATACCCCCCCCCCCCGCCCACCACCCCCACCCCCCACCATTAACTGTGTAGATGTACCAGTGGCTTCATCTGATGACTACTTCCTTGTTGCTTCTATTCTTCAACTGCCCTCAACCGTGTCGGTAACTTGAGAGAACATTTCTTATTGAATGTTTTTTTTTTTCGTCTCGTCACAATCAATGTAGATACAGGTGGTAGCTCTAGATCATGGCTACATGTGGTAGCTCTAGATCAGGGCTACATGTGGTAGCTCTAGATCAGGGCTACATGTGGTAGCTCTAGATCAGGGCTACATGTGGTAGCTCTAGATCAGGGCTACATGTGGTAGCTCTAGATCAGGGCTACATGTGGTAGCTCTAGATCAGGGCTACATGTGGTAGCTCTAGATCAGGGCTACATGTGGTAGCTCTAGATCAGGGCTACATGTGGTAGCTCTAGATCAGGGCTACATGTGGTAGCTCTAGATCAGGGCTACATGTGGTAGCTCTAGATCAGGGCTACATGTGGTAGCTCTAGATCATGGCTACATGTGGTAGCTCTAGATCAGGGCTACATGTGGTAGCTCTAGATCAGGGCTACATGTGGTAGCTCTAGATCAGGGCTTCATGTGGTAGCTCTAGATCAGGGCTACATGTGGTAGCTCTAGATCAGGGCTACATGTGGTAGCTCTAGATCAGGGCTACATGTGGTAGCTCTAGATCAGGGCTACATGTGGTAGCTCTAGATCAGGGCTACATGTGGTAGCTCTAGATCAGGGCTACAGGCTGTAGCTCTAGATCAGGGCTACATGTGGTAGCTCTAGATCAGGGCTACAGGTGGTAGCTCTAGATCAGGGCTACATCGGCTGGTATATGTGGTAGTTCTAGATCATGACATATTGAGAGTGTATGTGGTAGTTCTAGATCAGGGCTACATCGTGTGGTGTATGTGGTAGTTCTAGATCAGGGCTACATCGAGTGGTGTATGTGGTAGTTCTAGATCAGGGCTACATCGTGTGGTGTATGTGGTAGTTCTAGATCAGGGCTACATCGTGTGGTGTATGTGGTAGTTCTAGATCAGGGCTACATCGTGTGGTGTATGTGGTAGTTCTAGATCAGGGCTACATCGTGTGGTGTATGTGGTAGTTCTAGATCAGGGCTACATCGAGTGGTGTATGTGGTAGTTCTAGATCAGGGCTACATCGAGTGGTGTATGTGGTAGTTCTAGATCAGGGCTACATCCAGTGGTATGTGGTACGTGTAGATCATGGCTTTATCGAGTGGTGTATGTGGTAGTTCTAGATCATGGCATATCGAGTGTGTATGTGGTAGTTCTAGATCATGGCTACATCGTGTGGTGTGTGTGGTAGTTCTAGATCATGGCATATCGAGTGGGGTTTATTTGGTAGCTGTAGACCAAGACATATCGCTGGTAGTTCTAGATCATGGCTTTAAGCCGGACTGACCGTGTTTAACTGACTGGATGTCCTGAATCCCTTGATGTGACAAGCCATAATGACAGAATATTAACGACAAGGTTAGGTTAGGTACAGAATATACTCCTAGAAAAGTGTGGTTTGGGGGGGGGGGGGTCGGATCTTGCTTGACAGCTGTCTTCTCTAAGACAATTCTGTACCTGCACTCAAGCCCTTAGTGTCAAATAACATTCCTGTCAATATTGCTCTTTCAGTAACAGCCTACCCCAACCCCTCTGTTTACCTGATGTAGCTACTACTTTAACTGTCAGAACAAAGTCCTATATTACACTGGTACTTTGTTAAACAATGGCTAGAACTGCTTATTGCCTGAAATAATTTATAACAGGGGTTATACAAAATGTGGCTGAACCCAATATAACAAGGGTTTACACACAAATGAGTGCTGAACCCTGGTGTAACAAGGGTTTACATGCAAATGAGCGCTGAACTATTCTGGTGTAACAAGGGTTTACACACACATGGGTGCTAAACCCTGGTGTAACAAGGGTTTACACACAAATGAGTGCTGAACCCTGGTGTAACAAGGGTTTACACACAAATGAGTGCTGAACCCTGGTGTAACAAGGGTTTACACACAAATGAGTGCTGAACCCTGGTGTAACAAGGGTTTACACACAAATGGGTGCTAAACCCTGGTGTAACAAGGGTTTACACACAAATGAGTGCTGAACCCTGGTGTAACAAGGGTTTACACACAAATGGGTGCTGAACCCTTGTACAAAAAAGGGTGTCGACCCCAGGTCTAAGGTTCAAAGTTCAAGCCGTTGTTCGCTCGCCTCAGCAAACGACAGCGCTCACACACCGGAAGTTGACCAACTGTAATTGTCGAGAGTTTGTCTCTGACATTTCCCGCCCCACTGGCCTAGTTACTGTCATGACGGCGGTGCTATTGACCACCTAGTTTACAACTAACTTGACTTACAATAAACTTGACTTTAACCAACTTGACTTAAACCAACTTGACTTACTCAGGACAATCAACACACGTGTCTACAGCCAACTTGACTTACAACCAACTTGACTTACTCAGGACAATCAACACACGTGTCTACAGCCAATTTGACTTACAACCAACTTGACTTAAATCTACAGTACATTAACGTCTAGACAGTGTGACGTCCACACAGTACCGTAACATCTAGAAAGTGGGACGTCCACACAGTACCGTAACATCTAGACAGTGTGACGTCCACACAGTACCGTAACATCTAGAAAGTGGGACGTCCACACAGTACCGTAACATCTAGACAGTGTGACGTCCACACAGTACCGTAACATCTAGAAAGTGGGACGTCCACACAGTACCGTAACATCTAGAAAGTGGGACGTCCATACAGTACCGTAACATCTAGACAGTGTGACGTCCACACAGTACCGTAACGTGTAGACAGTGGGACGTCCATACAGTACCGTAACGTCTAGACAGTGGGACGTCCACACAGTACCGTAACATCTAGAAAGTGGGACGTCCACACAGTACCGTAACATCTAGACAGTGTGACGTCCACACAGTACCGTAACATCTAGAAAGTGGGACGTCCACACAGTACCGTAACATCTAGCTAAACAGTGGGACGTCCACACAGTACCGTAACATCTAGACAGTGGGACGTCCACACAGTACCGTAACGTGTAGACAGTGGGACGTCCATACAGTACCGTAACATCTAGACAGTGGAACGTCCACACAGTACCTTAACATCTCGACAGTGTGAGGTCCACACAGTACCGTAACGCCTGACAACGAACGAGCCAGCAGACGTTGATGATGTACTTTCCCCTAGTTTATCAAGACCAGACTTAACTAACTGCCCTAACTTCACTTCCAGGACTGACACACACACACACACACACACATACACACATACACACGTACTTAACGAACCAATACGACGCACTTATCTTAGTGTAAATAAACCTGTTGAGACCCCACCATTGCGGTATTCAAGTTTAAGACTTGTACCACTAGTTAGGGAAAGCCCCCAGTATCACAGCTTCCCCCCCCCCCCCCCCACCGCAACACCTCCTACGATCGGGTGCATCTCGGGTGAGTCAGATTGCATAGCTTACATTAACGTGCATTCTTTTGGCGCCCTGACCCACACACCGGAAGTTCATGCAACCAGCAGACGATAGAAGGTAAGAGCAACAAAAGTTGATTTTCTAAAGATTAACTTAAGATAATTTCCTAAACTTCAACAAAAGAAGATTTCCTAAGGACTAACAAAAGTTCATTTTCTCAAGGTTGCCCGACGGAGGTAATTAAATTGTATCAGTCAGTGTCGTAGTACATTTGTTCGATTAATTAATTAATTAACCATATTCTTTAACTTTGTTTTCTTGAGGGTGAATTACTTTAGACATTCTGAAAATTGGATATAGAAATTTAATTTGATTAGAAAATTATGATTAAAGATTTCCCTCACACGTTATTTAATTACCTTGATTAGAAATATATAATTAAAGATTTCACACACAAACTATTGTCAGTATTGTTAGAAGGTAAAATAGGATGTGGCTACATCCATCGACCGTGAGAAAAAGCATTCATTCATAGAATCGAATTATTTTCGTTACTAGCAAGTTCTTGAAGTTGAATGTGTGTGTGTATGTGGGGGGCTGTAAAGGGGGAGTGGGGATATACAAAAAGTTTTATAGAGTCAAAGAGAATCGCCATTATGTCATAATACATAGATGCGTATGCACATGTTGTATAGATACGTGTATACATCCTCTTTAAATAAGTGTGTACATTTTCTATAAATAAGTGTGTACATTATATTTTATAAATGTGTGTACATCCTCTATAGATAAGTATATACATTTTCTATAAATAAATGTGTACATTTTCTATAAATTATTGTGCACATTATAATGTTATAAATATGTGTGTACATCCTCTATAGATAAGTGTGTACATGTTCTATAGATAAGAGTGTACATACTTTACATAGCTTCATAGAGCCTATCTACATATACAGATTACATAAAACCTATCTATATTGAATATTACAGGTAAGCTTTTTATTCGACAATTTACAACTCAGTATAGACAATCAGACTACATCAGGGTGGTAGAATGGTCTATTCCATCTTCAACTATGTCATTTTATGTCTTGGATTGATGCTTGTTTTAAATACAATCACCTGATTGTATATAGAACAATCATCCGGTAAGCCCACACCTCATGGTAGCTTACACAATCATCCAACACAATCATCCAACACAATCATCCAACACAATCATCCAACACAACCATCCAGCAAGACTACGTAAGATGTTTTGCTATGACCCTACAGCTATTGAACGCTTCTGTCAACAGGGGCAGATAATTCACTATGACAATAACACAACCCGGAACTTGAGCGATCCTTGTACTGTGAATGGGACGAAGAATTTTTTTTTTTAGGTGGGCGGTCACCTTAAACCGAAACAGATTCTCCGTTCGATTTTCTTACTGATAATTTCCAGAGGCGTAGCGACCCTTCCCGACGCCCGGGGACATACTTTCGATTTGCACCCCACCCCTCGAACTTTTGATTTGCACCTCCCCCTCAAACTTTCAATTTGTTTCCCCCCCCCCCTCGCTACGCCTCTGATGATTTCTGAGAGAGACACTGAGGCGTAGCGACTCCTCCCGGCGCCCGGGGACAAACTTTCAATGTGGCGCCCCCCCCCCCCCCCCCCCCCCATATATTTTTATATTCATAATTCAAAACTGCCGCTTATATGAGCTTTTCCAACCGATTCTGGCGCCCCTAAGGTGGGCGCCCGGGGACATATGTACCCCCCTCCCACACACCCCTCGTCGAATCGCCTCCGAAAAGACACGACGAACTAAGCGTCACTTGATGGTGAACTGCAACATATGAGCTGAACTACCAGAGAATGAGGAAGTTTTGATCCTGTCAGGTCTGATGGTGTATGTTGATGTACGAACAATAGGACAAAAATATCAACTGCTGATGTACAAGTTATTTATAACAGCTGAAAATTTTTACCGGATTCGGATGAGCGGGTTTGGTTCTTCCTGGTGTAGTCCTGACCTGATATGTTGTCCTTTGTCCTAGCTAGTTGTTATAGAAAGCTGTCCTGTGTTCTAGCCAGTTGTTATAGAAAACTGTCCTGTGTCCTAGTCAGTTATATTCTAGTCATATATTCTAGTCAGTTGTTACAGTCATTTGTCCTATGCCCTAGTCAGTTGTTCTAGTTACAATATGTCTTTCGTCTCATGGTAAGTTATTCTGTGTCTTAGAAAGTTGTTCTAGTAAGCTGTCATATGTCCTGATATAACTGTGTCCTATGATGTTGTCCTTTGTCCTGGTGTGTCCCACTAGGCTGTCCTGTGTCCTGTAAATTGTCCTATTTCTCGTCCTATAAACGTGTCCTGTATTACAGTAACCCCATGACGTAGCAATAGGCGATCCATTGAATCAGGGCACCAGCGTACAAAAGCTGCGTGACACGCTTCAGTGAAGCCGATGCTGTAACCATGGCGGGGGGGGGGGGGGGGGGTGGTGAGAGTTTGGGGGGCAAATACCTGTTCAGACGACCTAACATTACCTGATCCACATATGATTGAAGAGTTGTCGAACTTTCTGAAAGGCAATGATAGCTGTGAGAAAAAAATGTCGTTGACAAATTCCTAGGCATGACGTTTCATATTTAACTGTGTGTTTTGGGAGGGGGGGGGGGCGGGAAGTGGGGTTTAAAATCGTGGGTAGTGGGGGCGCTTTGATGTTTCGGGTTATCAAGCACTATTTTTAAGTTGAAACGGTGAATGGTATTTTTTTAAAATAAACATTTTTAATTACACGTAGCCTACATAACATAACATACGAGCTGATTATTATTGCTGTGCTCCTAACATTAACTATAACACATACGGTATGGTAATTATATTTGGCATACGTTATAAATAATAACGTTTATTAAAGAAAGTTCCCTTTTCGGACCTTAGGGTCCATGGGGCCAGTGAAGTAGAGTTCACCTGTTTCTGTGACCTAGACAAATGGGGTAGTGTGGTCAGCACTATGCCCATCCACCTTTACTTTCCCTAACTTTAGTCAGGTTTTATGTGCCCATCAGAGCTAGGTGAATTCTGCAATTAATTTTTTTAAAATTAGTCCTAATTTAGCGGCGCGTGAAATCAGCTGTCGACCGACATAGAGCGACAAGATGGGGGTCAGGGTCAAGGCCGGCTGATCTCGGCCTTGAGGAAATACTCAATGCTGTTGGTAGGACTACGTTACGGAAGAAATGTAAAAAGAAACCAGCATCTTAGCCCTTCAAAAAAAAATGATATCGCGCCTGTCCCTGAAAGCTTGCTCCCCCTCCCACGGAAAAAAATGTCTGAAAGAAACCTTATTATTAAAGACTTTGGCTTCCTGTCGCACCTCATCCATCCTGATTGTAAACATTCTCGTGAACCACAGCTCATCACATTGTTAGGGTGTTCGCGTTTTTAACTAATTATCTCCCTTTCAGTTATTAAATATAGTAATCTATCGAGTGATTTGATTTTGTTATCTCCCCTTAGTTCCGAAGCTGTTTAATTAATTTTTAATGACTAATGAAACATCTAATTAAATTTTAAAATTATGTATTGTCATCAACGTGGAACGTATCTCGAGAGTTTGAACAAAATCGCTGCATTAGAAGTGGGTCAAAACTGAGTCCCAAGATATGCCAAAAACAAACAAATAAACAGATTGCGAACGAAATAAAAGCTGGTAAATAGTGTGGTCATTTTTACCTTCTCGTGAGCGGTTTCTTCCGGTTTCTCAAAAGCCAAAAACTTGAGTACCATTTAAGTTAGATGGACAAAACTTCTCATACAAATAATAAATTGTATGTGCAGGTTTCTTTCAAACTATTTCCGATAACCGTAAGTGAAACTTTATTTCTTGGGAACACGATATCTTAATGCTGGTAAACAAAATTTCGTTAATAAGTAATAGATCTTATACTTGGATCACTTTCAATTTTTGAGTGACCTCCGATATCCGGAAGATGTACTTTACTCTATTTCTGGCTTCTAAAATACCGATGACATGAGTACCGTTTCTGGTAGGTGGACGAAATTTCATACACTTATTCACTGGTTTCTATCAAATGTTGGGTGTTTTTTTGTTGATCGCAGGTAAACTTACGCTATTTCTGATTTCTCAAACAAGCCATGAGAATTTATCTCCGTCGTGGAGGTAAACTTGCCATAAAATTTTGACCAGTCCTAACGGATCGATTTCTTTCAAACCTTTCAAGCAGGTCAAGATATGATGGAAATATTTTGTGATTTAATTATATCTTTAATTAACCCTTTAAAAAATGAACCAATATTTACTATATAAAGTACTAATTTTCTGCTTTATTACACACTTTGCGGTCATTTGGTGCAGTAGCGTAGCGAGGGGGGGGGGGGGCTATGTCCCCGGGCGCCGACCTTAGGGGGCGCCAAAATGGGTTCGAAAAATAAATTTGATAGGTTGAGGGGAGTGCAAATTGAGAGTTTGAGGGCGGGGGGTGCAAATCAAAATCTTGAGGGGGGTGCAAATCGAAAGCTTGAGGGGGGGATGCAAATCGAAATCTTGATGGGGGGGGGGGTGCAAATCGAAAAGTTTGTCCCCGGGCGCCGGGAAGGGTCGCTACGCCTCTGATTTGGTGCGTAATTTTTTTTTATATGCGATTTATGTATTATACAAGAAAGTTTAGGGAGATCACTCCCGCTTTATTTTTTTCAAGGGTCGCATAAATTAATTGATTGTCATTACTTAAAAGCTGTTGGGTTGGGGGCTGTAGAGTCAACTGATAAGAAAGGGGGTGGGGCTAGGGATAGAATGGGATAAAATAGCGCAACCAGGGAGAAAGGGATAAAATAACACCACTAGAAGTCTAGAGTCAGCCGTAACCGCTCTCCCATGACGAAAATAATTTATGTCTAGTGTGGCTTAAGCAAACTTTATTTCTGTGAGCCGGCTAAGACTTCTATAGATCTAAGTCCATGTTAAATGGAGCTATTTTAATATTTTTGAAAACTTGTAATTTTTTTCATGTATTTTCAACAGAGATGAAGACGTAAATAGTGGCAAACAAATCTTCATGTGAAGCTTCTCACAACAGTCAGGCGCTCGTTGAGATAGCGCGGTAGTGGCGAGAAGCATGAAGTGACCTCACACCAGCAACCAACGGACGCCAACAGCCACCAAACACGAACAACCACCAGATGAAGTGAACAGACATCAGCAACCACCAGATGAAGTGACCTCACACCAGAAGCCACCAGATGAAGTGACCTCACACCAGCAACCACCAGATGAAGTGACCTCACACCAGAAGCCACCAGATGAAGTGACCTCACACCAGCAACCACCAGATGAAGTGACCCGACCCCAGCAGCCACCGCCATGTTCACCAAGAAGCGGCCGCCATCTGAGCCGCCAGACAAGCTGATCAAGGTGGTCAAACCTCAGCTAGAGGTCGACCCTGACCCCATGACCATGACACAGATTCTACAGAAGTTGGCGCTACCCAGGTAAGACATGAGTCTGGTCGGTCAAAAGGTCTTTGTATACCAGGTCAAAGGTCTCTGTACGGCAGGTCAAAGTTCAATGGTTTTCAGGTCAAAGTTCAGTAGTTGTCAGGTCAAAGGTCCCTGTACGTCAGGTCTAAGGTCCCTGTATGTCAGTTCAAAGGTCCCTGTACGTCAGGTCAAAGGTCCATGTACGTCAGGTCAAAGGTCCATGTACGTAGGGTCAAAGGTCCCTGTACGTAGGGTCAAAGGTCCATGTACATCAGGTCAAAGGTCCATGTACGTCAGGTCAAAGGTCCCTGTACGTCAGGTCAAAGGTCCCTGTACGTCAGGTCAAAGGTCCATGTACGTAGGGTCAAAGGTCCCTGTACGTAGGGTCAAAGGTCCATGTACATCAGGTCAAAGGTCCATGTACGTCAGGTCAAAGGTCCCTGTACGTCAGGTCAAAGGTCCCTGTACGTCAGGTCAAAGGTCCCTGTACGTAGGGTCAAAGGTCCCTGTACGTAGGGTCAAAAGTCCCTGTACGTAGGGTCAAAGGTCCCTGTACGTCAGATCAAAGGTCCCTGTACGTAGGGTCAAAGGTCCCTGTACGTAGGGTCAAAGGTCCCTGTACGTATAGTCAAAGGTCCCTGTACGTAGGGTCAAAGGTCCCTGTACGTAGGGTCAAAGGTCCCTGTACGTCAGGTCAAAGGTCCCTGTACGTCAGGTCTAAGGTCCCTGTACGTCAGGTCAAAGGTCCATGTACGTCAGGTCAAGGTTCTAGGTAAATTTATGATACACTTCAACATGAACTGACACGTTTGTTTACCCGTTGCCAGGGTGATCCAGTGCAGCAGGGAGTACATCCCCCTGGGCGCCAACCTAGACTTCACCCAGCCACTGCTCGCCTTCTGCAGGAACTCCGTCCGGAAGGTCGCAGCGGTCAGCGCCATCTTTGACCAGAGCCAGAACGAGTTTACTCCCGTCGGTGACGAACTGTTGATTCCTGAAACTTACCTGGGTAACTTCCCTTTGATACAATTAACTGGGTAACTTCCCTTTGATACAATAAACTGGGTAACTTCCCTTTCCTACACTTACCTGGGTAACTTCCCTTTCCTACACTTACATGGGCAACTTCCCTTTAATACACTTACACGGGTAACTTCTCTTTCCTACACTTACATGGGCAACTTCCTTTTCTTACACTAAGATTTTCATATACAACTGAACAGGGGGGAATCTCACCCAAAATTGACCATGACTCACCACACTGACCATTTGAACATCTCCTCACACTGACCATCTCCCCACACTGACCATCTCCCCACACTAACCATCTCCCCACACTAACCATCTCCCCACACTAACCATCTCCCCACACTAACCATCTCCCCACACTGACCATATAACCATCTCCCCACACTGACCACCCCCCACACTGACCATCTCCCCACACTGACCATCTCCCCACACTGACCATCTCCCCACACTGACCATCTCCCCACACTGACCATCTCCCCACACTAACCATCTCCCCCCACTGACCATCTCCCCACACTAACCATCTCCCCACACTGACCATATAACCATCTCCCCACACTGACCACCCCCCCACACTGACCATATAACCATCTCCACACACTGACCATCTCCCCACACTGATCATATAACCATCTCTCCCACAGGCTGGTTTGCTGTGCTGGGACCAGCGGCCACCGTCAAATCTGACCCGACCGTTCCGTTCTACAGAAATCTCTCGTACCTGGCCACCTCAAAGTGCACCTCGTTCTTGGTGGGCGGCAACAGGTCTATTGAAGGCATCTTGGTAGGTCATTTTGGTGGGCGGCGATGTAGGTCATTTTGGTGGGCGGCAACAGGTCTATTGAAGGCATCGTGGTAGGTCATTTTGGTGGGCGGTAACTGGTTTATTGAAGGCATCGTGGTAGGTCATTTTGGTGGGCGGCAACAGGTCTATTGAAGGCATCGTGGTAGGTCATTTTGGTGGGCGGCAACAGGTCTATTGAAGGCATCGTGGTAGGTCATTTTGGTGGGCAGCAACAGGTCTATTGAAGGCATCTTGGTATGTCATTTTGGTGGGCGGAAACAGGTCTATTGAAGGCATCTTGGTAGGTCATTTTGATGGGCGGCAACAGGTCTATTGAAAGCATCTTGGTAGGTCATTTTGGTGGGCGGCAACAGGTCTATTGAAGGCATCTTGGTAGGTAATTTTGATGGGCGGCAACAGGTCTATTGAAGGCATCGTGGTAGGTCATTTTGGTGGGCGGTAACTGGTTTATTGAAGGCATCGTGGTAGGTCATTTTGGTGGGCGGCAACAGGTCTATTGAAGGCATCGTGGTAGGTCATTTTGGTGGGCGGCAACAGGTCTATTGAAGGCATCGTGGTAGGTCATTTTGGTGGGCGGCAACAGGTCTATTGAAGGCATCTTGGTATGTCATTTTGGTGGGCGGCAACAGGTCTATTGAAGGCATCTTGGTAGGTCATTTTGATGGGCGGCAACAGGTCTATTGAAAGCATCTTGGTAGGTCATTTTGGTGGGCGGCAACAGGTCTATTGAAGGCATCTTGGTAGGTAATTTTGATGGGCGGCAACAGGTCTATTGAAAGCATCTTGGTAGGTCATTTTGGTGGGCGGCAACAGGTCTATTGAAGGCATCTTGGTAGGTCATTTTGGTGGGCGGTAACAGGTCTATTGAAGGCATCTTGGTAGGTCATTTTGATGGGCGGTAACAGGTCTATTGAAGGCATATTGGTAGGTCATTTTGGTGGGCGGCAACAGGTCTATTATCTTGGTAGGTCATTTTGATGGGCGGCAACAGGTCTATTGAAGGCATCTTGGTAAGTCATTTTGGTGGGCGGCAACAGGTCTATTGAAGGCATATTGGTAGGTCATTTTGGTGGGCGGCAATGTAGGTCATTTTGGTGGGCGGCAATAGACCCATTGAAGGCATCTTGGTAGGTCATTTTGGAGGGCGGTAACAGGTCTATTGAAGGCATCTTGGTAGGTTATTTTGGTGGGCGGCAACAGGTCTATTGAAGGCATCTTGGTAGGTCATTTTGGTGGGCGGAAACAGGTCTATTGAAGGCATCTTGGTAGGTCATTTTGATGGGCGGCAATAGGTCTATTGAAGGTATCTTGGTAGGTCATTTTGGTGGGCGGTAACAGGTCTATTGAAGGCATCTTGGTAGGTCATTTTGGTGGGTGGCAACAGGTCTATTGAGGGCATCTTGGTAGGTCTTTTTGGTGGGCGGCAATAGACCTATTGAAGACATCTTGGTAGGTCATTTGGGTGGGCGGCAACAGGTCTATTGAAGGCATTATAGTAGGTCATTTTGGTAGACGTTATGTAATTATTACTTGGTAGAGGGGGGGGGGAACAAAACACCTGTTGTACATTATATTAGCATACAGGGTTGTCTAGGCTGCTAGGATCGGCTGTAATATGCCAGTTAGTTCTCTGGTTAAATCAAGTATGTGCTGGGTAACGAACCCCAGCACGGGGCTACTGAGTTTGTTTCTCTACAAAATTCACCGATACAAACATGTTTGTCTCCCCCAGATGGACCGACGGGACGTGACCAAACAAAATACCCGCATGCAGATTCTGCCCGGGACTGTCCTGAGAAAGGGAGGCAACTACGTTTTAAACACACTGAAAGATTTGAAGAAGAAAAAGAAGAAGAAGGAGCAGGCGCCCGATGAAATGTTCATGCTGTGTTTCGACGAGTACGATAGAGAGATCTACGTACCTACACGCCAAGATGGCGCCTTCTTCATCGT
The DNA here is from genome assembly GCF_028476545.2 of Physella acuta. NCBI lineage: Eukaryota > Metazoa > Mollusca > Gastropoda > Physidae > Physella > Physella acuta. The sequence goes on from NW_026732487.1 coordinate 625,599, forward strand.
CTCGCAAACAGGCATGCCCTGCAAATTACCTATCTTAAATATCTCGCAAATTTTGACAAGGTTGGTTTTTTTCGACTTTCTGGTATACAGAGTTGAGAAAGTTTTGTAATCGTTAAGTTATTGAATAAAATTATTTTGACACCAGATTTTTGACAACTTTTGACGTTTTACAACCCACCGTAGCCGGAAAACTAAGTCTTGCAATTTTCTTTGTTCGTCTATGTGTATGTAAACACGATAACTTGAGTAACGTTTCAGTTTGCGAAATTTCATATAGGCCCCAATTCCAATTTCCCAAAGGCCATCAGAAAGTGCCATCCCTCTTACTGCAGTGAAAGAAGATACAAGAAAGTTTAGGGCAGATAACTCCGCTTTATTTTCTTTGTCGCCTCATGAACAAGGATGCCACGCAAATTACCCATGTTAAATATCTCCCAAATTTTGATACGGTTTGTTTATGTTGTGGCCTCGCTGTCTGTGTCTTCCTGTAAACTTTGCTAACACGTCTTGATAATCTCGCAGTGACCGGAAGATTTGAAAGAAAGAAAAACAAACGGTTTTGACACCGTAAAACCAGTACTTAACTCTATCCTCTTTACTCCTTGCGGAGCCTAGGGTCTCAACCATACTTTTTCAATATGTAAAGTGTAGGGCCTCAACCATACTCTTCCAATTTGTCCGGTCCCCGGCTGTTGATTTTGCAGCTCCCCAAGACATCCCTGCTGTCTTCAGTTATTCAAAAATACTCCGTCACCAGGTCTGTCTTGGGCGCCCTCTCCTTCACCTTCTCAAGCGCTTGGCGTGTCACATTTCATTGAAATACGCTAACTTGACGAATTACTAGCAAATGGCGGCTAACTTAATATTGTGTTATGTATTTTAAAATGTTTCGACACATTAAAAAAACATGTTTGCCCATTACACCCAGCTGACCATAAATGTTACGACACATTAAAAAAACATGTTTGCCCACCACACCAGCTGACCTAAGCGCCCATGTTGCAGGTACAAGTTCCCCGTGATCGTCAAGCTCCTGTACGGGCGGATCCCCACCATCCCCTGCGCCTTCACCGGAGCCCTCATCTTGACAGACTCCGGCATGAGCCACACCGTCATCGCCTCCACCATCTTCAACGTGCACAACATCAATCTGGAGATACCCGTTGGTCAGTTCATGTCACGTGACGACATCCATTGTAATGGGTGTCTAGGGGGTGGGGGATGGGACTACAGTATTGGGGGTGGGACTACTGTCTAGGGGGGTGGGGATGAGACTACAGTCTAGGGGGTGGGGATGGGACTACACACAAGGGGGTGGGGATGTGACTACAGTCTAGGGGGTGGGGATGTAGCTACAGTATAGGGGGTGGGGATGTGACTACAGCCTAGGGGGTGGGGATGTGACTACAGTCTAGGGTGGGGATGTGACTACAGCCTAGGGGGTGGGGATGTGACTACAGTCTAGGGGGTGGGGATGTGACTACAGTCTAGGATGGGGATGTGACTACAGTCTAGGTGGTGGGGATGGGACTACACACAATGGGGTGGGGATGTGACTACAGTCTAGGGGGTGGGGATGTAGCTACAGTATAGGGGGTGGGGATGTGGCTCTAGGGTGGGGGATGTGGCTCTAGGGTAGGGATGTGGCCAGTCCAATGTATCAGGTGCGTCATCTCGTCCCCAGGGTCAGACATGATGTTTCACGTGGTGACCCACAACCCCGGGCTGCTTGGGAGCAAAGTTTACGTCAACGCCCTCAAGTCCATTGAGATCAACGCCCCGGCTTACATGAGGAACATGAAGGTCAGGGTCATTTCTCTACTCACTCCTTTCTCTAAGCCTTAAGGCATGCATGTTTACATCTTGTTGAGTATCGCTAGTATCAACTTTAGGACGTTGTGATCTTTACATGATACGTCATTATGCATAAAAGTCACTGTAATCTTTTTCAATAAAAAAATTGTGTAGGCTACTCTTGAAAAGCTGGTTCCAAATGTTTGTTGCCAGAAACCACATTTTTCAACCGAAATTGAATATTTTATAACATTTGTATAATAAGTACAAAATGACTTCCGGTTTTATTAAGGCTAGAAATATTCAATCAAATAATTACTAGTAATATAATAGTAATTTAGCTAACACTTTTAGTTTTCATTTTGATTAATAGTCAGGGTGTTGTGGTGATCTAACTACGATACTACGCTATACACCCCTGACCACTATTGCGTATTTTATCATGGAAAACATTTGATGTGACTTTCATTGTTTTACTCTCCCTGGCCATTCCGGTTGACTTCAAAGGTTAAGGCGGTTTTTTTTAAATATAAGAATTGATAAAATAATTCTAAACGGCTTTTCGACGGCTTATATTCAATACAAAAATATGATAATGATTGTAATCGATGGTTCCCAAACAGCTTTAAGCTTTTAAAATGTAACTATAATTTTATCTCGTCTTTTTTTTTTAAAACCTAGTATGATTGTATAGACATTTCAAGCCAAATTTAATGAGATTGTAATGAATAGGAATGTAATGAATAGGAATGTAATGAATAGGAATGTAATGAATAGGAATGTAATGAATAGGAATGTAATGAATAGGAATGTAATGAATAGGAATGTAATGAATAGGAATGTAATGAATAGGAATGTAATGAATAGGAATGTAATGAATAGGAATGTAATGTATAGGAATGTAATGAATAGGAATGTAATGAATAGGAATGTAATGAATAGGAATGTAATGAATAGGAATGTAATGAATAGGAATGTAATGAATAGGAATGTAATGAATAGGAATGTAATGAATAGGAATGTAATGAATAGGAATGTAATGAATAGGAATGTAATGAATAGGAATGTAATGAATAGGAATGTAATGAATAGGAATGTAATGAATAGGAATGTAATGAATAGGAATGTAATGAATAGGAATGTAATGAATAGGAATGTAATGAATAGGAATGTAATGAATAGGAATGTAATGAATAGGAATGTAATGAATAGGAATGTAATGAATAGGAATGTAATGAATAGGAATGTAATGTATAGGAATGTAATGAATAGGAATGTAATGAATAGGAATGTAATGAATAGGAATGTAATGAATAGGAATGTAATGAATAGGAATGTAATGAATAGGAATGTAATGAATAGGAATGTAATGAATAGGAATGTAATGAATAGTAATGTAATGAATAGGAATGTAATGAATAGGAATGTAATGAATAGGAATGTAATGAATAGGAATGTAATGAATAGGAATGTAATGAATAGGAATGTAATGAATAGGAATGTAATGAATAGTAATGTAATGAATAGGAATGTAATGAATAGGAATGTAATGAATAGGAATGTAATGAATAGGAATGTAATGAATAGGAATGTAATGAATAGGAATGTAATGAATAGGAATGTAATGAATAGGAATGTAATGAATAGGAATGTAATGAATAGGAATGTAATGAATAGGAATGTAATGAATAGGAATGTAATGAATAGAAATATAAAATTTTGTTTGTTTCCCGCCGACAGGTGGTTGTCGGAGATCCAAATTTTGACAGCAATGAAGACCAGACATTGGTGAAATCTGTCGATGGCGAACTGCCGACTTCCGCTCAGTCGTCACCCAGTGGCGCGACACCTAGCGGCGATCAAGGGAGACAATGGCGCAAGAATGCCAGCACTAAATCGCGTTCGTTCAAAGAGTTGTCCACCCAACTCACCATCACGGACATTGAAATCGATGACCCCCTCCAGTCCGCTAGAGGGGGGAGACAAAAGCCCAACAAACTGCCGGACATTGAGTCCAACATGGCGCCCTTCAACCAGTACGATCCGCCCAAGCAGGCGACCACAATACCAATCACCGTGGCGCCCCCAGCCCAGGTAAACACGCCAGTCAAGGCACCAAAACCCAACCCGTATGAAGAGATCGACATTCCGACTCAGGAGAAAGTGGACAGGCGCAACCCTAGCACAGATTACATCGGGATTTGGACCAGCGATACTGAGCGGGCCACCTCCACCATCAGCATAGAATACAAATCTGGGCGGCCATCGCCTTCTGGGTGGACATCGCCCACCCCGTCAGATCCGGGGTACTTGGTATCGCCTAAATATAAAGAAGATGGCGTGTTTCCTTTCACCGGCTCCGTTCGTGAGCGACCATCTGACGACCATCGACCATCCATCCCCCAGCGACAGATCCGTGTGGAGAAGCCGTTATTAATGTCCCAACAAAGTTTCTCCTGCACCGACCTATCGACCAACCCACCGCCCCCGGCGCCCCACCTCCCACATAAACGAGCAGGGGGCAGCTTCCACCAGCTCCCCGCGCGGGATTACGTCAACATGGGCGGGCACGTGCTGCGGAGGGTCGAGGACACCCCAGCAGCAGACGAGCGACCGTACGATATTCCCAAACTCGGCGACTCGCTCGCCCGGGGCCAGCCGTACTACGAGCAGCCAATCATTCTTTTTTCTGAAGGGGACCAATCAGACAGCGGCTACGTTAAAGCTGGAAAACTGACCAACCCGGATGTTACCGCGCAGAAAACGCCACTCCGGCTGCCAGTGGATGACGGCGGTTACGTCAAGCCCGGGAAAGCGATTGACCCGGATGTGACCTTCCGGAAGACGCCGTACCGGCCGGAAGCCGTGGACAGCGGCGTGTACGTCAGCGAGGAGATGCTCAGGGACGAGAACGAGAACTTGACCGGTGCAGACGACGAGAGCTGCCACTACGAACACATGCAGGACGAACATCAGACGAGCCGTCAGCCCAGCCCTAGCACCTCGACCACGGACTTTTCCTTGCAGGAATCTCCGTCATCTGAGCTGGAGAAACTCTCGCTGCCCAGCCCCCCATCGCCAAGTAGCACACCCCCACCACCCAAACCACATGGCATCCCTCTCCCCCCACCCAAGCCACACGGTACCATACGGCCTAAACTCCCGCCCCGAAACACCGCCATGTTAAAAACTTCTTGGGCGGGAAAACCAGCAGACGCCTCACTTTACAAACAAAAACTTTTGGAAGAGTTGCAGAGTTCAGGACTAGGTCGTGTCAAGGACGAGTTTCGCGACCTTCAGCCGGAACAACTCACTAGCCTCTCCAGCGCTGAAGATTTGAGTTCAGAGTTGTCGTCCCTGTTCCCTCATTTGTCCAGTGTAGATGTTAAAAAAACTATGATGTGCTTTCAGAAGACCAGAGGCTTGATAAAATAACCAACGGTCTAGTTATTCAAACATTGGATATATTGACACAAACAACTATAAATAAAGATGTAAACGTTGGTAAAAAAAAAAAGCGCCCCCCCCCCCCCCCATTTTGAAAGTTTTGGCGTTTTTTTTTACCAGTCACTACCGTATTTTTGGTGTCACACATTAGAGGTAAAAAAAAACATTGAAATACGTCCACAAAGCCAGTAGCAGCAGCCTGTTTTCTTAATCTCGGTTATGGAGAACTCAGCAATGCAGCTCAGAAGGAGCTTTTTATCAAAAAACAATTTCTTTCCGTTTGGCGCTCCCCTTGAGTCAGCCGTACCACCCTCGCTACGCCTCAGGTTAAAGGAGGTTCAAAATGTGCCCACTGATACACACGTCAGCCCACGTGATGTTTTGTTAGAGGCTGTTTTGTTTACAGTAGTGGTGAACCAATTGTGAAAGGCTTTGATGACCCCCCCCCCCCCACCATGTCAGATGTATTCATGCTGGTCGCCCCCCCCCCCCCATTATACTTGGAAATTAAATGACTAGGTATATTTGTTATGCTTGTTTTAACAATGTTTTAAAAGATGCCCCCCCCCCCCAGCTGAGTCGTTTGGTGTGGGTGACTGTATTATGTACACATGGATTATGTATGTAAAGTAAAGTTGTCCGTCACATTTTGAGTGTTTTGTTTTTCTTTTTAAATTCAGCTGTTGCCTAGTAAAATCACCTAACAATGTTTTGACCCGGGATATCCACTCCATAAAGACAAAGTTAAAACTTCAAATTTAGTTTTTTATTTTATTTTGCATTAACATGTTTAAATTTTAACACGTGACATCAACTCCTAAAGTTATTAATAGAAAAACAATTGACCCAAGTAAGAAATACAAACTGAATCAAGACAATCACACAATGAGACAGTCATTGACTTCATTAAAATGTTCCTAATTTGAGCTGATTACAGTGGAATGCACAACTATTTTAATCTACAAATCGCACAGATCTTTCACACGGATGATAAACTTACACAATCTTTAAGAAGAAACTGACAAAAAGATTTCACACAGCAGACAAACTGGCAAGTTTTCTGACAAACTGGCAAGACCTCTAACAGACAAACTGGCAAGACCCCTGACAGACAAACTGGCAAGACCCCTGACAGACAAACTGGCAAGACCTCTGACAGACAAACTGGCAAGACCTCTGACAGACAAACTGGCAAGACCTCTGACAGACAAACTGGCAAGACCTCTAACAGACAAACTGGCAAGACCTCTGACAGACAAACTGGCAAGACCTCTGACAGACAAACTGACAAGACCTCTGACAGACAAACTGGCAAGACCTCTAACAGACATACTTTCAAGACCCCTGACAGACTAACTGGCAAGACCTCTGACAGACAAACTGGCAAGACCTCTGACAGACAAACTGGCAAGACCTCTGACAAACTGGCAAGACCTCTGACAAACTGGCAAGTATTCTGACAGACAAACTGGCAAGACCTCTGACAGACAAACTGGCAAGTATTCTGACAGACAAACTGGCAAGTATTCTGACAGACAAACTGGCAAGACCTCTGCCACTACCACTGCCTGGTATACACTGGGTCATGTACAAAAGTCAACAATGGGAAATGGGGCTGAAATATTCACATCTCAGAAATATTCAATCTCAGAAATGTGTAAACAAACTCAACAATTTTGGAAGGGAATAAATAACACAGATAATGGAACAATTGTGGAGAAAGACATTAGGAAACCTTAACAATTGTTATGGTAACATTTTTATCATTAGGTTAATGTGTCATTTAATATGCTGACTATCAATTTACAAGAACATTTCTATACGAGAATAAGGATATAACATGCAAGAACATCTGTACAAGAATCTGAAGGTTCTTCAAGAATTTCATTTGACTTTATAACACAAAACATGACTGATGACCTGACTTATGAATAGGTCCGACTCAAGCAACTGTCAGTTCAATCTGTCAGTGACGTGTCAGTCCTCAAGGCGTACATGATGTCGTCCTGGCTGACGTTGAGCCTGACAGTCACGCAACTGTCAGTTCAATCTGTCAGTGACGTGTCAGTCCTGAGGGCGTACATGATGTCGTCCTGGCTGACGTTGAGCCTGACCCTCATGCTGAGGTCCAGCCTCCCGGGCTCCACCAGCAGGAGGCGGATGCTGCCCAGCCTGTAACAGAGGGCGGAGAGCTCCGTCATGGTGGGGGCGTGGACACCTGGGGAGACAAGATTTTAACAGGTCAGCTGACATACATGACCTAATTAAGTTTTATTGCTTAGAGACATATTAATGAAGGACATTTTTATTTTCTGTAATGGTCAAAGTTTTCTGTTGACCACCAAAGTAATTTTTCTGTTGACCACCAAAGTAATTTTTCTGTTGACCACCAAAGTAATTTTTCTGTTGACCACCAAAGTAATTTTTCTGTTGACCACCAAAGTAATTTTTCTGTTGACCACCAAAGTAATTTTTCTGTTGACCACCAAAGTAATTTTTCTGTTGACCACCAAAGTAATTTTTCTGTTGACCACCAAAGTAATTTTTCTGTTGACCACCAAAGTAATTTTTCTGTTGACCACCAAAGTAATTTTTCTGTTGACCACCAAAGTAATTTTTCTGTTGACCACCAAAGTAATTTTTCTGTTGACCACCAATGTAATTTTTCTGTTGACCACCAAAGTAATTTTTCTGTTGACCACCAAAGTAATTTTTCTGTTGACCACCAAAGTAATTTTTCTGTTGACCACCAAAGTAATTTTTCTGTTGACCACCAAAGTAATTTTTCTGTTGACCACCAAAGTAATTTTTCTGTTGACCACCAAAGTAATTTTTCTGTTGACCACCAAAGTAATTTTTCTGTTGACCACCAAAGTAATTTTTCTGTTGACCACCAAAATAATTTTTCTGTTGACCACCAAAGTAATTTTTCTGTTGACCACCAAAGTAATTTTTCTGTTGACCACCAAAGTAATTTTTCTGTTGACCACCAAAGTAATTTTTCTGTTGACCACCAAAGTAATTTTTCTGTTGACCACCAAAGTAATTTTTCTGTTGACAACCAAAGTAATTTTTCTGTTGACCACCAAAGTAATTTTTCTGTTGACCACCAAAGTAATTTTTCTGTTGACCACCAAAGTAATTTTTCTGTTGACCACCAAAGTAATTTTTCTGTTGACCACCAAAGTAATTTTTCTGTTGACCACCAAAGTAATTTTTCTGTTGACCACCAAAGTAATTTTTCTGTTGACCACCAAAGTAATTTTTCTGTTGACCACCAAAGTAATTTTTCTGTTGACCACCAAAGTAATTTTTCTGTTGACCACCAAAGTAATTTTTCTGTTGACCACCAAAGTAATTTTTCTGTTGACCACCAAAGTAATTTTTCTGTTGACCACCAAAGTAATTTTTCTGTTGACCACCAAAGTAATTTTTCTGTTGACCACCAAAGTAATTTTTCTGTTGACCACCAAAGTAATTTTTCTGTTGACCACCAAAGTAATTTTTCTGTTGACCACCAAAGTAATTTTTCTGTTGACCACCAAAGTAATTTTTCTGTTGACCACCAAAGTAATTTTTCTGTTGACCACCAAAGTAATTTTTCTGTTGACCACCAAAGTAATTTTTCTGTTGACCACCAAAGTAATTTTTCTGTTGACCACCAAAGTAATTTTTCTGTTGACCACCAAAGTAATTTTTCTGTTGACCACCAAAGTAATTTTTCTGTTGACCACCAAAGTAATTTTTCTGTTGACCACCAAAGTAATTTTTCTGTTGACCACCAAAGTAATTTTTCTGTTGACCACCAAAGTAATTTTTCTGTTGACCACCAAAGTAATTTTTCTGTTGACCACCAAAGTAATTTTTCTGTTGACCACCAAAGTAATTTTTCTGTTGACCACCAAAGTAATTTTTCTGTTGACCACCAAAGTAATTTTTCTGTTGACCACCAAAGTAATTTTTCTGTTGACCACCAAAGTAATTTTTCTGTTGACCACCAAAGTAATTTTTCTGTTGACCACCAAAGTAATTTTTCTGTTGACCACCAAAGTAATTTTTCTGTTGACCACCAAAGTAATTTTTCTGTTGACCACCAAAGTAATTTTTCTGTTGACCACCAAAGTAATTTTTCTGTTGACCACCAAAGTAATTTTTCTGTTGACCACCAAAGTAATTTTTCTGTTGACCACCAAAGTAATTTTTCTGTTGACCACCAAAGTAATTTTTCTGTTGACCACCAAAGTAATTTTTCTGTTGACCACCAAAGTAATTTTTCTGTTGACCACCAAAGTAATTTTTCTGTTGACCACCAAAGTAATTTTTCTGTTGACCACCAAAGTAATTTTTCTGTTGACCACCAAAGTAATTTTTCTGTTGACCACCAAAGTAATTTTTCTGTTGACCACCAAAGTAATTTTTCTGTTGACCACCAAAGTAATTTTTCTGTTGACCACCAAAGTAATTTTTCTGTTGACCACCAAAGTAATTTTTCTGTTGACCACCAAAGTAATTTTTCTGTTGACCACCAAAGTAATTTTTCTGTTGACCACCAAAGTAATTTTTCTGTTGACCACCAAAGTTTTCTGTTGACCGCCAAAGTTTTCTGTTGACCGCCACATTTTTCTGTTGACCACCAAAGTAATTTTTCTGTTGACCACCAAATTAATTTTTCTGTTGACCACCAAAGTAATTTTTCTGTTGACCACCAAAGTAATTTTTCTGTTGACCACCAAAGTAATTTTTCTGTTGACCACCAAAGTAATTTTTCTGTTGACCACCAAAGTAATTTTTCTGTTGACCACCAAAGTAATTTTTCTGTTGACCACCAAAGTAATTTTTCTGTTGACCACCAAAGTAATTTTTCTGTTGACCACCAAAGTAATTTTTCTGTTGACCACCAAAGTAATTTTTCTGTTGACCACCAAAGTAATTTTTCTGTTGACCACCAAAGTAATTTTTCTGTTGACCACCAAAGTAATTTTTCTGTTGACCACCAAAGTAATTTTTCTGTTGACCGCCACATTTTTCTGTTGACCACCAAAGTAATTTTTCTGTTGACCACCAAAGTAATTTTTCTGTTGACAACCAAAGTAATTTTTCTGTTGACCACCAAAGTAATTTTTCTGTTGACCACCAAAGTAATTTTTCTGTTGACCACCAAAGTAATTTTTCTGTTGACCACCAAAGTAATTTTTCTGTTGACCACCAAAGTAATTTTTCTGTTGACCACCAAAGTAATTTTTCTGTTGACCACCAAAGTAATTTTTCTGTTGACCACCAAAGTAATTTTTCTGTTGACCACCAAAGTAATTTTTCTGTTGACCACCAAAGTAATTTTTCTGTTGACCACCAAAGTAATTTTTCTGTTGACCACCAAAGTAATTTTTCTGTTGACCACCAAAGTTTTCTGTTGACCACCAAAGTTTTCTGTTGACCGCCAAAGTAATTTTTCTGTTGACCGCCAAAGTAATTTTTCTGTTGACCACCAAAGTAATTTTTCTGTTGACCACCAAAGTAATTTTTCTGTTGACCACCAAAGTAATTTTTCTGTTGACCACCAAAGTTTTCTGTTGACCACCAAAGTAATTTTTCTGTAGACCACCAAAGTAATTTTTCTGTTGACCACCAAAGTTTTCTGTTGACCACCAAAGTTTTCTGTTGACCGCCAAAGTTTTCTGTTGACCACCAAAGTTTTCTGTTGACCACCAAAGTTTTCTGTTGACCATCAAAGTTTTCTATTGACCACCAAAGTTTTCTGTTGACCACCAAAGTTTTCTGTTGACCACCAAAGTTTTCTGTTGACCACCAAAGTTTTCTGTTGACCACCAAAGTTTTCTGTTGACCACCAAAGTTTTCTGTTGACCACCAAAGTTTTCTGTTGACCACCAAAGTTTTCTGTACTCACCTTCAAACCTGCAGAGAGTCTGGTGCTGGTCATACAGCTTGTAGAACTCCGCCTCCTCAATGCCAGTCCTCTGGAACTCTGCCACTACTGCCCTCAGAAACAGCTGCTCCTGCATGGACAAGTTCCTGGAACACACATTTTCAAATGGAACATTATACTTTACCTAACACAAACATACAAACCCAACTGCTCAACACAAACCCTGAGCTACCAAACACAAACCCTGAGCTACCCAACACAAACCCTGAGCTACTCAACACAAACCCTGAGCTACTCAACACAAACCCTGAGCTACTCAACACAAACCCTGAGCTACTCAACACAAACCCTGAGCTACTCAACACAAACCCTGAGCTACTCAACACAAACCCTGAGCTACTCAACACAAACCCTGAGCTACTCAACACAAACCCTGAGCTACTCAACACAAACCCTGAGCTACTCAACACAAACCCTGAGCTACTAAACACAAACCCTGAGCTACTCAACACAAACCCTGAGCTACTCAACACAAACCCTGAGCTACTCAACACAAACCCTGACCAATCAAACAAACATACAAACTCTGACCCACCCAATACAAACACCGACCTACCTCACACAAACATACAAACATATACTTATGTAATGAAGAGGACCAAACCTGATGGCCATGAACTTGGGTGAACAAAACATTTCCTCCACGGCCGTGTTGATGTCAGACATCCCCACCATCACCCCGCCCTGGCTGTCTGCTGCTCTGGCTTCAGCTATTTCTGTTGACCTGCGGCAGATGTCCAGCGCTCTACGAGCATCCCCTGACACTGCAGCCACCTAACATTGGGACAAACATGTAGAAAACTAACATTGGGACAAACATGTAGAAAACTAACATTGGGACAAACATGTAGAAAACTAACATTGGGACAAACATGTAGAAAACTAACATTGGGACAAACATGTAGAAAACTAACATTGGGACAAACATGTAGAAAACTAACATTGGGACAAACATGTAGAAAACTAACATTGGGACAAACATGTAGAAAACATTGGGACAAACATGTAGAAAACTAACATTGGGACAAACATGTAGAAAACTAACATTGGGACAAACATGTAGAAAACTAACATTGGGACAAACATGTAGAAAACTAACATTGGGACAAACATGTAGAAAACTAACATTGGGACAAACATGTAGAAAACATTGGGACAAACATGTAGAAAACTAACATTGGGACAAACATGTAGAAAACTAACATTGGGACAAACATGTAGAAAACTAACATTGGGACAAACATGTAGAAAACTAACATTGGGACAAACATGTAGAAAACTAACATTGGGACAAACATGTAGAAAACTAACATTGGGACAAACATGTAGAAAACTAACATTGTGACAAACATGTAGAAAACTAACATTGGGACAAACATGTAGAAAACTAACATTGGGACAAACATGTAGAAAACTAACATTGGGACAAACATGTAGAAAACTAACATTGGGACAAATATGTAGAAAACTAACATTGGGACAAACATGTAGAAAACATTGGGACAAACATGTAGAAAACATTGGGACAAACATGTAGAAAACTAACATTGGGACAAACATGTAGAAAACATTGGGACAAACATGTAGAAAACTAACATTGGGACAAACATGTAGAAAACATTGGGACAAACATGTAGAAAACTAACATTGGGACAAACATGTAGAAAACATTGGGACAAACATGTAGAAAACATTGGGACAAACATGTAGAAAACATTGGGACAAACATGTAGAAAACATTGGGACAAACATGTAGAAAACATTGGGACAAACATGTAGAAAACTAACATTGGGACAAACATGTAGAAAACATTGGGACAAATATGTAGAAAACTAACATTGGGACAAAGATGTAGAAAACATTGGGACAAACATGTAGAAAACATTGGGACAAACATGTAGAAAACTAACATTGGGACAAACATGCAGAAAACATAGGGACAAACATGTAGAAAACTAACATGGGGACAAACATGTAGAAAACTAACATTGGGACAAACATGCAGAAAACTAACATTGGGACAAACATGTAGAAAACTAACATTGGGACAAACATGTAGAAAACTAACATTGGGACAAACATGTAGAAAACTAACATTGGGACAAACATGTAGAAAACTAACATGGGGACAAACATGTTGAAAACTAACATTGGGACAAACATGTAGAAAACATTGGGACAAACATGTAGAAAACTAACATTGGGACAAACATGTAGAAAACTAACATTTGGACAAACATGTAGAAAACTAACATTGGAACAAACATGTAGAAAACTAACATTGGGACAAACATGTAGAAAACTAACATTGGGACAAACATGTAGAAAACATTGGGACAAACATGTAGAAAACTAACATTGGGACAAACATGTAGAAAACTAACATTGGGACAAACATGTAGAAAACTAACATTGGAACAAACATGTAGAAAACTAACATTGGGACAAACATGTAGAAAACTAACATTGGGACAAACATGTAGAAAACATTGGGACAAACATGTAGAAAACTAACATTGGGACAAACATGTAGAAAACTAACATTTGGACAAACATGTAGAAAACTAACATTGGAACAAACATGTAGAAAACTAACATTGGGACAAACATGTAGAAAACTAACATTGGGACAAACATGTAGAAAACTAACATTGGGACAAACATGTAGAAAACTAACATTGGGACAAACATGTAGAAAACTAACATTGGGACAAACATGTAGAAAACTAACATTGGGACAAACATGTAGAAAACTAACATTGGGACAAACATGTAGAAAACTAACATTGGGACAAACATGTAGAAAACTAACATTGGGACAAACATGTAGAAAACTAACATTGGGACAAACATGTAGAAAACTAACATTGGGACAAACACGTAGAAAACTAACATTGGGACAAACATGTAGAAAACTAACATTGGGACAAACATGTAGAAAACTAACATTGGGACAAACATGTAGAAAACTAACATTGGGACAAACATGTAGAAAACATTGGGACAAACATGTAGAAAACTAACATTGGGACAAACATGTACAAAACATTGGGACAAACATGTAGAAAACTAACATTGGGACAAACATGTAGAAAACTAACATTGGGACAAACATGTAGAAAACATTGGGACAAACATGTAGAAAACATTGGGACAAACATGTAGAAAACTAACATTGGGACAAATATGTAGAAAACATTGGGACAAACATGTAGAAAACTAACATTGGGACAAATATGTAGAAAACATTGGGACAAACATGTAGAAAACTAACATTGGGACAAACATGTAGAAAACTAACAAGAAAGCTACCCAACAAACCCATGGAAACATGGGTTACATTTTAAGACCCTGTGTGCAGTATTCCTTAGACTCTAATGTAAATCTTTACTTTGTTAAAACAGGAAAACAATTTAAAATCATGCAGCTACCATATTAAACTTTTCCACTCAACAAAACTGAAAATTTAAATGAAAGGGTCTAGTACCTTTCTGGCAGCAAGCTGTACAGCATCGTTATCAAAGACCTTGAGACCTTTCATGCGGGAGGCCACAATCTCCTCCAGCTGTCTGAAGGTGTAGGGTTGGAAGGTCATCCTGGTCAGGCCCTGTGTGAGACAGGTACACAAGTTTTAAAATATGCAGGTGCACAGTTAGGACAGGTCCTGTTTGAGCCAGGTACACAAGTTTTAAAATATACAGGTGTAAGTTTAGGACAGGTACACAAGTTTTAAAATATGCAGGTGTAAGGTTAGGACAGGTACACAAGTTTTTAAACACACAGGTGTACAGTTAGGATAGGTACACAAGTTTTAAAACGTACAGGTGTACAGTTAGATCAGGTCCCCTTTTGAGACAGGTACACAAGGTTTAAAACATACAAGTGTACGATTTGATCAGACCCTGTATGAGACAGGTACACAAGGTTTAAAACATTTCACATGGACTTAAAGGCACTTATAAGAACATTATGGCTGCTACACTCCTGTCACATTTATCCAAATTGAAGTTTTGATTTTATCAAAACCTGGCCAATCACAACATTGCATGTTAGCACTGGTGTGATGTAACAACAAACTCACCAAACGACTGGCAACTCTTTTCATCATCATCCTTTCTGGCAAGTCCATTGTGTTTGCTACAGCCAAAACTATTAGTTTAACCCTCTCTTTAGTTGGCCAATCAAAAATGTTGTACATTACATCTTGTTTCTTGGTCCACAATAAGTCTAGCTGTTGAAAAAACAGTTTTTTGGTCACCAATGATGCAAACAGTCATAAAGTTGTAACAATATTTTGGAAAATTTGTATGCTAATGTAAGTTTTTTAAACTGATGAAGAAATATTGCATTTGAAATCAAAATTTATTTTAAAATTTCAAGTTATTCAGCCATCTTGGTTAACATTCTGTTCTACAATAAAAAAAAATTAAAATTTCATTGAAATGAAAGATGGTACCTCATCAACCAATAAAACCACAGGATCAGAGCGAGGGCCGGGTGACGTAAACATTTTGTTCAGGATATTCACAGCGTGCTCGGCTGTTGCTTTGGCGCCATTCAATGCCTGTGGAATAATTAATTTTTACCAAGATTTTTAATCAGGCTTTGGCGCCATTCAGTGAATGTGATAAATTAATTACTTTTTAACCATCAATGACAAAATATAATAGAACATTCCAACTACACATACAACAGCACTTACTTTCAGAATCTCCACATATGCCTGTCTGGGTTCGGTCAGCCTCATGCCATTTATTTCTATAAACTTAAAGTCTGGGAGATTGCCCTCATCTCTCTGTGCCTCGAGGATTTTAATCACCTCCTTGACAGTGGCTGTCTTACCTGTGCCAGGTACACCTGAGATGTACATGCACCTGGAAGAAAAGGTGGACACAGCATGACCTTAATATTACATTGGTGTCCATGACAACAGTAAACAAACCAAATATTTTACCCACTACAAGAAAAACATCTTACCCTCCTGTACCATCAAGGATTTTCCCCTCCACAAAACCAAACACATCAGAAAATTCTTGTTCTCTACAGGGCAGAGACTCTGGGACAGCAGATACATGCAACCTAGCAGTTTAAAAACATCAACCATTAACTTCTGGCATGTACAAATACTTATAGCAATCCATTTTTTTAAAAAGATTTAATGACATTGTAAGATTTATGAGTTGTCTATTTCAGCTCTACCCAGGATGACCTACCTAGCCCTAGCCTCCTCTAGGTCATTACTGTATGTTGCCTTGGGTCCACTTCGGGATGGCAGATTAGGCGTAGCCTTCGAGAGTAAATTCCTTGAAAACTAACAAAAGAAAATATATAACAAACATTCACACAAAAGATCTCTGAAGTTCACAAAAATAACATCAAACTACTTCTAAAACCAGCAGTAAACCCCTCTAGAGCTGACACATACCCGTGGTGTCCTGGCTGGCGTGTTGATCTTCTTGGGTTTCTCTTGTCTCTTAGTGGATTTTTTGTTCCCTGCTTCAAAGTCGCTGTCTTCGTCTTCACTGCTGTCATCTTTATCACCTTTATAATCCTCATCCGCATCACTGTCATCAAGAGAGAATTCCTGGTAGGAACTGAAACAAAAAGGATGAATTCACCTCTTATTGTACCACATCAACAGTAAGTATCAATTCAACAGTGATTTCATCACATCAACAAGCATGCAGTAGTACAAGCGACTAACACGCTGACCTTTTCAACAGATTTCATCACATCAATAAGCATGTACAAGTGCAGTAAGCGACTAACACACTGACCTTTTCTTGATGACAACCCTAATGGGAGTCTGAGCGCCCTGTTTAGCTTTGGCTGACCGGGAAGAAGGTGTGAATGGCTGCTCTTCGTCTGATTGGCTCAAGTCTGCATAAGATATCCTCCTTAGAGCTGCAGCCCTCCGAGGCGTGGTTCTAGGACTGGCCACTGAGTCCTTGAGCAACCTGTTGGCTGGACGAGATGGGGTCCTAGCGGGACTTTCAACAGTGTCCTTCAGCAAGATGCTGGCTCGACGAGTTGGGGTCCTACCAGGACTTTCAACAGTGTCCTTCAGCAACCTGCTGGCTTGACGAGGTGGGGTTTTGACTAGTGTGAATTTAGGGGTGCCAGATTTTCCAGGCGTGGGATTCTTGTTAATTTTAATCCTTACGGGTGTTGTGTTTTCCTGGTTTGTCGTCTTCTTCTTTGGAGTGTGGTGCTCATCTGGCAAGAACTTCTTAGGCGTGCTGATGGGTCTGCCACGACGACTGACACTCTGGGGACCAGCCTCGGCTGTTTTTTTTGGTACAGTTGCACTGAACACATCTTCCTGCTGCTCGTCTTCATCAGAGAGATGACTTTTATTCTTTAACTTTGGCCTTGATGGCGTCTTTGCTGCCGTAGTTAGCTCTAAACTGTTTTCAAACATAGAAGAGCTACTCCCAAACAAATTAACAGACAAGCGACGCCTACCTGCTTCAAGGCTGTCTGGAGTTTTGTCGGATCCTTTACGCCTAGCAAGTGGAGTTTTTGTCAGGTCTTCAGAGTCCAGCACCTCAAAGATTGATTTCCTTCTGTAAGGCGAGCCAACCAGGCGCGTGACTGATGGAGAATTTTTAATGTTCACAGTCGGGGAGTTGATATTTTTAGACTTGAGTAAACCCAATCTGGCCACTTGGTGGACAATATCATCTTCCCCAGGCTCAGGCTTGCTGTCTTTCTTGGGTGTTATTTTATAATCAGCGCTCGGGAGCCGTTGTAGAATAACCCTGGCAACATGCTTACGGCTGGGCGACTCCTCCCCGTACCCTCCCAGAATTTCCATCTTCAACTTTTTGGTGGCGCACTCTTCCATGTTGACATCTCCATCGCTGTCTATCTCCCTGTAGCGTTTGGAGGGTGTGTTCGAGTCTCTCTTAGCTCGTGGACTAGCAGCTGACTCAGCTTTAGTCACGCTGTTTAATTTGAATTTAGTGTCATCAGAGCTGACTGACGAGTTGTCGTCAGTGTCACTGTCATGATTTAACATGTCGATGACGTTCTTTTGATTAAGTCTGGCCATCATGCTGATGGGAGATTTTATAACTGAAACAAAGTTTACAGTAGAATAATGGTTTACATCACATCAGACAGTAAATGAACTAACAATCCAAGAAAATAAAGGCAGACAATTTCCCATTAACTTTAGGAACACATTAGCAAATCTAAACCTAATGTTTTTCACGTAGTCGGCATTGTCACATGTATGTGCATACAAAATTATAACATTTCAAAAAGTAAAAAATTCTAAATTTAGCAACACACCCAACTGTGCCAAAGATGAACTCACCACTGGGACTCTTGCTGGTCTCTGAACATTTGGGAGGAGATGTCTTGTACAGCTGCTCAACAGTTTCTTTGATAGACATTCTCTTAGCTGGACACTGTAACACCATAAAATGGCTCTACACAACTGGTCACTCTTACAAAATCTAACTTTATATAATTAAGCATTGACAGCCACTGAAACTAATGATAGAATTTAATTTAGCCAGTAATATGTAATTAACATTTTAATTACCTAACTAGTTAACTGCTAGATGGCAACAAAAAAAGAGACAAAACACTTATGACCTAATGTCAGTAATTGTGTTTGATAGTTCTACAAGCAACATTTGTGTTCAGCATCCACTAGTCTAGGAATAACAACCTCTAACCCAACATTAATAATTGTGTTTGATAGTTCTACAAGCAACCCTCTTAGCATCCACAAGTCTAGGAATAACAACCTCTAACCTAACATTAATAATTGTGTTTGATAGTTCTACAACCTCTAACCTAACATTAATAATTGTGTTTGATAGTTCTACAACCTCTAACCTAACATTAATAATTGTGTTTGATAGTTCTACAACCTCTAACCTAACATTAATAATTGTGTTTGATAGTTCTACAAGCAACCTTCTTAGCATCCACAAGTCTAGGAATAACAACCTCTAACCTAACATTAATAATTGTGTTTGATAGTTCTACAAGCAACCTCAGCATCCACAAGTCTAGGAATAACAACCTCTAACCTAACATTAATAATTGTGTTTGATAGTTCTACAACCAACCTTTGTGCTGAGCATCCATGCATCTTTAGTATGAGCAGCTGGAGAATCTGCATTTTTTAACCGAGATAATTTGATCTTTGGAGTTGATGGTTTTATGACTAGATTGTCGGTTTCAGTATGAGAATTTCCATTTGGTGTGCTTAAGTCCTTTTTTGAAGATGGACGCCTTTTACCATTATTTTCAGGTGTATCTGTGTTTATGGTATAAAGTCCTTCGTTTTCATTGCCAGTTATTGAGACCAAACATTTTCCATTGTAGGCTCTTCTGGCAATGAAAGCCGGGTGTGGACTGTTATTGTTGTGTTCTTTCAAGGTTGGAGTTGGTGAGCCGGAATCTTTTATGTGTAAGACCTTAAAATAAACTTTGTTAAGTATTATCACTATAAAATTACACTATTCAGCATACACACATTTTCAGACATTAAAATATAAATTATTAAATTTTAGTAAATTTAATAAAGGCAAACCTTGCATTTTCCAACAACAGTTTCTAAGTCAATTTCTCTTTCATATTTGTCGCTTAAATCTAGTATCACTTCATTTTCTGCCATTTTCTGAGCATTCAACATTTTCCTTAATTGCTTTGGGACTTCCTCACTTTGCCAGTACCACCTCACTTGTGCTAACTTTTGAGCTTCACTTCTTTTATTATAAACTAAATCTGGAAACAAATTTGTTAAATTGCAATTTACGTTTTTTAAAAATTCAATGTTAATTTTTTTTAAAATAATCTTGTATTTTAAAAATTTAATGATATACATTATTTTGATACCCTTTTCAAACAAATCTATGAGTTGAGCAATGTAGCAGTCTTCCTTTTCCACTGAGCTAGTCAGCTTGCCTTGACGAGACACCAGGACACAGTCCCCTATACTGAATACTTCACCATCCAAAACAAATTGCCTGCAAACAGAACACATATTCATTAATTTCTTGGATATCTACCTACTTTACAGTCTACCACCACACAAAACATTTCTAATATTAGCAATCGATACTAGATTTTTTATATTAGTCATAATTAGTGTAAATCATAACTAAGAAGTATGTGTATTTTTAGGCCTATTGATTTTTGAACACATTAGGCTAATTCAGCTAATAGAAGTTAATGCATTGTCAACTCAATATTCACTCTTCTCAATCACCCAAAACTGAGTAACAAAACAGTAAATTAGTAAACTATGACTTTATGTAGCCTAACTCTAGACTAGAGTCCAGCTAGTCAGTCTTGCTTGAGGTAGAGAGTCTACATAGTTAGTACATAGACCCAATAAATTAGTTAATTAAGTAGACTTTTTTGCAAGTTAAGTAAGTTCACTTAATCACTTAATCAAGTAGCCTAAACCTAAATTCTAGATTTCTAGTACTAGAAATCTAGATCTAGCTACTAACTAACTAGCTAGATCTACTACTAGATCTAGATCTAGACTAAATATCTTACTCTAGGGCCGCTAGGCCTATTCTAGATCTACAATTCTACATCTTAATTATTAAATTTAAACTTAAGTCAAAGTACACACAACTAGAGGATCTAGATCATGAGATCTATCTACGTGTCGTGTGCCTACCTAAAATGTTTACTCAGTTTATTAGTAAAATGAGGTTTATGTTGTTTATCTACTATTTCGCCGTTCCCTAGCCATTCCAGATTTTGTATGGCAAAAAATGATGAATGTTTAGATTTAACTGGCATGATTGCCTAATATTTTCATCCGGTGATCACTACTTAAATTTGTATGTGTTTGTAAACAACAACCACGTTTATGTCTATTTTTATTATTTAATATTTAGCCTATGTTGGCGCCACATGATGTAGCATCCGATTGCTGGCCAGATTTTTAAAAGTGTACAGCTTAGCCTACTGCATATTTTTTACTGCTGGTACACAAAATGGCGAACCGTACAGTAAAAGACGCTCATTCTATAAAAGGCACAAACCCGCAGTATTTAGTTGAAAAAATTATCAGGACCAGGATTTATGAATGCAGATACTGGAAAGAAGAATGTTTTGCTCTTACGGGTAAGAAATGTTAATGACTTAGACTAAAAAAATCAACCCTCACCTTTCACTTCAACTTCATGAACTCGGCTTCATCATTCATCATCATTCTTCATCATCATCAATATCATGCAACTTCATAGTTTCATCAACTCTTCAACTCTAGATTATTCTAGATCTAACTGCTGGACTGAAATCAGTCTAAGTCTTCTCTTGATTTATTTTATTTATTATTTAGATCCAGAATCTAGGGGCTATTACATTTTATTAGGCCTAATGGTTTTGTTGTTTTTTAGTTGTTTTTTCACCAGTCTTTCTGGTTTGTTAAAATTAAAAATAGGTAGGCCTATAAAATTGATAATGTACTGACTTGACTAAAATTAGTAAAACTACAAAAAATAGGAATAGATTTTTTTTCTAGTAGGCCTAATCATTAATATCATAATATAGTTAGTCTCATATAAATTCAATTTTCTTCAAATTATAAAAAGAATAGCATATAATTGTAGAGCTTTAAAAATGCAATCCAACAGTACCAATTTTATTAATTTAGCATAATTGGTTGATTAAATATAATTTTTTTAGTGTCGCAAATAAAATATATAGAAACACGACCAAAAACGCAGGTAAAAAGTCAAATTCACTTGTTTTAAAGCTAGTAAGCAAGAAAAGACATGATTCTTTCTTACTATTGAAATCAGTTTGCTTATACCTACATTTTTTTACACCAAGGTGAAAGTAAATAGTTTATATAAATTTATAAAATGCCATTTATATAATTTATTGTATGTTTTGTGATGAATTTTCAATTGGAAAATACCGCATTTGGAAGCAGAAAGGTAAATTCTACAGAACAGATGTTGTTTGGAATGTTATAGATTATAGATCTAGGCCTACATCAAAATGTTTGTTTAATAAAATTCAATTAGAGTCCACCCATTTCTGATGGGTACCTGATATACATTGGGGAAATTAAAGGTAAAAAGTAAAGGCGGCTGTGAATATCGCTGACCACACGGACAATCACTTCATATGCCGAGGTCAAGAAACATGAACTCTACTTCATCTGCCAAATAGATTGCTTTGTCTACAGAGGAATCTTAATTAATGTTTACAGGGGCCTAATAAAATTGAGTTATGTTTGTAAAAACAGTAGGCCTAAGCTTTAAAAACTTATTTTGGTCAATATCGGAAAAAATAAAAATCTTTTCGACTAAATGGGTTGAAAAAAGCTTTGAATTTGTTTCATTGTTTGTTATTATATCTTGTAGTATTTAGAATTGAAGCTTTCTTTCTTAATTACAAGTTGTATTAATTTCAAACCTTAATGTAATTTCTTTTTAATTCAGTATTAGCCTAAATGTAAGGTAGGCTACAGAATTCAGATATTACCTATGGTTTTGTGATTTTTATATGTTTATAACATTTGTGTTTATGAAATGACCTAATGAAGTTATCAAGCAAAGTGTTTTATAATTATTTTAATAGACCTGCAAGTTATAAGTACAAAATATAGATATCTAATCACTAGATCTAGGTCTAAGTTTAAGAAAAAAACTACCAAAAGGGTTTGAAATACTTAAATATAGTACTAAAAGTAGCTATGTTTTGAAAAAAAAATATCTTAAACTGGAGACATTCAATTTAAAAGTCATTATAAAAACTCCACGATCTAGATTTATTTCTAGATCTCTAGTAGGAATACAGATTTAGAGGCTTTCCCATCAGTATCAATGTACTATCTTAGCTATGTGGGAGGTCAGTACGAGTTCACTGGGAAAAAAATCGGATCTGCCGTAGGGGGGTGGGTTTAGTGCGCAAATGCTCCTGACCGATTGCCAAAAGGTACAGAAATTCTAAAGATACATTTTAAAAGAAAAATGGACGGCTGAACTGCAGTTATCAAAATATCTGTGTAAGTAGAAGTATAAATAATAATATTTTACACAAATATAGCTGTCTTTTGCTAAATCTAGCTCAATTTCCACGAAAATCGCATCCGGTCGCAATAATTTTTATATCAGCTTGTCGGCCATTCAACGATCTATCACGTGTAGCAGACGCCAAACAGATTTACCCGTATGGTATTGCGCGAATGCTATTTTTAGCAACAGTGCCGAGACGCGATAGAAAAAAACGAACTAGAAAGTGGCCATAAAAAAGCGGGTCAGGGGAGGTAATTCAACTCGCGTTATGAGACTAGCTATAATATGATAATCTGTCTGGACTAGAATCTCAAAACCTAAATTTAAACACTAAAATTCAGAAACTCAGAACAGCCGCCCTCTCTCCAGAGTTTTAAAGTTTTCTTCATTTACCTGCATCGCAAAGTGAAAGTAGTTTCAAGTATATTATAATATAAATGTGTGCTTGACTGCTAATTGAAAGTTTAGTTAAGATCTTGGAATCAACTCATCTTAGGAATATACTCAGATGAGTACCTGACTCGTTAGTTGTTAGGCTTCAGCTGGGCATAGAACTTGAATACTTAAACATTGTCATTTGCCATACATGATGGTGAATACTGTGTAATAAAACACTGCAAGTAGGCCTAAATAAAACACCAAATTTCATTTCTAAACTGATGTAGGCACTTAAATGATTACATTTTTTTTTTAAAATCAGTACCCTGCCTGTTCAAATCTGAATATCTAGTAAACTGATTGATAAAATTTCAGTTGCGCAGATCCTTTAGGATTATGGTGCTCATTACTTTCTCACTTAAAAAAATTTCATATTATTTAGGCCTATTTAAATACTAAAAGAATGAGAAAGAATCTTGTTTTTTTTTTCATTCAGTGCAAAGATATAGAACATAACAATGGCTAAGCAAAAAAATGAATTTCTGTGCTAATATTAGTATTATTAGAATGCTAATTTTTTTTGTACAATAAAACTTAATTGTTACGTTAGATTCTACTTGAAAATTTAGGTTAAATATAAATGAAAAAGTGCAACTAGTAAGTTAAATATAAATAGTTATTGTTAGATGTTTTAATTTTTGCTAGTACTTCCAAATGTCATACATGACGGAAAAAAAAGGAGAAAAAAAGCTTCTTGTTACACCCAAAAATAATTTCACAGCCTGTCTTTAACCCTCATTCAACCCTCAACATAAACATATGAAGACCCAAGTATCAGTTGTATGAAGACCCAAGTATCAGTTGTTTTGAAATGTTATTTTCTTCAGCCGCCCTAATGGTTGACAAGGCCATGGAGCTCAAGTACATTGGTGGTGTGTTTGGCGGAAACATCAAACCTGTGCCCTTCTTGTGTCTGCTGCTCAAGATGCTTCAGATTCAGCCAGAAAAAGATATTGTTGTGGAGTTTATAAAGAATGAAGATTTCAAGTGAGCACGTTAAGTTACAACTTGTTACATAACGTTTAAAGAGCTAGCATGCATGAGGGGTGATAGAGTAAATAGATGATTATGATACAATGATTTTTCTCTAGATATGTTCGAGCTTTGGGGGCCCTTTACATGAGGCTAACTGGCACCTCAGTGGACTGTTACAAATATCTGGAACCACTGTACTATGATTACAGAAAGTTAAAGCGCATTGATAGGAATGGCGGTAAGTGCTCTGTTAGCCTACATTTTGTTCTTAATTTTAACAGCCATTTTTCTAATTTGAAAATGGAAACCTTATTGTATGACTGCAATTACTGTAAAATCTACCTGGATTTTGATTAAAATAGTAAATTTTGTCTGTTCTCTTGTCACTGCTTGTGTTATCACTGAAAAGATTAATTATATCTTACCCCTAGCTGAATAACACCTGACCGATGAGTCCTAAAGCTTAGACTGATCTCCACTTTATGTTGTTCATGTTTACATGTCTAGTAGATTTGTGGTGTTAAACTTTTACATTACATTTTCAGCTTTCCACATCATTCACATGGATGAGTTTATAGATGAGCTCCTCAGGGAAGAGAGGATCTGTGACATCATTTTACCTAGGATACAGGTACAGTGCTGAGTGATTGTCTTGTCTACATGCTCACCTGCTTGTTGGTGTCAATGACTCATGATAAGAGAGATAGTTAACTGTTTGTATATTTCAGAAACGCAATGTGTTGGAGGAAACCAATGTGTTAGAAACACGTGTCAGTGCTATTGAGGAAGACATTGATGATGTAGAATCAGAGGAGGAGGAAGAAGTTTTGAAGGTACGTTACACCTGCACCTACACATCTTGATGAACTATCATCCTAACAATAACACTTCCAAGCTTAGACCCTTATCTTTTTTCCTTTGAGGCATGGCTGCATACTTTTAATGTTTCTGTACAATTAATTTTTTAATTGCTAATTTGCTCAAACAGGAAGTGAAGAAAGTTGTCCCGCCCCCACCAGTGGTCAAGGAAAATAAACCGCCCAGACCTCCATCACCTCACAGAAGGAGAATCAGTCCAAGAAGAAGGTAATCTATTTGTTGGGGTAGCAGTTATCACGTTAATGGCAGATGTTGTTAGACTAGTGGTGGATGTTGTCAGGGTAATGGCAGATGTTGTTAGACTAGTGGTGGAGGTTGATGCAGTCAGGCTAACAGTGGACATAGCTAGGCTCTTGTGCCCATTTGTCATTCCTCATATACAGCTTAGCTAAAGTATAGTGTGCAGTTACTACAGAATTTAATTCATGTTCTCATTATGAACCACTAATAAATATTTACCATATGAGATACAAACAATGACATATGTATGTTTTGTGTGAATTAACTTTGGCAGATAAATCAAGTTCATGTTTTTAAAATTCATTTTGTATTTGTAGAGACCATCGTCGACATCGCAGTCCAATCAAAAGGCGATCAAGATCTCGAGAAAGGGTTGAACGTGGAGACAGAGCATTTAGAGGAGACAGAGGTCTCAGAGATAGGGGAGATAAACGTCATAGATCACCAGGTCATTTTGCCTTGTTTTATTGTTATTTCCCCTTCCTACTACAGCCAAGTTGGGATAGCATCTAAAGTTTGACATGTTTTGTTGTTATTTCCCCTTACTATTACAGCCAAGGTTGGGATAACATCTAAAGTTTGACTTGTTTTATTGTTATTTCCCCTTACTACTACAGCCAAGCTTAGTATAGCATCTAAAGTTTGACTTGTTTTATTGTTATTTCCCCTTACTACTACAGCCAAGCTTAGTATAGCATCTAAAGTTTGACTTGTTTTATTGTTATTTCCCCTTACTACTACAGCCAAGGTTGGGATATCATCTAAAGTTTGACTTGTTTTATTGTTATTTCCCCTTACTACTACAGCCAAGCTTAGTATAGCATCTAAAGTTTGACTTGAACGTTTCAGATCACAAACATAAGGAGGATGACAGACACAAGCGCAGCAGCAAAAAGACACGTCATGACAGGGAAGATGACAGGCACCACAGACGTCCTAGTGACAAAGACAGGCGACACAGGGAACCAAAGGATAAGGACAGGGAACCAAAGGATAAAGACAGGGAACCAAAGGATAAAGACAGGGAACCAAAGGATAAGGACAGGGAACAGAGAAGCCACAAGGACGACAGGCGAGGCAGGGATGAGAAAGGAACCAAGACCAGCAGTGCTGAGCAGGAGATTAAAGAAGCCAATGAGATGCGAGCCAAGTTGGGCCTAGCGCCACTTAGGCCGTAGTTGACTTGGATTTGGTAGAGACAGTGTCATGAACAATACATTTTA
This sequence comes from Physella acuta, assembly GCF_028476545.2. NCBI lineage: Eukaryota > Metazoa > Mollusca > Gastropoda > Physidae > Physella > Physella acuta. The sequence goes on from NW_026732487.1 coordinate 652,551, forward strand.
CATACATCAATCAGTGTGTTATTGAAACACACCTGTGCTGCTAGGTAGCACACTTTCAGTGATGTCACATTTAATTTTTTGTCCAGAATGTGACTGAGTGTATAAATGTCCCATCTTAAGTTCTCATTTTTAATTGTTATAATATATAAATCAAATTTCAAAAAAGATGATTTTGTTTGTATTTTATACTAATCTTCCCTGGTGTTTCTTTTTACCCTTTTTGTCACTGTCAGTTTGTTTCACTTTCAGCCAGTTTAATTCAGTAAACATATAGCGGCCCAACATATAGCAGCGATCTAAAACCAGGTGACCCCCAGGAACAAAACTTACACCTCGTGTGATAAAATAGGTGAAGTGGGGTGACACCAAACAAAAAAATACTACCTTGCTCAAGGGGGTGACACCCAAACTAGTAATGCCACTATATATCATAGACCAGAGCTTCTACAGCCTATATATCATTACACCACCGGTACAACATGTAAGCTAGCTGGCCACATTACACCACAGCTACCATGTGGATGGTGTAAGTGTAAGGCAACATGTAAGTTAACTGGTCTGTAAGTGGCAAGCCACAGCTTCCAGGATAGACAGTTCAAGCTGAGAAGCCCCTGAGCTCTAACACCAACTGGACTGTTTAGTTCCAGTATCACTGACGTCACTTGTTTCTATTGCCGGGAATGATGAGTGACGTCCCTGCTCTTGTGGTAACTGACGTCACCCACACTGGTCTTGTATTTATGCTCCTTGTCTTAGGGTTTGGAAAGGGGAAGTTATGTAGCAGTACTAAAAGGTTGATTTTGATTATTGAACTTTACTTCCAGTAAAACCATCCAACCCACACTCGCCCTGTCAATACAAAAATCTCAAACTCCGGGTTAAAGTGTAGCAATTAACTGAGCAGGTCATTAACGAAAGTCTAATCATCCATAGCTAGACTTAATTACAACTCTGGCGACCAAAGAAAGTCGCAATTACACTGGAGCGAGCGAACACAGCCACTTATGTAAGGAAATCCCACTTGATGCCTCCAAGTGAGACTGCTACACACCAGCTCGTCTTTCTTTAGCTGCTGCCCAGAGCACGCGTGTCTTCAGCAGACAGACGAACCAATACGTGGGGATTTAACGTCATTTCTCACTGATTTCTCGCGGGATTTTGTGTGGACATTCACATGTTTATGAGGGGTAAGATAGTTGGTGTCATAGTGAAATAAATACCACGGGGTCTTTGTTAGATTGTGCCATATGCTACGTCATGAAACAAAGAATAATCAAGATACTTTGTCTTGATATTAGAACGGAGTTAAATGAGCTTAGCCTAAATTCAAATGTCTTTGTGATGGAGATGGTATATTTGGCACGTCAGAGGGTTGTGTTTGACAACAATTACTGAGCTCGCGGCTATTTACAAATGGTATTTTTTAAAATTGATTAGCCTAGAGCAGGGGTCTCCAAACTGCGGGCCGGATGCGGCCCGCGAGGTCCTTTCATCCGGCCCGCGGAGATCTTTTTGTCCATGGAAAAAAACGTTTGTTGGTGATGGCTGAGGAATTTTGCCCAGAAAAATCAAAGACATGCCTGGAACTAACTGGCCCCCGAACTGAAATTTGATAGTTAATGCGGCCCTCGGGCTGAAAAGTTTGGAGACCCCTGGCCTAGAGAATGAAATAAAGTACTCTTACTCTTACAATTTAAACAGTAGAAAATTGAATACTTATTTATTTAGGGTGTCATTTTGTATATTTAGAGCCACATATAGGGCCGTATATGGCTTAGGACTCTTGGCTCCGCCAAAAGACTCTCCGAGTGTACAGGAGTGTTGTAGACTTGGTCCGCTAGGAACGACATGCAGAGGCGGCCGCCCCGGGCACCGACCCAAATGGGGCGCCAAAATGGGTAGAACCAGCATGAATAACTATAGCCTGTATATAAAATCCATGGAAACGGGGGGGGGGGGGGGGAATGGATAGTTCGCCCCGGGCGCCGGAATGTGTCGCTACGCCTCTGACGACATGAGGTGAAGAGATTATATGATGCCCCCAACCTACTGGTTGGCTACAGGATAGGTCTAGCACCCGCTTACAGCCAGCCCCCCTCCACGCACATGCCCACCATCATTTACCAATAAATTTAATATATTCGATAATTATTATTTTCAGAATAATTTCGCCTTTTTGTTTTCACGAGTCAGCAAGTTCAGATGTGATTTTTACAATGGGTGGCAACCACTCCAAGTCCAAAAAATCCAGCCCTGACATTGAGCAGACGGGAGACGCCAACACACCTAAAGGTCTACAAAGTAAAAACAGTGTCAAAAAGAAGAAAGGAAACAGGAACAGCGTTAAAATCAAAACGGAAAAAAGGACCCTGAAAAAGCAAAAATCTGTTCGGGGCGCGGACTTTGAAAATGTGAACCCTGGCGATTGCCAGGCGAATCACAAGTTCAACTCCACCGTCTACAGGAAAAAGTCCTCCTGCCCTTCCTGTGACGCCAAGGACACTCTGTTGGGGAAAAATAGGTCAAGGTCAGGCTCGGATAAATCCCTCCGTTTCAGTGATTTTAACAAAGTTTTAAGACGAACCAAAATCTACGACTGGGAGACGTCACCCGTGGAGATACCTTTAGACGGTGTACCTGATGTAAGTGGCCCTATTGATATTTAATTTAAATAAAAAACACAAGAAAAAAAATAGAGCTAAATAAATACACATCTTCGAAAAGTTTAAAGCAAAATAATTCAGCATTTACCATTTACCACAGTAAAAACTACCCAGACCCATGACCCTACCCACCAGACCCTTAACCCTACCCACCAGACCCATGATTCTACCCACCAGACCCATGATTCTACCCACCAGACCCATGATTCTACCCACCAGACCCATGATTCTACCCACCAGACCCATGACTCTACCCACCAGACCCATGACCAGACCCATGACCCTACCCACCAGACCCATGACCCTACCCACCAGACCCATGACCCTACCCACCAGACCCATGACCCTACCCACCAGACCCATGACCAGACCCATGACCCTACCCACCAGACCCATGACCAGACCCATGACCCTACCCACCAGACCCATGACCAGACCCATGACCCTACCCACCAGACCCATGACCCTACCCACCAGACCCATGACCAGACCCATGACCCTACCCACCAGACCCATGATTCTACCCACCAGACCCATGACCAGACCCATGACCCTACCCACCAGACCCATGACTCTACCCACCAGACCCATGACTCTACCCACCAGACCCATGACCAGACCCATGACCCTACTCACCAGACCCATGACTTTACTCACCAGGCCAATGACTCTACCCATCCACACAGAAACGTAACTTAAAAACTTTGGACTTGAATCTTGTAGGCTGAATGGCTTTCGATACTTAAGTTGTTTTTATTAAACAATTGAACCAAGCGGATAAACATTAACTTCGGAATGTTATATAGTCAACATGTTTTTTTAAAAGTTTGATTAGTATTAAGTTGCGAGTTTACAAAGAAATTATCCACAATGGTTTTAGTTATGACGTCATAAGTTGTTTTGTCCTACTTTCGTTCGCCACTTAAGTATCCACTTGTTGTAAACCACATTAGCTAGCCTACAACTGTAACGACATAGATTTTTTTTAACATGTAGTAAAACACGTTAGCTACCCTACAACAGCAATGACCTAGATTTGTATTAACTTGTAGTAAAACACATCGCCTACTGAGTTTCTTCAAGTCTACCGCCCCCACCCCCAACGAAATGGAATTTATATAGAAAATATATACATTTAACAGTGTCCGCCCCCTGAAGAAAGTCTACCGCCCCTCCCCCCCCCCCCCCCCCCCCCCCGAAAATTGAAAGTGCCCCCCCCCCCCCCCCGCCCCTTGGAGAAAAAGTCTGGTAGAAACACTGATCGCCTGCAAGTGTAGTAAAACACATAACATGCAAATGCGACGACATAGTTTTCATAGGAAAAACAAGTCTAACTAGCTAAACAACGATCATGGGTTAATAAAGACGTTAAACCCTTATTTAATGTGTTTGTTTATATATATATATATATATATATATATATATATATATATATATATATATATATATATATATATATATATATATATATATATATATATATATATATGCAGCCAGAGCCGGAAGATATTTGCTATGTGTGTGGCGTGTACACCGGGCATCACGTGAGGATATGTCGAGTGTGTCTGAAGGCCTACCATGACGGATGTCTACAGAAGATCGGCCACCCGCTCAATGACAGGGCCAGGCATCTCATCGTCACTGGCCAGTGGAGCTGTCACCAGTGTGTAAGGCATTTTGTACTGTCTGACCTGACTGGCTGGCTGATGGACTGGAAAACTGACTGATGTCTGGCTGACTGGCTGTCTGACCGGACTGGCTGGCTGTCTGACGGACTGGCTGGCTAGCTGGATGGCTGACTAGCTGGCTGGCTGACTGGCTGACTAGCTTGCTGGCTGACTGGCTGGCTAAATGTCTGACTGACCAACTAATTAACAAACAGGCCAGCTGACTGACTGTATGAAATTATTTAGCCATCATGCCTAGCCACCCTCTCCCCTTCCTCTTTATTTATCAATACAACTTCAGGACGTACAGCCCCCCCCCCCACCCCCCAACACACACACTCACATCTGATGTCAGGCCGGTGGTTTGATATGGACGAGGTTTTCAAGTGACATGTACTGTTGCCACGATGGACGGCAATGAAAAATCTGGCACACATGGCTTATCACGTGTCGTAGTGTTTTGTGACTCACACTTTGAGTGAAAACAAGTTGCCTCCCCTTTTCTATGAATTTATGATCGAAGTGAAAACAAGTTGTCTCCTTTTGCCAAGTATCAATGTATTAAACACCCCAATCAATATTGTAGAACTAGACAGACATAGCTGTTTATGTTTAAAAAGGCAGAAAAAAAAAGTATTTTGCGGGGGGGGGGGGGGGGGGGGGGGGGGCGATGAAGTGTGAGCCACTATCAATATCGTTTAGGCGTTTATTACTTATTATAACGATTTGGGAAAGAGGGGGAGGGGTGGGAGGGAGTCTGCAAAACAGCGTGAATCATTTATGGACGACCTTTATACAAATAATTAATACGTTATTTACTTTTTTAAAAAATTGGTACAATTATCTGTCGTACTTATTTATTTGTCTTTTATACAATGCTTATGGTGCGAGTAAAAAAATGTATTTAAAAACTAAAAACCCTTTAAAAACTAAACACCCTTTAAAAACTAAACACCCTTTAAAAACTAAACACCATTTAAAAACTAAACACCCTTTAAAACTAAACACCCTTTTAACAACTAAGACCTCTGTTAAGAAAATAAAAACACGTTATTTTAATAGCTCCGTCGTGTTTTCCACCATGTTGCCGATTTGTCACTACAACCATAACAGTCATAGTTTCGTTTTTGTCAGGTGGCGTTGAACCATCTACTGACCCAGGAAGAGGTCAAAAAGGTCATGGAAGACCTAGAAGACTACGACATTTCGCGAGGTACGGAAGTTTTAATTAGCAAAAACTAATGTGGGGGAGGGGTGTGGTGGGGGGATAATAATTAAATCTGACACAAATGTGTTGACTAAAATATGTTTCCTTTAACAGAGAAGATATCTGAACAAGACTACCTAAGTTACTGTAAACAATCTCTAATCAAGGAGGGTAAAATATTCACTGCTGAGAAGGAGTTGAGCAGTAGTGAGAGATTTCGTATGGCAGCCCAATCTGGCTATATTAGCTGGAATGATTTCCTCAATATTGAGAGTATCAGGATCCTCAACAAACGATGTAAGGTGGGTACCGTCTACATTTAAAAAAAAAATCATTACTAAAAGTAAAGGCTGTTTTTATCTGATTAGTAATAATCTTTGAATAAACTGTAAATAATCAAATCCTTTTTATCAACAAGACAATAGCATGTAAAAAAAAAAGCGAAATAATTATGAAACATTTCTTCTCAAGGACTCCCTGGTACACTTGCTGACACAGGCCGAGATAGCAGAGGCCAGGAAGGCGTTTAGACAGCTAGACAAGCAGGGCATTGGTCTGGTGTCCAAGGCCGAGGTCCAGCTGTTTTTTGACGGGTTAGAGATAGTAGCTAATTTTAAAATTTATTAGCATTAGATTTTAAATTTAATGTGACCACACAAAAAACATACCACTATGTTATCCATTAATGTTCGCTTTTTTATTTTATTCGCTGTCAAGTGCCGATTGGAATGGTTGCAAACAATGCTGTTGAACACATAGGGGTGCCCATGTAATGTCAGGGAATCGGTTGGTTCATAGCTCTGTTGAGACACGCACAGCCATCCATGTAATGTCTACTATCAATGATTCTGTCCCTGTGGACCACACAACCACGCCTATTATATGTCTATGACTCCGTCCCTGTGGACCACACAACCACACCTATTATATGTCTATGACTCTGTCCCTGTGGACCACGCCTATTATATGTCAATGACTCCGTCAATCCCCAGATCCAAGTCTCGAGTCAGCACCTACTTCCCCGACAACAGCATCATCTACATAGACGAGGATTTAGAAAGGTCAGTTCTGCTTGATCACTCTACATTTGTGTCAATACAGTGCCGATTGGACATTTGACCACAGAATGAAAGTTACATTTAAATACAGTTGTTAATGGTGTCTTGTTAGACAATTTTGAGATCTGGTCATTACTTGAAACTTGATACATTCAAGCAAAATATTAAGATAATAAATGACATCTACTTTCAACAAAGTTCATTTTTCGAACCTGACGGTCCATGGGGCAAGTGAAATAGAGTTCACCTGTTTCTGTGACCACGGCATATAAAGGGATATGCCCAACAGACTTTACTTTTTCCTAACGTGAGTTAGATACCAATTAAAACTGGGTGGACTCAGGAACGTTATATTGACTTCAACCCGGATTCGAACTCGCGATTTTCGGGTTAGCAGTCTAGCGCTCTGCCGCTAGGCCACAGCCCAATACTTTCAACAGTAATACGACTCAAATTTTTGATTCAATATTTGTGTTTTATAATCCAATCGCATACATACTCTATGCCAGACATCTACAGCAATGGTTTCTATCCTTCTATCCTAGCCCCGTGACGTGGCCCGAGTTTCTACGTGACCGGGCCATCTACTATCTGGGCCAGCGGCCGAACCTGGGCAAGTACGCCAGCAGCGACAACATCGACAAAAACGAGAGCGCCATGTCGCCATCCTTCCACTCGCTAGACGACGACGATGACTACACCACCTGCGCCTCCGACACGGAGCCGTCCGCTAAAGGCGCCCTCATTCCGCCCTGCACCAACTCCTTCAGCGACTCGGCCGACGGCAACATGCCAATGTTGACCACCACCAGCACCATGCTGGAGGACTTTAAAGCGGAAATGGATAAATGCTGCGATAGACATAAGCTCAGCATAGATCAGCCTGACCTTGACCTAGAGGTGAGCTCTTGTTGTGTCAATGCTCAGCCTCACCTTGACCCTGACAAAAAACTTGACAACAAAAATAAAGGAGCAGACGAACCCAGTCCAAGACCCGCAGACGATCACTCACTCAGCGCGTCACCGCAGAGACTGAGGCAGTCGCCCTATAAGAACGAAGGGAGGCACCAGCCAATCCCGTGGGAGGATCTAGGCAACAAGCCGCAGCAGCAGACGACAGATGACGCATCGAAGCAGATGAACAGACGATCGGAAGTCATCCAGCGGAGACAGGTGGCGGTGACCAATGCGCGCGCTGTGTCACAACTAGGTTGCAGGCCAGGCAAGAACGTCATGGCCCCAGCCTATGGGAACTTGGTTGGAAGAGTAAACAGTGGGGAATGGGGATTTTAAATCAGTACAGTGGAGAATGGGGATTTTAAATCAGTACAGTGGGGAATGGGGATTTTAAATCAGTACACAGTGGGGAATGGGGATTTTAAATCAGTACACAGTGGGGAATGGGGATTTTAAATCAGTATACAGTGAGGAATGGGGATTTTAACTCACTACACTGTGGGGAATGGGGATTTCAAATCAGTATACAGTGGGGAATCGGGAGTTTAAATCAGTACACGGTGGGGAATGGGGATTTTAAATCAGTAACAGTGGGGAATGGGGATTTTATATCAGTACACGGTGGGGAATGGGGATTTTAAATCAGTACACGGTGGGGAATGGGGATTTTAAATAGATACACAGTGGGGAATGGGGATTTTAAATCAGTACACAGTGTGGAATGGGGATTTTAAATAGATACACAGTGGGGAATGGGGATTTTAAATAGATACACAGTGGGGAATGGGGATTTTAAATCAGTATACAGTGGGGAATGGGGATTTTAAATCAGTACACAGTGGGGAATGGGGATTTTAAATAGATACACAGTGGGGAATGGGGATTTTAAATCAGTACACAGTGTGGAATGGGGATTTTAAATCAGTACATATTTATGTAAACACTTTATTTAATTTTCTGCTTAATCATCATGTAGACATCATGGTGACCTCAGTATGACTGCCATATAAATATAAATAAAGAATTAAAGATTCTTAAAATGGTTAATAATTCATTTGATTTCCATCTTTAAGTCTGGCAAACTATTGTAAATTAATTATATACAAAACCGTGGGCCTCTCCTAATTCAGTAATGTTTACTTTATATTTTATTTTTGATATTCACAGGAAGCAAAACTTAGTTATCAATAAATACAAAATTACATGGAGTATGAACAGCATGATTTTCGTCTTATCGTCCTCAAGGCCGAAGTTACGAGATTCAAATTGTAAAAAAATTAATTGTTGAATTGCTTCATATGTTTTTAAAAGATCGAGATGGTCAAGCGTATAGATTTATAGATGGGTGATCCATCGAGTCAGAAACAGGGGAGCTGGAATGACGTGGCCGGCGATGTTGACAGTCATGATCCATCGGCAGAGGAAGGAATTAATATCAAACTTTTAGATGCAGCGCTAAAATATAAAATCAGCCTGGATGCTCTATTTTAGAAATGGGACGTCTATTTAGGCCCTGGGTCTTCTTGCAGTGGGGATTTGTTATTTTATTTTGGGTGGGGTGGGGGGGGGGGGGGCACACACAGCTTAGAAAATAAACGGTGATAAATGTACAATTTTTTTTAAAAATTCGACGTGATTTAGACATCAGGTTAATAGTCACATTAGATCACACCAGTTTAGTAGGCTGTCACATTAGATCAGTGGCGTAGCGAGGTCGGGTGTCACCCGGTGCGGCACTTAATGGTGTCACCCCCCCCCCCCCCCCCCTCAGAGGCGTAGCGACCCTTCCCGGGAACAAACTTTCAACTTTTCGGTTTTCACCCCTTCCTCTCAAACTTTCGATTTGCACCCCCCCCCCTCAAGTTTATCTATATATTTTGCTATTTTTTGCCTTGGTGTCACCCCCGTAAATGGCTCTGAAAACATGAAGCGTTTATTTTCGTTTAGAATAATAATAGGCCGTACCTGTCAATAAGTGGTGGGTCTCTGGCCTATAGGGACTTTCGCTAAAATAACTTGACGTTATGTTTACTGTTATTTCGTCACGCTTAGGCATTCTTATGTTAGAGACATGTTACCATCATTGACCACAGTCTGACCATCACACTTAGACCTGCCTATGTTAGGGACATGTTACCATCATTGACCACCACACTGAGGCCTGCCTATGTTAGAGACATGTTACCATCATTGACCATCACACTAAGACCTGCCTATGTTAGGGACATGTTACCATCATTGACCAGTCTGACCATCACACTGAGGCCTGCCTATGTTAGGGACATGTTACCATCATTGACCATCACACTGACACCTGCCTATGTTAGGGACATGTTACCATCATTGACCATCACACTGAGACCTGCCTATGTTAGAGACATGTTACCATCATTGACCATCACACTAAGACCTGCCTATGTTAGAGACATGTTACCATCATTGACCACAGTTTGACCATCACACTGAGGCCTGGTATAACTGTGGTAGAAAATGACAAGAGACAATTTCAGTCCCACTTGCCTATGTGAGTGTGTAGCAGGCTGAATAAATTGTTGAACAAGAACAAACATGCCCAGATTTTGTAGTGGTTTAAAAATATGACAAGATTCAGAGAGTAAAAAAAATATCAGGCTCAATATGTATTGTTTAAATATAAAATTTAATAACTGATTATCACATCACACAAATAATGTCCTAAACAGCTCTACACAGGTATTAATACATCAACAGCCACCAGACACAACACATCAGGCGTTCCAAATTAAATCAGTCACTACACACATACACACATAGTACAACTACGTCACGCACACGTACAACTATGTCACACACACATGTACAACTAAGCCACATACAACTACATCACACACACGTACAACTATGTCACACACATGTACAAGTACGTCACACGTATCACAACTACAGCCTCCACTTCTTGCTGGTGTGCTGATCTGGTTCTTGTCTGTTGGCTCGACTGTACCCCTCAATATCATGGTCTTTAGGGCTGGTAAAGATATACAGTAAATAAAATTATTTCCCTCAATATCATGGTCTTTAGGGCTGGTAAAGATATACAGTAAATAAAATTATTCCCCTCAATATCATGGTCTTTAAGGCTGGTAAAGATATGCAGCAAATAAAATTATTCCCCTCAATATAATAGTTTTTAGGGCTGGTAAAGATATGCAGCAAATAAAATTATTCCCCTCAATATAATAGTTTTTATGGCTGGTAAAGATTATAGCTTTAAGGGCTGTTGAAGATAATACAGCAAATAAAAATTATTGTAACAAATTTCAGGTAGGGGTGGGTGCGGGAGAGAACGTATACTTAGCCTGCATTCACCAGAAGTTTTTCTACTAGCAAATGACAAAACCTCAAGTTGCAAATTCAACAAGTTAGCTATAATGTTTCTTTGCATACTTTGTTATACTTATACAGCAACTAACGTCCAAAGCATAATCAAAAACTAATGACCAACAAACAACCATTTTGGTCACTGTTGGCTACAAGCCCTGGGATGGTAGAACAAAACCATTTTGGTCACTGTTGGCTACAAGCCCTGGGATGGTAGAACAAAACCATTTTGGTCACTGTTGGCTACAAGCCCTGGGATGGTAGAACAAAACCATTTTGGTCACTGTTGGCTACAAGCCCTGGGATGGTAGAACAAAACCATTTTGGTCACTGTTGGCTACAAGCCCTGGGATGGTAGAACAAAACCATTTTGGTCACTGTTGGCTACAAGCCCTGGGATGGTAGAACAAAATCATTTTGGTCACTGTTGGCTACAAGCCCTGGGATGGTAGAACAAAACCATTTTGGTCACTGTTGGCTACAAGCCCTGGGATGGTAGAACAAAACCATTTTGGTCACTGTTGGCTACATGCCCTGGGATGGTAGAACATAACCATTTTGGTCACTGTTGGCTACATGCCCTGGGATGGTAGAACAAAACCATCTTGGTCACTGTTGGCTACAAGCCCTGGGATGGTACAACAAAACCATTTTGAAACATGTCCCAGATCTAGGCATTTGTTACTTTTCAATCAAAAGGAATATTTGATGAGGAAAAAAATCAAATGACTTACAACTCAAACAATCTTGGGAAGTTGTCAATTTCTTCTTGTGTGTAGTCTGTCAGTTTCTTAGGGACAACTTGAACTTGACTGATCTGGCCTGTTATATTTCCAAGAATATCTTCAGGTATTTCCTGTCAAGTTTAATATACATCAACAGGTGTATGGCAGTTCAACACAATAGAATTTGGTACTAAGGAGAATTCTAATGAGAAAAGTTAAAGTTTTTTTCCAAATACAATTAGCCTAAACATTTAACTACTCATTTCCCATTTGAACAACTTACTGCGTCAGGAAATAAATGTAATCTGGCCATCATCTTTTTTCTGGTGGACAGGCCACTTAGACGACTGTACACAGCCTTCTCCATCACCTACATTGGTCAAGCACATTGTCATTAAAACTAATGATTTCATTATACACATTTTTATATTGGTTGATGATTTTATAAAGCAGCGTTGAGATGGTACAACAAGAAAACAAGTGTTGAGATGGTACAACAATAAAACAAGTGTTGAGATGGTACAACAATAAAACAAGTGTTGAGATGGTACAACAATAAAACAAGTGTTGAGATGGTACAACAATAAAACAAGTGTTGAGATGGTACAACAATAAAACAAGTGTTGAGATGGTACAACAATAAAACAAAGGTTGAGATGGTACAAGAATAAAAGAAGCAGCATTGAGATGGTACAACAATAAAACAAAGGTTGAGATGGTACAAGAATAAAAGAAGCAGCATTGAGATGGTACAAGAATAAAACAAGTAGCAGTGATGAAGTCGCACAAAATGTGAAAAAGAGAATTGACTTACCCTAGTGGGATCCAACTCATGGACTCGCCAGGCGGAGGCTCTAGAGAAACCACCAGCATATCTGGAGAACAACAACACCAAGTTTAAAAATGTGGGGAAATTTTTTCTCAGTACCTACCCTCTCTAGACTGCCTAGGATATCCTTGAGATTGGCATTGTGTGTGGGACAGTGTGTTTAACATTGTGCGTGGGACAGTGTGTTTAACATTGTGCGTGGGACAGTGTGTTTAACATTGTGTGTGGGACAGTGTGTTTAACATTGTGCGTGGGACAGTGTGTTTAACACTGCGTGGGACAGTGTGTTTATCTTTGTGCGTGGGACAGTGTGTTTAACATTGTGCGTGGGACAGTGTGTTTAACATTGTGCGTGGGACAGTGTGTTTAACATTGTGTGTGGGACAGTGTGTTTAACATTGTGCGTGGGACAGTGTGTTTAACATTGTGCGTGGGACAGTGTGTTTAACATTGTGCGTGGGACAGTGTGTTTAACATTGTGCGTGGGACAGTGTGTTTAACATTGTGCGTGGGACAGTGTGTTTAACATTGTGCGTGGGACAGTGTGTTTAACACTGTGCGTGGGACAGTGTGTTTAACATTGTGCATGGGACAGTGTGTTTAACATTGTGCCTGGGACAGTGTGTTTAACATTGTCAGGTGTTGCACATTACTGTGTCTAGTCTTGTCACCTGAGTGTATGTAATGAAGTTTTGTCACCTGAGTGTATGTAACTAAGTCTTGTCACCAGAGTGTATGTAACTAAGTCTTGTCACCTGAGTGTATGTAACTAAATCTTGTCACCTGAGTGTATGTAACTAAATCTTGTCACCTGAGTGTATGTAACTAAATCTTGTAACCTGAGTGTATGTAACTAAATCTTGTCACCTGAGTGTATGTAACTAAGTCTTGTCACCTGAGTGTATGTAACTAAATCTTGTCACCAGAGTGTATGTAACTAAGTCTTGTCACCTGAGTGTATGTAACTAAGTCTTGTCACCAGAGTGTATGTAACTAAATCTTGTCACCAGAGTGTATGTAACTAAGTCTTGTCACCTGAGTGTATGTAACTAAATCTTGTCACTTGAGTGTATGTAACTAAGTCTTGTCACCTGAGTATAACTAAATCTTGTCACCTGAGTGTATGTAACTAAGTCTTGTCACCTGAGTGTATGTAACTAAATCTTGTCACCTGAGTGTATGTAACTAAGTCTTGTCACCTGAGTGTATGTAACTAAGTCTTGTCACCTGAGTGTATGTAACTTAGTTTTGTCACCTGAGTGTATGTAACTAAATCTTGTCACCTGAGTGTATGTAATTAAATCTTGTCACCTGAGTGTATGTAACTAAGTCTTGTCACCTGAGTGTATGTATCTTAGTTTTGTCACCTGAGTGTATGTAACTAAATCTTGTCACCTGAGTGTATGTAATTAAATCTTGTCACCTGAGTGTATGTAACTAAATCTTGTCACCTGAGTGTAATAAGTCAGGTGTTGCACATTACTGTGTCTTGTCACCTGAGTGTAACTAAGTCAGGTGTTGCACATTAATGTGTCACCTGTTGACCCTGTTACCTGATTTTTAAATCCCAAGACAACTTAAAACTATATGCAGGATGTTGACATTTGAAGTCGCTTTGACGTCATGTTGCTACAAGATTACTGCTCAAACAAATAAACTATAGATACAATATTGCATAAACAGCCTGGTAGGTCATTCTTATGTACCCAGCTAATATGGGGGGATGAACTAGCAGGAAGGGTCAGCACAGATAATACTATAGTGCAAATATAATGCTGACCTGGTATGATGGAAGTATTTAAATGTCCTCCAATAGCGGCTTCTCATAGCAATGTCCTTTGTGTTGTAAACCACGACATGATCACCAACATCACCTGTTAGCGACAAAAATAAACAAGGGCTGTATAACAGATTCAACAATAAACAATGGCTGTATAATAGATACAACACTAAACAAGGGCTGTATAACAGATTCAATAATAAACTGGCTGTATAACAGAGTTAATAAACAATGGCTGTACAACAGATACAACAATGAACAATGGCTGTATAACAGATAAAACACTAAACAAGGGCTGTATAACAGATTCAATAATAAAATGGCTGTATAACAGATTCAACAATAAACAATGGCTGTACAACAGATACAACACTAAACAAGGGCTGTATAACAGATTCAATAATAAACTGGCTGTATAACAGATTCAACAATAAACAATGGCTGTATAACAGAGTTAATAAACAATGGCTGTATAACAGATTCAACAATAAACAATGGCTGTATAACAGATACAACACTAAACAAGGGCTGTATAACAGATACAACACTAAACAAGGGCTGTATAACAGATACAACACTAAACAAGGGCTGTATAACAGATTCAACAATAAACAATGGCTGTACAACGGATTATAATCAACTAAGGCTGGTCACAAGGATTTAATTCCAAGCCACCTGTAGCTGACCAATTGCCTGTAATTCCACAGGTGTAGATGGTGGTCTGCCTTGGTTAGACTTCTGTGGTCAACTCAAGGGTTGACCAGACCTGTCTTCACTAGCTGTGTGTGTGTGTGCTAAAGACAGGAGAGTATGTACTAAAGACAAAGAGAGTTTATCTGGTTAGAATGTAAAAGACTTACCATTTCTAAAATAAACAGGTTTATTCAAGCCTTGTAGGTATGGAATGATCCTATAAGCAGACTTGAATGGACACTGCTGGTTAGCATCATAAATCCACCAAGTCCTTGCCAGTGTTGCCCATTGCTGACATGAAAGAGTTCAGGAATTATTTGATAGATTTCCTTCTCAGCATTCTAAGCTGTTCTATTAAATACTTAGGCCCCTATTAAGTTCTCATAGTCTTTCAATAATATTTTTATTACATGTAACATGCTTAAAGTTGTGTGCATACATGATACAATATATAACAACTGAATCAGTGAACAATGTTGAGGGTGGATCTGTGTGTAATATTGAGGGTGGATCTGTAGATTCTTTAGGCTTTAGGCAGGTCTATTTAAATACAGATCTATATTTTACTGAGTTAAAATAAAAAAAACCCTGCTTTCTAATAATCCATATAACTGCCCAAACACGGTACAGCTAGTTTTGTCAGAAGAAGAAGGCTAAAAAGGAAAATAGGTCCAATTGCGCAGCTACATAAGAATAGGTTCATTAATTTGAGACCATTTTGCAGCTATTAATAGTATTGGAGTCCATTGTGCATCTATTAAGGTCATTGCAATTTGCATCTTCTACCATCCAGACCAGCACTGGATGAAGAAGCTTTTTCCGAGTAGCCACTTGGACGACTTGGTAAAAAATACCCCATCAATTCATTTGTAGCCTAATTAATAGTGACTCTAAGAGTCTAAAGTCTAAATATAGATCTAATTTGTAGGTTAATTTATAAGAAAATGTTCCGATTAAATGAAAACAGGAAGAAAATGTAAGATTACCAGTTAGTGTCAGAGGGTCAAAGTCACAAAGTGACAATGTCACAAAGTCAAAGAACCTGATTCAGTGCGATTGAAATTGAATCGTGATTCTTCATGATTCAGTCCCCAAACTACTTTGATGTGTTTACCTCTTAGGCCTATATTTTATAATTAGACTAGATCTATTTACAATAGTTCTATTTATAGTGTTAAGTAAGGAAATGTTATCTTTCTTATTCTAAAATCTAAGGACATTCTTAAAAGTTTTGTATGATTCTATTCTAGATCTAGATTAGAAGTTAGAAGACTCTCTGCTCTAGAGTTCTAGAGACTAGTGAACCCCACTCCAACTCCATCGAGATCAACCATGTCCTTCGACCTTCTCTCATATTACTATTTCATAGATCTAAATCTAATTCATAAATTAGTCATACCGTGTTTCCTAAAATTATTCTAAACCTTCATAAATCAAGAAGGCAAATTTAGACTTTAATCTAAGAGGTGTAATTATTATTAGTAGATCTAGATTATACTTAGTTTAACTTACAATAACCCTGTTGTGCGCCATGACACTCGCTTTTACCCATGGGCGATACTAATACTAAAATAGCACGATTATATCGTAACAGCAGTGCAAAGCAATAATTTAACGTATCGATACTGTTATATAGTCATAAATGTAAAAAAAAAAATCTAAAATATCGCATTTTAGCTTCGGCTTTATTATCTTATTTTACTTTTAAAATTAAGTTATTAGTTCTTACTAATACATAAATATTTTGATAAGATAAATAAACAAAGTTTGATTATCTTATCGTACTGACTTAGAGATGCGGTAGCAGTGGCGGAACTAGAAACAATATGTCATGTGTGTGAGTACACAAGTCTTTTTTAGTCTGTTTTGAAAATCTGTGGGTCTCATTTTATGTCAAAAGTAGGCCCTATATGAAACAGGAAAGCTTGTTAATGTTATGGTTAATGATTAATGGTTCCTCGTGTTATGTTTATTTCTGTTTTTTTTTCGTATTTATATTATTAATTTTAAATAAATGACTTTTTATACTATGTCCTTCTTTGGTATGTACCTTATAAAAAATAATAATTAAGAGAAGCAATTGATTTTTAATTTGTTCAGTACAAAACTATTAAAAGCAGCTTATTGGCACTCTTAATTGACTATAATTGAAATAAGTCATGGAAGTGGTTTGAACGTTTGCCTATCTTTTAAACTACTGCTCATGTAGATTTTTTTCTCTACGCAATAGGGCCTAGTGTGTGATAGCTACTGTGTAGAGCATCACAAATGTAGTCGTTTTTTTTTTTTTTTACAAAACCACTATTGGTGCATGGAAACGTAATTTTGGAATACAAGGTCTGCTTTTTGGTCGGATATTGAGCCCATTAAATAGTCTGCCCCCCCCCCCCTCCCCCATCACGCTGAACGGAAAAAAAGTCACAGGGAAAAAAAAAAGAAAAAAGGTCACAGTTTTTGCTAGGAAAAAAAGTCACGGAAAAAAAATCACAGTGGAAAAATTTTATCGGAAAAAAAGTCACAGAAATAAAGTCACAGAAAAAAAGTCACAAAAATCTTTTTAGAAATATTTCTATTAATTTGTTAAGAATTGTAAAATTCTGTATGTTTATTGTTGTGGGTTGTATTTTTTGATAGCATATAAGATCTATTATTTATAGACGTTAAAAGCATTATGATTTATAACAATTGTAAGTAAAAAATAATTAACACAACAATCTCAACTTTTGTTACGTACGCGGTAGAATAGTTAATTATAAAAAGAAATTTAGGCACATTTTGCCGTTGGCTATTCTCTGGTCGGCCTCTCCTCAGTAGGCATTGTCCGAACATATTTTGTGTTGTTGACGTTATGCGTCAATGACAGCCTTTGAACCTTGTCGGCTTTATGTTTTGATCATAAGTTTGGTTATGTAATGAGCGTGATAAATGTGGGCAGTAAAGGTGGTTGAACTAAACATAACTATTGTTGTCATGAGTTGAGGGCAGCAAGCCAGATGAACTTACCATTTCACGGTAATTTAATATTGGTATTTAAAAAAAAAAAACACGATGAAAAACGTGTTCTTTGGAGCATTCTATTAAATGCTACTAATCTTAAGTTTAAAATCATTACAATCTACATACTTCATAATAAATATTTTTAGATGAATTATAAAAATTCCTATGCGTATACAGCCTACACACATTACATTACATTTAATTAATCTTAAGTTGATTTGCACTCTCTAAATATTTAATACATAAAAGTATTAACAAATATGCAAATATATATTTGTGACTTTTTTCCTGTGTGAGGAAAAAAAATCCCTTGAATCATCATTTAATTACACATTTGCATTTTCAGTTTCAGGTTGGTTTTTAATTTTTATTTTTTCTTTATATTTAGACGTTTTGTATTAGATCTATGTATAAGTAAACCATCTTAAATGAATGAAAGCAGGCTACAAGTAAGAAAGAAATATTACTATTGTAAATCTGTATCAGTCCTCACAAGCCGATGATGAAAACTGTAATACTAAAGCGAACACACAACTGACGCTATAAATTACGTGCCTGAGGGGGGGGGGGGGGGAAATGTGACTTTTTTTCATGTGACTTTTTTTCCTACAATCCCCATCACTACCAGGCAGAACATGATAATCATTGCCAATGAGAACACAGGAGCGTGTGCTGAATGAGAACCACGACGCTTAGGGCTGACCCGTGGGTTAGGCCCTATCTCTTATCAAGCTGTACCAACATGTCTGACAGTCGATGTTGTTTTAACCCTAGCTAAACTAAGACCTAACCCTAACCCAGCATCGGCGAACACGGGACTGTGTTGTTCTAATTAGGCCACCCTGTCTCACGGATGCCTAGCTCGGATGAACCGTCCCCAAATTCTCCCCGAGACACGGGAAGTAACGGCCGTAAATCTTGCTGACACCCACGACAACCCTTTCGTTCGCTCACAGATATCAGTTTACCGGAAATAAATCCCGTTTAACAAACTGATCCGTGTACCTGTTTGGGGAAAACAAGGGGAGAGTACCAGGTACATCTGAATTGTCCCCCTTTCGATGCTCTAGTGCAGGGGTCTCCAAACTTTTCAGTCCGAGAGCCGCGTTAACTATCAAATTTCAGTTCGGGGGCCAGTTTCTTCCAGGCAAGTTTGATTTTTCTGGGCAAAGTTCCTCAGCCATCACCAACAAACGATTTTTTCTTGGACAAAAAGATATCCGCGGGCCGGATGAGAGGACTTCGCGGGCCGCATCCGGCCCGCGGGCCGTAGTTTGGAGACCCCTGCTCTAGTGACTAGTCCAAGGAACAATCTGGCGACATTTGATCAGCAAGCTGTTGCACTCGGCCAGGACAAGAAATGGATTTTGTAAGAAAGGAGTGGATCAGAGTTTCTTCCAGGCATCTCTTCGGGGGGGGGGGGGGGGCAGAGCCCCCAGATTAGATGCCTGAAAGAAACTCTGATTGGGTGCTCAGTCGAAGTGGATGCCTGAGCCCCCCCCCCCCCTCCTTGCACCCTACTGCTCAAACATCGGTAAAGCCCATGGTAGCTAAACAGAAGAAAATCTCGAGTTCTCACCCCCGGACAGATGAGGTCCGATAACTGGGGACAGCAAGCCAAAACTCAAAAATCAAACAACTGCAATCTTGTAGGATGTTCTAGGATGGACAAAGGCCATGGTAGCAAATACAAAATGAAAAGAAGGCCGAATTTGGAGTCAACCATAATATATTCGGGTCAAGATTAAGTGCATGCACCAGATGTTAAAATGCGAAATTACTGCGAGAACTCAATTTTAATAGGCCCTATCGCTTTTGAAATTCTGGCACTCTCCGCCCCCCCCCCCCCCCCCTCTCCCCCTCTTAGTGTGAGTGTCATTTACGCACGGCACATAAATAACTAGAGGTAACTAGGCTTACAAATAATTATATATAATCTATTAATCATCACATCTACATTGCACATTTTAAAGCCCAGTTAACTGTGTAAACCTAACCTTTTCATTCAATCATTTTGAGTAGCAGATAGATCTATTCAGCACACAATCAAAATATAAGCCCATAGCGGTGATGGGCTCTAGGCCTATTATTGTATTAACATAGCCGCATAGCCCAGGCCTACCTAATACCTACAAGAAAAAGAAAAGAACCAACACTACCTGTAAATCCCCCCCCTCCCCCACCCATCGTGCATGATAGCCAGTTGATGGAGATGCTTGAGAGAGCGGGTCTCTCTGTTACTGTTAGGCCTAGCCTAGGCTAGGTTTATGCTCTCGGTCACAGTTTGCGACAGGCCGCTGTCACGTGATTAGAGTTCCTAGAAACTACATTGGCCCCTCAGCCAAGTCTGGCCTACATTTAATAAAGTTCTCCCAGATTTTTTCGTTTGATCTGAAACGCTCTACGAATTCAAGTAAGTAAATCCAGATCTAGATTCTAGATCTAGTAGATTTAGAATTGTACTTAGATCTAGGTCTAGACTAGATATTGTATTATAATAATATCAACCGATTCGGACAATCAGATTTGAATTAATAATTTGCTGCCGTGTTAGACTAACTTAGGAGTATTTTCGGCAATGTATTCTGCTTAAACATGTCTATTTTAATTAAAAGTAGAATCTAGATCTAGATATCTAGAAATCTAGAATTTAAATTAGATTCTAGAGATTTGGGGAAAAAAAGCTAGTCTAGATCTCGGACTAGATATAGTAAGTCTAGATCTATGTTTTAAACGTCAAAGTAAAATAATTTATTTTTATTTTTAATTTCCCAAAAAAAAAAGTATGTAAGTAAAGTAATAAGCACAGTGTGTATGTGTAGTCTACTCATTGAATGCAATTTAATAATTTATAGTGCTAATCTAGCATTTATTTATTCGATTAATAAGTCGCCGCATTGGGTTCATGACCTCTGTCAACTTTATCGCTCGCTTTCCTAGCGAGAGGTAGGCTAGGTACTATTTTTAATTAGGGGTCGTCCATCAATGACGTCACCCTTCCGAGGAAGGTTCGGACTTGTGAGAGGCGGGTAGGGGGCGAGGGGAGGGTTTCAGAAACTGTGACATCACACTTTTGCAATCATTTTTTCAGAAACTGAATTTAAGACACTGCTTCCTGATAGTAACTATTTTAATGCGTGTAAATTTCAATAAAAATCTATCGAAGGCTACACAACATTGACCTAGCCCAGTCAAAATGTGAGTTTTAAAAAATCGCCGGTGATTGTTTGGTAGACAAATGTGTGATGTTGAGGAGGGGGGGGGGGGGAGGGGGATAAAATCGTGACGGTCACTTACAGTATAGATGACCCCAATGTAAGTATAAGTCATCATCTTTTCCCGTTTGTGCCCAAGACACAATGGGCAGATGAAGTAGAGTTCATCTGTTTCAATGAACTCTGCACACTAGGGGATGTGGTCAGCACTATGCCCAGTCTGACAGGCTAGGTCTCTACGTTAGGGGATAATGTGATCAGCTCTATGTCCAGTCTGACAGGCTAGGTCTCTACGTTAGTCGATAATATGGTCAGCTCTATGTCCAGTCTGACAGGCTAGGTCTCTACGTTAGTCGATAATGTGGTCAGCTTTATGCCCAGTCTGACAGGCTAGGTCTCTACGCTAGGGGATAATGTGGTCAGCTCTATGTCCAGTCTGACAGGCTAGGTCTCTACGTTAGTCGATAATATGGTCAGCTCTATGTCCAGTCTGACAGGCTAGGTCTCTACGTTAGGGGATAATGTGGTCAGCACTATGTTCAGTCTGACAGGCTAGGTCTCTACGTTAGGGGATAATGTGATCAGCACTATGTTCAGTCTGACACTAGGCTAGGTCTCTACGTCAGGGGATAATGTGGTCAGCACTATGTCCAGTCTGATATTAAACTTAACATGTGGACGTTCACATGGATCAGACTCCCACTACCCTTCCCCTCCCCCCCCCCAAGTCATCATGTGTCCACGAAAGTCGATATTTTTTTTCCTGACCCCCCCCCCCCAACTCCTTTCGCAGTATGTACGTATTAAAGGGATGACCCCTAAATCATAAACCTAAGTAAAAAGTTTTAAGTTTAAATCAATGTTTCCTTTCTCGGGGTGGGGGGGGGGGGGGGTGGGGGGCATTTGAAATTTTCAGCAGGGTGGGGGGAGGGGGGGGGGCGGACACTGTTAAAAGTATTTATTTTCTATAGAAATTCCATTTCTGGGGGGGGGGGGAGGGTGGGAGGGGCTGTAGACTTTCTGTAAGAAACTCAGGTGTAGGCTTTTAGTTTAGCCTTGAGGTATTGGAACTTAGGATAGTGGCCAGATTTATCAGGATTACATTTGTTATTGGTTTCTTTTAATAATGGATCATGGCTTTTTTTTTTTTATAGCTTAGGATATTCTTGGCAAAATGAAAAAGCCAGCAACTACATTGAAGGGGAAAGCCAGCAAAATGCCAGTCTCTAGCCATCATTGCACCACCTCCCTCACAGAACCTGTCCCTTCTTACACTGCCCTCTATGTGGGCACCAAGTCTTCCACTGCCCCCCTCACAGAACCTGTCCCTTCTTACACTGCCCCCTATGTGGGCACCAAGTCTTCCACTGCCCCCCTCACAGAACCTGTCCCTTCTTACACTGCCCCCTATGTGGGCACCAAGTCTTCCACTGCCCCCCTCACAGAGTCTGCGCTGAAGGAAAAGCCCAGAAGAAAATACAAAGAGCTGGCCAATGGCTGGATGATGGAGATAGTCAAGAGAAAGCCAGGGGCTAGTAAAAGAAAATTTGATGCTTATTATTACAGGTGGGTTGGAAACTTTGACATAAAAACATGTCAATTACATGTTTAAAGGAGTTTTACTCATTGACATTTGTACCAATATCTTATCCAAGGTTTTATGACAATTGCATTTACTTAGTATATTCTTTAACACTTTAAGTCAACTTAAATGACGTTTCAAATTTTGTAGAAGATACTTTTCTTTTCATCTTTGAATACCTAAAATGTTAGTTTACATCACATTTCAACTTACGAAGAGATTGCATTTTTCTTATGATTAAGTTAAATTTTAGCAGTTTTTATTTGAAACAGCAGATACACACAAAGTAAATTTTAAATTTTTCAGTGCTGACAACAAAAAACTGAGATCAAAGAAAGACGTTATTCGTTATGGGGAAGACAACAATGTAAACTTGGACCTGAGCTTGTTTGAGTTCAACTCCCATAAACTCGAGCTAGAGTTTACGTTAGGCTTTACCCCTTCAATCAGGACTTTAATCAGTGGTAGGTAGAACAGGTTCAGGATGGTAGGTAGGTTCAGGGTGGTAGGTAGAACAGGTTCAGGATGGTCGGTAGAACAGGTTGAGGGTGGTAGGTAGAACAGGTTCAGGATTGTAGGTAGAACAGGTTCAGGATGGTAGGTAGAACAGGTTCAGGATAGTAGGTAGAACAGGTTCAGGATGGTAGGTAGAACAGGTTCAGGATGGTATGTAGAGCAGGTTCAGGATGGTAGGTAGAACAGGTTCAGGATGGTAGGTAGAGCAGGTTCAGGATGGTAGGTAGAACAGGTTCAGGGTGGTAGGTAGGTTCATGATGTTAGGTAGAACATGTTTAGGATGGTAGGTAGAACCGGGTTCAGGATGGTAGGTAGAACAGGTTCAGGGTGGTAGGTAGAAGAGGTTCAGGGTGGTAGATAGGTTCAGGGCGGTAGGTAGAACAGGTTCATCGTGTTAGGTAGAACAGGTTCAGGAGGGTAGGTAGAACAGGTTCAGGATGGTAGGTAGAACAGGTTCAGGATGGTAGGTAGAACAGGTTCAGGGTGGTAGGTAGAGCAGGTTCAGGGTGGTAGGTAGGTTCAGGGTGGTAGGTAGAACAGGTTCAGGGTGGTAGGTAGAGCAGGTTCAGGATGGTAGGTAGGTTCAGGGTGGTAGGTAGATTCAGGGTGGTAGGTAGAACAGGTTCAGGGTGGTAGGTAGAACAGGTTCAGGGTGGTAGGTAGGTTCAGGATGGTAGGTAGAACAGGTTCAGGGTGGTAGGTAGAACAGGTTCAGGGTGGTAGGTAGAACAGGTTCAGGATGGTAGGTAGAATAGGTTCAGGGTGGTAGGTAGAACAGGTTCAGGATGGTAGGTAGAATAGGTTCAGGGTGGTAGGTAGAACAGGTTCAGGATGGTAGGTAGAATAGGTTCAGGGTGGTAGGTAGAACAGGTTGAGGGTGGTAGGTAGGTTCAGGATGGTAGGTAGAACATGTTCAGGATGGTAGGTAGAACAGGTTCAGGGTGGTAGGTAGAACAGGTTCAGGGTGGTAGGTAGGTTCCGGATGGTAGGTAGAACAGGTTCAGGATGGTAGGTAGAACAGGTTCAGTGTGGTAGGTAGAACAGGTTCAGGGTGGTAGGTAGAACAGGTTCAGGATGGTAGGTAGAATAGGTTCAGGGAGGTAGGTAGAACAGGTTGAGGGTGGTAGGTAGGTTCAGGATGGTAGGTAGAACAGGTTCAGGATGGTAGGTAGAACAGGTTCAGGGTGGTAGGTAGAACAGGTTCAGGGTGGTAGGTAGGTTCAGGATGGTAGGTAGAACAGGTTCAGGATGGTAGGTAGAACAGGTTCAGGATGATAGGTAGAACAGGTTCAGGATGGTAGGTAGAACAGGTTCAGGGTGGTAGGTAGAACAGGTTGAGTTTGGTAGGTAGAACAGGTTCAGGATGGTAGGTAGAACAGGTTCAGGATGGTAGGTAGAACAGGTTCAGGATGATAGGTAGAACAGGTCAGGATGGTAGGTAGAACAGGTTCAGGGTGGTAGGTAGAACAGGTTCAGGGTGGTAGGTAGGTTCAGGATGGTAGGTAGAACAGGTTCAGGATGATAGGTAGAACAGGTTCAGGATGGTAGGTAGAACAGGTTCAGGGTGGTAGGTAGAACAGGTTGAGTTTGGTAGGTAGAACAGGTTCAGGATGGTAGGTAGAACAGGTTCAGGATGGTAGGTAGAACAGGTTCAGGATGATAGGTAGAACAGGTCAGGATGGTAGGTAGAACAGGTTCAGGGTGGTAGGTAGATCGGTTCAGGGCGGTAGGTAGAACAGGATCAGGATGTTAGGTAGAACAGGTTCAGGGTGGTAGGTAGGTTTAGGGTGGTAGGTAGGTTCAGGATGGTAGGTAGAACAGGTTCAGGATGGTAGGTAGAACAGGTTCAGGGTGGTAGGTAGAACAGGTTCAGGGTGGTAGGTAGGTTCAGGATGGTAGGTAGAACAGGTTCAGGATGGTAGGTAGAACAGGTTCAGGATGATAGGTAGAACAGGTTCAGGATGGTAGGTAGAACAGGTTCAGGGTGGTAGGTAGGTTCAGGATGGTAGGTAGAACAGGTTCAGGATGGTAGGTAGAACAGGTTCAGGGTGGTAGGTAGAATAGGTTCAGGATGGTAGGTAGAACAGGTTCAGGATGGTAGGTAGAACAGGTTCAGGATGGTAGGTAGAACAGGATCAGGATGGTAGGTAGAACAGGATCAGGATGGTAGGTAGAACAGGTTCAGGATGGTAGGTAGAACAGGTTCAGGGTGGTAGGTAGAATAGGTTCAGGATGGTAGGTAGAACAGGTTCAGGATGGTAGGTAGAACAGGTTCAGGGTGGTAGGTAGAACAGGTTCAGGGTGGTAGATCAGTTCAGGGCGGTAGGTAGAACAGGTTCAGGGTGGTAGGTAGAACAGGTTCAGGGTGGTAGGTAGGTTCAGGGTGGTAGGTAGGTTCAGGATGGTAGGTAGAACAGGTTCAGGATGGTAGGTAGAACAGGTTCAGGGTGGTAGGTAGGTTCAGGATGGTAGGTAGAACAGGTTCAGGATGGTAGGTAGAACAGTTTCAGGATGGTAGATAGAACAGGTTCAGGATGGTAGGTAGAACAGGTTCAGGATGGTAGGTAGAACAGGTTCAGGATGGTAGGTAGAACAGGTTCAGGGTGGTAGGTAGAACAGGTTCAGTTTGGTAGGTAGAACAGGTTCAGGATGGTAGGTAGAATAGGTTCAGGATGGTAGGTAGAACAGGTTCAGGATGGTAGGTAGAACAGGTTCAGGATGGTAGGTAGAACTGGTTCAGGATGGTAGGTAGGTTCAGGATCGTAGGTAGAACAGGTTCAGGATGGTAGGTAGAACAGGTTCAGGATGATAGGTAGAACAGGTTCAGGATGGTAGGTAGAACAGGCTCAGGGTGGTAGGTAGAATAGGTTCAGGGTGGTAGGTAGGTTCAGGATTGTAGGTAGAACAGGTTCAGGGTGGTAGGTAGAACAGGTTCAGGGTGGTAGGTAGAACAGGTTCAGGGTGGTAGGTAGAACAGGTTCAGGATGGTAGGTAGAATAGGTTCAGGATGGTAGGTAGAACAGGTTCAGGGTGGTAGGTAGGTTCAGGGTGGTAGGTAGAACAGGTACAGGATGGTAGGTAGAACAGGTTCAGGATGGTAGGTAGAACAGGTTCAGGGTGGTAGGTAGGTTCAGGATGGTAGGTAGAACAGGTTCAGGATGGTAGGTAGAACAGGTTCAGGATGGTAGGTAGAACAGTTTCAGGATGGTAGGTAGAACAGGTTCAGGATGTTAGGTAGAACAAGTTCAGGATGGTAGGTAGAACAGGTTCAGGGTGGTAGGTAGAACAGGTTCAGGGTGGTAGGTAGGTTCAGGATGGTAGGTAGAACAGGTTCAGGATGGTAGGTAGAACAGGTTCAGGATGTTAGGTAGAACAGGTTCAGGATGGTAGGTAGAACAGGTTCAGGATGGTAGGTAGAGCAGGTTCAGGATGGTAGGTAGAACAGGTTCAGGGTGGTAGGTAGAATAGGTTCAGGGTGGTAGGTAGGTTCAGGATTGTAGGTAGAACAGGTTCAGGGTGGTAGGTAGAACAGGTTCAGGGTGGTAGGTAGAACAGGTTCAGGATGGTAGGTAGAATAGGTTCAGGATGGTAGGTAGAACAGGTTCAGGGTGGTAGATAGGTTCAGGGTGGTAGGTAGAACAGGTTCAGGGTGGTAGGTAGAACAGGTTCAGGATGGTAGGTAGAATAGGTTCAGGATGGTAGGTAGAACAGGTTCAGGGTGGTAGATAGGTTCAGGGTGGTAGGTAGAACAGGTTCAGGATGGTAGGTAAAACAGGTTCAGGATGGTAGGTAGAACAGGTTCAGGGTGGTAGGTAGGTTCAGGATGGTAGGTAGAACAGGTTCAGGATGGTAGGTAGAACAGGTTCAGGATGGTAGGTAGAACAGTTTCAGGATGGTAGGTAGAACAGGTTCAGGATGTTAGGTAGAACAGGTTCAGGATGGTAGGTAGAACAGGTTCAGGATGGTAGGTAGAGCAGGTTCAGGATGGTAGGTAGAACAGGTTCAGGATGGTAGGTAGAACAGGTTCAGGGTGGTAGGTAGGTTCAGGATGGTAGGTAGAACAGGTTCAGGATGGTAGGTAGAACAGGTTCAGGATGTTAGGTAGAACAGGTTCAGGATGGTAGGTAGAACAGGTTCAGGATGGTAGGTAGAGCAGGTTCAGGATGGTAGGTAGAACAGGTTCAGGGTGGTAGGTAGAACAGGTTGAGTTTGGTAGGTAGAACAGGTTCAGGATGGTAGGTAGAACAGGTTCAGGATGGTAGGTAGAATAGGTTCAGGATGGTAGGTAGAACAGGTTCAGGATGTTAGGTAGAACAGGTTCAGGATGGTAGGTAGAACAGGTTCATGATGTTAGGTAGAACAGGTTCAGGGTGGTAGGTAGAATAAAGCTAAAAATAGGTTCTTAAATAAGTCCTGTCTAAATTTGTGTCTGTTTTGTACATCTACATGCAGGAATAACCAACTTTGAGCAATATTGGCAATAGCATAATGAAGATGATTAACTTTAGACACCACTGACATTTCATTGTAATGTAAGACATGCTTGCAATTGTTTCAACAGCTAAATCTAAATCTGCCCCTACTAGAGATTCTGCCCCTGCTAGAGATTCTGCCCCTGCTAGAGATTCTGCCCCTGCTAGAGATTCTTCCCCTGCTAGAGATTCTGCCCCTGCTAGAGATTCTGCCCCTGCTAGAGATTCTGCCCCTACTAGACAGCCTGCCTGTACCAAAAAGCCTGCCTGTACCAAACAGCCTTCCTGCAACAAACAGCCTGCCTCTACCAGACAGCCTGTCCCTGTAACAGAACTTGTCCCCAAATGCTACATCAGCGCCCTCTCGGATATAAAGTTTCAGCCATTTGTGGTCCTGAAGGACTTTGTCAAGGCTGTGGTTTGTATTGTACTTTATATTAAACTTACTCGCTCCATTTTAAAGTGTGTCAGTGCTCGAGTTATAATTCTTTTATTTGACCACAGTTTATGATTTTAATTTTAGGTCTAGGTTTAAGATTTTAATTTTAGGTCTAGGTTTATGATTTTAATTTTAGGTCTAGGTTTATGATTTTAATTTTAGGTCTAGGTTTATGATTTTAGGTCTAGGTTTATGATTTTAATTTTAGGTCTAGGTTTATGATTTTAATTTTAGGTCTAGGTTTAACAATAGGCACATTGATACAAAAAATATGGGCTGGCTCCCTTTTATCATTTTGTTAAATTTTGTTAATTCTAAAAGGGAAATAACTACATTGGTAAGGTGGGATACGTGATTTATCAAAATGTCCTATTTTTGTGTTGCACAATATGTGCCCTATACTGTTTGACAAAGCTTTTTTTTTAAATTTCAGGACAATCCAGGGAAAACAAAACTGAATACCCAACAGTACAAACAAGAGGGCAATTAAAAGCATTTTAAATAAATACGTTTTGGAGTGATGTTTGTTTCGTTTCTTGTCATGTTTTTTTTTTACTTTACCTGGCAGTAACCTTTAGGGTAGATAACCGAATCTAAGTACATTAAAATAAAATGAGTTATTTACCTTTGACCGTTGTATCTTGTGTAGTTCAGTCTCTTAAATCATTACAAAGGACAAATCAAATGCCACATTAAAGTTATTAAGGCACTAAGCTACTATGTGGAGGGCCAGCTATCTGTAGTGAAACCGAATGGTTTTCTTTCCTATTTTTCTAATAAACATATTATATTTATAAAAAACTTTGATTGAAATAAATTATTCTCACACAATTAATTAAAAGTCTATTTATAAATTATCAAATCAAAAGCAATACATATTTAATGAGAAGATATGTTAACATAGAACATCACCAGAAATGCATTGGATTGAGTAACTAATGCTCAATTAAAATATCTTTTAATGATGGTTAAACAACGACGGTTCAAGAAATATTTGTTAAACGTTTAGCATAAGGGGGATGCTAGTCTATAGTCATTCAAGTACAACTTGGTTAGCCGTACCCTACAGTGAATAGTGAGTCACCCAAGTACAGTTAGGATAGCCGTACCCTACAGTCAATAGAATGAGTCATCGGAGTACAACTCCACACAGAAGTCGGGTGTGAAATCTGATCAATCTCCTCAGGTTGGGTGTCAGGTAAAAGGTCCACAGCCTCAAGGTCAAGGCTGGGTCAATGAACTTTCTCGGTCATTTGTCAATGGTGTGTCCAATGAGTTGGAAACATGTCAATGTTTGATCAATGAACTGGCCTAGACACATGTCAATGTTTGGTCAATGGATTGGCCTAGACACATATCAATGTTTGGTCAATGGATTGGCCTAGACAAATGTCAATGTTTGGTCAATGCACTGGCTTAGACACATGTCAATGTTTGGTCAATGAACTGGTCTAGACACATGTCAATGTTTGGTCAATGGACTGGCCTAGACATATGTCAATGCTTGGTCAATGGACTGGCCTAGACACATGTCAATGTTTGGTCAATGGGAGGAGGGGGGAGAATGTTGCGATGCCAACTACGTCATACGCCAGACGTCTTTCTAAACCTTACAGGATAACTCTGGCACACAGTTTTACAATGTGACACTAATACTATTCTTTCATCATAATCCACCCCTTTGTCGACACCCTAGCATTGTTTCTTTCAGACATTTTTCTCTGTGGGGTGTACTAAAGAACTTTCGGTGGGGGTCTTAAATATTTGGATGGATAAATGCGGACACTGGTTAAAGTTTATTATTTTTTAATATAAATTTGTATGAAGCCTGAAAAAAAAGCACTTGCCTTGAATGTTGACTCCCAGCTGCCCTCCCCCCCCCCCCCACCCCCTAATGGTTAAAGCATGTTTTAAAACGTTGAATTCTATTACAGTTTGATGGCTAAATCATGTTGTGAAATTCTAGTGGAAAACAAAATTATAATAGCGATTAAAAAAAAACAACAACTACACGCTGAACAGATTGTGTGGCTTTAAAAGTGGCTCTTCCGGTAACGCCGGAAAAACATTTGGAACATTTTATAAGGAAGGAGAGAAACAGTAGTCTTGTGGGGGAGGAGGATAGAGGGCACATGTGCTGGTGCAAAACTACCTCCCAACAAACCTACCTCCCAACAAACCTACCTCCCAACAAAACTACCTCCCAACAAAACTACCTCCCAACAAAACTACCTCCCAACAAACCTACCTCCCAACAAAACTACCTCCCAACAAAACTACCTCCCAACAAAACTACCTCCCAACAAAACTACCTCCCAACAAAACTACCTCCCAACAAAACTACCTCCCAACAAAACTACCTCCCAACAAAACTACCTCCCAACAAAACTACCTCCCAACAAAACTACCTCCCAACAAAACTACCTCCCAACAAAACTACCTCCCAACAAACCTACCTCCCAACAAACCTACCTCCCAACAAAACTACCTCCCAACAAAACTACCTCCCAACAAACCTACCTCCCAACAAAACTACCTCCCAACAAAACTACCTCCCAACAAAACTACCTCCCAACAAAACTAGGCCTAGATCTATATCCAATCAAAGCTATCCCCTATCAAAACTGCTTCCTAACGTAGTAATTCTAGTTTAGGAGGTCTATCAGGCAGTCTATGGAAGACGTGTGGATCGAACCAATCGGCCACGCCTGGGGCTTCCCGCCAATTCACCTTTGTAAGGCATCATCGACCGTCTAACTTGAACGAATCCCATTGTAAGGCCTCATCGACCGTCAAACTTAACGTATCCCATTGTAAGTAAGGCCTCTTCGTCCGCCTAGCTGGACCTCCCCCCCCCCCTCTGTGTTAGGAATTGATTGCATCGTTCACTTTACTTAAACGCAACTGCGAAATTTGTTTTCAAAAGTGTCAAGTTTTCACAGAAACATTTATGCCACGTGGTGTCAAGTTTTCAGCAGAAAACTAAAAGACGAGACGAAGTAATTGCAGGGAACAATTCTCTTTATCGTCTGGTTCCCGCGGCTAGAGGGAGAAGCCCACATTTACCCGATACTGCACACAGGTGTCCGGTTGTTTACATACAAGGATTGAGGGAATGAGGGTAGAGGATTCGCTCAGTGCCTTTAGAAATATACAATATATGACATTTAAAATTCATTTCTTGTCTAGAACCTACATGTATTTGTCTATGGATTCCGATTGTTAACAACTTTCATGCAAATACAAGTTTGTGAATTTTTTTCCTGTGACTTTTTTCTGTGACTTTTTTTCTGTGACTTTTTTCTGTGACTTTTTTTTCTGTGACTTTTTTCCTGTGCCTTTTTTTCTGTGACTTTTTTTCCTGTGACTTTTTTTTTTCTGTGACTTTTTTTCTGTGACTTTTTTTTCTGAGACTTTTTTCTTTTAATCGTTTACGTACCCAACCGGCCACGTGTTTTGCCTAGCAACCATTGTTTATACTTAGCTACCATAATAATAAACACTTAACATTAAAATATTTTGCTACAACTGCCATTAGTTAGAATCTGAACTCAATTCGAAAATTATTAAACTTCATTAGGGTGTATCATTGGGCTGTGACAGTTGACTAATTGCTGTCTGTTCTTTGTTCAGTTCAACGAAAATTTGCGACTAGGCTTTGCTTTTCACGTC
This sequence comes from Physella acuta, assembly GCF_028476545.2. Classification (NCBI taxonomy): domain Eukaryota; kingdom Metazoa; phylum Mollusca; class Gastropoda; family Physidae; genus Physella; species Physella acuta. The sequence continues at coordinate 684,380 of NW_026732487.1, forward strand.
AGAATATAATGCTAAATTGTCAGAAGTTTGAAACTATATAACATAGAAGGATGTTTGATGTATATTATTCTAACAGTGTGGTTGTATCGATTGTTTCGTTATTTAAATACGCTGGTAAAGAAGGTGGTTGTTTTTGTTTTACATAAATAAACTGTTTTGTGAAGATCAAAGTTGCGATTGATTAGTCTGCAGTTTTAAGCCACCAAAACAGAAGAGACTTTGGGTCATCTGGAAATATTTCTATGAACTCAGATATGGAGGACTTCAGAATCACATTATACACAAAAGGAACAAAATAACACGTTATTTTTTTTTTACATTTCAGCGGAAACTCTATTTTTTCTTTGATTTTTTCGTTCCAAATAAGACATTCACAATTTTGTTTCGAATTGAAATTTGTTAAGGATAGTTTTATATATTTACCGTGTTGGAGATAAAGTGACGTGAAAGAGCAGCGGCACCTTGAGGGCAAAAGGTTTTGTTATTTCTCTCTAGAAACGTGTTGCCTCTATTTGATGTGTTTTCCAGACTGTGATTTCCAGAACGTTCGCACAAGAATAAACAGTGAATCGGTTAAAAAAAATGACCGGCTCAGAGACCGGCACAGTCAGGGAGCCGGCATCACCGAACTTCCCCGCCGGTAAAAAAAAAAGCAAACAATTAGGTTAATTAGAAGAGATGGCTGCACTTGTTTCCTGAAGAATTTCAAGATTTTGTTTACATGTTTATTTTTAGGCTAACCACGCCCATCTTTACCCTTTCGCCCTCTTATCCCCACCCCCACGCCCGTGGGTAGGCGTTCACGTGGTAAAAGATACAGCCTGTTTAAAGTGCATCATTAATCCGTGGACCTTTTCGAATTAGGGTTAAGGATAGGGTTAAACAAAACTGAACTAGCCATCATTTTTTTTTCTGGTAGAAGTCTGCTCAATGTCTGCCCAATGTCTTGCCAATGTCTGCTCAATGTCTTGCCAATGTCTGCTCAATGTCTTGCCAATCTCTGCTCAATGTCTTGCCAATGTCTGCTCAATGTCTGCTTAATGTCTGCTCAATGGCTGCTCAATGTCTGCCCATTGTCTTGCCAATGTCTGCTCATTGTCTTGCCAATATCTGCTCAATGTCTGCTCAATGTCTTGCCAATGTCTGCTCAATGTCTGCTTAATGTCTGCTCAATGTCTTGCCAATGTCTGCTCAATGTCTTGCCAATGTCTGCTCAATGTCTTGCCAATGTCTGCTCAATGTCTTGCCAATGTCTGCTCAATGTCTTGCCAATGTCTGCTCAATGTCTTGCCAATGTCTGCCCAATGTCTGCCCAATGTCTTGCAAATGTCTGCCCAATGTCTTGCCAATGTCTTGCCAATGTCTGCTCAATGTCTTGCCAATGTCTGCTCAATGTCTTGCCAATGTCTGCTCAATATCTTGCCAATGTCTGCTCAATGTCTGCTTAATGTCTGCTCAATGTCTTGCCAATGTCTGCTCAATGTCTTGCCAATGTCTGCTCAATGTCTTGCCAATGTCTGCTCAATGTCTTGCCAATGTCTGCCCAATGTCTGCCCAATGTCTTGCCAATGTCTGCTCAATGTCTGCTTAATGTCTGCTTAATGTCTTGCCAATGTCTGCTCAATGTCTGCTTAATGTCTGCTCAATGTCTGCTTAATGTCTGCTTAATGTCTGCTCAATGGCTGCTCAATGTCTGCCCAATGTCTTGCCAATGTCTGCTCAATGTCTGCTTAATGTCTGCTCAATGGCTGCTCAATGTCTTGCCAATGTCTGCTCAATGTCTGCTCAATGTCTGCTTAATGTCTGCTCAATGGCTGCTCAATGTCTGCCCAATGTCTTGCCAATGTCTGCTCAATGTCTGCTTAATGTCTGCTCAATGGCTGCTCAATGTCTGCCCATTGTCTTGCCAATGTCTGCTCATTGTCTTGCCAATATCTGCTCAATGTCTGCTCAATGTCTTGCCAATGTCTGCTCAATGTCTGCTCAATGTCTTGCCAATGTCTGCTCAATGTCTTGCCAATGTCTGCTCAATGTCTTGCCAATGTCTGCTCAATGTCTTGCCAATGTCTGCTCAATGTCTGCTCAATGTCTGCTCAATGTCTGCTCAATATCTGCTCAATGTCTGATCAATGTCTTGCCAATGTCTGCTCAATGTCTGCTCAATGTCTGCTCAATGTCTGCTCAATGTCTTCTCAAAGTCTTCTCAATGTCTGCTCAATGTCTGCTCAATGTCTGCTTAATATCTGCTCAATGTCTGCTCAATGTCTGCCCAAGGAGAACTTGGCTGTATATTGAGGTATTTCAGGGTAAACTTGGCTGGGATTTTGAAGTATTCTGACATTATTGGAAACTTACAGGGGGGGGGGGAAGGGGGAGTGCTTGGTGAACATTTTCTGATATTTGTCTGGCGGTTTGATGCAGACAAATGGAATTCATGACGTGCAGGGAGAAGATGTTTTGTTGTCTTGAGATGTAAAAACACAATGATGTAATATAACATGAGAAGATGTTTGGTTGTCTTGAGGTGTAAAAACACAATGATGTAATATAACGTGAGAAGATGTTTTGTTGTCTTGAGATGTAAAAACACAATGATGTAATATAACGTGAGAAGATGTTTTGTTGTCTTGAGATGTAAAAACACAATGATGTAATATAACATGATAAGATATTTTGTTGTCTTGAGATGTAAAAACACAATGATGTAATATAACATGAGAAGATGTTTGGTTGTCTTGAGGTGTAAAAACACAATGATGTAATATAACGTGAGAAGATGTTTTGTTGTCTTGAGATGTAAAAACACAATGATGTAATATAACATGAGAAGATGTTTTGTTGTCTTGAGATGTAAAAACACAATGATGTAATATAACGTGAGAAGATGTTTTGTTGTCTTGAGATGTAAAAACACAATGATGTAATATAACGTGAGAAGATGTTTTGTTGTCTTGAGATGTAAAAACACAATGATGTAATATAACGTGAGAAGATGTTTTGTTGTCTTGAGATGTAAAAACACAATGATGTAATATAACGTGAGAAGATGTTTTGTTGTCTTGAGATGTAAAAACACAATGATGTAATATAACGTGAGAAGATGTTTTGTTGTCTTGAGATGTAAAAACACAATGATGTAATATAACGTGAGAAGATGTTTTGTTGTCTTGAGATGTAAAAACACAATGATGTAATATAACGTGAGAAGATGTTTTGTTGTCTTGAGATGTAAAAACACAATGATGTAATATAACGTGAGAAGATGTTTTGTTGTCTTGAGATGTAAAAACACAATGATGTAATATAACGTGAGAAGATGTTTTGTTGTCTTGAGATGTAAAAACACAATGATGTAATATAACGTGAGAAGATGTTTTGTTGTCTTGAGATGTAAAAACACAATGATGTAATATAACGTGAGAAGATGTTTTGTTGTCTTGAGATGTAAAAACACAATGATGTAATATAACGTGATAAGATGTTTTGTTGTCTTGAGATGTAAAAACACAATGATGTAATATAACGTGAGAAGATGTTTTGTTGTCTTGAGATGTAAAAACACAATGATGTAATATAACGTGAGAAGATGTTTTGTTGTCTTGAGATGTAAAAACACAATGATGTAATATAACGTGATAAGATGTTTTGTTGTCTTGAGATATAAAAACACAATGATGTAATATAACATGATAAGATGTTTTATTGTCTTGAGATGTAAAAACACAATGATGTAATATAACGTGAAGCTTGAGCTGACCTGGAATGTTAACCTACCCATAAAAGTTGACCCTCAGTCCTACATTTCTCCAGTTCGTGCAGACGATCACAATGTTTAGAGTGATGCAGACGATTTGAATTGGATAGTGTGATAAACATCCGAACGGAAGTGACGTAGACGCCGCAGACGAGAAGATTTGACCTAATTTCATTACAAGTGTTTTAAAAAACCGAATTTAAAAATAGATTTGACAGGGGGAATTTTTTTTAGGCTAAACGGCGAACCCCATGTTTGTGTTTAATAAGTGACCTTCATTCCTACCCACTGAAAATAGGAACTAATTGTGACCTTTATGAACCTGTGACCTTCATGAACCTGTGACCTTCATGAAGCTCCTCACCACTAAAAAAAAGCCGTGACCCTCAACAACCTGTGACCTTCAGAAAGCTGCTGTGTCCTTCAGGAATATGTGACCTTCAAGAATCCCTGACCTTCAGTAAGCTGCTACCCACCGACCCACCAGCTGTAACAGTTTGACATGTGATTAAAGCTTTACCTTATTTATCTTTGTTATCTTTGTTATCTTTGTTATCTTTGTTATCACTCCACAGAATCCGAATATTATTTCTCCACCCCACCCCCACCACTACACTTTTCTACCCTTACCCCACCCCGCCCCACCCCCAGACGCTACAGAACAAGTTTAAGAGTGAGCGCTGAACTCACCTGTACTGCAGTCTCCCCCTCCCTCCCCCTCCCTCCCCCTCCCACCCCTTCCCCCTCCCATCAACTCAGGTGGAATAATTTGCCTCGGCGCCACAACGCACTCAATAAACTTGATAAATGTCCCCGGGAAAATGATCTGTTTTCATCTCAGTGTTTCCCTGGGAACACGAGGGACAAACTCAGGGACAAATGAACTGAGCAGTTTTCAAAGGGTGAGATAAAAGCTCACCCCTAAATCCTCGCCATGTGACTTGTACATTCGTCAAGGGTGAGCACTGAGGTAAGTGCTAGGCTGGTAAACATAAGGTTGCTTATATAGGGAGATACGGCGGCAGTGGTCGTTAAGTTGGGTGTTGTGATGGTTGGTGATTAACTTGGGTGATGTGATGTGGTAATTGGTGTTTAACTTGGGTGATGGTAATGTGATGTGAAGGTTGGTATTTAACTTGGGTGTTGTGATGGTTGGTGTTTAAGTTGGGTGTTGTGATGGTTGGTGTTTAAGTTGGGTGATGTGTTGTGATAATTGGTGTTTAACTTGGGTGTTGTGATGGTTGGTGTTTAAGTTGGGTGTTGTGATGGTTGGTGTTTAAGCTGGGTGATGTGATGGTTGGTGTTTAAGTTGGGTGTTGTGATGGTTGGTGTTTAAGTTGAGGATGATGGTGATATGATGGTTGGTGTTTAAGTTGAGGATGATGGTGATATGATGGTTGGTGTTTAAGTTGGGTGTTGTGATGGTTGGTGTTTAAGTTGGGTGTTGTTATGGTTGGTGTTTAAGTTGGGTGTTGTGATGGTTGGTGTTTAAGTTGGGTGTTGTGATGGTTGGTGTTTAGGTTGAGGATGATGGTGATATGATGGTTGGTGTTTAAGTTGAGGATGATGGTGATATGATGGTTGGTGTTTAAGTTGGGTGTTGTGATGGTTGGTGTTTAAGTTGGGTGTTGTGATGGTTGGTGTTTAAGTTGGGTGATGTGATGGTTGGTGTTTAGGTTGAGGATGATGGTGATATGATGGTTGGTGTTTAAGTTAGGTGTTGTGATGGTTGGTGTTTAAGTTGGGTGTTGTGATGGTTGGTGTTTAAGTTGGGTGTTGTGATGGTTGGTGTTTAAGTTGGGTGATGATGGTGATGTGATGTGATGTCATGGTTGGTGTTTAAGTTGGGTGTTGTGATGGTTGGTGTTTAAGTTGGGTGATGATGGTGATGTGGTATTTGGTGGGTCGAGGTCACAGAACGGGGTCAGAGATAACAGGTCAAAAGTCGCCACAGGTTCATGGTGTAAACACAAGGCCTGTCATCTTTCTGTTGTTGCTGCTGTCATATTGCTGTCCTAGCTGCTTTCATATTGCTGTCTTTGCTGTCCTGCTGTTTGTGCTTTAACCAACCTACAAACCCCGGCTATCTGCCCCCTCCCCCCCTGCAGACAGTGAGCACTCACCTATGAGATGTGCACGGCCTGGAATGTCAGTCCGTCACTCACGCGCCAAGCTACTCACGCAACCCGCCTCAGGTAAACACGCGCATCTCCCACCCCGCCCACAAGAGTGATTCCACCGTCCACATGCCTCTCCAACCGTCTATCTGGTCCTGAGGTCCTCTCCAACCGTCTATTCGGCCGTCAAGTCCTCTCCAACCGTCCACTAGACCAGGATTTTGATCTACCAAACGTAAGTGTTGCGCAACATTCTGACTCGACTTCAGTTACATGGGTGATTTCGATACCTGCAGGATCGATACGATAGCTAGCCGAAGCGGTACATATTGACGTAACTTTAAGACTTGTGTGTTCAATGGCCTCGATACCTTAAGGACTTAAGGTTGTGTTCTCGGCGAATCTAGGCAATGTGGTGTAAGGTAGATGGATATTTGTAACTGCCAGAGTTTCTTCCAGGCATCTCTTCGGGGGGGCGAAGCCCCCCCGAAAATTTTTTACCGCCCCCCCGAACGAAATGAAATTTATATAATTTATATAGAAAATATATACTTTTAACAGTGTCCGCCCCCCCGAAGAAAGTTTACCGCCCCCCCGAAGATTTCAAGTGCCCCCCCGGAGAAAAAAGTCTGGAAGAAACACTGGTAACTGCTAGGATATAAATAAAGGTTTGTGGATAGTTGTGTTGTAAACTATGATATTTGTAACGGCTAGGATATAAAGGTATGTGGCTAGTTCAGCAGGTAGTGCTTAAAAATGAATTCATCAATGTAGCACACACAATGTAACACACACAATGTAGCACACACAATGTAGCACACACAATGTAGCACACACAATGTAGCACACACAATGTAGCACACACAATGTAGCACACACAATGTAGCACACACAATGTAGCACACACAATGTAGCACACACAATGTAGCACACACAATGTAGCACACACAATGTAGCATCAGTGTTCTAAAACAAATATTACAGTAGGGTGCTACAATTAGTAGTTCAGTTAATTTGTGTGATAACTGGTGATACAGAATTGAATTGGGATATTTGGAGATACAGTATTAAATGCGAATTGGGATATTTGGAGATACAGTATTAAACGTGAATGATTCATCGTGAAGCATATCTTTGGCTGTGTAATTCCTGATGGTGTACACATCGAAGCAGTGTTTCTTCCAGACTTTTTTCTCCGGGGGGGGGCACTTGAAATCTTCGGGGGGGCGGTAAACTTTCTTCGGGGGGGCGGACACTGTTAAAAGTATATATTTTCCATATAAATTATATAAATTTCATTTCGTTCGGGGGGGCGGTAAAAATTTTTCGGGGGGGCTTCGCCCCCCCGAAGAGATGCCTGGAAGAAACTCTGCATCGAAGTTGTGTGATGTTACAAATAAACATACCATAAATAAAGACGTCAAACGGAATCTAAATTTGTGATCAATAGCCCAATGAAGTAGCATGGTGACAAATGATCTTATGGTATGAAATTGAAATCCGACTCAATTATTAACAAATATGCGGTTAAAATAAATTTAAAAAGACTTTAAGAATTTGATCAGTTCGCGTTAACGACAAAAAGCTCCTGAATGAAAACCACGACAAAATTGTTAAAACTCTACTTTAATCATACTCTCAAACTAATTACTGGAGACAATTTCATCTCGTGATGTGATCATAGCCTCTAAGAAAATGGTCGTGTTGTGATCATCTAAGGACCAAGAATAGCCTCTAAGAAAATGGTCGTGTTGTGATCATCTAAGGACCAAGAATAGCCTCTAAGAAAATGGTCGTGTTGTGATCATCTAAGGACCAAGAATAGCCTCTAAGAAAATGGTCGAATTGTGACCATCTAACGACCAAGAATAGCCTCTTAGAAAATGGTCGAATTGTGACCATCTAACGACCAAGAATAGCCTCTAAGAAAGTGGTCGAATTGTGACCATCTATCGACCAAGAATAGCCTCTTAGAAAATGGTCGAATAGTGACCATCTAACGACCAAGAATAGCCTCTGATCTCTGAAGAAGACAAAGAACCGTACGGTCCCATGATGAAAGTACGCCTCTGTACGGTCCCATGATGAAAGTACGCCTCTGTACGGTCCCAAGATGAAACTACGCCTCTGTACGGTCCCAAGATGAAACTACGCCTCTGTACGGTCCCAAGATGAAACTACGCCTCTGTACGGTCCCAAGATGAAACTACGCCTCTGTACGGTCCCAAGATGAAACTACGCCTCTGTACGGTCCCAAGATGAAACTACGCCTCTGTACGGTCCCAAGATGAAACTACGCCTCTGTATTGACGGTGTTTCCCTGTGTGGCCCGCCGTTACTTGACTTCTCATTGTTCTAATTTGCCGGCTCCAGGAACACAGAGGTCAAGGCCACTGCCGACACTGAACCTCCCCATCGGCTACCGTGATAGACTAGACTAATGGGCTCGAGAGTTCTTTAAATCTATTAGGTTAGCCGTACCGTAAACATTCGCGGTGTTTAGTCTGTGGAAGAAACACATTTCGTTTTTAGCAGGAAGTTTTTTTATTTATTCACAGCGTTACCAAGGGGAATAACTAGTCCTCGCCTCGAAAAAGGGCCATTACTCATGCATGTTTATAACACTCGTAAATAATAATGAAAAATTGATTCGAATAAACGGTAATAGCTTCACGGACTTGTGATGATGTTATAATTGTATTTTTGTTAGGTTCAACTAACGGTCATTTTAATCCGTTGATTCTGTCTAGTTATCTTTCTATGGAAGAACGTATTATCATTTTTACTGTGTTAGCAAACAGTTTTGCTATATAACGAAAACTTCCATACACAGCGTAAGATGCAAGGCTTAATGTTGGTGTTAACAGGAGCTTTGCTTTGTGGAGTAACAAACAAACAAACCTATAAACTGGGGATTAAACAATCACAGACCCAAGACAATAGGCTGGGGATTGAACAATCACAGACAAGCCTAGAGGCTGGGGCTGTACAATCACACAATCACAATCCGATCAGGGCGGCTCACAGCGATGCTAGTCTTAACTCAATCTTGAGGAGCACGTGTTTTATCCCAAGGAGAGCTAATTTATCTCTTGTCAAGAGAGTTCCGAGGATAAAAGCCGGCTTCACGGTTTGATGCCTGGATTCATTGATGGATTAACATCTTAGTGGGTGGTTCTTTGTAGTGGATTATTGAAGGTGTTGTTGTATTATTGTGGGTGGTGTCGTAGGTGGTGTCTGATATTGTAGGTGGTGTTGTGTTATTGTGTTACAGATGTGTTGCCTCTGCCTCCCACCCCTCCCGCCCCTCCCACCTGTGTATAAGCAACCACCAACCAGGAGCAAAAACATCACTGGAAAATTTCTTTTATTGATACCGCAAGAATCACGATTCTCCATTACGTTTTTTCCTAAGCTGGTAGAGTGACCCACCCCACCCCACCCCCAACCCCTCACCGCAATCTTTGGTTACATCGCGATGTTTTTTTTCCTAAGGATGTGTTGGACATTTGAAATGTGGGATCTGGCATAAAGCCCCCCCCCCCTCCCACCCCTACCCCCAATCTATTGTCACATCTCACGATGGTGTCACGTGATCCTACAAGTTCCCGTGTTATGTGTCCTAGTGAGGCACTGAGTGAGGTTCTATTTCTGGCATCTATTGCCTGGCTCCATACATGTAGAGTTGTAGTCTAAGGCAGTGTTTCTTCCAGACTTTTTTCTCCGGGGAGGGGGGGGGGGGGAGGGGGGGGGAGGGGACTTGAAATTTTCAGGGGGGGGGGGGCGGTAGACTTTCTTCGGGGGACGGACACTGTTAAAAGTATATATTTTCTATATAAATTTTATAAATTTCATTTCGTTCGGGGGGGGGGGGGGGGGGGGCGGTCCCGAAGAGATGCCTGAAAGAAACTCTGGTCTAAGACAACATCCACTGTTTGGGTGTCGACCCTCGAGGGGAGGGTGGAGGCGCTATACAGAGCGGAGGGATACTGGCACTATTTCTGGAACTTCCTGTTTTGGCGCCTCATCACAACGCCAGTCGATCTGGTTAACTGGCGTCTTAATTGTCATTAACCGGTTTAAAATTTAACCGTTGGTTTTACGCACATATAACCGTTATCCGGTGAATGCTTAAGCCATTAACCGGTATATCATTTAGCCTTTAGCCAGCCAACCAAACTTGTGTTAGCTTGAGTATTTTAACAGTGGGTCTTGATACGACGAGCTAATAAAATAACCTGCCCACATAAACACACTCTTTCCAACAACAAAATACTCACACACATGCATACACACGCTCATTCACACGCCTACACATATTCAAGCACACACACACACACAAACACACACTCACACATTGACCAAGAATCCCAAATTTTTTGTTAACAACCAAACATCCCATATTTTGTCAACTACCAAACATCCCATATTTTGTCAACAACCAAACATCCCATATTTTGTCAACAACCAAAAATCCCATATTTTGTCAACAACAAAAAATCCCATATTTTGTCAACAACCAAAAATCCCATATTTTGTCAACAACAAAAAATCCCATATTTTGTCAACAACAAAAAATCCCATATTTTGTCAACAACCAAAAATCCCATATTTTGTCAACAACCAAAAATCCCATATTTTGTCTAATCTAACTTTTCAGATTTCGAGCCCAAGTCTCCACTTAAAAAACACGAGCCACGCCAGACGACAAGGACAGACGATCGATTTGTGTATCCAGACGTTTCGAGTTATCCCCCCTGCGCCCCCAGGCAGACCGCGTCACTGGATGCTAAAAGCGTCCCCCCCCCCACCACCAGTCGGAGCCAGACGCCACCCCACGGCCTAGTGGACACTAGCGTCGTCTGAGCTGTTTTCTTGGCAGACGACTGCGTTGGGTACTCATTGCACGTGTGGCGGATAGTGGACACACAACACGTGTGGCGGATAGTGGAGACACAACACGCAGATGGTGGATAGTGGACACACAACACACGTGTGGCGGGTAGTGGACACACATAACACAGGTGGCGGGTAGTGGATACTTGTCACACGGACGGTGGATACTGCACATACAACACACGGACGGCGGATACTGGACATCAGATGTCAATTCTGGATTATTGAAGTGTTGATTTGAGCTAGAACTAAGAGAGGATTTTAAAAAATTTAAAAATTTTCTGCCGGCGAGCTGCAGGAATTCCTCGAAGGTGCCAGACTTTGTTTTTTAACTGGTGGAATTTTGTTGGAGGTAAGTGAAATTTCGATGCTGTTCTGATTGCAAGGGGGCGGGAAGAGGAAGGAGGTGCAAGGAAGCCATTTTAAGAGTTGGGTATCGATACTTTAACGTGAAACCTGTTAGGAATAGTTAGGGCTAGACCAGGGTTAGTCTGAGCTTGAGGCTAAAATCTTAAATTAAATTTTTCTTAAAAGACAGAAAAAACTTTAAAAACATGTTACACAACACAGCAATAGTTGACTACAGATAACTTGTTGGTCTATGACTTAATGTTCTATGACTTGACAATATATGACTTGATGTTCCCAAATACATGACGGTGACTAGATTAATGACAAGAGATTAGCGGTACTACATAAAGAACTGGACCAGGACAGGACCAGGACATTAGATTATCTGGACCAGGACAGGACCAGGACATGAGATTATCTGGACCAGGACAGGACCAGGACAGGACCAGAACATGAGATTATCTGGACATAGATAGGACCAGGACATGAGATTATCTGGACCATGACAGGACCAGGACAGGACCAGAACATGAGATTATCTGGACATAGATAGGACCAGGACATGAGATTATCTGGACCAGGACAGGACCAGGACATGAGATTATCTGGACCAGGACATGAGATTATCTGGACATAGATAGGACCAGGACATGAGACTATCTGGACCAGGACATGAGATTATCTGGACATAGATAGGACCAGGACATGAGACTATCTGGACCAGGACATGAGATTATCTGGACATAGATAGGACCAGGATATGAGACTATCTGGACCAGGACATGAGATTATCTGGACATAGATAGGACCAGGACATGAGACTATCTGGACCAGAACAGGACCAGGACATGAGATTATCTGGACCAGGACATGAGACTATCTGGACCAGAACAGGACCAGGACATGAGATTATCTGGACCAGAACAGGACCAGGACATGAGATTATCTGGACCAAAACAGGACCAGGACATGAGACTATCTGGACCAGAACAGGACCAGGACATGAGATTATCTGGACCAGGACATGAGACTATCTGGACCAGGACATGAGATTATCTGGACATAGATAGAACCAGGACATACGATTATCTGGACCAGGACAGGACCAGGACAGGACCAGGACAGGACCAGGACAGGACCAGGACAGGACCAGGATAGGACCAGGACATGAGATTATCTGGACCAGGACATGAGATTATCTGGACCAGGACAGGACATGAGATTATCTGGACCAGGACAGGACATGAGATTATCTGGACCAGGACAGGACATGAGATTATCTGGACCAGGACAGGACATGAGATTATCTGGACCAGGACAGGACATGAGATTATCTGGACCAGGACAGGACCAGGACATGAGACTATCTGGACCAGGACAGGACCAGGACATGAGATTATCTGGACCAGGACAGGACATGAGATTATCTGGACCAGGACCAGGACATGAGATTATCTGGACCATGACAGGACCAGGACATGAGATTATCTGGACCAGGACAGGACATGAGATCATCTGGACCAGGACATGAGATTATCTGGACCAGGACAGGACCAGGATATGAGATTATCTGGACCAGGACAGGACCAGGACATGAGATTATCTGGACCAGGACATGAGATTATCTGGACCAGGACAGGACCAGGACATGAGATCATCTGGACCAGGACATGAGATTATCTGGACCAGGACAGGACCAGGACATGAGATTATCTGGACCAGGACAGGACATGAGATTATCTGGACCAGGACCAGGACTAGAGACTCCCATGCCAGAGAATTATTCATGAAACAAGTCGGGTTTTAACAACCGCCATGTTGATGGGAGAAACCTGGGTGTCAGCATGTCATCATGACCTCATTGATCGATTCTGGAACTGTCGCGTTAAGCAAATAAGAACTCGATTATTGAGTTGGGGTGGGGGTGGTGGGGGTCGTTAAAGTTTAAGGAGATCTAATCAGACAGCCCAATAAAGCCCTCATACAATGCTGTCACCCCCCCCCCCCCGCCCCCCTCACCCCCCCAGCTGATTACCATCTGTTGGTTGCAATTTTGGAGGGTTTTTTAACCCATCAATCTTTTGATGACGGAATTTTTTTTTGGGGAATTCCCGATTGTATTTATGATTTGTTGACGGAATAGATTAGGAAATTCCTTATTCTATTATGCATATGTAGATTATTTATATTATTAGATTGTTTTATATTAATGGTTTGGTGAGAAGGTGGTAATGGGATAGAGATTAAACTGGGGAAGGTGGTAATGAGATAGAGATTCAACTGGGAATTTACTGATTCAGCGATCGGAGACCAAAATATTGTTTGTTGTCCTACCAGTGGTTGCAGCGAGACAAGTTTACATCAACAGAGTTTCTTCGTGGTGGCACTACACACGCCCCACCCCCAAACACGCTCATCCCCCTCTCCAACACCCCACGGACAAAATATAATTTATATAGAAAATATATTCATGTACTTTTACCAGCGTCGGAAAATCCCCCCCCCCCCACAGAAAAATGTCTGAAAGAAACACTGCGCATAATGCCCGGCGTGACAGGGGACACCACTCACAGAAAATATTTTTATTTTAGCGTGTAGAAAAGTTCGTTTAGAAAACCTCGAGCAGCAATACACGCACAGTCTGGCTAGCACTCGCCCCCACCCCCACCTCACAACCAAATTATCCTAATGTGAGTACAACATCACCCTTTATCCCAGCCGTACACTGCGAGACATCAGTGCTAACCCCCCCCCCCCCCCCCCCCCCCACTTACTCACACAGTCCCCAACAAATCCTCCCCTCACCCCCACAAACACTCAAGTCCCCCACAAACACTCCCCACAAACACAATGGCCCTTATCACCTATTGATGGGACTTATTTCGTCTGATCAGCGGCACTAGGAGAGACGTGCCGGCACACTGGACCGGAAATGCCGGCACAGTGGACCGGAAATGCCGGAACACTGCTGGGCCGGGTGCCGGAACTCCCCTCAGAGCACAAATAATTCACTTGACCCCCGGGACAGCTGTCTGTCTGTTGGTGCCTTATATGGGCATTAGTCATGGCCTGACTCACGTCTAATCGCCATCTTTTCGAGGGCATACAGCTCTCTCTCTCATATATATATATATATATATATATATATAGATATATATATATATATATATATATATATATATATATATGTACATGATATTGACCATCTGAATAGAATGGGGTTCCCCCTCCCATCCAATAAAGTAGAAAGTATTGGTAATGATTTTTTTTTATAATTTGCCAAGGCCTCGAATATAATTCTTAGTCATTCTATAAACTCTTGACCAACATTCTAGTAAAATGTCAGCTGGAGAGATGTATAATTTAAAAATTTTCTAAAAAAGAAACATAATCAAGATATTAGGAGATGTTTTGAACAAAAGTATTTGGCGAGAAAAAAAACAACAAATAAAACCATTGTTTATTGCCGAAGAAAATAGTAGCACGTATTGCCACTCACAATGAAACGGACATACTAACACACGAAACATGTATAAGATGGTTTGCTTTATTGCGTTAAATGGTTGCGGGATGGTATAAGACATTGCTATACAGCACTGATTTGATTTACTGCCTCTCATTTTAGCTGAACTGCTGATATTTTGATTTGAAGGATGAAAAATTTGGTACAAATTTCTCTACATTTTACCGCTTTCCAAGATAGGCACCCCATACAATGCTCAGACAATAATTTTATATATATATATATATATATATATATATATATATATATATATATATATATATATATATATATATATATATATAGTTTATAATAGTTGGAAGTCATGGTGACCCGGTATAGTTTGTACAACACCACGTGACTAGGAGCCCCCCCCCCGGGAGTGCTGTGAAAATCTGGCTACCCCCAGCGTCGAGTTCCGGCGGACTCAGTTAACCAATTAGATTCCTCCTGAATGGAACCAGGACGGCCATTAGTTTAGCATGTCCGGTCACTGGGGTCTGCAGACGTGACGTCATCGTCTCAAACAGATCGATGGCATTTGCCTTCATTGGACATGGGGTGGGGGGGGGTTGATTTTGTCTATAGGCTGGGGTGGGGGAGATTTGGTTTTGTCTATAGGCTGGTTGCCTTCATTGGACGTGGGGTGGGGGAGATTTTGTTCTGTCAATAGACTGGGGTGGGGGAGATTTTGTTCTATCAATAGACTGAGGTGGGGGAGATTTTGTTCTATCAATAGACTGAGGTGGGGGAGATTTTGTTCTGTCAATAGACTGGGGGTGGGGGAGATTTTGTTCTGTCAATAGACTGAGGTGGGGGAGATTTTGTTCTGTCAATAGACTGGGTGGGGGAGATTTTGTTCTATCAATAGACTGGGGTGGGGGAGATTTTGTTCTATCAATAGACTGGGTGGGGGAGATTTTGTTCTATCAATAGACTGGGGTGGGGGAGATTTTGTTCTGTCAATAGACTGAGGTGGGGGAGATTTTGTTCTATCAATAGACTGGGGTGGGGGAGATTTTTTTCTGTCAATAGACTGAGGTGGGGGAGATTTTGTTCTATCAATAGACTGGGGTGGGGGAGATTTTGTTCTGTCAATAGACTGGGTGGGGGAGATTTTGTTCTGTCAATAGACTGGGGTGGGGGAGATTTTGTTCTATCAATAGACTGAGGTGGGGGAGATTTTGTTCTGTCAATAGACTGAGGTGGGGGAGATTTTGTTCTGTCAATAGACTGGGTGGGGGAGATTTTGTTCTGTCAATAGACTGAGGTGGGGGAGATTTTGTTCTATCAATAGACTGAGGTGGGGGAGATTTTGTTCTGTCAATAGACTGAGGTGGGGGAGATTTTGTTCTGTCAATAGACTGAGGTGGGGGAGATTTTGTTCTGTCAATAGACTGAGGTGGGGGGAGATTTTGTTTTGTCTATAGGCTGGGGTGGGGGAGATTTTGTTCTGTCAATAGACTGAGGTGGGGGAGATTTTGTTCTGTCAATAGACTGAGGTGGGGGAGATTTTGTTTTGTCTATAGGCTGGGGTGGGGGAGATTTTGTTCTGTCAATAGGCTGGGGTGGGGGAGATTTTGTTCTGTCAATAGACTGAGGTGGGGGAGATTTTGTTCTGTCAATAGACTGAGGTGGGGGAGATTTTGTTTTGTCTATAGGCTGGGGTGGGGGAGATTTTGTTCTGTCAATAGACTGAGGTGGGGGAGATTTTGTTCTGTCAATAGACTGAGGTGGGGGAGATTTTGTTTTGTCTATAGGCTGGGGTGGGGGAGATTTTGTTCTGTCAATAGACTGAGGTGGGGGAGATTTTGTTTTGTCTATAGGCTGGGGTGGGGGAGATTTTGTTCTGTCAATAGACTGAGGTGGGGGAGATTTTGTTTTGTCTATAGGCTGGGGTGGGGGAGATTTTGTTCTGTCAATAGACTGAGGTTGGGGAGATTTTGTTTTGTCAATAGACTGGGGTGGGGGAGATTTTGTGTTGTCAATAGACTGGGGTGGGGGAGATTTTGTTCTGTCAATAGACTGAGGTGGGGGAGATTTTGTTCTGTCAATAGACTGAGGTGGGGGAGATTTTGTTCTGTCAATAGACTGGGTGGGGGAGATTTTGTTCTATCAATAGACTGAGGTGGGGGAGATTTTGTTCTGTCAATAGACTGAGGTGGGGGAGATTTTGTTCTGTCAATAGACTGAGGTGGGGGAGATTTTGTTCTGTCAATAGACTGGGGTGGGGGAGATTTTGTGTTGTCAATAGACTGGGGTGGGGGAGATTTTGTGTTGTCAATAGACTGGGGTGGGGGAGATTTTGTTCTGTCAATAGACTGAGGTGGGGGAGATTTTGTTCTATCAATAGACTGGGGTGGGGGAGATTTTGTTCTATCAATAGACTGGGGTGGGGGAGATTTTGTTCTGTCAATAGACTGGGGTGGGGGAGATTTTGTTCTGTCAATAGACTGAGGTGGGGGAGATTTTGTTCTGTCAATAGACTGAGGTGGGGGAGATTTTGTGTTGTCAATAGACTGGGGTGGGGGAGATTTTGTGTTGTCAATAGACTGGGTGGGGGAGATTTTGTGTTGTCAATAGACTGGGTGGGGGAGATTTTGTTCTATCAATAGACTGAGGTGGGGGAGATTTTGTTCTGTCAATAGACTGGGGTGGGGGAGATTTTGTTTTGTCAATAGACTGGGGTGGGAGAGATTTTGTGTTGTCAATAGACTGGGGTGTGTGACGGACGGTATAATTTCTGCACACAACAGAACTATTGGGACATCTGAATGCAACACTTGGTGGCAGATCTCAGAGATAGCGACCAAAGATGAAATGGTTTATTTTGTAGCACCATCACTTAGAGTAGCATCTATGTTTGACCAATCAAAAGATCAGCTGGCACAAAATGTTGAGTCGTGATAAACCGGAAGTTGTTAGGCTTTTAACTTGCACATTCGATGACCTTTGAGATGCTTATTCGATGACCTTTGACTTGCAAATTCGATGACCTTTTGTTTATTCAACTCCCCAAGTTGACCTCGCAAGCCATACAGGTCCCATGTCACCGCCCAATCCCCCCCCCCCCAATCTTTGTGTAACTTCTGAGACTGCCTCTTGATGCCTCTGTAGCGAGCTGATAAGGCCACTAAATCAAGATAACGACTCGCCATCTGGCCCAGTCATTTCGGCTCCCACATCCAGCCGTATACAGAGCTGTATACAGAGCCGTATACAGAGCCGTATAGAGAGCTGTATAGAGCTGTAAGGCCGATAAGCTGATAACTCTATGACGCAAGTCCTGACCGGCTGGTGGAGCTCAGGTTATCGGGATGTCACGTGGGATGTCACGTGGGATGTCACGTGGGATGTCACGTGGGGTTGGTCTGACATTGGTGGTTGTCCTGACATGTCACCATCCGATCTTGAACTCAAAAGCATCCATCTGTGGGTGGATGGACAGTTGTGGACGAACGGATGGGTGGATGGGTGGACGGATGGGTGGGTGGACGGGTGGGTGGACGGGTGGGTGGACGGATGGGTGGACGGGTGGGTGGACGGATGGGTGGGTGGACGGATGGGTGGGTGGACGGGTGGGTGGATGGACGGATGGGTGGACGGACGGGTGGGTGGACGGATGGGTGGACGGACGGGTGGGTGGATGGACGGGTGGGTGGACGGATGGGTGGGTGGACGGATGGGTGGGTGGACGGATGGATGTGTGGATGGACAGAGTGGTGGACATCACAGTAAAGACATCATTACCCAAATCTTCTTTGCGTCTGTGATGATGAATAACCAAATCACCAATGCTTAGCCAGAGTTATCGGTCGTGACCTAAGGTCTAGTTTATATGTAGGTTATGTCCCATTGTAAGACCCTGCCGATTCCATATGCGGGCTATGTTTCACGACCTATGAACCTGTGTGTAATGTAAATAAAAACGTGTTACTCATATCATCGAAACAGTTGTAAAAATGTGACATTTCTGCTTTATCATCAGCAACGATTTTATGTGACAATGTTTGTTGTGGATTACACTACTGATCTAATACAACCATGAATACATATTGAGATGACTTGGATTCGCGTACACTGCTGATCCAGTATGCCATTTGTGTGATTTTTTAAATTTACGTTTCTTACCTGTCTTATTCTCTCTGCTAGTGTTGGAGAGACAGAACACACAACGTGGATGTTTTTCTAGGAAGTCAACAAAGTCATGGTCACGGTCACGATCAAAGGTCACGCTGTGCTTCCAGCCTCAAGGTCATAAGGTCACGTGACGGTATCGCGGCAGTAATCAGCAATAATCGACTTGTACCTGCTGGTGTGAGGGGCTGAGTCACGTGATATCATGACGTAATTGACGTCAGTTAGCTGGGGAGGATATGAGTGTTCCGAAAAAGTGAGTACCTCTATGTATTTCTGTGGGCTCTCATGGGACTCTGTGTGAGAATGTGTCTCTGTGTGAGATTGTGTGTCTCTATCTCTGTGTGAGATTGTGTGTCTCTATCTCTGTGGGAGATTGTATTTCTCTCTCTGTGTGAGATTGTGTCTCTCTCTGTGTGAGATTGTGTTTCTCTCTCTCTGTGTCTTTTGTGTGCATCTGTGTGTGGCTTTCTCTATTGCTCTCTGTAAATCTATTTGTCTCTCTATGTGTCTGTGTGTCTTTATGTTTGTATATGTATACCTTCTGTGTCTCTCTATGTGTGCTTCTGTATGTATCACTCTTTGTGTATCATTCGTGTGTGTCTCACTATGTATATATGTGTGCCTCTCTGTCAGTGTCTCTCTCTCTCTCTCTCTCTCTCTCTCTCTCTGTCTATAACTATACATCCCATACGAATGGATATTTCTGTACCTGTCATCGATCAGATCATTGGGTAATACAAAGATAAGGCAGCTTTGATTGTTCATTAAACGAAATGAATTTTTTCCCGATCATTAAGTAACAGCTGATGTTTAAAAGATAGCGCTAGTTATCATAGACACTAGATAACATCACTCAGTCTTTGACAGATAATAGTGTTTGATCGACTGGATTGTATCTAGCTATGTGTCTCTGTGTGTGCCTGGTGTGTGTCTATGTGTTGTCTTTATGTGTGTCTGCATGTGTCTGTATGTGTGTCTGTATGTGTTTCTCTAATAAGATGTTAATTGCGATTTATTTTTAAAGTTATACCTGATGCACGAGTCTCCTTGACCTTTGTCATTATAAACTAGCTTCTCCCTCTCCAGGGTGTCTTTCTGAATGACTTTCTGTGTCTGTAAGTGTGTCTGTATGTGTCTGTAAGTGTGTCTGTATGTGCCTGTAATTGTGTCTGTATGTGTTTCTGTACGTGTCTTTCTGAATGACTTTCTGTGTCTGTAAGTGTGTCTGTATGTGTCTGCAAGTGTGTCTGTAATTGTGTCTGTATGTGTTTCTGTACGTGTCTTTCTGAATGACTTTCTGTGTCTGTAAGTGTGTCTGTATGTGTCTGCAAGTGTGTCTGTAATTGTGTCTGTATGTGTTTCTGTACGTGTGTTTTTCTGAATGACTTTCTGTGTCTGTATGTGTGTTTGTATGTGTGTCTTTATGTGTCTGTAAGTGTGTCTGTATGTACCTGTAAGTGTGTCTGTATGTGTTTCTGTTCGTGTGTCTTTCTGAATGTCTTTCTGTGTCTGTACATGTGTCTGTAAGTGTGTCTGTATGAGCCTGTATGTATCATTTTGTGTGTGTCTCTGTCTAGTGCCCTTCTTGTTTCTTTATGTGTGTCTCTGTGTGTGTCTCTCCTTGTGTCCGACCTCTGACCCCTGTAGAAAGTTGAGCTACAACAGGTGGCAACTACCAGCATGTGAAAACACAGATAACACTAACTGACAAATGATCCTAACCCCTAGATAACCCTTTACATTGGCGTCAGTTGGTGGGGAGGAATGGGGGGGGGGGGGGGTCGGCCCCTTTATATAGGCGGGGGATGGTGGGGAGGAATGGGGGGGTCGGCCCCTTTATATAGGCGGGGTTTGGTGGGGAGGAATGGGGGGGGGTCGGCCCCTGGCTTTAAAAAGTCCCATCTGAAATCGCGTTTTAGACAAACTTTTTACATCTCAATTAGTCAGAAAACCCCAGTTTTACAATCGTGTCTGTCCGTGTATCTGTCTGTGTGTGTGTGAACACGATAACTTACCTCTCAGTGAGGTAGGCAGAATTCATAAATAACTATTAGATCCTCTACGTATGTCTACTCAACCTTTGACTAAATTCTAATAAAGGAAAGTGGTAGCCTACTTTCTTCTATTTCCGCGTGGACACAGTAACTAAGTAAATGTTTCTGTCAGATGGACGCAAGTTCATCTAGAAATATAAAATACTAAATGTAGGTTTCTATGAGAGATTTCCGGTAATCTAAACAGGTAATTTACTCTATTTCCGGGTTTTCAAAAACTCATCATAAAGCGGCATTTTCTAAGAGCCTGTTTTCTTCATTTCTTGGGGGAGAGGGGGGGGGGGGGGGGGGCTTTCGAGGGAGGCGTGGGGCAGACTAAATATTGTATGGGCGGACACTGGTTAAAATACATTTGTTTCTATATAAATTACATATTTTGTTCTGTTTTGTTCCGGGGAGGGGTGGGGGGTCGTGCTAAGAAGAGATATCTGAAAGAAACTCCGATTGTGTTGTCAACAGAGATTTCCTTATATGCCAATCGTAAGAAAATTGTTCGATCCGAACTGTCTCAGACTTGAGTCCCCACACAATGTGGCAACGATTCTCCCACACACAGAGTTTCTTCTAGGCATCTCTTCGGGGGGGGGGGGGGGCGTGGAAAAAAAGTCTGGAAGAAACACTGCCTTTTCTGGACGTGTTCGCAGCTACACCTGGACGTAAAGTCCAACAACGAACGTGTTAACGACCCATCAGGTACAGGTGCACTGATTAGATCATTGCCCTAAAATCTCTAATTAAGTCGCGTGCCAAATATAATATTTTTAGAAGAATTATTTACACTCCTGAGAACTCCCGCCTGAAGAAATATCGAGGTGAAACCTGGATGTAAACAATAATTAGTCGGGGCGTCCTGGACTGAAAGCGTAGTCGTTAGGTTTTGGTTTAATCAGACGGAAGACGGTATTTGAACGTCTAACAACCGGATGTAATGGGAGTTAAAAGACAACATTGCCAAGTTTGGTGGTAGAATGTTGGACAAATTGGATGGAATTTTTCTGGCTAGGTCGAATGTTGAACAAATTGGATGAAATATTTCTGGCTAGTTCGAATGTTGAACAAATTGGATGAAAGTTTTCTGGCTAGCTCAAATGTTGAACAAATTGGATGAAAGTTTTCTGGCTAGATCGAATGTTGAACAAATTGGATGAAAGTTTTCTGGCTAGATCGAATGTTGAACAAATTGGACAAAAGTTTTCTGGCTAGATCGAATGTTGGACAAATTGGATGGAATTTTTCTGGCTAGGTCGAATGTTGAACAAATTGGATGAAATATTTCTGGCTAGTTCGAATGTTGAACAAATTGGATGAAAGTTTTCTGGCTAGCTCAAATGTTGAACAAATTGGATGAAAGTTTTCTGGCTAGTTCGAATGTTGAACAAATTGGATGAAATCTTTCTGGCTAGTTCGAATGTTGAACAAATTGGACAAAAGTTGTAATAGATTGAAATAATTGTGAGGTCAAGGGAACTCACTCTTCTGTATTAGTTATATTTATAATATTGTTATCTTGAGTGATGTCCCTTGTGTACTTCCTGCCGTCCTCTCTGTGTGTTACCATCGTGGTAGTTAGACCCATTAAACGTGTTATATACAACCACAGGCTTCTGTCGTCAATCTATTATAACTGGCGACGAAGGATAAACATCTACTAGAAAGAGCACCTACTTACGCAAAAAAGAGGTTTGCTAGAGCTTATTAGCTAATTATTTCTAGAATTATGGCGCTGTATGGCCAAATAAAAGAATTTGATGCGAATGATGAAATCATTCAAGATTACCTAGAGAGGTTAAGCTTTTACCTAGAAGCAAACAACGTGACGATAGAAGCCAAAAAGAGAGCTATTTTGTTAACAGTCATAGGGCCTCAACAATTTAGGCTACTAAAGGACTTATGCGCACCAGCTAGTCCAGATACCAAGAGCTTTAACGAGCTGAGCAAATTGCTAACAGACCACCATGCGCCTACCCCATCAAAGTTTCTATGTCGAGCTAGATTTGACGGTAGGACTCGTCAACCAAACGAGTCAATATCAGAATATGTTGCTGCTTTACGTCATTTAAGTGAATTTTGTGAATTCGGAGACACGCTGTCTGACAGACTATGTGAAAAGTTTGTGACAGGTGTAAACAGCCCTGATATTCAAAGAAAGTTGCTGCTCGAGTCAGATCTAACATTAGAAAAAGCAATACAACTTGCAATGTCATTCCAGCAGTCATCAGATGCGGCGAAATCTCTAACGCCTTCAGAGATCCATGCAGTAAACAGCAGGTTAGTCAATAAACATCAACCCCATCAGAGCATTCCAACTTATGCTAAACAGCCTGCTCGTTCAAATCCTAGATCTAAATCTAGTAATAATTATCAAAAATGTCATCGATGCAAAGGTCCCCATGCATCTCATCGGTGCAAGTTCAAGTCTGCAACTTGTTATAAGTGCGGTAAGCAAGGTCACATTGCTAAGGCCTGCTTTGCAAAGTCTTCGTCTGTTGCTAAATCTAGCCAGTCAAGACAGTACCGCAACCAAAAGCAGCACTATGTTAACTCTCACCAAGACTACCTAACCCAACCAATGAACCACTCTACCTGTGAAAATGCTCAAACTGATTTGCAGCCGGATTTCAGTCTGTTCTCTGTGAAATCAATAAGTCATGCTCCCATCAATGTACAAGTTAATATCAACGGTAAGAGCATCAGCTTCCAACTTGACACTGGAGCATCTCTAACAGTCATAACAAAGAAAGATTTTGACGCTGTCATAGGAGGATCAGTGCCTCTACAGCCATGTCACAAGTGTCTAACAACATACACTGGTGACAATGTTCCGGTAATAGGAGAGTGTATGGTTCATGTAAATTATAATGGTCAAAGTGTTAAACTTCCTCTTCTTGTGGTTGAAGGAAATGGACCGCCATTACTAGGTAGGAACTGGTTAAGTGATCTTAAGTTAAATTGGGAGAGTATTTGTTCATTGAAGAATGTAAAAGAATCTAGTCTTACTTCACTAGATAAGGTTATATCTGAAAATAAATGTGTTTTTGGTAATCATGGATTACTAAATGATAGAACAGTGAAGTTAAGCATTAAAGACACAAATCCAAGATACTGCAAAGCTAGAGTTCCACCTTATGCAATGAGGAATAAAATTGAAAATGAGCTAAGTAGATTGGAATCTAATGGCATTATAAAGAAGGTAGACTATTCCGATTGGGCGACACCCATTGTGCCAGTGTTAAAGAAGGATGGTTCTATAAGAATTTGTGGAGATTATAAAACTACACTGAATAAGCAAATAGAGCTAAATAGGTACCCTATACCTAACATTGAGGAAATTTCTTTGAATTTGACAGGAGGAGACAAATTCACTGAATTAGACTTTAGTCATGCTTACACTCAACTAGAACTGCATCCAGATTCAAAAGTCTATACGACAATAAACACACATAAAGGACTCTACCAATATGAAAGACTATGTTTTGGCATATCATCTAGCCCTGGAATTTTCCAAGCTGTCATGGACAGTATTTTTAAGGACATTCCAAATGTTTGTGTGTACTTTGACAATGTGTACATAACTGGTAAGAATGACACTGAACATCTTAAAACACTTGATAAAGTATTGAAAATTGTTGGTGAAAAAGGTTTAAAGATAAACAAAGATAAATGTCAATTCATGCTGACAGAAATTAGTTTTCTTGGTTATATATTAAGCAAGCAAGGCATCAGACCTCAACCTGAGAAAACTAAAGCCATTAAAGAAGCACCCAAACCTGAAAATACCCAACAACTAAGAGCTTTTTTGGGCTTGATAAATTACTATGCAAAGTTCATAGGAAATCTGTCTGGTAAACTATCACCACTGTACAAGCTGCTACAGAAAAATGCAACTTGGCACTGGGGTAAACAACAAGAAGCTGCTTTTAATACAGCAAAAGAGGCTTTGTCTGCTGACACCTTACTAACTCACTATGACCCAGGGAAAAGACTTATATTAACATGTGATGCTTCACCAGATGGTGTAGGAGCAGTCTTGTCCCACATGGATGAGAAGGGTGACAGACC